>NW_027361710.1:5692500-6292500 GCF_039654945.1 Dendrobates tinctorius
CGGCGGCAGTGCCGGGTATTGAGACGCGAGATTCGTGCAAGTTTCTCTCAAGTCTGACCCGGCCTAAAGGTAATAAAGGGTTATTCTAATGTTTGGAATAGCAAATAACTTCCCCACTGCTGTGACCCACACCAATCTGAAGAGCCCCCTGTAAGGAGCGATAGTCAATAATGTGCACTGTTGTTCCAGTTACTCTTTTCGGACAACCGGAGATAGCTGAGCTCGGCTGGTTTCCATCACTTCTATAAGATCGGTGGGGTTCCCTGTGGTCAGAACCCCTGCAATCTTGAAGTTATACCGTGTTATAGGCATAACTTCCATACCTGAAAACACCCCTTTAATATAGAGATGGTGCCCATTTTGCAGCTATAAGAGCTTTAATTCTTCTGGGAGTGTTTTCTACAAGATTTTGGAGTCTGCAGGAATTTTTGCCCATTCAGCCAGAAGAGCATTTGTAAGGTCAGACACTAATATCGGGAGAGAGGGCATGGCCCTGTTGTAGGTTATTCCATACAGGAGCAGACAGAAGAGGGCCCCTGTGTAAGGCCCATGTATGGGCATGTTACAGACCAATAACTCCTCTATCTGTGTGTGGGACACTAGCTGCTAGAGGTGGCAGTGGACCCTTACCTCCTTCGCAAATGGTATGCCCACCAATGATCTCTAAGGCTATGTGCCCACGTTGCAGAAATGCTGCGGAAATGTCCGCATGTGTTTTCCCGCAAAACACAAGTGTTTTTAGCTTGCAGAATGCTTGCGCTTTTCACTACGTCATCTCAGGTGATTCGCGCAATGCATCCCTGGGACCGGACAATGCTAGCAGCGTGGCTGAGGGCGGGAAGGACTCCGGGGCCATCAGAAGGTGAATCAGTGGCGTAGCGTGGGGGGGGCGGTCCGCCCCAGGCGGCGCGTGTGTGGGGGCGGCGCGGCAGCAGCAGCAATTCCTCTCCTCTGTGGGAGAAGCCTTCATCCAGCATCATCAAGCAACAGCAGACTAAAAATTAGATCTTTGAGTGTAGTGTGGGCTCTTCAGATGCTTCCGGATTGTCAGCGACCAAAGGGGCAGCAAATTTTTCGACCGTCCCGGGTGCCACAAACAGTTGCTACGCCACTGCTACTAGGTTACACTAAACAATCTTTCACATATAGATTTTTATGTGTAAATAATTTGTCCGCATGGTTGTTTTGCATAGTTAATAGAACAGAAATGTTTAGCATATCGTGATTATTATTTATAGATCGTCTTTTACCCTTATGTGCTAGAGTTGAGCAAAAAGACTGGCAGGAGCCCAGTCTAGTGGCCAGAAAAGATTCTTTGTCGCATTCAAGTCTTTGGTACTTACATTGGTAGGTAAAAAAAAAAGATGAAAAATTGTGAATTTATTATGGACGTGCTGACTTTTTTTTCCGATCACCATAACTATATTATCATCTAAAATAGAGTCAACATCTAGAAAAACGAAAAAACATTGCCAGAATTGCTGGCAATTTTTTCTGTATCCTGCTATCTTTATGAACCCCAATATGGTTACAATAAAATGGAAAAAATTAGCAAAACATAAAAAAAATGTAATATAAATTGTAATTTTGTAATTTTGCTTTTGCAATAAGCGAGCTTAGAAAAAGGTACTAGCTGCAGCATAACAAATTCATTATAATGCATGCCAAAAACCTGATGTAACATGTATTAGAATTGTATGGCAGATTATAGCTGGCATAGATTTATATTTTTGTTGTACAGACAGCTCAAACACATACCAAATTTATTAAGAGGAATGCACATTTTTTTTTTATTAAATATGGCCTATCCAATTTCAGGAAATTCTATTTCAATTCGAGCCTCAGAGGATTAATCCTATGATCTCTACTCATAACAGGATGACCTCATGGAGCGACATTTTATGAGATTTTGAGACCTAGTCAGCGCTGGAGGCATCAAAGAGTCTTGAAGATCAGAGCTCTCACTTGCTGTCATGTCTCACAGGCGATGATGTTACTAACATCATCGCCTGTGACACATGACCAGGAGTGACCTATGCAGCTTCTAGAACGAGGCTATATGAGCCACTCGCGGTCATGGCATCTCTCACAATGTAATCCACGAAACCCAGCAGTGTCAGTGTGAGACTCGACAGTGCCTGCTGCTCCAGTCTATGGAGTCGCATTCTTTGACCATGGCTCTATACACTAGAAGACTGAGACTGAGTTAATTGTGGGACCTCCATTTGGACTACAGCAGATTTCTTTGAGGCTTTTTTAATACATGGGTGAAAGAAGGAAATTTTTGGGGAGGCTATTTTTTAAGGGTTCTTTTACACTTGCTGGGTTTTTTGCAGCCCATTTTTACGGGTTGCTTTCGCGGTCAATATTGCTGTGATTTTTGTGGGCCGTAAAAAACATTCTCAGATCACCGTTTTTCCCTGTTGTAACAAATTGGAGGGAAAAAAGCTGCGATCCGGAAATACGGTGTACTGCAAAAACACGCTAGCGTTGTTTTTGTGGAACCATTGATTTAAATGGAGGCCGTGTCCATAAGCTGTGAAAAATATTGAGCAAGCTTGATATTTTTTCAGGGCCATATGGCACACGGTGCTCAAATGTATTTTTGCGGCCCGATTTGTGGCCCCATAGAAATCTATTGTGGGAGCAAAAACGGCCCGCAAAAACACGGCAAGCGTAAAACAATTCTAAATCAAGATTTTTTTGTGTGTTTATTTCTTTTGACTACTGGGTTAGTAATGGGACTGTCTGACAAGTGCCTTTCCATTACTAACCGGGGGGCCTGATGTCAACGCATTCCACCGCACCAGGGCAATCAGGAGGAACTGAGGATGAGCTCCACAACTGGCACATCTAATGGATACGTCATTTCTGAGGCAGCTAAGGATTGGTCTTATTAGGCTGTGAAGGGACCAATATCCATAGCCTTTCCCAGCCTATTAACATCAGCCACCAGCTATCTGCTTTGCCTCAGCTGGTTATGAAAATTAGGGAGGAACCCACATCATTTTTTTATCACCCCCATGTTTAGTAACCAGCAAAGGCAAAGCAGACAGCTGGGGGCTGATATTAAAAGGCTGTGAAGGTCCTTGATTATTGGCCCCTTGCCAGCATCATAAGACCAGCTCACATCTGTCTGCTTTCCCTTGGCTTGTTGTTAAAAAATAGGGGGAGACAGCAAGTCACTTTATAAAATTAATTGTTTTATTTTACACTGCCAGACTGGGTCACATGGTGTGCCGCCCAGTCACAGCCATGCTATTCCTTGGTATGGCTGTGATGGGGCTGAAAGTGCCCACAGCTTCAAAGCTTGTTGATTGGTTGTGTTGCAAGCTTTATTAGGCTGCTGAATCTAAACAGTTTCACAGACGTACAGTAAGAAGTCCATGTTCTTGGTCCTGAACTTTAACGTTTATATTCGCTCACCCTATCTGCAAGTCTCTTTTCAGGATGAGAGAGTCTCAACAATCTACACATTTTCTTGTCCAGAATAATTTTCACCTGTTAGATACTTGGACTGAGTTAAATGAATGCCAGGGCACAGATGACGGATGCCACATGAAGTCCTAAACAGCTAGCCTATGGTTGCATCATTCAGGACTAATCTGGACCATATCAATTTTATTTACACCACTAAAACTACATCACTGATACATGAAAAACTTGTGATTGGACTTCTATATGGATGTCAATTAGGAAAGTGTATGGTTTCCTACTAAAAACAAATAAATAATATACACACTATACCCAAAATGCCTTGCATTGAAATTTAGTCAAGTAATTTAGATAAAGGGACTCTGTTTGCAGCATGTGCCTGCTCTGGTTACTAGATGTGAAAAGTGATTCTCACAAGAAGAGACACCTTTTAATTTGTTTCAATGAGCTTAAGTGTTCCCAAAACTTCAACTTCATAGACCATCTACACTACAGTATGAGATTATATGAAGATACTTGTCACATGGCTCCACTACCATCTAGACCAACTTACTTTGCATTCTATACTGCAAAACATACAAGGGTATGTCCAGCCTAACCATTTGATTTCCTAATCTAAATGCTTCAGTTCTTTATAACTTCTGCGGTGTTGCTATCAGTGTGTCAATAGTGGGAGAAGAGGGTTGCATTGACAATCCAACTCAATGGGCAGCACTTTGAACACATTTTATAAGTGGTCATAAACTTGGAAATAACTCATGAAAGACTAACGTTACGTTAAAACCAAGCACACCATTGTTTTTCTTGTGAAATTCTCAATAAGTTTGGTCGAAGTCAAAATGGCCACCATGGTCACCACCCATCTTGAAAAGCTTCCCCCTCCCATATACTAATGTTCCACAAACAAGAAGTTGATATCACCAACCATTCCCATTTCGTTTAGGTGTATCCATATAAATGGCCCACCCTGTATGTGTGTATATATATATACAGTATATATATATATATATATATATATATATATCTATCATTGCATACAATATTTTTCATATATTCGGACTATGGTAGGCAACTCTCATGTTACAACTAATGCAATCTAATCTCTGATATAGGTATATATACATATATATAGTGTATATATATATATATATATATATACATACACACACAGTACCTTGCAAAAGTATTCGGCCCCCTGGAACTTTTCAACCTTTCCACATATCATGCTTCAAACATAAAGATACCAAATGTACATTTTTAGTGAAGAATCAACAACAAGTGGAACAGAATTGTAAAGGTAAATGAAATTTATTGGTTATTTTAAAATTTTGTGGAACTGCAAAAACTGAAAAGTGGAGCGTGCAATATTATTCGGCCCCTTTACTTTCAGTGCAGCAAACTCATGCCAGAAGTTCATTGTGGATCTCTGAATGATCCAATGTTGCCCTAAATGACCAATGATGATAAATATAATCCACCTGTGTGTAATCAAGTCTCCGTATAAATATACCTGCTCTGTGATAGTCTCAGGGTTCTGTTTGAAGCACAGAGAGCATCATGAAGACCAAGGAACACAACAGGCAGATCCGTGATACTGTTGTGGAGAAGTTTAAAGCTGGATTTGTATACAAAATGATTCCCAAAATATAAACATCCCAAGGAGCACTGTGCAAGTGATCATATTGAAATGGAAGGAGTATCATACCACTGCAAATCTACCAAGACCCGGCCGTCCCTCTAAACTTTCATCTCAAACAAGGAGAAGACTGATCAGAGATGCAGCCAAGAGGCCCATGATCACTCTGGATGAACTGCAGAGATCTGCAGCTGAGGTGGGACAGTCTGTCATAGACTGCACAAATCTGGCCTTTATGGAAGTGTGGCAAGAAGAAAGCCATTTCTCAAAGATATCCATAAAAAGTGTCATTTAAAGTTTGCAACAAGCCACCTCGGAGACACACCAAACATGTGGAAGAAGGTGCTCTGGTCAGATGAAACCAAAATCGAACTTTTTTGCAACAATGCCAAAAGATATGTTTGGCGTAAAGGCAACACAGCTCATCACCCTGAACACCCCATCCCCACTGTCAAACATGGTGGTGGCAGCATCATGGTTTGGGCCTCTTTTCTTCAGCAAGGACAGGGAAGATGGTTAAAATTGATGGGAAGATGGATGGAGCCAAATACAGGACCATTCTTGAAGAAAACCTGTTTGAGTCGGAAAAAGACCTGAGACTGAGACAGAGATTTTGTCTTCCAACAAGACAGTGATCCCAAACATAAAGCAAAATCTACAATGGAATGGTTCACAAATAAACGTATCCAGGTGTTAGAATGGCCAAGTCAAAGTCCAGACCTGAACCAATCGAGAATCTGTGGAAAGAGCTTAAAACTGCTGTTCACAAATTATCTCCATCAAACCACACTCAGCTCGAGCTGTTTGCCAAGGAAAAATGGGCAAGAATTTCAGTCTCTCAATGTACAAAACTGGTAGAGACATACCCCAAGCGACTTGCAGCTGTAATCGTAGCAAAAGGTGGCGTAACAAAGTATTAAGTTATAGGGAATTTGTCACCCTTTTTTTCGACTATTTGCTGCCAGCATCGCCATCAGGGGCTTATCTACAGCACTCTGTAATGCTGTAGATAAGCCCCCGATGTAACATGAAACTGAAGAAGAAGGAGTTAGATTATACTCACCCGGGGGGGCGGTCCGGTGCAATGGGTGTCGCGGTCCGGCACGGCTCCTGCACAGACACACTGCTCTGCCCTGTTGAGGGCAGAGCAGAGTCCTGCAGTGCGCTGGTGCCGGGAGAGGTCAGAGAGGTCCAGTGCCTGTGCACTGCAGTATTCTGCCCTGCCCCCAACAGGGCAGAGCAGTGTGCCTGTGACGGAGCCATTACAGGAAGAACAGAAGAGGATGGCATGGTATGAAGATGGGAGGTGCCGGACCGGACCGCAAAACACCCATCGGACCGGACCGCCCCCCCCGGGTAAGTATAATCGAACTCCTTTTTCTTCTCTTTCAGGTTACATCGGGGGCTTATCTACAGCATTACAGAGTGCTGTAGATAAGCCCATGATGTCGGTGGTGGCAGCTGATAGGCGAAAAAAGGGGAGACAGATTCCCTTTAAAGGGGCGGAATAAAATTGTACGCCCCACTTTTCAGTTTTTGAAGTTCAACAAAAATTTAAACTAATCAATAAATTTCATTCAATTTCACAATTGTGTCCCACTTGTTGTTGATTCTTCACCAAAAATTTACATTTGGTATCTTTATGCTGGAAGCAGGATATCTTGGGAAAGGTTGAAAAACTCCAGGGGGCCGAATACTTTCGCAAGGCACTGTGTGTGTATATATATATATATATATATATATATATATATATATATATATATATCTATATTGTGAGGTGCCAAGGGGAGAGGTACTAGAAAACAGGTATGTTTCTCCCCGTTTCGTTTCATATGTCTCCCTGTACTGATGATGAAGCCAGTTTATTTCACTGTAATCCAGTCCTGGTTTCCTTAGTGATCAGCATGGAAAGGACTGGTAGTTCCCCCTCCACTAATTCAATCCAGGTTTTGGTTTCCTGACTGGTCCAGCTGATATAATCAGGAGGAGCTGGAATCTCTCAGTCTATCGTCTGCTGAGCTGGGAGCTGACACAGTAAGATAACATGGACTTGTTTGCTGTTATATAGGTTTATTTTGTAGTTAGCCTGCTATTGTTAGTTAGTGGCCAGACGGCCTTAGACGTTTTATTTCATGTTTGGCATGTGTAACATTGGATAACAAGTGTGCACAATAAATATGTCGTGTCCATATTGCTAGTCTGCTGAAGTGACTTCATAGCCACACGCTTGTGCCAAAGCAAAGATCCCAGCTGAGCTATCTATTCCCCACAAATGGTGTTTTGAATGCAGGCAGTTGTGGCTGCTGGACTGTGACTGCAGAGAAAACGCTGTGTATGTCCTGGCTGAAAGCTTCTGCGCTTTTGAAGAGCCAAGAGTCCAGTAATATGGAGGAACTAGTGAAGCAGTTATTGCAAGCAAATGTGCAACAACAGCAGACTAATGCTTGCTTCCAGAAGGCTCTGGAGCAGCAACACCAGATGCAGCAAGAGCAGTTGGAGGCAATAAAACAGGCCTTGGTTCGGCAACCCCGAGATGAGGGAGACCGTGCACAAAGCGCTGCTAGTGCGCACAAAGCCGTACAGAAGACTTTGCTTAAAATGACCGCAGACGATGATGTGGAAGCATACCTCACCGTGTTTGAACGTATTGCAGAACGTGAGCACTTACCACTGGACAGATGGGCTGAGGTAGTGGCTCCATTTCTGAGCGGAGATCCACAAATAGCCTATTACGATCTGAGTGGAGCGGATGCTATGGACTATATCAAACTCAAAGGCGAAATCCTGGCAAGGCTGGGAGTAAACACGTATGTACGTGCACAGAGGGTGCATTTATGGAATTTTGTGGAGCATCAGCCAGCCCGCTCACAAATGCATGATCTCATCCATCTAGTAAAAAAATGGCTGCAACCGGAGGCTTTGACGTCCGCACAGATGGTGGAGCGTGTTGTTCTAGACAAGTACCTGCGGTCCTTACCCGCTAAGATCCAGAGGTGGGTTGGACAGGGTGACCCAACTACCGCTGACCAGTTGGTGAATATGGTCGAACGCTACAATGCTTCTGAAAGCCTACTCCAAGGGACGTTAGCACCCCACTGGCCCCCCAAGAAATCGCTGGAGAGTCCTGCGAAACCTACTCCATCTTCAAAAGAAGAGAACGTCACAATGAAGGGTAGCAGACCTACAAAGGACTATGGAGGTGGTACGGGCTCACATCAAGCCAGCAGACCTCGTCTGGGATCTCCATCGAGGAGACAAGGGCCTATACAATGTTGGCGATGTCGCGGGCTTGGCCATGTAGCAGCTAACTGCCCAATGACTACAGAGCCAATGGACTGTAATGCTATGAGGCGTCTTTCATTATATGTGCAGTCAGTCTGTGTGGCGGAGACCCTCACGGGAAATGAACAACACGTGTGCCATGTCGAGGTTGACGGTTATAGTGTGAATGCCGTCTTGGATTCCGGCAGTCAAGTAACTTTGGTACATGCCAGTTTGGTGGACTCTAGCACCCTAACGAACTTAACCGTGGGAATTAGTTGCATCCATGGGGATACTAAGAACTACCCCACTGCCTGGGTTACTCTTGCCACGCCAGTAGGGACCAAAAGACATCAGGCGGCAGTCATAAAGTCTATGGGACACAGTGTAATCCTGGGGAGAGACTTTCACTTATTTTGGGACTTGTGGAACTTCAAAAGTGGCATGAACCCTCTAGTTGAAGACGGTGCTCCGGAGCTAGCCCCTGAACCATTGCAGCAAGACGACGGAGAACTCATCTCAGAGGAAGTACTAGAATCTGTGGACTCTCCTCTGGCTGTGTATGCAGGCGAGGCAGACCAGCTAGAGGATGTTTTAGAAATGCCTGACCTTGAGGTGGCCCATGGTAAGTTCGGGACCGCTCAGCACCAGGATCCTACTCTAGCAAGGGCGTGGGAAAACATAAAGGTCTCCGAGGGAAGACCATTGTACCCAGGGGCTCAAAACGAGTTCCCACACGTGGCGGTGCAGCAGGATATGTTGTATCACATAGACAAGGTGCGAGGGGTGGTGGTAGAACAACTAGTGGTACCTAAGTCCTTTCGCCAGGTAGTTTTGGAGTTGGCACAAAAACATCCCTTGGGAGGTCACCTGGCAGTAGAAAAGACAAAACACCGTATTCTGCAACGTTTCTTTTGGCCGGGTCTAGTGGGAGACGTGACCCAGTACTGTCGGTCATGTCCTACGTGTCAATTGACCGCACCTATGTCACATTTTAGAAGACCCTTAGTGCCCTTACCAATAATAGAGGTGCCCTTCGAGAGGATAGCAATGGATATAGTCGGTCCATTAGTTAAATCTGCCAGGGGTCATCAGTACATTTTGGTAGTATTGGATTACGCCACGCGTTATCCCAAAGCAGTGCCCTTGCGGAATGCCAATGCGAAATCAATTTCAAAGGAGCTGGTTAATATGTTTTCCCGCACCGGCATTCCGAAAGAGATACTTACGGATCAAGGGACCCCCTTCATGTCTCGTATACTTAAGGATTTATGTAAACTGCTAAAAATCTCCCATTTGCGTACCTCAGTATATCACCCTCAGACTGATGGTTTGGTGGAGCGCTTTAACAAAACCCTAAAGGGAATGTTGAAAAGGGTGGTGGATAAGGACGGGAGAGATTGGGATGCCCTACTACCATACCTCCTGTTCGCTATACGTGAGGTACCCCAATCCTCCACAGGCTTTTCACCTTTTGAGTTGGTTTATGGGCGGTGTCCTAGAGGCCTGTTAGATATTGCCAAGGAGACTTGGGAACAAGAGGTGACTCCTTATCGCAGTGTAATTGAACACATAACACTTATGCAGGACCGAATTGCAGCAGTTATGCCAATAGTTAAAGAGTGTTTAGAGCGCGCACAACATGCCCAAAGCACGGTATACAACCGAGTGGCAAAAACACGAGTCTTTCAACCCGGAGACAGGGTGGTGGTATTGGTGCCTACCATAGAGAATAAATTTCTTGCGAAATGGCAGGGACCATACGAAGTGCTGGAACGAGTAGGTGAAGTAAGTTATAAGATACACCAACCAGACAAGAGAAAGCCCGAACAAATATACCACATAAACTTGCTTAAGGCCTGGCGGGACAGGGAGAGTCTGGTGGCAGGAGCTGCCCTTGAGGATGGGCCTCGAGGGGCACCACCTTCTAAGGTAAAGGACCCCCAGGTAGCTCCGCCAGAAGTGGGTATTGCAGACACGCTATCCGAAAGCCAAAAACGAGAGACCAGGGAGTTCATACAGAGGAACGCAGATATTTTCTCGGAACTTCCTGGCCGGACTCACCTAATTAAACATGACATTATTACTGATCCACAGGCGCGGGTACGGCTTAAACCATATCGAATTCCGGAGGCTCGGAGACAAGCCATTGCCCAGGAAGTGAAGAAGATGTTAGAGCTCGGGGTCATTGAGGAGTCCCGGAGTGATTGGGCTAGCCCTATCGTACTGGTGCCCAAACCCGATGGGACTATCCGATTTTGTAACGATTTTCGGAAAGTAAACGAAGTATCGAAATTCGATGCCTACCCGATGCCATGAGTCGATGAACTGATAGAGAGATTGGGTTCGGCTAGGTACATATCCACTATTGACTTAACAAAAGGTTATTGGCAGATTCCCCTCACGGAATCAGCCAAAGAGAAAACTGCCTTTGTTACGCCCCAGGGATTATTCCAGTACCGAGATATGCCATTTGGGTTGCATGGTGCCGCAGCCACCTTCCAACGTCTAATGGATATTGTCCTAAAACCCCATGGCCAGTATGCATCTGCGTACTTGGACGACATTATTATCTTTAGCAATGACTGGGACACGCATTTGTCAAAAGTACAAGCCGTCTTAGACTCCCTAAAAACAGCTGGGTTGACTGCCAATCCCAAGAAATGTACGTTGGGATTGGAAGAGGCTCGCTATCTGGGATATAGCCTAGGGAGAGGCGTCGTGAAGCCTCAAGCCAATAAAGTGGATGCTATTCAAAATTGGCCACAACCGGTAACCAAAAAACAGGTTGGAGCTTTTTTAGGGATCGTTGGTTATTATAGGCGGTTCATCACACATTTTGCGACCATCGCAGCTCCTCTCACAGATCTTACTAAGGGGTCGAAATCTGTCACAATAAAGTGGAACGCAGAAGCAGAGGAGGCCTTTCAGCGATTGAAAACAGTCCTCTGTGACCAACCAGTGTTGGTTGCACCAGACTTTAAACGGGAGTTTATTGTCCAAACAGACGCCTCTGGGGTGGGCCTCGGCGCGGTTTTGTCTCAAAAAGTAAATGGCGAGGAACACCCAGTGGCCTATCTAAGCAGAAAGCTTACGAGAGCAGAAAAGAACTACAGTGTAGTTGAGCGGGAAGCCCTGGCTGTGAAATGGGCCCTGTGCACCTTGCGCTATTATTTACTAGGTCGCCAGTTTAGGCTAGTGACGGACCATTCGCCCCTAACGTGGATGTCCCGGGCAAAAGAAGGCAATGCATGGGTGACACACTGGTTCTTAGCATTACAAGGGTTTAAATTTTCCGTTGAGCACAGGGCGGGCACAGCGCACAGAAATGCAGATGCATTGCCTAGAACGCACTGCTTGGTGACTCGTCGTGTCCGACCCCACGGGCTCGAACAGAGGAGGGGGGTGTGTGAGGTGCCAAGGGGAGAGGTACTAGAAAACAGGTATGTTTCTCCCCGTTTCATTTCATATGTCTCCCTGTACTGATGATGAAGCCAGTTTATTTCACTGTAATCCAGTCCTGGTTTCCTTAGTGATCAGCATGGAAAGGACTGGTAGTTCCCCCTCCACTAATTCAATCCAGGTTTTGGTTTCCTGACTGGTCCAGCTGATATAATCAGGAGGAGCTGGAATCTCTCAGTCTATCATCTGCTGAGCTGGGAGCTGACACAGTAAGATTACATGGACTTGTTTGCTGTTATATAGGTTTATTTTGTAGTTAGCCTGCTATTGTTAGTTAGTGGCCAGACGGCCTTAGACGTTTTATTTCATGTTTGGCATGTGTAACATTGGATAACAAGTGTGCACAACAAATATGCCGTCTCCATATTGCTAGTCTGCTGAAGTGACTTCATAGCCACACGCTTGTGCCAAAGCAAAGATCCCAGCTGAGCTATCTATTCCCCACAATATATATATATATATATATATACACTCACTGGCCACTTTATTAGGTACACCATGCTAGTAACGGGTTGGACCCCCTTTTGCCTTCAGAACTGCCTCAATTCTTCGTGGCAGAGATTCAACAAGGTGCTGGAAGCATTCCTCAGAGATTTTGGACCATATTGACATGATGGCATCACACAGTTGGCGCAGATTTGTCGGCTGCACATCCCTGATGCGAATCTCCCGTTCCACCACATCCCAAAGATGCTCTATTGGATTGAGATCTGGTGACTGAGGAGGCCATTTGAGTACAGTGAACTCATTGTCATGTTCAAGAAACCAATCTGAGATGATTCGAGCTTTATGACATGGCGCATTATCCTGCTGAAAGTAGCCATCAGATGTTGGGTACATTGTGGTCATAAAGGGATGGACATGGTCAGCAACAATACTCAGGTAGGCTGTGGCGTTGCAACGATGCTCAATTGGTACCAAGGGGCCCAAAGAGTGCCAAGAAAAAATTCCCCACACCATGACACCCCCGCCACCAGCCTGAACCGTTGATACAAGGCTGGATGGATCCATGCTTTCATGTTGCTTACGCCAAATTCTGACCCTACCATCCGAATGTCGCAGCAGAAATCGAGACTCATCAGACCAGGCAACATTTTTCCAATCTTCTACTGTCCAATTTCGATGAGCTTGTGCAAATTGTAGCCTCAGTTTCCTGTTCTTAGCTGAGAGGAGTGGTACCCAGTGTGGTCTTCTGCTGCTGTAGCCCATCTGCCTCAAAGTTCGACGCACTGTGCTTTCAGAGATGCTCTTCTGCCTACCTTGGTTGTAACGGGTGGCAATTTGAGTCACTGTTGCCTTTCTATCAGCTCGAAACAGTATGCCCATTCTCCTCTGACCTCTGGCATCAACAAGGCATTTCCGGCCACAGAACTGCCGCTCACTGGATTTTTTTTCTTTTTCGGACCATTCTCTGTAAACCCTAGAGATGGTTGTGCGTGAAAATCCCAGTAGATCAGCAGTTTCTGAAATACTCAGACCAGCCCTTCTGGCACCAACAATCATGCCACGTTCAAAGGCACTCAAATCACCTTTCTTCCCCATACTGATGCTCGGTTTGAACTGCAGGAGATTGTCTTGACCATGTCTACATGCCTAAATGCACTGAGTTGCCGCCATGTGATTGGCTGATTAGAAATTAAGTCTTAACACACAGTTGGACAGGTGTACCTAATAAAGTGGCCAGTGAGTGTATATACAGTGGGGAAAAAAAGTATTTAGTCAGTCAGCAATAGTGCAAGTTCCACCACTTAAAAAGATGAGAGGCGTCTGTAATTTACATCATAGGTAGACCTCAACTATGGGAGACAAACTGAGAAAAAAAAATCCAGAAAATCACATTGTCTGTTTTTTTTTCATTTTATTTGCATATTATGGTGGAAAATAAGTATTTGGTCAGAAACAAGCAATCAAGATTTCTGGCTCTCACAGACCTGTAACTTCTTCTTTAAGAGTCTCCTCTTTCCTCCACTCATTACCTGCAGTAATGGCACCTGTTTAAACTTGTTATCAGTATAAAAAGACACCTGTGCACACCCTCAAACAGTCTGACTCCAAACTCCACTATGGTGAAGACCAAAGAGCTGTCAAAGGACACCAGAAACAAAATTGTAGCCCTGCACCAGGCTGGGAAGACTGAATCTGCAATAGCCAACCAGCTTGGAGTGAAGAAATCAACTGTGGGAGCAATAATTAGAAAATGGAAGACATACAAGACCACTGATAATCTCCCTCGATCTGGTGCTCCACGCAAAATCCCACCCCGTGGGGTCAGAATGATCACAAGAACGGTGAGCAAAAATCCCAGAACCACGCGTGGGGACCTAGTGAATGAACTGCAGAGAGCTGGGACCAATGTAACAAGGCCTACCATAAGTAACACACTACGCCACCATGGACTCAGATCCTGCAGTGCCAGATGTGTCCCACTGCTTAAGCCTGTACATGTCCGGGCCCATCTGAAGTTTGCTAGAGAGCATTTGGATGATCCAGAGGAGTTTTGGGAGAATGTCCTATGGTCTGATGAAACCAAACTGGAACTGTTTGGTAGAAACACAACTTGTCGTGTTTGGAGGAAAAAAAATACTGAGTTGCATCCATCAAACACCATACCTACTGTAAAGCATGGTGGTGGAAACATCATGCTTTGGGGCTGTTTCTCTGCAAAGGGGCCAGGATGACTGATCCGGGTACATGAAAGAATGAATGGGGCCATGTATCGTGAGATTTTGAGTGCAAACCTCCTTCCATCAGCAAGGGCATTGAAGATGAAACGTGGCTGGGTCTTTCAACATGACAATGATCCAAAGCACACCGCCAGGGCAACGAAGGAGTGGCTTCGTAAGAAGCATTTCAAGGTCCTGGAGTGGCCTAGCCAGTCTCCAGATCTCAACCCTATAGAAAACCTTTGGAGGGAGTTGAAAGTCCGTGTTGCCAAGCGAAAAGCCAAAAACATCACTGCTCTAGAGGAGATCTGCATGGAGGAATGGGCCAACATACCAACAACAGTGTGTGGCAACCTTGTGAAGACTTACAGAAAACGTTTGACCTCTGTCATTGCCAACAAAGGATATATCACAAAGTATTGAGATGAAATTTTGTTTCTGACCAAATACTTATTTTCCACCATAATATGCAAATAAAATGAAAAAAAAACAGACAATGTGATTTTCTGGATTTTTTTTTCTCAGTTTGTCTCCCATAGTTGAGGTCTACCTATGATGTAAATTACAGACGCCTCTCATCTTTTTAAGTGGTGGAACTTGCACTATTGCTGACTGACTAAATACTTTTTTTCCCCACTGTATATACACTCACTGGCCACTTTATTAGGTACACCTGTCCAACTGTGTGTTAAGACTTAATTTCTAATCAGCCAATCACATGGCGGCAACTCAGTGCATTTAGGCATGTAGACATGGTCAAGACAATCTCCTGCAGTTCAAACCGAGCATCAGTATGGGGAAGAAAGGTGATTTGAGTGCCTTTGAACGTGGCATGATTGTTGGTGCCAGAAGGGCTGGTCTGAGTATTTCAGAAACTGCTGATCTACTGGGATTTTCACGCACAACCATCTCTAGGGTTTACAGAGAATGGTCCGAAAAAGAAAAAAAATCCAGTGAGCGGCAGTTCTGTGGCCGGAAATGCCTTGTTGATGCCAGAGGTCAGAGGAGAATGGGCATACTGTTTCGAGCTGATAGAAAGGCAACAGTGACTCAAATTGCCACCCGTTACAACCAAGGTAGGCAGAAGAGCATCTCTGAAAGCACAGTGCGTCGAACTTTGAGGCAGATGGGCTACAGCAGCAGAAGACCACACTGGGTACCACTCCTCTCAGCTAAGAACAGGAAACTGAGGCTACAATTTGCACAAGCTCATCGAAATTGGACAGTAGAAGATTGGAAAAACGTTGCCTGGTCTGATGAGTCTCGATTTCTGCTGCGACATTCGGATGGTAGGGTCAGAATTTGGCGTAAGCAACATGAAAGCATGGATCCATCCAGCCTTGTATCAACGGTTCAGGCTGGTGGCGGGGGTGTCATGGTGTGGGGAATTTTTTCTTGGCACTCTTTGGGCCCCTTGGTACCAATTGAGCATCGTTGCAACGCCACAGCCTACCTGAGTATTGTTGCTGACCATGTCCATCCCTTTATGACCACAATGTACCCAACATCTGATGGCTACTTTCAGCAGGATAATGCGCCATGTCATAAAGCTCGAATCATCTCAGATTGGTTTCTTGAACATGACAATGAGTTCACTGTACTCAAATGGCCTCCTCAGTCACCAGATCTCAATCCAATAGAGCATCTTTGGGATGTGGTGGAACGGGAGATTCGCATCAGGGATGTGCAGCCGACAAATCTGCGCCAACTGTGTGATGCCATCATGTCAATATGGTCCAAAATCTCTGAGGAATGCTTCCAGCACCTTGTGGAATCTCTGCCACGAAGAATTGAGGCAGTTCTGAAGGCAAAAGGGGGTCCAACCTGTTACTAGCATGGTGTACCTAATAAAGTGGCCAGTGAGTGTATATTATAATAATAATAATAATAATCTTTATTTATATAGCGCCAACATATTCCGCAGCGCTTTACAGTTGAACAGTTTCAAACACAACAGTCATAAGTAACAACGTTAACAATACAATAATTAAAGCGAAATAAGACGACCCTGCTCGTGGAGCTTACAATCTACAATGAGGTGGGGGGGATACAAAGCACAGGTTTGTATTTACAATGATGTATTTACAATGACGGTCCAGCCATCTTCAGGGGGTGGGGGTTAGATGGAGATAGTGAATGGGCTACACACACACAAACATGACTTTGATTACTGAATGTGATAGGCCGCTCTGAACAAATGTGTTTTGAGCGAGCGCCTAAAACTATGCAAATTGTGGATGGTCCTAATATTTTGGGGTAGAGCATTCCAGAGGATTGGCGCAGCACGGGAGAAGTCTTGGAGTCGGGAGTGGGAGGTACGGATTAGGGCAGAGGTTAGTCGAAAGTCATTTGCAGAGCGCAGCGGTCGGTTAGGCCGATAGACAGAAATGAGGGAGGAGATGTAAGGGGGTGCCGCACTGTGGAGAGCTTTGTGGGTGAGAACAAGTACTTTGAATTGTACCCTGTAATGAATTGGCAGCCAGTGTAACGACTGGCGAAGAGCCGACGCGTCTGAGAAACGATTAGCCAGATGGACAACCCTGGCTGCTGCATTAAGGATAGACTGGAGAGGGGAGAGTCGAGTGAGAGGGAGGCCAATTAATAGAGCATTACAGTAGTCTAGGCGGGAGTGGATCAGGGCGACAGTGAGAGTTTTTGTTGTTTCCATGGTGAGAAAAGGGCGGATTCTAGAGATGTTCTTTAGGTGTAAGCGGCATGAGCGGGCAAGAGATTGTATATGGGAGGTGAAGGAGAGATCGGAGTCGAACATAACACCCAGACAGCGCACCTGCTGTCGGGGTGTTATTATGGTGCCACCCACAGAGAGGGAAATGTCAGATTTAGGGAGGTTAGTAGATGGTGGGAGCAGAAGAAGTTCAGTTTTGGAGAGGTTGAGTTTCAGATAGAGAGCAGACATGATGTTGGAGACTGCAGACAGACAGTCAGTGGCGTTCTGTAGTACAGCGGAGGTAAGGTCAGGGGATGATGTGTACAGTTGTGTGTCATCAGCATAAAGATGGTACTGAAAGCCAAATCTGCTGATGGTCTGTCCAATTGGGGCTGTATAGAGAGAGAAGAGAAGGGGGCCAAGGACTGAGCCCTGAGGTACCCCAACAGTGAGAGGAAGAGGAGATGAAGTGGAGCCAGAAAACAGAACACTGAAGGAGCGGTCGGAAAGATAGGAGGAGAACCAGGAAAGAGCAGTGTCCTTAATGCCTAGTGACTGGAGCCTAGAGAGTAGGAGAGGATGGTCAACAGTGTCGAAAGCTGCAGAAAGGTCGAGAAGAATGAGCAGAGAATGGTCACCATTACGTTTTGCTGTCAGAAGGTCATTGGTCACTTTGATGAGTGCAGTTTCTGTCGAATGTAGGGGGCGGAAACCGGACTGTGAAGGGTCTAGGAGGGAGTAAGTGGAGAGGTAACGGGTAAGGCGTGAGTATATCAGGCGCTCGAAGAGTTTAGAGATGAAGGGGAGATATATATATATATATATATACACACACATATATATATATATATATATCCAGTTCAACATAAAAAAGTAGGCTATGTCTGCATGAAAAAATTAACAGATGTGAATTATGCATCATTGATCAGAATATCATATGAGACCTAAAATGAAGTTAAAAATGGGATACTCAAGGACTGTTCTTATAGTATAAAGGTCAACCAATGAATAATAATCCAGTTTTTTAATACAATAGTTTATATGGAAGTTTATTTCCAAAGACACAAAATCATACATATTTACATTTCAGTTTGCCATGAAAACATACACAACTAACATTAAAGTGAAAAAGCAAGTAAAACCCTTTCCCCTATAATTATAAGCCCAGTGGGCAATGTTTTTGTATGTTCTTTTTCCATTCCATTACTTATAATTTTGCAAACAAACACGTAATTATGAAAATGAGTTGGCAAGAAAATACATAGAAGTAAAGAATTTGGAAAGTAAAATTTGCGTATTTCCATTTCAATTATTCTCTTTTGTTTGCTTTATATTCCACATTTATATTTTGGTGTTATCAGAACTTGTATCTTTCTTGCTTTTATTCTTAGAAAATGGTTTCAAATATGAGTTGGAAATTTGGTTATTGAGCGCCACCAAGTGGTGAATTTGTGAATGACTATATCATTAGTATTGCCATTTTTATTATTACTACAATTAATGTTATCTACATATTCATCATTTTAATCTCAGCTTGTATATATTTTTATTGGCATTATTATCTTTTTTAATTGCCCACATGTAATTTTAAACATAAGTAGCCAAAAAGAATACAAAAATATCATGTACTTTCACTTTTTCCTCTTTCTTACTTAACAAAGAAACACAGAAATGTGTCTCATCACTTGTAGGACTCTTCATGGGACTTTAAAATTACAGTAATCATTATAGCAATTATGTAAATAATGAGAGTGAGTATTCATAAAAGCTGAATATATAAAATTAAACACTCTAAGTATGAAAATTACAGAGTACTATGCAGAATCCCTAAGAACTGCACCAAGTAAGACATACTGTATAATAAACATTAGATAGATGAAAGGGATAATGTGGATATGGTCCGCACTGCCGAATAATCGAAGGTCCAAAGTGTTTCACATAAAGCAAGGTGGTTTATTTAACGCGTTTCAAAGTCTGAACGACTTCTTCATCAGGAAATACCACATAAATAAAATAGTTTTTACTAATGTGGTATTTCCTGATGAAGAAGTCGTTCAGACTTTGAAACGCGTTAACTAAACCACCTTGCTTTATGTGAAACACTTTGGACCTTCGATTATTCGGCAGTGTGGACCATATCCTCATTATCCCTTTCATCTATCTACAGCACTGTCACTTGTTGAACCGTGGATCTGCTGCAGCGGATATTTTTACATGCTTTGTCTTTTGGTGAGTAGAACCTGACTTTATTAATTCTATCTGCACCCGATAAGACCCTATTTTGCGCTGATCTCTCCAGCAGTATTTTGTTGATATAATAAACATTGGCACATAGAAAATGGTGAGATAACAACCACATATAATAATCATATTACCGCTCATCATTTCAGCACTCACGCTGCCTGTGAACTGAGGTAACCTTACTGACCTCACCGCAGTTGACAATGACCACGTCTCACAGAGTACAGTGTGAGACCTGGAAGTGGCTCCTGCTCCAGAGTATGGAGCTCCGTTCTCTGAATGGAGCTCCATACACTGGTTGAAGAAGATGGGGATCATCATTGGACCTCCATATAGACTTCAGCAAACCACTGTGGATTTTCTTGTGGGTAATAAATGGGTACAAGAGGGAAATTGTCAGGGAGTGATTTTCAAATAAAGGACTTTTGTGTGTGTTAATGTCTTTTGACTATGGGTTAGTAATGGGGTTGTCTGAGAAATGCCTCTCCATTGCTAACATCTGGGCTTGATGTCAACAGACATTACACAGCTGACATCAGCCCCAAAACCATTACCCCAATTGCTAACTCACCAGGGTAATTGTGAAGACCCGAGGCTAAGTGTCAGAATTGGTGCAATTAATGGATGCACCATTTCTGGGGTGGCTGAGATCTGGTTTTATTAGGCTGGGAAGAGGCAAATATTCATGACCCTTCTTAGCCTATTAATATCAGCTCCCAGCTGTCTTTTTTGACTTAGCTGGTTATTAAAAATAGGGGAGACCCCACTTCATTTTTTTAAGGCTCCCCCATTTTTAATAACCAGCAAATGCAAAGAAGACAGCTGGGGGCTGATATTAATAGGCTGTAAAGGTCCACGGATACTGGCTCGTTCCCAGCATAATAAGACCAGCTCAAAGCTGTCTACTTTCCCTTTGTGATGCTAGTCACTTCTCACAGCCAAGCTGTGAGTCAGAGTGGTCAAAGAGTCCAAGGTAAGAAGTCAGAAGGGTACGTCATAAACAGAAGAAGAGACAAAAGCGTAGTCAAGTAATGTCCCGAGGTCAGAGTACCATGAGGATAATGGATCAGAGCTGAAGGGGTTAAACAGGCGGATTGTCAGAACAAAGTCCAAAGTTAGGCAACAGAACAATCATATAGAACTCAAAGCACAGGAGAGCACAAAGCACAAACCTCACAAGATGAATGTACGTCTGGCAGTATTCTGGGAACTCAGCTCATTTAAGAAGCATGGCCATTAATTGGAATAATGAATACATGAGACAGCTGACACCCCGCAGTCACAGATTGACTAGCTGAGCTGTCAATAAACTCGCTGACAGCTCAGCATGCCATGAATCAGACTGGATGGCCATGCTGTCCATCACTGTACTGTGCTTCAGTACACCCCTGTAGCAGATTGGATGGCCAAGCTGTTAGTAACTGCATCCCAGACATTCTGAGGGGTGGAACTGTGACACCCTTGGCTGGTTATTAAAAATAGAGACTTCCCAAGTAATTATTTTCATTTATATATTTGTTTATTTATTAAAGGGAACTTGTCAGTAGGATTGTGACTAGTAACCTACAGACAGTCTTGGTTTGGTGCCGTACTAATTAACCCCTTTCCGACGTCAGGCATAATAGTACACCAACATAGGACTCCCCCTTTGATGTGGGATCCGGCGCTGAGTCCAAATCTTTCCCAGGACATGTCAGCTGTTTTGAACAGCTGACATGTGCCCGGAATAGCCATGGCTGGAAACACGATCCACCCACTGCTATTAACCCATTAAATGCTACTGCCAAACACTGACAGTGGCATTTCAAGGGCACTACCGGCCCAAAAAATTTGCCCACAGATGACCCCCATCACGTGAGCGCGGGGTAATGTTTCATTGGCATGACAACCAGAGGTCTCCTGGAGACCTCTATGGTTGTCAGTGCTTGCTTGCTGTGTGCGCCACCTGGTGGTCGGCGCTCATAGCAAGTGTGTAATTCTACTACATAGCATGCCAAAAGTTAAAAAAAAGTTTTTAAAAATATAAAAGAATAAAAAATATGTAAAAGTTCATATCATCCCCCTTTCGCCCAACTCAAGATAAAACATTAAAATAAAAAATCAAACATACACATATTTGGTATCGCTGCATTCAAAATCGCATGATCTATCAATGCAAAAATGGATTAACCTGATTGCTAAATGGCGCGGCGAGAAAAAAAGTCAAAACAACAGAATTACTTTTTTTTGGTCGCCACGACATTGCATTAAAATGCAATAACGGGCGACCAAAAGATTGTATCTGCACCAAAACAGTATCATTAAAAACGCCAGCTCGGCACGCAAAAAATAAGCCCTCATTCAATCCAAGATCAGGAAAAATGGAGACGCTACAGGTATCCGAATATGGTGCAATTTTTTTTTTTAACAAAGTTTGGAATTTTTTTCACCACTTAGATAAAAAGAACCTAGACATGTTTGGTGTCTATGAACTCGTAAAAAATCATAATGGTAGGTCAGTTTTAGCATTTAGTGAACCTAGTATAAAAGACAAACAAAAAACAAGTGTGGGATTGTACTTTTTTTGCAATTTCACCACACTTGGAATTTTCAACCCATTTTCTAGTACACAAATGGTAAAACCAATGGTGTCGTTCAAAAGTATAACTTGTCCCACAAAAATCAAGCTCTCTCATGGCCATATGGATGGAAAAATAAAAAAAGTTATGGCTCTGAGAAGAAGGGAAGCAAAAACCAAAAACGCAAAACCGAAAATGCCTCCAGTCATGAAGGGGTTAAAATGATACCTTGGCTGATGAAATCCATCTTTTGGTTGTTTAATCTTTATTTTCTGTTTTCAGTTAGTGATATTCTCGTGCTCCGGGGCGACCTGTGGGGGGTGTTCATGTGGTGCTCTGATTAGGTATTCACCAGTATGGCTGCTGACAAGTTACTGATCCCTCAGTGACCTGCCCCCAGGTTTACACAATAAATATTATATATATTATATATTTTTGAAAAAAGTCCCACTGCACCATGATCACATTCGCAATGTGCATTTAATTATTGCTTTTGATGGCATCCATAAATTAATTTAAAAAAAAAAAATCAGTTTGAAAATGGCATCGGCCTGTGCACTTGTAGCAGTAGTAGTAGTGCATGGAGGATGTGTAGTAGATGATTCGAAGGAGCAGATTCTGAGGAAAATTTTGGAAGGGCAAAACGGGAGTTGCTGGATAACTGAGGTGAGGTGATAGGCCAGTCAAAAGAAATGAGAGCTTTGTGGGTGATAAGTTTATATTGGACTCTGTAGCGGATGGGCAGCCACTGCAATGACCGGCAAAGGGTGAAGGCATCTGTGTAGTGGTTGGAGGGGAAACTGATCCTGTCTATTGCATTCAAGTCGGATTGGAGAGGGGAGGGATTAGTAAGAGAGAGAAAAATTAGTAGAGAGTTGCAATAGTACAGATAAAAAGGAACAATAGTAAAAGTTTTTACAGAGTCAAAGGTAAGAAAAGGTTGAATTCTAGAGATGTTTTTGAGGTGCAAGTGACATGAGCGAGTAAGTGATTAGATGCAATGAGTGAAGGAAAGATTTGAGTTAACTATAAGGTTAATAACTTTCATTATAAAATCTTCAGTTTAACTCAAATTAGTTGAAGCAAAAATGAACACACCTCACATCAAAAACATCTACATCTAGTATACTGTATGACCATCATGATTTTTGAGGACAGCACCAAATTTTCTAGGCATGGAATAAACCAGTTGGTGACATCTATCTTTTTCAATTCTTCAAGAATGACCTCTTTCAGCGCTTGGAGTCTGGAAGGAGAGTAATGCTCAACTTGTCTTTTCAGAACTCCCATGTTTCAGTCAGGTTCAGATCAGGAGACATACTTGGCCATTGAATCACATTTACACAGTTCTTCAAAAATGCAAGATATGTGTGTTTTGGATCATTGTCATGTTGGAAAAGTGCACATCTACCAAGGGCACAGTAATGGAAGCATCTTTTTTCAATTTAGAGTAGTACACCTGTGAATTTATGATAACATCAAGGAAATATATGCGACCACCATGTTTCACTTTAGGCACCATGATTTTTTTTTTTAAATGTATGGTGCTTACAGTGAACTTAATTTGCTCCTAAGTGAGATACTTTGGCCCTAATTTGTGCCAGAAATCTAGGGATTTGAAGCTGTGATTTAATAAAGTAAATAGCTTTACTGTTTCAGTAAGGTAAAGCATGGTAATTAGCAACTCTACCATCCATATGGATGACAGGCACAGGTAGAGTTGTTTCCTCTCTCAATTATTGGTGCCACTAGGATGTATAGACCCCCAGCCCTGCCATGACTGTATGCTTATTAAATCAAGATGAAGGCAATATCACAATAATGCTTTGGTATGCAAAGCATATCAAGGCATTATATCGATAATCAGAAATCGAATTATGATGATGTTGCTGCAGCTCATCAATCATGTATATAAACTCCAAAATGGTTTTATTAAAAAATGACTTGTTCCACAAAAAAACCCCAAAATGATTTATAACTATATCAATTGAAATATAGAAACATTATGGAACGTATTGTGTGCTGATATAAAACTGTTTTATTCTTTGAAATGTGCAATTATTATTATTGTGAAAAAGGAGTAAATAATAAAAAAAAACTTCCCTTTTTCTGATAGTGATATTATTGTATGACCCACAATTTATGACAGATAGAATGAGTGTTATCAAAGTAAATTTATAAATTGCCACAAAATATTGTTACTGAAAAATACAGCTCATCACCCCATAAACAACCTTTTATATTACTGCTACCATATTTTTTGGACTATAAGACTCATAGAACTATAGGATGCACCCAGGTCTAGACAAAAGAAAACAGGAAAAATAACTTCATAGTATTTCAATTTGCATAATATCCTAATGACTAAGTGTAGCGAGAAGTAACACTAAATTTATAAAACACTTTAAGACTGTTTTGCATTTCAAACTGTAATGCATGAATGGAAGTGTAAGAATATGTGTACACCTTAAGTATTTACTTTTCTGCATAGGAAAGTGTTTCTTAGCAGGAAAACGCTGTGTAAAATCTGCACATTTTTTATGTGTTGTTTTGCTTCTATTTTTTCCAAGTCTATAGAAAAGGTGAAACAAAGCAAAAATGCCAGAAAATTGACATGCTGTAGACTTGAAACGGCCTCACATCTGTAAGGAAAAAAATAAGCAGCGTGTGTATGAGATTTTAAAAATTTCATTCACTGCTTGTGCTGTCAAATGCTGCATTTTTTGGACATAAAAAATGTGGCAAATACTTAACGTGTGCACAATCCCTAAGGTTTAATGTAACTGCACAGACATTATTTCAGGGGTCCTTTAATGCTTTATGCTTAGGTGACTGTTTATGTGACATCTTTCTGTGACATTTTGGATTCATCATTCAGACGTCAGTTTTGTTTCATACCAAACTCTTATCAAACTCTGATCAAAAACATTGATGACACTCGGATTGATTTTTGCGTATTAGAAAAATCGCTGACGTCGGGTTGAGCCCTTTCACTGATGCTTAATGACTGATGTGACTGATGTGAAATAATGCACAGCAACAGCTAAATCAGGATGTATTACACTTATGTAGCAGAGCTGAGCTGTGTGTTATTGAATCCATACTATTTACATCTTGTGGCACAAAGCAGAATAAGTATTGAACCTTTGTCTTATCACATCTCTTATGCTTTGTCCCTGGCTATGCAGCAGCCCACACAGTTTGTGCTGCACGTTCCCTTTATATATAGGGAATTTGTCTTGCAAAAATACACTATTAACCTGTAGATATGGGATTAATCTACAGGTTAAAAGCATTCTGAATTTGTCCGGTGCCTGCACTTAGAGCGCTGCTAATGGGAGGAAATTAACTTTATTCCACCTGGCGGTGTTGGGCATTAAGTCCCGGGGGTGGTACCAATGCAGGTTCACTCATCGCTCTGTGTATAGAGTGCGGGCCCCCATATCTGCAATTCAATGGCGCTTTTTCACGTGATAAGTTCCCTTTAAACTCTACTAATATCGGAGCCTAGCCTGACCTGGTGGGTGGTGAGGATGTCAGTGTCACCGTGGAGTGCTGAAGCTGGGGAGTCTCAGGCAGACTAAACTATCTACTTCCATCTCTACCCAGCCCTAACTAATGAGAGCAGTGTCCGGCAGAGAGCGCGATCTCCTCCTCACTGTACACAGCTATCGGGTGAGGAGCATTTATCTGAGCGCGCTACCAGATCACTGACGAACCGGTGTGAAAGCAGTATGACTCTGCAGGGGAGGGCAGAAAGAACTGCCTTCGGACTATAAGACACAGTCACTTTTTATCAGGGTTTTTATTAAAGGACATATTAAACTGATATGTGCATCAAAGACATTATTAGCTTGTTGTAGAGAATGATGTCAAGAAGACTGAGCTTTTACTCTGGGTTTGGGTGAAGTGACATGTATGCTTTCATTTTTAAAATGTTATTTTCCCTTGGGTGTTCTCAATTTTTTTAACATTTTGGAAATATGTCAACTTTCTATTTCTTTCCTGTTTTCTGTAAAACAAGCCTGGTAGTAAATGTTTTTCTTCCGGCGAGTTTACAACACATTGTGCAGCCCAGAAAATGATACTGACTCCAAATGTTGGAGATGATAGATGCACGCTATCGGGAATTGGGGTGTCATATGATTTTACCCTTGAGCAAGCAGTGAGATATAAGCAAATTACAAAGCTTATCCTGTGTCTTCCCTCTCTAATGAACCATATTGATTGCTGCTTCATTGAATTATATATAACCTTGGCCTTTCCTGTTCCAGGCCTTCACTTCTAAATGAAGCGGTCACTCTGATTGGAGCTGCCTGCCTAATCCTATTGTAATTATGAAGCAGATGATCAGAAAATCAAGTTACGCAGCTCTTACAAGGGAATAGAAAAAAAAAGCACCGTTCTCAGAGAGCCATGAACGTCTCTTTGCTTTAATGCACTTATCATTGACATCAAGGAAAAAGTAATTAAAAGTGATAAGATGTAGATCTTTGGGAAGAAGTAGAAAAAGAAAATCAATGAGGGATCAGTATTCAGAAGCCGTATACTCCATGGCCTGGGAATGGCCTTTACAATACATAAGTTATAGGTGTTCCGATAATTTCTCATGTGTTCGGAATGCCTTCATCCCAAATATATTTCTATTCTATTGTAAATTAACTTAAAACAATTATAAAGGTTAAATTTAGTGGTACATATCATTAATTTACCATAAAATACTCATTTACTTAACATGCAGCTAGTGCCAGGGGCAGAAACTAACAGTGAAGGGCCCTTGTACAGGACTTATCCCTGGGGGCCCCCATTTCCCATCCATCAGGCATTTTGATATTTATGTGACCTAACAATTTTATTTGTTCATTCATTATTATTTTTCATTTATTTATTATGCTTTGCTTATATAGCGCCATCATATTCCAAAGCGTTTTCCAGACATTATCATTGCTTTCCCCATTGGGGATCACAATCTAAATTCCCTATCAATATGTCTTTGGATTCATTCTTAGTTGAAACAGATATACCTTTTTATTTTTATGTAACCTTCCCTATATGAGGTTTTGTTTTTTTTGTGAGACAAGCTGTAATATTTTTAAGTGTCAATTAGCAAAGATGAATGTAGAAGTTACATGTGTGGTAATTTTTTTATACATTTAATGGAGAAATACAAACAAACAATCAGGCCATTTTTATGCCACTTACCAAACAACATAAATAATCTGTTCACTGTATTGTTCAGGTAGTTACAATCACAAAAATATCAAATGTGTCCTTGCTAATTACTAGTTTGTGTTGTTTCCTTAAAAAAAAGTGTAATAAAAATGTGATTATTGTAATTATTTTCCACCATTTTTAATAATATTGTAGAGAAAAAAATATCTATTTCATTTTGTTTTACCCCTGATATGCAACTATATAGAAATGCACTGGTATACAGAGATTTATCTCTATGTTCTAGTACAATACTCCTGTAAAGAAGAATACCACTTACTGTATCTCTTTAGGTAGAAAAAAATTCACCTATATTGAGCAGTGCACCCTGTGTCAGCTTACAGCTAACTGCCTGATATAGGTTTTGTCATGATTCCTTTGCTCAGAGTATCTGGGATTCACTGATGGACAACTCTGTCATCCTATCCTGTGATAGGGAATGCTGAGCTTTCAGTGCTTTGATTGACAGCTCAGTTGACCTATCTGAGACTGACAGGAGCAGAGATTTGCACAGGGGCTCCCTGTTCTTAGTTATTGCCCTGCTATTTAGGTGAGCTGTCAGGCCCAGATCATGGCCACTCAAAATGTGATGCTAGTCACAACCCATAGGCAGGCCATGAGTCAGCTAAGTGTGATGTTCTGGGGACAATACCAAAAGAGCACGTAGTAAACCAAGGTAAGATACGAAGTCGTAAGTCATGTCCCATTCCAGGGTCGAAATACCAGAGAAATAGTGGATAAGCCAAGGGGCAAAAACAATCGAGTAGTCAGATCATGGTGCAAAGGTCAGCAGCAGAAGATCAGAAGCAAAGGGACAATAACAAATGGGGAGTCAGAAAACCATCCATAGGTCAGCAGCAGAAGATCAGAACTTACCGTACAGGGATCAGGCAAACACACCCCAAAGAGCATAAGCTTTTGACTGGCAGTGATTTGGACCAGAAAGCTCACCTAAATGGCAGAGCAATTACTAAGAACAGGGAGCACCTGTGGTAATCTCTGCACCTCCCAGTCTCAGATAGGTCAACCAAGCTGTAAATCAAAGCACTGACAGCTCAGCACGCCCCAGCATAGGATAGGATGACAGAGCTGTCCATCACTGTGTCCCAGACACTCTGAGCAGAGGAATCATGACAAGTTGTGAATTTAAACCCTGGGACAGACCACATTTCAAAGAAAGCAAATAATTAACTATAAATTAAAACATAGAAATGAAAGAGTAGACCTTTCCCCCATGTCCTTAGTCTGAGAAGGAGAATCCACACAGTAACAACAATAACAAAATCGTCTGAGCAACCTGCAGTGTGACTGGAGCACCTGGGCAGCTGAACTGCACATGCAGCATTTCTGCAGCTGGTAAGTATTACTTACAATCTGCAGTAAAGGACTAGCGGTTACAAAGATTAAAGGGAATTTGTCATGAGGTTTCCCAATTAAAAGTACAGCCACCAGCTTTATGGCCTCTTTTGCAGCAGTCTAGTAAACTTTTTATAAGTTCCCAATCCTTTTTGCGCAGCACAAAAAATTCAATTTATTATGCCCCCATACGGCACCGTCCAGTGTAGTGTGCACCACTGGTCTTGATCCAGCACCACCTCTCTCGTCATAATAGCTGTCCACCTGCTTTCTTCACAGATTGCCAATGATATGGAAGTAAAGCAAAGCACAGTACATCTGTATGGAAGTACAATATAAGGTAAGGACATTTTCTGGATGATGTTGGATGCGTCATTCACATGAAGCAAGCAGGTGGACGAGAGAGGCGGCGCTGGATCTAGACCAGCAACGCCAATCGGACCAGATCACATGGTATCGGGCTGTTCAGAGGAGATTGGGGACTTACATACAGTTTACTAGACTTCTGTAAAAGAGGCCATAAAGGTAATGGCTATACTTTTTGTTTTGAAAATCTGATATCTGGGGATAGCTTCCCTTTAAGCATGTATAACCTTTGGATGGTTTTGAGGGGACTTTTAAAAAAGTTGTAGCCCTGAAGATATTTTGAATGAACATAAAAATCACATGATGATATAGATAATCAGCACTAGGTTTCATGCCTAGCATGCCCAAACACTGTTGAATATTATTAAATAAAGTTTGTTAGTACTAGATTTAGGGAATTTTTGCGCAACCAAACTAGTTTGATCCTCATGAATGAGGTTTGTAATCATTGTTGTTAATCATGCTGCCAAAGCTTTTTGTTACGGGCTGGCGGAACACACCAAATTATAAAGATGGTATTTAGGTGCGTTCGCAGCCGGGGTCCACCGTGTAGAGGTGTTAACTGCTGCTCGGTAATGGCAGATGTGATATGATGGTATAATAGCAGAACACACGGGGTTAACCTCACCCAATGTGTACAGAGGCAGACTCTGTTATCTCACAGAGCTGCACAACCGCCAAATAATAAATGCCGTAGCCTGTTATTGCTCACAGAGCTCGGCAGTGTGAGTGCTAGCGTATAGTCACAGAACTCAGCCCTTAGACCGCAGGACTGAAGTCCCTCTAGACCGCTAGCGCTTGGCGCCGTGACTGTGATGCCAGCAAGGGTTAAATAAAGAACGTGTGCAAGTGTGCACAGTGCCACTCAGGTGGACGCCACTTATCGCCCTGGATTGGGCCAGATAAGCGCACAGGTTGCGCAAGGCGTTGCACCAGCATGGCTGTTACTTGCTGCGGTTCGATAGTACCCTGCAGTGTGCGACACCATCGGACACTAGTGTGCAGATGGCTGGTATGCACTGTGGCATATAGACTAGCCACTGACAGGCCCTGACTCGGACTCTAAACCCTACCAACATACGTATCAAAGGGAAGGGGTTTCATAATGAGTCAGTCACCAGATACATGCATCCATCACCATACACTCCACAACTATTTAAATCTATACTAGCACATGGCCGAGCGGCCATGCGACCCTTTTATAACAGCGTCCTTCCGGGACCTTCATGACCTTTCTGATGGTCCAATCCGAGCTGGAGAAGGACCTGAGCATGTGACCTCAGATCTCCAATGAGAGGTCGTCCCACGGGCATACTCAGTGGACCGAAAGGAGGACTTAGTCCCTGGAGTAGCTCGCTGTTGGCCAGCATGCGTTGCTATAGCTGTACCAGAGGTGGCAGCAGCAACTAAACCTACAGAGCTGGTCTGAGCAGACCGCCTGGATCGACGAGTCTGCTGAGCAGCCTCCTCTGCGGCCGGAGAGGAATGGGAGACTGCCGAATGCAAGGCTCGGGATTCCTGCTTTGCAGCGACAGGAACCTGACGCCTAACATTACCCCCCCTCCTAGGGCCCCCTCCCCTCTGAGCCTCGCTACGCTCAAATGCCGCAAAGAGAAGCAGAGCGTGGATGTTCTCCACTGCCTCCCAGGTCCGAGCCTCTGGACCCTGACCCTTCCAGTCCACCAAATAAAACTTTTATTTAAATCAGTTTTACACACACTCTGCGAGCTAGCCATACCGTACAGAAATAAGAGGGCTAGGAACAGGAGAACACCAATGTGGCTAAATAAGGATGTAAAAAGGGTAATAAATAGCAAGAACAAGGCATTTAAGAAGCTAAAACAAGAAGGCAATGAAGAAGCATTAAAAAGCTATAGAGAAAAAAATAAAATGTGTAAAAAAACAAATACATTTATCATAAGTGGAAACTGAGAGACTCATTGCTAAGGCAAGTAAAACAAACCCCAAACTATTCTTTAATTATATAAACAGTAAAATGATTAAAATTGATGGTGTCGGCCCTTTAAAAGAACAATGAGGGTGAAATCATAGAGAGCGATGTGGGAAAAGCAAATGTTTTAAATACTTTTTTCTCAACAGTGTTCACACAGGAAAAGGATTTGCCAGGGGAAATGCAGAGTGATAATGTAAACTCCCCATTAAGTGTTACCTGCCTAACCAAGGAAGAAGTGCAGAACCGCCTTAGTAAGATTAAAATTGACAAATCACCATGCCCTGATGGCATTCACCCACGGGTATTAAGGGAGTTAAGTAATGTGATAGACAGGCCTCTATTCATGTCATTTATCTCTACTTCTCTAAAGCATTTGACACTGTCCCACATAAAAGATTGGTAAGTAAGATGAGAAAGCTTGGGCTAGGGGAAAATGTGTGTAGATGGGTAGGTAGCTGGCTTAGTGATAGAAAACAAAGGGTGGTTATTAATGGTGCATACTCAGATTGGGCCAGGGTTACTAGTGGGGTACCACAGGGTTCTGTATTGGACCCCCTACTATTTAATATATTTTTTAATGATGTATTGGATGGCTTACACAGTAAAATATCAGTATTTGCAGATGATACAAAACTATGTAAGGTAGTTAACACAAAGGAGGACAGTTTGCAACTACAGACAGATTTGAGTAAATTGGAGAATTGGGCTGAAAAATGGCAAATGAGGTTTAACACAGAAAAACGTAAGGTTATGCACATTGGAAGGAGAAACAGATGCTACAATTACTTACTAATTGGGAAACTACTGGGGAAATCAGACATGGAAAAAGACTCAGGCATCTTCGTCAATAGGAAGCTAAATTTGAGTGCCCAGTGTCAGGCAGCTGCCACCAAAGCAAATAGGGTCATGGGATGCATTAGAAGAGGTCTGGGGACACGAGATGAAAACATAATTCTCCCTCTGTACAAATCACTCGTCAGACCACACTTGGAATATTGTGTGCAATTTTGGACGCCGCTGCTCAAGAAAGACATTACTGAACTTGAAAGGGTTCAAAGGGCGGGCTACTAAAATGATAAATGGAGTTGGTTCACTACAATACCCAGAAAGGTTATCAAAATTAGGTCTATTTACTCTAGAAAAGAGAAGACTTAGGGGAGACCTAATATATATGTACAAGTATATCAGAGGGCAATACAGAGATCTCTCCAATGAACTGTTTGTACCAAGGACTGTGACAAGAACAAGGGGGCATTCTCTTCGTTTGGAAGAAAGACAATTTCTGCACCAGCATAGAAGAGGGTTCTTCACGGTAAGAGCAGTGAGGCTCTGGCATTATCTTCCTGAGGAAGTGGTGATGGCCAACTCACTGAATGAATTTAAGAAAGGAATGGATGCTTTTCTTGTGAGTAACAGTATAGAAGGTTACGAATAACATAATATTATAGGTAGATGGTTGACCCAGCTTAGGGGACGGAATTTTTTTCCCTATGGAGAAAATTGGCTTCTACTCTGTGGGTTTTTTGCCTTCCCCAGGATCAACAATGCAGAACAGCTGCACTAAAAATATGCTGAATTAGATGGACATAAGGTCTTCCTTCAGCCTTCAAAACTATGTTACTATGTTACCGTGCACCACCTTGCATCCCACAATGGCATTGACCTCAAACTCATCTGAAGACAGGTCTGATGTCCCAGCATATGACTTGGAGAACTGGGACATGTGAACAGGCTTAAGGAGGGACACATGGCATGGAAGGTGTCAGCGATAGCCAAGTGTGGTGGAAGGGCCAGATGGTAGACCACAGGGTTGATCTGCTCAAGGACCTTGAAGGGGTCAATGTAGCGAGGTGCGAACATAGCGGACTCAACCCGCAGCCTGATGTTTCGGGCAGAGAGCCATACTAAGTTGCCAGGGGCAAAGGTCGGAGCAGGGCGCCGGTGAGCATCAGCGGAGATCCTCATTCTCTCCTTGGAGGCCCGGATAGCATCCTGAGTGCGATCCCAAATGTCACGTGCCTCCACTGCCCAGTCTGCCATCCTAGAGTCGGTGGATGACATGGGCATGGGCCCTGGGATGCGCGGATGCTGGCCGCAATTTAGGAGAAATGGGGTCTGACCGGTGGAGTCGACCACAGTATTGTTCAAAGCAAAGTCCGCCCACGGCAGCAAGGATGCCCTGTCATCCTGTCTGGCTGAGACAAAATGTCGTAGATGTGTGTCCAGGGTCTGGTTGGCTCTCTCTACCAACCCATTCGTCTCAGGATGATAGGCCGAGGAGAGATGTTGCTCAATGCTAAGCAGGCTACAGAGCTCTCTCCAGAACCGAGACGCAAACTGAGGACCCCAGTCGCTGACAATCTTATCCGGCATGTCGTGCAGGCGGAAAATGTGCTTAATAAACAGCGCTGCCAGGCCCCGTGCAGAAGGTAACCGGGAAAGAGGTACCAAGTGCACCATCTTGGAGAAGTGGTAGGTGACAACCCAAATGACCGTGCTGCCACTGGACTTGGGCAGTCCCACCACAAAGTCCACACTGACCATCTCCCAGGGCCTGTCCACTACCGACAGAGAGTAAAGTAGCCCAGTGGGCAGCTGCCGAGAGGACCTATTCTGGAAGCAAGAGACACATGCCTGAATATAGTCCCTGACGTCACGGGCCATATGCGGCCACCAGTACATCCTCGCCAGTAGCTCAGAGGTCCATTTTGTCCCGAAATGTCCACCTACCCTGGACAAATGAGCCCACAGACGGACAGGGACAAATGTCTTGCCTGGAGGTAGTGACTCAAGCTCGACCGGAGCCATGGTCCTCAGGCTCTCGGACAGGACGATCAGCCGAGGCTCCTCCTCCTCCGATGACACCACGGAGTGGGAGAGAGCATCGACCCTGACGTTCTTCTCACCGGATAGGAAATGGAGAGTGAAATGGAACCGGGAGAAGAACAAGGACCATCTGGCCTGGCGAGAATTTAGCCGCTGGGCCGTCTCCAATTACACCAGGTTCTTGTGGTCAGTGAACACCTGGAAAGGGTGGCGAGCCCCCTCCAGGAGGTGTCTCCACTCTGAGAAGGCCAACTTCAACGCTAGCAACTCCCTGTCCCCGATGGAATAATTCCTCTCTGCCGGTGTGAAGGTCTTGGAGAAGAAGAAGCATGGGTGCTTCCGACCTTGCAAGTCCTTCTGGAACAGGACGGCTCCAGCACCGACGGAAGAGGCATCCACCTCCAGAATGAAGGGTTTATCTACATCGTGGCGATGTAGAATGGGAGCGCTAGTGAAATGAGTCTTAATGGATGAGAAGGCCTTGGAGACAGGTTCTGATCACAACTTGGGATTTGCACCCTTCTTGGTGAGGGCCACCAAGGGGGCTACCAAAGTCGAGAAGTGGGGAATGAATTGGCGATAATAATTTATGAACCCCATAAAGCGCTACACCGCCTTGAGCAAATGGTGCTCCTGCCAATCCATTGCCGCCTTTAGTTTGGCAGGATCCATGGTCAATCCCTGGGCAGAGATGATATAGCCCAGGAAAGGCAAGGACTCCTACTCAAACACACACTTCTACAACTTGGCATATAGGGAGTTCGCTCGTAGCTCCTCTGAATTATCCCCATGTGGTAATCCCTGTTCTGGGATATACCGATTAAATGATCACAGCAGCCATGTATATTTTTTAAAGTTTACTAATAAAGCATTGAATTTTATTCCAGGAGCTGGACCTTTTTTCACTTGAAGTATTCAAAGACATTTCTGGCAGAGACGTGTCCGTGCTTGAATGCATTGAAGTTCAGGATGAACTACGAGGGGTGAGCTGAATATCCTTTCTTCTTTGTATTCATAGTGCCCATCCCTGGTGTTAAAGGCCGTCTTCCATTCGTCCCCCTCACAGACACGAATCAGGTTGTAAGCCCCCCGCAGATCAAGTTTACACTGTGTTCCAAATTATTATGCAAAAAATATTTCCTCATATTTTCTCTAAATTACCTATATGAATTGCAGTCATTGTTATTTTCCAGTCATCTACTATTCTAGTATAATTGCAATGTTTTTGAACAAACTGCCTATGAAAACAGTATATTTTTAAAAATAATAAACACTCAAAATGCATGTTCCAAATTATTATGCACAGCAGAGTTTTCAACCTTTTTATTTTTATTTTGAACAAAAAAATGGTCAATTGTGAAATTATAAGCATTATCAGCTTATTACAAAATGAAATCAAACAGTTTTCAAGTCAAAACTTTATTCTAGGTGATGTTACATTTGCACATAGGACCCCTTGTTCGAAAGACGCTTCTGAACTCTCTCGTCCATTGAATTTGTCAGTTTTTGGATGGTTTGTGCTTCAATTGTTTTGCATGTGGACAGAATACCCTCCCAGAGCTGTTGCTTAGATGTGAACTGCCTCCCGCCATCATAGACACTCCTTTTGATGATGCTCCAGAGGTTCTCAATGGGGTTGAGGTCAGGGGAAGATGGTGGCCACACCATAAGATTGTCCTCCCATAGCAGCCAGAGATGCAGATGTGTTATTTGCAGCATGAGACGGTGCATTATCATGGCTGCGGAAAGCACGGTTCTTCCTCTTGAACCATGGCAGGAAGTGCTGTTTTAGAAACTCCACATAGATTATGGAGTTCATCTTTACCCCTTCAGGGATCCTAAAGGGACCGACAATCTCTCTCCCCATCATTCCAGCCCAAAACATTACTCCACCTCCTCCTTGTTGGCGCCTTAGCTGTGTTTTCATGGGGTGTCCATCAACCAGCCATCCTCCACTCCATCCATCTGGACCATCGAGCATTGCACGGCACTCATCAGTGAACAAAACACTTTGGAAGTCAGTCTTCATGTATCGTTTGGCCCACTGGAGCCGTTTCTGCTTGTGTGCAGTGGATAGAGGTGGTCGACAGGATGGCTTACGCACAGCTGCAAACCTCTGAAGGACCCCGCATCTTGTTGTTTGGGGGACGTTGGAGGCACCAGCAGCTTCAAAAACTTGCCTGCTGCTATGACAAGGCATTTCTGCAGCTGCTCTTTTAACCTGACGCAATTGCCTGTTGGAAAGAGTCCTCAATTTTTCCTTTTCAGCACGCACACGTGTGTGCTGGGAGTCAGCTACATACTTCTTGATTGTGCGATGATCACGATGAAGTGTCTTGGCAATGTTGATTGTAGTCATGCCTTGACCTAAATACTCCACAATTTGTTGTTTCTCAGCAGCCGACACATCCTTTTTCTTTCCCATTTTGGCAAAAAATATAGGCTGCTTAATAATGTGGAACAGCCTTCTTAAGTAGTCTTGCCTTTATTTGGACACACCTGCCAAACTAATTTGCACAGGTATCTGCAATTGCTTTCAGTGATATAAAGAGCCCTGACACACATCACCATCAATGAGTTTAAATGACAAACAAAAAAATTCTAACCTTATCACTCCTAAACTCTTTTTGCATAATAATTTGGAACACAGTTTAGTAAACACTCTCGCTCCCCGTAGTCTATCGAACAGTTCCAATATCAGGGGCAGAGGATACTTGTTCTTAACGGTAATAGAGTTAAGACCCCTGTAATCGATGCAGGGACGCAGTTCTCCATTCTTCTTCTGGACAAAGAAGAATCCCACCCCTGCTGGTGACACTGACTTCCTAATGAATCCTCTTGCCAGATTCTCCCTGATGTATTGAAACATAGCCTCTGTCTCCGGGAGAGATAAGGGGTAGACTCGACCCCGGGGAGGCTCAGCTCCCAGCAAGAGGTCAATAGGACAATCAAAGGGGCGGTGCGGTGGAAGGGTCTCCGCCGCCTTTTTGGACAACACGTCTGCATACTGTTGATAGTGTTTGGGGAGCGAGGAAAGTTCTGCGGGGAGCGAGGAAAGATCTGCGGGGACCTCGGTGGAGGCAACCTGGACGCATTCCCTCAGACATCTACCTTCACATGACTTACTCCAACCAAGAATTCTCCCCGAGGACCATTCTATATGGGGAGAGTGATACCGCAACCAGGGGACCCCTAGAAGGACCTGGTCGATACCCTTCGGCATGATGAGGAGGGATATCGTCTCCTGATGAGATGGAGACACCGAGAGTATCAGTGGAGCGGTTTGGTGGGTAATCTGTGAGGGCAGAGTCGCGCCGCTCACTACTCTGACGGTGACAGGCTTAGACATCATAACCAGTGGTAATGCGTGCCATTGAGCGAAGGCAGATGACATAAAATTGCCCTCCGCTCCAGAATCCACGCAAACCTCCACCACCAGAGTGGAAGAACCAAACTCAAGTGTCCCCTTAAAGGACAACTTGGAGGAAAACACCGTGGATTACAGTGAGTCACCTCCTACGGCCTCTAGGCACGAGCGCTTTCCCAGCCGCTGTGGGTACCAGTTGGCAAGGTGACCGGACTGCCAGCAATCACAGGGGCTCAAGCTGACTGAGGCCTGAATCCCTCACAGGAAGCCCCCTGACGCTCGGAAGCCCGATCGGGAGGTTCCAGAGGTTTAGCAAAGCTGGTTGCCAGCCTAAACCTCTGCATACACTGGGACTGCTCCAATCTTCGCTCAGCAAAGCGAAGGTTTATACGGGTGGAGACGGTGATAAGCTCCTTCAGTGTAGCGGGAATCTCCCTGGTGGCCAGAGCGTCCTTCACATGATCAGCCAAACCTCTCCAGAATACTGGAATGAGGATCTTATCTGGCCACTCTAACTCCGAGACCAGCGTCCGGAACTGGATGGAAAAGTGGATGACCATGGACGAGCCCTGTGACAATGCCAGCAGCCGGAGCGTGGTGTCATGGGTAACTTGCGGTCCCAGGAAGACCTGCTTCAGAGCGCCCAAGAACTTTGAGGCACTCTGCACCACATGATCACCCCGCTCCCACAGCGGTGTGGCCCACTCCAAAGCCCTGCCCGACAAGAGTGAAATAATAAATCCCACCTTAGCCCGCTCGAAGGGGAATCATGCTGCCTGCAGCTCCAGCTGTATAGAGCACTGGCTCACAAAACCCCTACAAGAAGCACTATCGCCCGAGAACTTCTCGGGCAGCGGGAGGCGGGACAAAGTCGGGACAGGGATGGCAGTGGTCACACGAGAGACAGCCTCCGTGGCTGCCTGAACAGCGACCGCAGTAACGTCCGCAGCTGAGGCTGAACGCTCGATAGTCACCAACCTGCTCTGTAGCTGCCGGATGTACTGCAGCAGTCGCTGTTTGTCCGCCATTACTAGCCAGACCCTGGCACTAGTATAAAGTTACGGGCTGGCGGAACGCACCAATTAATAAAGATGGTATTTAGGTGCGTTTGCAGCCCGGGGTGTTGTGAGCTCATTTTCGGGTTTGCCTCTGGCTTCTGGTGAGGGTTATGGAGCTGGCTGTGCTGACGGAGGAGTAGTGAGTTCTCTATCTGGACTCCCTCTGTTGGTGAAGGGAGGTAATGAAGCTGATCTAAATGGCAGAGACTGGCCACCTGAGGAAGAGGACTGCGATTGGACATCAGGAGTTTCTGATTGGATTTAAGGCAGCCGACTCCCTAGTTTCTTGCTGGTGATTTTTCCTGACTGTGGCTTCTGGTTTCCAGTTTGGTTCCTGCCTTCTTAAAGCTAAGTTTTCTCTGCTATTGTTCATATGAGTTTTTGTCTGGTTTACTTAGTTTTTGTGTTCAGCCAGCCCTGGCTGGGACTGGGCTGAATCCCCATTTTGTCTCTGATCAGTTGATCTCTTTTGCTCTGTCTTCAGAATATACCTGAGTGCTGATATAGGGAATTGAAGTCTAGCGACTTCAGGCTTTTTTTCTATCAGACGTGTTGGACATTTTGGCAGGGTTTTTTGCGTGATTGCAGACAGAAGGTTTTCTTTCCTGTCCTTTCTAGTTAGTGAGGGCCCCATCATTTGCTCAGCCTATCTTTCTATCTGTATTTGTGTTTTCATCTTGTTTCACCGACAATACATGTTGAGGGCTGTCTATTGCTTTGGGGTCTGCTCTGGGGCTGTTTAGATTTTCCCTTTCTTTCTTTAGGCTTATTTAGTTCTCCGGCCGTGACGAGGCGTCTAGGACCACCGTAGGCACGCTCCACGGCTACTGCTAGTTGTTGTGGACAGGATCCGGGGTCTGCAATCCGCTAGTTACCAACCTCTCTGGTTTTCTGGGCTTAGCTTGCTTTTTGTTTTTTCTTCCTTGGTGACTCATTCATAACACCGGGGTCCACCATGCAGAGGTGTTAACTGCTGCTCGGTAATGGCAGATATGATATGGCGGTATAATAATGGAACACACGGGGTTAACCTCACCCAATGTGTACAGAGGCAGACTCTGTTATCTCACAGAGCCGCACAACTGCCAAATAATAAATGCCGTAGCCTGCTATTGCTCACAGAGCTCGACAGTGTGAGCGCAAGCGTATAGTCACAGAACTCAGCCCTTAGACCGCAGGACTGAAGTCCCTCTAGACTGCTATCGCTTGGAGCGATGCCAGCAAGGGTTAAATAAAGAACGCGTGCAAGTGTACACAGTGCCACTCAGGTGGACACCACTAATCGCCCTGGATTGGTCCAGATAATCGCACAGGTTGCTCAAGGCATTGCACCAGCGTGGCTGTTCGGTTCGATAGTGCCCTGCAGTGGATGAAATCATTGGACGCTAGCGTGCAGATGGCTGGTATGCACTATGGCATATAGACTAGCCACTGACAGGCGCTGACTCGGACTCTAAACCCTACCAACATACGTATCAAAGGGAATGGGTTTCATAATGAGTCAGTCACCAGATACATGCATCCATCATCATACACTCCATAACTATTTGCGTCTATACTAGCACATGGCCAAGCGGCCATGCGACCCTTTTATAGCAGCATCCTTCCGGGACCTTCCTGACCTTTCTGATGGTCCAATCCGAGCTGGAGAAGGACCTGAGCATGTGACCTCCGATCTCCAATGAGAGGTCGTCCTCACGGGCATGCTCAGTGGACCGAAAGGAGGACTTAGTCCCTGGAGTAGCTCGCTGCTGGCCAGCATGCGTTGCTATAGCTGTACCAGAGGTGGCAGCAGCAACTAAACTTACAGAGTTCGTCTGAGCAGACTGCCTGGATCGACGAGTCTGCTGAGCAGCCTCCTCTGCAGCCGGAGAGGAATAGGAGACTGCCGAATGCAAGGCTCGGGATTCCTGCTGTGCAGCCACAGGAACCCGACGCCTAACATTTTTGCTATCAATTTGATGTAATTTAAGCGTGAGGTAGATCAATCAGATTTTTTTTTTTAGTAAAACAGTGATAACTGTTTCAAACATGTATTTTTGTATACTATTTTCCTTTCTGTCATAGAAGCATCCATAATGGCCTATAATTTGGCTAACAGAATCCCTTAAAATTTAAAATACACCTTAGTGGGAAGGCCATCCTGCATTGGAGCCTTTCTTGTAGCCAAGTTGTGTAAGGTGGGTCTCAACTACTGTAATAGGAAAGTCCAAAATCTTCATTTATATTCTCAGCAGAGATGAGAGATCACATCCCACTAAAAAAAACAACTATAAAATAGCATAGCTATTGCTTCATTCAGATATTGGATTAGCATTTGCTACTTCACATAATAAGTTTCAGTGGTTATATTTTTGAGCAGGCTTATTACTTTCAGTTCTAGGAAATTGAAGCATTGCTGCCTAGTATGCTTCTATTTTGTATGCATTACTATCTTCCAATGACAGGACAATATGGATTAGATGAATCAATAGGATGCTAAAATACTGCTGTCAAAGCACACGTCATCGTGACTGAATTCTCATTCTATTAAGAATCAATTCAGCGTTGTCATGCAGATCTTTACCAAACACCTAATAGGAAGATACAAAGTAAGAGTAGCATGAATTCCAGCATGTCTGCCATTAAAGAGTAATTTTATGTGAATACAAAAAATGTTGAGTCAAGCATAGTGATTTGGTTAGATGTCTCAATGATACATAGGCCCCATACTCCATTTATAGCTGCCAGCCGATAAATGGTTCCGCCGATGATTTGGCCAGTAACTATCTCACTTGATTCTATACACCAGAGAACTGGCACTGCTGAGCGCTTCTTTGTTCCCTATGAGAGAGACAGATTAGAACAAATAGTCAGCTTATTGGTCCTGAAATCTACTCCTAGTCCAAGTGCAAAACCAACTCATTTCAAGCACAATGTCTCAATCGTGGTTCTATTGATAGTTTCTGCTATAAATAAAATCATGATTAAACCCTTAGGCTATGTACGAACAGTGCATTTTTCACAGTGGTTTTTCCACTCGGAAATGGGCCAAAAACGCTAGGGAATCCTTATGCCAGCTAATTCAATGAGAATCCTGAAGTGCTCTACACATGATCCGTAATTTTCCTTTGAGCATTTGCAGAGTGTTTTTCTCTGCAGCGTGTCAACATTTCTTTGAGCTGATTTTTGGCGTTTTTCATCCAATGACTTCAATTGAGTCAGTCAAATCCGCAGCAAAAACGCAGACATTTGCACATTTGCTGCGGATTTGCCAAGTTTTTACAGACTTCATGTGGTGCTTCCCACCCTGTCATCTGTGTGATAGCGTACGATACACCAAGCGACAATTCTGATCAACAGTAACATTATCGCCGGTAACAGCTACCACCGTCAGAGTCTTGCGGGGTCATGCATTCAGATGTCAGTGTGGCGCCCCCCAGGGCTCAGTCGCCACAGAGGTACTGCACCTTCTCCTAAGGTGTGGGTAAGTTGGGAGCTCCTTTCCATACTCCAACACTCGCACCCCACACAACAGGGTAGTTCTGCACAACCACATTGCGGCTCAGTGCTTAGAGAGTAGCAGAGTACCTCTGGTGGTTCCCTGCTTGGAACACTGTGTCACGCGGCGGCTGCCGCGCACTCCTCCCTTTGCTCGCCGGTGGCCTCCTCGCCTCGGCGCCGGCTGCCGCGGGCTTCTCCGCGGTCTCTCCCGGCTCCTCTTCTCCGTCCGGCGATCGCCTCCGTCCGGTCTTCTGGACCGCGCCGGGTGCGCGCTCCCGCCCCTCCTCCTCGGCGGGCGCGCGCACACACTATGCCCGGGCACACGCGCGCCTCCTCCTCCTCCTGAGGACGCGCGCCTTCCTCTCCTCCACTAGGAGGTCATGACCCGGAGGGCCTCCTACTTCCCCTATATCAGGCCGCCTCTTCCTGCTGGCGGTGCCTGATTATCACTGCGCTTCCTTAGTGATTCTGGCCGCTCTCTATGTACGCCCCTGCGTCCTGTCCGTCCGTTGCTCATTTGCCTCTTCCATTATCCTCTCTCCTAGGCTCGGGAGGTCCGTGGTCTTGTCCTGTCCAGCCCTGTTCCCGCCTGTCCGGTGTCTCCAAGCCGTGCCCGTCTGTCCGGTGTCTCCAAGCCGTGCCCGTCTGTCCGGTGTCTCCAAGCCATGCCCACCTGTCCTGTGTCTCCAAGCCGGACCCGTCAGTCCTGCGTCCCCAACTCGGATCTACCTGTCTGTCTGTCGATACATCCCCTGGGTACCAGCTGCTGTGGTAATAGTTACCCGCGGGCTTGCCCCAAACACTCCCTGTATAGGGGGTGGTCCACCTGGTCAGCTCGCCCCCGGGAGGTTCGTTGCCACGGTCTAGCGGGTCCACCCCAGGAGTACCTCATAGAATAATCAGGCCATGGATCCCGCTGGTACCCCGACCCCGACCCAAAAGGAACTTATGTTCCTTCATGAGAATCAGGCAAGGATCATGTCGTTCCTCAAATCAATGGAGTCCCGACTTTCGTCTTTGCAAACCTCTGATCCGGGGATTGCCTCCCAAATCTCTCGCTTACAGCAGGAACTTGCCCAGCAGCGCGACACCCAGGCCCATATTTTGAACTATATAGCCTCAGTAGATAACCGCTTACTAGCTCTACAGACGGCGGCCGCTGTCCCTGCGCCTGTGGCAGTTCCTCATTCCTCCCCCCGGTTGGCCAAACCCCCACGCTATAGCGGAGATCCCAAACTCTGTCGGGGGGTTCATTAACCAGTGCCAATTGCATTTCGAGTTGGCACCCCTACAGTATCCTTCCGACCGGGCCAGGTGGCCTTTATGATATCCCACTTAGAGGGTGAGGCACTGGCTTGGGTAAATCCCTTGTGGGAGCGTGATGACCCGATAGTCTCCCAGCTCGTGACCTTCTTGGAGACATTTCGTAAGGTCTTTGATGAGCCCGGCCGTCTGGTCTCCACCACCGAGTCCTTATTTTGCCTTCGCCAGGGTATTCTCTCTGTGGGACAGTACGCCATCCAGTTCCGTACGTTGTCCTCTGAGCTTGGATGGAACAATGAGGCTCTGGTGGGGGCTTTTTGGCGTGGCTTGTCGGCCTGAATTAAAGACGAGTTGGCAGGCAGGGATACACCTACGTCTTTGGAGGATCTCATCTCGCTGGCAATGCAAATTGATCTGCGTTTCCGGGAGCGTTCCCGCGAGGTCGCCAGGGAGAGATGGCCCACTCGTTTTTCTCCTCCAACACGCTGTCCTCCCCGCTCGCGGCCTTCCACCTCGGCGTCAGCCCCTGAACCCATGCAAGTAGACCGACTAAGGCCCGCGGAGCTACGCCGCCAGGAGAGACTCACTCATGGTCTTTGTCTCTATTGTGGCAGCGCCTCCCATCTCCTGCGTTCCTGCCCTGTGAGGCCGGGAAACTCCTCCGCCTAGGACAGGTAAGAGAGGCCTCCCTAGGTGCCTTTGATACCTCTCTACCCTTGACCCTTCCTGTTTTGTTTATCCAGGGTTCCAAACGTTTTTCGGAGATAGCCTATAATGACTCAGGGGCTGCTGGAAATTATATCCAACTCGAGGCGGTGAAGAGATTGGGGATACCAGTCAGGTCCTTGGAGGTTCCCCGGCAGTTAGCCTCAGTCGACGGCATTCCCTTGCGCGAGACAGTTACACTGGTCACTGAAGAGCTGGAATTACAGATCGGGGTCCTGCACCGTGAGAAAATAGCCTTCTTCGTGCTGCCGTCTCTATCCCACACCTTGCTCCTGGGTCTTCCGTGGTTGAGGATGCATGAACCTGTCCTGGATTGGCGGTCCGGAGACATTCTTCGCTGGGGCTGCTTCTGCCAGACTAGATGTCTTCGTCCAGTACAACCCCTCAAATGCTCGTCTCCTGTCTCGGGCCCTGCGGATTTGCCCTCGGCCTACTGGGCCTTTACGGATGTCTTTGATAAGAAGGAGGCAGAGACTCTTCCACCACACCGGCAATATGATTGCCCTATCGAGCTTGTTCCCGGCTCGACTCCGCCCCGGGGGCGAATCTATCCGTTGAGTCCACTCGAGTCCCAGGCCATGACTGAATATGTACAGGAGAATTTGGCCAGAGGCTTCATCCGGAAGTCATCTTCTCCCGCTGGAGCTGGCTTCTTTTTTGTCAAGAAGAAGGACGGGTCTCTCCGCCCCTGTATTGACTATCGAGGTCTTAACCAGATTACCATCAAGAACAGATATCCTCTACCTCTCATCCCCGAGTTGTTTGACCGGCTACGAGGGGCGCGAATCTTTTCTAAATTGGATCTCCGTGCAGCCTACAATCTCATCCGTATTTGCTCCGGAGATGAATGGAAGACCGCCTTCAACACCAGGGATGGACACTACGAGTATCTCGTCATGCCCTTCGGGTTGTGCAACGCTCCCGCAGTCTTTCAGGAATTTGTGAATGACATTTTCCGAGACCTTCTGTATTCCTGTGTGGTCGTGTATCTTGATGATATCCTGGTCTTCTCTCCCGATCTGTCCACCCACAGAAGAGATGTCCGCCGAGTACTGTTCCGATTGAGGGAGAATCGCCTGTACGCCAAATTGGAGAAGTGCGCCTTTGAACAGTCTTCCCTTCCATTTCTAGGCTATATCATCTCCGACTCTGGCCTGCATATGGATCCGGAGAAGGTGTCTGCCGTGCTTAACTGGCCACGTCCACAAGGGGTGAAAGCCATTCAGCGATTTCTCGGCTTCGCAAATTACTATCGGCAGTTCATCCCTCATTTTTCCTCATTGGCTGGCTCTATCTCGTCTTTGATCCGTAAAGGATCCAACCCGCATGTCTGGACCCCTGAAGCAGAGGGAGCCTTCCTATCTCTGAAACGAGCATTTGCCATGGCTCCCGTACTCCATCGTCCTGAGGTCAACAAACCGTTCGTCCTCGAAGTGGATGCATCAGCAACTGGAGCTGCAGCGGTTTTGTCTCAAAAGTCTTCCTCTGGTAGGCTCGTTACGTGCGGTTTCTTTTCCAAATCCTTCTCCACCCCAGAGCGGAATTATTCCATCGGAGACTGAGAACTGCTTGCCATCAAGTAAGCTCTAGAGGAGTGGAGATACTTATTGGAGGGCGCCGCACATCCCTTCACAATCTTCACAGACCATAAAAATCTAGCTTACCTTCGGTCTGCACAGAGACTCAACCCACGGCAGGCCAGGTGGTCTCTGTTCTTCGGTCGATTCGATTTTGATCTGCATTTTCGTCCAGGTAACAAGAACCTCAAAGCTGACGCCTTGTCCAGGTCCTCTCTTTCCGCAGATGTCGAAGAGGAACCCGCGCATATCTTGGATCCATCCCGGCTCATCACGGTGGCAACGCTTTCTCTTCTCTCACCCCCACCTGGCAAGACTTTTGTGCCGGAGAAGGACCGAAGACGAATCCTACACTGGGGACATGCTTCCAAGCTGGCTGGCCATCTCGGGCTTAAAAAGACACTTCTCCTGGTGTCCCGCTACTACTGATGGCCGACTCTTCCCCAGGATGTCCGGGATTTCATCGCCTCCTGTCTCTCCTGTGCCAAGATCAAGGTGCCTAGGCAGCTGCCTTCTGGTCTTCTACACCCGCTTCCAGTACCCTCGTCTCCTTGGCAACACATTGCCAACTGTACTGTCGTCCTAGTGGTGGTAGATAGGTTTTCTAAGATGGCACACTTCATCCCTCTTTCCGGCTTGCCATCGGCCCCAGCCTTGGCGAAGATTTTCGTACAGCACATCTTCCGTCTTCATGGACTGCCCCAACATATTGTTTCAGACAGAGGAGTCCAATTCACCTCTCGCTTCTGGAGAGCCCTATGCAGATCGATGGATGTCACTCTCGACTTCTCCTCATCTTACCACCCACAGTCCAACGGTCAGGCAGAACGGACGAATCAGAGTTTGGTGAACTACCTCCGGCATTTTTCTAATGTCCACCAGAACGACTGGGCTGAACTACTCCCGTGGGCTGAGTTCGCCTATAATAACCACGTCAGTGAGTCTTCTGGCAAGTCCCCTTTCTTTGTCGTCTACGGGCAACATCCTGGTGTACCTCTACCGGTTCCTCCTGCCTTGGGTGTACCGGCGGCTGATCTTCTGACCGGTGAATTCTCCAGGATCTGGCAGGAGACCAAGGCCGCTCTCGAGTTGGTACATAACAGGGTTAAGAAACACATAGACAAAAGGCGCCTGGATGCCCCGCCATATCACCCAGGTGATAAAGTTTGGCTAGCCTCCAAGTTTATTCGCCTCAAAATCCCTTCCCATAAACTGGGTCCCCGCTATATTGGACCTTTTGAGGTCTTGTCCCGTATTAATGATGTCTCCTACAAACTACGGCTTCCCGCCTCTCTCCGCATCCCTAATGCTTTTCATGTGTCTTTGCTAAAACCAGTCATCTTCAATCGTTTCCTTTCTAAGGCCCCTCACTCGCCTCCGCCTGTCTCCGCAGACGATGTATTTGAGGTTAAAGATATTTTGGCCATGAGGAGGCAAAAGGGGAGAACTTTTTTTTTGGTTGATTGGAAGGGCTTTGGCCCCGAGGAGAGGTCCTGGGAGCCCCAGGAGAACATCCAGGCTCCTCGAATCTTGGCTAAATTTTTTTCCGGACTGCGGAGGGGGGCGCGTAAGGAGGGGGGTACTGTCACGCGGCGGCTGCTGCGCACTCCTCCCTTTGCCTCCCCCCGGCCGCAGCTTACCCGCTCGCCGGTGGCCTCCTCGCTGTCATGGTCACGTGTGTCCGGTCGCAGATGATGCCGCAAGGCGAACCCATAACACACGTGACCCTGGATACACCGCCTCCAGTGGGGCGAATTTAAACAATAGAACGTGCAGGTGGATACGCCGCCTCCACCTGGCGAATTTAGGTATCACACGTTATACAATAAATAATCAAATAATAAAGGGGGAACCTGGGAAACTTTAACAATGGTGGGCCCTGCGATAGGGAATGGGGACATGGAGACCTCCTAAGCTCCCCTGAGCCAGTGTCCCTGCACGCCTTACATTCCCTAAACAGGCTCCGCACCTGTCGCCGCACGCGTACCTTAACGCCCTTGCTCACCCTGACCCTAAACCCTCACTAGGGAATGGGTCGGTGCAGAGACTAATCCCACCACTGCACTAATAACACACATGAGGAAAGAGACAATACAGGGGAAACACCACTTAGCTTTGCTCTGTTGCGTGCGCTCCTAGCAACAGAGCCCTCCACCTGAGTGCATCTTCTCCTCCACCTGGATCCATCACCATAACAGGATCCTTCACCTTAGTGCAGCCTTGGAGCAGAGTCCAACACCAGTTGCAGCTGCTTAGTACCAGAGTCCCAAGGAAGTGTTCAGCTTCTGCCACGAAGTCAAGCATGCTTGAGTCCAGCTCAGCGGCCAAGTCCCACATGGTGAGTGCCACTCTCCATAGTCGCCACTCCACCAGCCCATGCAGACACTTCCCGCTGACACCATCACTGCGACTCCACCATGCCATGCCAGCCCTTCGTCCAGACACCATAGCAGAAACACATCCCCCTGGCTAAGCTGCGCAGGACTCCTCACCAGCTCCATCCTTCCTCCAGGCTCTCCAAAAACAGAGTGAACACACTCTCACAATATCACAGGCCGTGAGTGAACACCCTGAGCACACCTTTATAGGGTGTCACACCTGATCCATAATTAAGTGCAAAAAACCCTAAAGTGCAATACCACTCACCACCACCGGGGACAGTCAAGACACCTTGGAACTTTCCAAAGTAAAAAAAGTTCACCCAGTGCAATTTAAAACTGTCAGATCACTTCAGATCATGACACTCGCCTCGGCGCCGGCTGCCGCGGGCTTCTCCGTGGTCTCTCCCGGCTCCTCTTCTCCGTCCGGCGATCGCCTCCGTCCGGTCTTCTGGACCGCGCCGGGTGCGTGCTCCCGCCCCTCCTCCTCGGCGGGCGCGCGCACACACTATGTCCGGGCACACGCGCGCCTCCTCCTCCTCCTCCTCCTGAGGACGCGCGCCTTCCTCTCCTCCACTAGGAGGTCACGACCCGGAGGGCCTCCTACTTCCCCTATATCAGGCCGCCTCTTCCTGCTGGCGGTGCCTGATTATCACTGCGCTTCCTTAGTGATTCTGGCTGCTCTCTATGTATGCCCCTGCGTCCTGTCCGTCCGTTGCTCATTCGCCTCTTTCATTATCCTCTCTCCTAGGCTCGGGAGGTCCGAGGTCGTGTCCCGTCCAGCCCTGTTCCCGCCTGTCTGGTGTCTCCAAGCCGTGCCCGTCTGTCCGGTGTCTCCAAGCCATGCCCGTCTGTCCGGTGTCTCCAAGCCGTGCCCGTCTGTCCTGTGTCTCCAAGCCATGCCCACCTGTCCTGTGTCTCCAAGCAGGACCCGTCAGTCCTGCGTCCCCAACTCGGATCTACCGGTCTTACCCGCGGGCTTGCCCCAAACACTCCCTGTATAGGGGGTGGTCCACCTGGTCAGCTTGCCCCCGGGAGGTTCGTTGCCACGGTCTAGCGGGTCCACCCCAGGAGTACCTCACAGACTGGATGTGTTGGGAGGTGGGTGGAGTTTAGATTCATATAAAAGGTTGGGAAGGTTTAGAATTACAAGTCAGTCTGCAGAGGTCAGTCTGCAGAGGTCAGTCTGGGGTGAGTCCCAGAGGAGAGAAGGACAGTCAGTCAGGAGAATCTGAGGACGGGTCCGAGGAGAAGGAGAAAGACGTGGAACTGTAACCTAAGCATCCATAAGAAAGGGAGTCAAGTACGCATTGGCGCATTGGCGAAGTCGTTCAGGAAGGTACATGTTGGCAGAGTGTTGGAGAGGAGAGCCCTGACTTGCCCGAGAGGTTGGTTGAGTCTTTACCCCGGAGGACACGGCATGGAAGGGGGCACCAGTGAGTACCATGAACTGTGAGTAAAGCTTTGGAACTGCAAGCCCTGGTGTCTTCCATTCCTTTGTGCGCTAACACCATCAGTCCCAGCGGATCTGCATGCAGTGTCGGCTTAACACCTCCCTTGCCGAACACCACAGGTGGCGTCACGAACTATTCACATAAACTACATCCAAAACCACCATTGATTTGGGCGAACAGGGCCACGGACCGGGTCACCGCCGCTGTGACACATCCCCCTGACACCGGCCCGGTACCGAGTACCCCGCTGCCCTGGGAGGGCAACCCATCAGCGTGACCCCACAGCTGTGACTATGACCCACGGTAAAAAGTTTACAGCAGGTCAGTAGGCGTTGGCTGATGAGAGACTTTTACTCCCATCAGGCTAAGTCTGCTGTCACTGATAATAGGCACCGCTGATGGGAGTAGTCTTTCGTTAGCCAGTGCCTGTGCTCAAACTTAAAAAAATAAACATGTAAAATAATTAAATGCATATTAAAATAAAAAACAACAGATTTTACTCACCTATCACCAAATACCTGATGCCTATGTCCCCTGTAAACAATCAAAAATAATAAACAGCTATATACTCTCCTGTCCGCTATAATCCACATTATCCAGTGTCCCATGGCTATCTCACTTGCAGACCAGACACATCAGGACTGCTCTAGCCAACTGCCAGTGATACACTGACAGGAACATCATTGTTCCCACAGTGTGTAGCACTGAGCTGCCATGTGAGAAGTCACACGAGTTCATCAGCTGATGAGCTTCGGTGATCTCATGGCACCACCGGTGTGTGAGAAGTTCCTCAGCATTACATACTGCAAAAGTGATTACATGCTCCTATCAGTGTGTAGCTGGCTGTCCTTGAGAGCAGTCACATCAGAGATACAAAAACCTTGCAGAAATTTCTGCAAGCAAATACTCAACATGCGCATATATAAGGGTTGAAACGCATTGGTTTTTGCTGAACAGTCACAGTCTTTTTTAAAATCACATGTATGGTCATGATATTAAATAATCAAGTTTTTTCAAGTCCATTTTCAGAGTGCTGAATGTATTACTATGAGAAAGGCACTGGCAGACATTTCATGTAGGTTATATCAGAGAGTAGTAAAGAATCAACAGTGCAAATTCAGACATGAGAGATCCTTATGGCCCTCTTTATCATCCATATACATTAGACCATCAGTCGAATTCGTTGAAGTCAACAGTTTTGGCTTACATTAGTCTAATATGTATTATGGGATTTATGGCAGTTAATACAGTTAGTAGTTGTTAGACCACCTCTATGCTTAAAGTTTAATATATCCTTTTTAGTAAGAGAGGACATTATTAAATGAACCTCTACATAACAATGTTCTTAAAGCCTCTTCATGACCATCCTATTATCATAAGAGACTCTTCACAACCATTATCCGATCATTAGAGCCTATTGGTTTTCAATCATAGTCTTGTAATTATCATTTGTGATTATAATATATATTACAGCATAAAAGACTTGTTGGTGATCATTAACCTACTATTCAGTAGGGGGTTTCACAGTCAAGACTTAAACACACACCCAAAGCATATACTGTACTTGAATACATAAATACATTTACTTGCATTAAAGAGCGAGAGCTCCTGTTTATTGGAGAGTCGGGCAAGATAATTGCTGGCAGAACAATTGGCTGATCCAACAGTCATGTGTATATGGTATGGGGCCTAAATGTCAATGAGACATTGTACCTTATGACTCAGCTTTTGGAGATAAGAAGAGAACTAATAGAGGGCCAATCACCAAAAATATAGTTTTATTAAAAAATTTTTTTAAAAATAATTATATATGTGTGTTTCCTTATTTTAGATAGACACTGCTTTGAAACTCACAATCTCCAGTATATGAAAACCTTTGGCTTTTGTACCTAATTTTCAATGGAGGTGCGCTGCCATGTTATGGATGTGTGGCACCCCAGAATCCGGTTGCCATGGTGACATTACCTCCCTCTAAGGGGTGATGTCATGCCTGGAGGCAGGGGGGTCCCCATGCCAGGTAACACAATGTACATGACAATTCCTGCTGCATGCCAGAAAGGGGAGCATCCTTATAAATTCTGGCCAGCAGGTGGGGTTAGTGGGTCAGTAAGAAGACAGCTGAGAGAGTAAACAAGACAGTTGTCATGGAAACGGTAGCAGTTGGAGCTCATGACTAGTGTTGAGCATTCCGATACCGCAAGTATCGGGTATCGGCCGATACTTGCTGTATCGGAATTCCGATACCGACTTCCGATATTTTTTCAATATCGGAATTCGGCATCGGAATCGGAAGTTCAGTTGATTGACGGCCTGACGTCATCATGATGCGCGGTGTGTGCGCATCATGATGCGCCGTCATTTCGGGCCTTCCGGGGGTCTCTGCCGGCCTGCCGGGGGGCTGTGCCGGCCTGCCGGGGGGCTGTGTGGACTGCCCGGGGTCTCTGCCGGCCTGCCGGGGGGCTGTGCCGGCCTGCCGGGGGGCTGTGCACCCTGTGGGGGTCTGTACCGGCCTGCCGGGGGGCTGTGCCGGCCTGCCGGGGGGCTGTGCTGATGTCCGGGGGTCTGTGCAAGCATCGTCCGATGGGACTACAAGTCCCATCGGGCGATGCCTGCTACCATGACAGTGATTGACACATTAGCCAATGATGGGACAGTAGTAGTCCCATCATCCGGCTAATGTGTTAAATGTTAAAAAAAAAAAAAAAAAAAAAAAAAAAAATACTACATACATACTACATGCTACATACATACTACATATATACTACATACATACTACATACATACTACATACATACTACATGCATGCTACATACATACTACATATATACTACATACATACTACATACATACTGCATGCTACATACATACTACATACATACTACATACATACTACATGCATGCTACATATATACTACATGCTACATACATACCACATACATACTACATGCATGCTACATATATACTACATGCATGCTACATACATACTACATATATACTACATGCATGCTACATACATACTACATGCTACATGCATGCTACATACATACTACATACATGCTACATATATACTACATACATACTACATATATACTACATGCATGCTACATATATACTACATACATACTACATATATACTACATGCATGCTACATATATACTACATACATACTACATATATACTACATACATGCTACATATATACTACATACATACTACATATATACTACATACATGCTACATACATACTACATACATACTACATATATACTACATGCATGCTACATATATACTACATGCTACATACATACCACATACATACTACATACATGCTACATATATACTACATGCATGCTACATACATACTACATATATACTACATGCATGCTACATACATACTACATGCTACATGCATGCTACATACATACTACATACATACTACATGCTACATACATACCACATATATACTACATACATACAATACATTCATACAATACATACATAGACATACAGTACATATAACATAGAGTAACATACTTACCAATACTTGTCACATTGTTCCCCGAAGCCATTGTCTTTCCGGAATAAATATTAACATAACAAACCACAAAAATACTCACCCACGATCCGAAGCAGTCCACGAGTGTGTCCCACGACGATCTTGGGTAGAGAACTGCAGCATCAGATGATGCTGCCGTTCTCTACGGGCTGCAGGAATCCAATGACGGAAGGTAGGTATCCTTCCGCACTGTATTCCTCCGCCACTTAAAAAAAAAAGTCCCTAGTCTCACTTTATGCCATTGCTGTGTGGGAAATTCCCACACAGCAATGGCATAAAGTGAGACTAGGGACTTTTTTTTTTTTTAAGTGGCGGAGGAATACAGTGCGGAAGGATACCTACCTTCCGTCATTGGATTCCTGCAGCCCGTAGAGAACGGCAGCATCAGCTGATGCTGCAGTTCTCTACCCAAGATCGTCGTGGGACACACTCGTGGACTGCTTCGGATCGTGGGTGAGTATTTTTGTGGTTTGTTATGTTAATATTTATTCCGTAGACGACAATGGCTTCGGGGAACAATGTGACAAGTATTGGTAAGTATGTTACTCTATGTTATATGTACTGTATGTCTATGTATGTATTGTATGAATGTATTGTATGTATGTAGTATATATGTGGTATGTATGTAGCATGTAGTATGTATGTAGCATGCATGTAGCATGTAGTATGTATGTAGCATGCATGTAGTATATATGTAGTATGTATGTAGCATGCATGTAGTATATATGTAGCATGCATGTAGTATGTATGTGGTATGTATGTAGTATATATGTAGTATGTATGTAGTATATATGTAGCATGTATGTAGTATGTATGTAGCATGCATGTAGCATGTAGTATGTATGTAGCATGCATGTAGTATATATGTAGTATGTATGTAGCATGCATGTAGTATATATGTAGTATGTATGTAGTATATATGTAGCATGTATGTAGTATATATGTAGCATGCATGTAGCATGTAGTATGTATGTAGCATGCATGTAGTATATATGTAGTATGTATGTAGCATGCATGTAGTATATATGTAGTATGTATGTAGTATATATGTAGCATGTATGTAGTATGTATGTAGCATGCATGTAGCATGTAGTATATATGTAGCATGCATGTAGCATGTAGTATGTATGTAGCATGCATGTAGTATATATGTAGTATGTATCATGTAGTATGTATGTAGCATGCATGTAGTATATATGTAGCATGCATGTAGTATATATGTAGTATGTATGTTGCATGTAGTATGAATGTAGCATGTATGTAGTATGTAGTATGAATGTAGCATGTAATTTTTTTTTTTTTTTTTTTTTTTACATTTAACACATTAGCCGGATGATGGGACTACTACTGTCCCATCATTGGCTAATGTGTCAATCACTGTCATGGTAGCAGGCATCGCCAGATGGGACTTGTAGTCCCATCGGACGATGCCTGCACAGACCCCCGGAGCCTGCACAGACCACCGGCAGGCCGGCACAGCCCCCCGGCAGGCCGGCACAGCCCCCCGGCAGGCCGGCACAGCCCCCCGGCAGGCCGGCACAGACCACCGGCAGGCCGGCACAGACCACCGGAGCCTGCACAGACCCCCTGGCAGGCCGGCACAGCCCCCCGGCAGGCCGGCACAGCCCCCCGGCAGGCCGGCACAGCCCCCCGGAGCCTGCACAGACCACCGGCAGGCCGGCACAGACCACCGGAGCCTGCACAGACCCCCTGGCAGGCCGGCACAGCCCCCCGAAAGGCCCGTACAGACCCCAGAGAGGCTGTACAAGGGCAGGAAAGGGTTTTTCTTATTCCGATACCGGAAGTCCCATAGACTTGAATGGGACTTCCGGTATCGGAATCGGCGATACCGATACTTTTTTTAAAGATCGGCCGATACCATCCGATACGATACTTTGAAGTATCGGATGGTATCGCTCAACTCTACTCATGACAAGACAGTTAGAGACAGTGAGAGTTGGTCTGTGGAGATGGAAGGGACAGGAGCAGAGACAAAGGCTCTGGGGAACTAAAATTGCACATAACTGACCCCAGAGCGAAGCGCTGATAAAAGGGATGCCAGAGTCTTTGGCTGGTCAGGAGCTGTATGTCCTGACAGCGGAATCTGGAGTGCAGGGGACTGCAAGTTCCTTGGCCACAATGAACACCTGAAGACACGGCAGCAGACCAAGAGCCCGGGGCTGACAGTGAAAAGGACAAGCAGCAGGGACCCGAAAACAGAGTGCAGAAGGAAGGTCCCCGACGCCACCTGGCAGAGTGGGTCCTGTTATGAACTCATTTTCGGCTCCACCAGTTGAGAGTTCCCCTCCCATTCTCCCTCTGGTGGTGACAGGAGGTAGTGAGGTTGGTTTAAGTGGTAGTGATCTGCCACCTGATGAGGAAGATAAGGATTGGATCTCTGGAGTATCAGACTGGATATAAGACAGCCGACACCCTATTCTAGTGCTGGTGGTTCAGTCTGCTTCTCAGGTCCTGGACTTCAGCTCTCTTCCAGTCTTCTCAAGTTAAGTTTGTTTTTTGCTTTTGTTCACACTTGCGCTTGTTAGTCAGTTCAGTTTCGTGTGTGGTCAGCCTGCCCCTGCTGGGGCTATACTGAATTTCCACTCCTATGTATCAGTATTTGCCAAGCTGCTTTTTGTCCCTTATTGGATTGGCCTCTTTTTGCTCTGTCTCAGAATATTTCAGAGTGCTGATATAGGTGTAGAAGTCTAGTGACTTCAGGGTTAATTTTGTTATCAGAAGTGTTGGACAATATTTTTGTATGTTTTTTGGGGCAGATTGCAGACAGTGTCTTTACTTTCCTGTCCTGTTTAGTTAGCCAGGCCCCATCGTATGCTCAGCCTATTTTCCTGCCTTTGTTTGTAATTTCATCTTGTTTCAACGTCAATACATGTGGGGGGCTGTCTTTCCTTTGGGGTCTGCTCTGGGGCAGTTAGTTTCCCTCTTTTCCTGCTTTAGGCTTATGTAGCTCTCCGGTTGTGATGAGGCATCTAGGACCATCGTAGGAACGCTCCATGACTGCTGCTAGTTGTGCGGTTAAGTTCAGGGATCTGCAATCTGCATAGTTACCAACTTCTCTGGTTTTCTGAGACTTAGCTTGTTGTTTATTTTTTCCTCCTCGGTGACCCATTCATAACTGAATCACCAGCCATACCGCAGATTCTAGGGTACTCAAAAGCAGGAAGGAATTGTTAAAGAAAAGAGAAAAAAAGTGTCAGAATTTTTTTTTTTTATGTATTTTTTCCTCTTTTTCTCTGGGGCTGTAGGAGGATATTTTTCCTCATGGAGATTAAGCAACTGTCTGATCGTGTGGAGCAGCTTGCTGCTGAAGTACAGGGAATTTCCACCTACCTTATTCAGTCACATGCTGCTGAACCCAAGATTCCTACTCCTGATGTGTTTTCTGGGGATCGGTCTAAATTTCTGAATTTTAAGAATAATTGTAAATTATTTCTTGCTTTGAAGCCTAACTCATCGGGGAGCTCTGTGCAGCAGGTTAAAATTGTCATCTCCTTGCTGCGCGGCGATCCCCAAGATTGGGCTTTGTCTCTGACACCTGAAAATCCTATTCTGACTAATGTGGATGCATTTTTTCAGGCCTTGGGGTTGTTGTATGATGAACCTAATGCCGTTGATCAAGCTGAGAGAACCCTGTTGGCATTAAACCAGGGTCAGGATCCTGCAGAGTTGTACTGTCAAAAATTCTGAAAGTGGGCGGTCCTTACTACATGGAATGATAGTGCATTGGCAGCTCTCTTTCGGAAAGGTTTGTCAGAGACCGTAAAAGATATGATGGTGGGATTTCCTGTTCCCTCTGGTCTGGATGGCTCTATGTCATTAGCCATTCAAGTTGATCGGCATTTACGTGAACGTAAAACTACACGGGAGGCGCTGCCACCTTTTGAACAAATGTCTGAACCTATGCAATGTGATGGGGTTTTGTTTAGGGCGCAACGTCGGGAGTTTAGAAGGCGTAATAAGCTGTGTTTTTTCTGTGGAGACACCTCTCATACTATTTCTGTCTGCCCTAAATGAGAGAAATGTTTTGCACACACATTTGCTGTGGGCAGTGTACAACCTAAGTTCCTTTTGGCAATTACTCTGATCTGCTCCTTGTCCACATTTTCCACTAAGACTTTTGTGGATTCAGGAGCAGCTCTGAATCTGATGGATTTGAACTTTGCTAAACGTTGTGGTTTTTCCATGACGCCTCTGCAGATGCCTATTCCTTTGAGGGGTATTGATGCCACTCCTTTGGCAGAGAATATACCTCAGTTTTGGACCCAGGTGATAATGCGAGTTGCCCCAGACCACCAAGAAAAGTGTAAATTTTTGGTGCTGCATAATTTGCATGATACTATTGTTCTGGGGTTCCCCTGGTTGCAAACTCATAACCCAGTTTTGGATTGGAAATCTGTGTGTGTGGTGAGTTGGGGTTGTCAGTGTGTTCTTATGGACACTCCTGTTTTCTCCACCTCTCCTCAGACTCATGATATTCCTGATTATCTGGCTGATTTCTCTGATGTTTTTAGTGAGAGTAAGTCTGCGTCTTTGCCTCCTCATAGGAGTTATGACTGTGCAATTGAGTTGATGCCTGGGTGTAAATTTCCCAAGGGTCAGCTTTTCAACTTATCTGTACCCGAACATGATGCTATGCGATCCTATATTAAGGAGTCTTTGGAGAAGGGTCATATTAGACCATCCTCGTCTCCTTTAGGCGCTGGGGGTTTTTTTGTGGCCAAGAAAGACAGTTCATTAAGACCGTGTATTGATTATCGTTCCCTTAACAAGATGACGGTTAAATATCAGTACCCATTACCTCTGATGTCTGATTTATTCTCCAGAGTTAAGAGTGCCTGCTTGTTTACTAAGCTTGACCTCAGGGGGCGTATAATCTTATTCGCATTAAGCACGGGGATGAATGGAAGATGGCGTTTAATACTCCGGAGGGACATTTTGAGTACCTGGTGATGCCTTTTGGGCTCTCTAATGCCCCTTCTGTCTTCCGGCCCTTTATGAATGATATTTTCCGAGACTTTGTGGATAAGTTTTTGATCATCTATCTGGATGATATTTTGGTCTTTTCTATTGATTGGGATTCCCATGTGGAACATGTCCGGACTGTGTTCCGGAATTTGAGGGAGAAGTCCCTGTTTGTTAAGGGATCGAAGTGCCTCTTTGGTGTACAGAGGATTTCATTTTTGGGATTTATCTTGTCTCCATCGACTATTGAAATGGACCCGGCCAAGGTACAGGCCATTTATGATTGGGTTCAGCCTACTTCTTTGAAGGTTCTCCAGAAGTTTTTGGGTTTTTCTAATTTCTATCGTAAATTTATAGGTAATTTTTCTAGTATTGTCAAACCACTGACTGATCTGACCAAGAAGGGAGCTGATGTGTTGAATTGGTCTCCTGAGGCTGTCTCAGCATTTCAGGAGCTTAAGCAGAGATTTACTTCAGCTCCAGTTTTACGGCAACCTGATGTCTCACTTCCATTTCAAGTGGAGGTGGACTCTTCTGAGATTGGTGCAGGAGCTGTTTTGTCCCAAAAAGACCCTGTGACTTCTAAGATGAATCCCTGTGCCTTCTTTTCTTGAAAGTTTTCCCCATCTGAACGCAACTATGACGTGGAGAATCGGGAATTGTTGGCCATGAAATGGGCATTTGAGGAGTGGAGACATTGGTTGGAGGGAGCTAGACATCAATTTGTGGTCCTCACTGATCACAAGAATCTGATTTATCTGGAGTCGGCCAAACGCTTGAATCCTAGACAGGCTAGCTGGGCCTTGTTTTTCACACGTTTTAATTTTGTGGTCTCTTTTCTTCCGGGCACTAAGAATGTTAAGGCAGACGCCCTTTCTAGGAGTTTCTTTGCTGATTCTCTTAATGTGACCAAGTCTACTACTATCCTAGGTGAAGGGGTAGTTCTTTCTGCCATTTCGCCCGATTTGAGACGCGCCCTGGAGGAATTTCAGGAGGATAAACCTGAGCATTGCCCTATGGGAAGATTGTATGTTCCTGACCAGTGGAGAAAGAGAGTGATGTCTGAAGTCCATTGCTCCGCATTGGCTGGTCATCCGGGTATTTTTGGTAGCAGAGATTTGGTGAGTCGGTCATTTGGTGGCCTGCCTTATCTCGTGATGTCAGGAATTTTGTACAGTCCTGTAGGACTTGTTCTCGTTCTAGTGGGTTGCTGATGCCCCTGCCAGTGCCCAAGAGGCCATGGACCCATATCTCAATGGATTTTATTTCTGATCTTCCTGTCTCTCAGAGAATGACTGTTATCTGGGTGATTTGTGATAGATTTTCGAAGATGGTCCATCTTGTACCACTCCCAAAGTTGCCATCTTCCGCTGAGTTGGTGCCCTTGTTTTTACAACAGGTGGTTCGGTTACACGGGATTCCTGAGAACATTATGTCCGATAGAGGGGTCCAGTTTGTTTCCAGATTCTGGAAAGCCTTTTGTTCCAATCTGGGAATTCAGTTATCCTTCTCCTCCGTGTTTCATCCCCAGAAGAATGGGCAGATTGAGAGAACAAACCAGACCCTGGAGTCTTATTTAAGATGTTTTATATCTGCTGATCAAGATGGTTGGGTCTCATTTTTGCCCTTGGCCAAATTTGCGCTGAACAATAGAGCTAGTTCTGCCACTCTGATGTCACCCTTTTTCTGTAATTTTGGGTTTCACCCTCGATTCTCTTCAGGGCAAGTGGAATCTTCGTCCTGCCCTGGTGTGGATACTGTGGTTGTGAGAATGCAGCAGATATGGGACCAAGTGGTGGATAAGTTGTCACTCTCTCATGAAAAGGCCCAGCATTTTTCCAACCGGCATACGACCATTGGTCCTCGGTTTAAAGTGGGTGATATGGTTTGGTTGTCGTCTAAGAATATTCCTATGAAGGTTGCATCTCCAAAATTTAGGCCAAGATTTATTGGACCTTATAAGATTTTGGAGATTCTTAATCCTGTTTCTTTTCGATTGGCTCTTCCAGTTACGTTCAAAATCCATAACGTATTTCACAAGTCACTGTTGAAGAGGTTTGTTGAGCCAGTAGTTCCTTTGGCAGCACCTCCTGATCCTGTGTTGGTTAAAGGCAATGTGGAATATGAGGTAGAGAAAATATTGGATTCTCATTTGGTTAGACGGAGACTCCAGTATTTGGTCAAATGGAAGGGTTATGGCCAGGAGGATAATTCTTGGGTCTCTGCCTCTGATATTCATGCCAATAAATTGGTTCGTGCTTTTCACCGGGCCCATTCTGATCGGCCTGGTGGCATGGATGAGGGTTTGGTGACCCCTCCTCAAGGGGGAGTACTGTTATGAACTCATTTTCGGCTCCACCAGTTGAGAGTTCCCCTCCCGTTCTCCCTCTGGTGGTGACAGGAGGTAGTGAGGTTGGTTTAAGTGGTAGTGATCTGCCACCTGATGAGGAAGATAACGATTGGATCTCTGGAGTATCAGACTGGATATAAGACAGCTGACGCCCTATCCTAGTGCTGGTGGTTCAGTCTGCTTCTCTGGTCCTGGACTTCAGCTCTCTTCCAGTCTTCTCAAGTTAAGTTTGTTTTTTGCTTTTGTTCACACTTGCGCTTGTTAGTCAGTTCAGTTTCTTGTGTGGTCAGCCTGCCCCTGCTGGGGCTATGCTGAATTTCCACTCCTATGTATCAGTATTTGCCAAGCTGCTTTTTGTCCCTTATTGGATTGGCCTCTTTTTGCTCTGTCTCAGAATATTTCAGAGTGCTGATATAGGTGTAGAAGTCTAGTGACTTCAGGGTTAATTTTGTTATCAGAAGTGTTGGACAATGTTTTTTTGGGCAGATTGCAGACAGTGTCTTTCCTTTCCTGTCCTGTTTAGTTAGCCGGGCCCCATCGTTTGCTCAGCCTATTTTCCTGCCTTTATTTGTAATTTCATCTTGTTTCAACGTCAATACATGTGGGGGCTGTCTTTCCTTTGGGGTCTGCTCTGGGTTCCAGATCCCTGAGATGGACCAATCAGATCTGGAGAAGGACCTGGACATGTGGCTCCCGATCTCCAATGGGAGATCTTCTCATGATCATGCTCAGTAGAGCTACGGAGGGACTTAGCCTCTGGAGTGATTTGCTGCTGAGCAGCCTGCATTGCCATTGCTGACCCAAAGGTGGCAGCAATAGCCAACCTCACAGAGCAGGTCTGGGCAGAGCGTCTGGGAAGCCGGGATAGCTGAGTAATGTCCTCTGCGGTCAAAAAATAATGGGAGACCGCAGAACTGCTGCAGGAACCCGACGCCTAACAACATCACCTTCGTGCTGTGGAATGATGTAGGGCTAGGTATGTCAGGAAATGGTGATGACTTTTTACTCATCGTTAGCTTAGCATATAATTTGAATATTTTTCCCATATCAATATAAGCCCTTTCTTTGCTTATTGTTTTATGATATTTAAAATGTATCTTTTTTTCACCTGTAATATGTTAATAATAAAAAGACAGGTAATTTTTGGTGATGGAGTCATTTTAAAAATACAAATGCTTCTGCCTAAGGCCTGTTTCACACATTCGTTTGTCACCATCAGTCAAAATCCGCCGTTTTGCCTAAAAAACGGATCCGCCATTTTTCTTGGCGGATCCGTTTTTTTACCCCATTGACTTGCATTAACGGCGGATTTTGACTGACGGTCGTCCGTTGCATCCGTATTTCTGCGGATTCGCCAAAATTTTGGCATCCGCTGACATCACTGGATGGACAATGCAACGTTTTTTGTGTGGCCGGATCCGCATTTTTCCCACTTGCTGGAGATTTGGGCTGTGTTCACACACAGCGTTTTGTTCGCGGTTTTTCCTGTTGATTTGCCAAAAAATCCGCGGGAAAAATGCGAAAAAGAAGCTTCCCATTCATTTCTATGCATTTTGCACTTTTTGTGCACATTGATGCGTTTTTTACCGCGAAAAAAACGCGTCACGGTAAAAAACACAGCATGCTCATTAATGTCGCGTTTTTTTCCGCATTTCTGGCTTTTTCCATGTGTCTAGAAACCGCGCGGAAAAAAAATGGTAAAAATGCGCGGAAAATGCGCAGAAAAAAATGCGTGGTTTCTGGGAAGGGAGTCCTGTTTTTCAGCAGAAAATTTCTGCTACGTGTGCACTTAGCCTTAACCCTGAGGCTGTGTTCACACAGCATTTTTTTAGCGGTATTTTTAGCAGTTTTCCCTATTAAACCTCAAAAATAAGCTTCTCATTAATTTCTATGCATTTTGCACTTTTTGTGCATATTGATGCGTTTTTTACTGCGAAAAAACGCATCGCGGTAAAAAACGCAGCATGCTCATTAATTTCGCAGATTTTTCAGCGTTTCTGGCTAGTTCAATGCGTTTTGAAAACGCGCCGGAAAAAAACGCATCAAAACCGTGCAAAAACGCGCAATAACCGCGACGAAAACGCGAAGACAAAAAAGGCACTGTTTCTGGGAATGGAGTCAGGTTTTTCAGCAGAAATTTTCTGCTACATGTGCACTTAGCCTAAATCCTGTTCTGACTGCTGGAGCGTGCATCTCTCTCTCTCCTTACCGCGACCTCCCGGATCCCGTGAGATGCCCCCTCTCGGCTCCCGGATCCCACGAGATGCCCGCTGCTGGATCCCGCTACATCGGCGGTATTTTTTTCTTTCAGCGCGGTTCCTTTAACATTCCCATATCGGCGGATCCCGGCGCACCAACGGTCCGGTAGCTCCCGTTGCTGTTTCATCGGCCACGGATCCGTTCTCCGCCTTTTTGTCGGCTGCCAACTGACACGATAAACGTAAGTGTGAAACAGGCCTAACCATAGTCTCGAGAAAGGCTACGGCATCATATCATTTTGCCTTCCTGTAACAGACTCTAGTGTTTTCCGAGTGGTAGGATACTTTAGTCTTCTCAGGATTGTTTTCAACAGATCTATGTTACCTGCTAGTTTGATCTGATTTCTGGATATTTGACCTAGCTTTTTCCCTGTTACACCTTTGAATTAACTTCAAAATATCCACTTTTCTTTGACCTCTGTTTGTGACTTTTTGTTTGCCTATGCATTCTACCTGACTCCCTGAAGTTCTGACTCAGCTATTCCTGAATACGTTGTTTGGTTCTAAATTTTAGTATCTTTGGTTTTGCCCCTAGCTTGTTTAGTTATTCCTCAGCTCAGTCTGCTATCTACTCTGTGGGTACAACCTGGAAGCCCATTCTACAAAAATGAATACCAAAGAATTCCTTAGATTCTGCTAAACATATTGACCAGTGTGAAGCCTGACCGTAGATGCCAGTTTTTGAGCTAAAGGATACCCACAGATTGCACTTCAGACAAATGAGGTCCTCAAGCCTGCCAGTCTTGCTGATGTAAGTCAAAGATGTTTTAGTACTGTACAATCAGGTGTAGCTGTCTAGTAGATAGGTTAAGAGTTACATTTGGTAAACTTATTATTTCCATTTTTTTGGTCAAACTACTTTATTGGAACAAATATCTCTAGTATCTAAAGAATAAAATAATTCCACCACCTCATATTATAATATTATAACAATATTTTAGGAAAACACATAAGTTGAATAGTGACCCGTCAGCTTCATTCTCTACGAGGTATTTATTTTAATTTCTAGCTCACACACATTGCATGGGATGTAGCATTTAGAACCAAATTAATTTATTCTTTAATAAGTCGTCTGGAAATGTCAGTAGAAAGGTTATACTGTCTACCGTTAAAGTGGATTAAATAAGTCAATATGGCAGCTTTTAATTGATTTTTGAAACGACAAATTGAGGTCTGACAAGCACGAAGAAAATAAGTCTTTTTAACATACTATCGGGAGTCGTCATTATGGCTTCTTTTTGACATTATTTTACAAAAGGGGTTTAATCGTCATTTTAACAGACATTTTGAGTAGGTCTGTGCTTTAATCAACAGTATTATCATATGTCGATGTTGAAGTTAAATTAACCCTGCTGTTCTGTTCGGGTCAATATGACCCGAAATGATTTTTGAGACCCTGCAGATTTTTTTTAATGAGGATTTGAAACTAGTGGTTCCTTGACTTCTCCTCATTTGTGGAGCTCTACATTTTTTTTTGCTTTTTTTGTTTACTTTTTGCTACACACTGATTGTTACACTTGCACTGTTCGGGTCAATATGACCCGATAGCATTTTATACTGTTCTACAGGTCTCTGATTATTTCTGACTGCAAAAGTTATGTTTTTTTATGTGTACTTCATCTCAAAATGGTGGTGGTTTCACTGTTCTTATCAGTAAGAAAGTCATTATCTAGTCTGTTTGTGAGAGAGGAGAAAGGTTTCATGAAGTTTCTAGAGTACTGCAGTTTGATTCTAAAACAGATAGAATGGAAAGAAGAGCTAAAGATAAACTAGCCCCTATTAGAAATGTTTGGAATCAATGGGTAGAGATTATACCAAAATTGTATAATAGTGGTGAAACTGTAACTGTTGATGAGCAACTGGTGGCATTCCGAGGTAGGTGCCCATTCAGACAATATATACCAAGTAAGCCAGCAAAATATGGCATCAAGATCTGGACACTTTGCGACAGCAAAAGTTCATATGCTCTAAATGTTCAAGTGTATACAGGAAAAACCCCTGATGAAAGACCTGAAAAAAATCAGGGTATGCGTGTTGTTCTCGATTTGATTCACGGACTAAAAGGACAACTTTTTTTACATCCTATCAACTAGGCCAGATGTTGAAGAAAAAACAACTTACCTTGCTGGGTACTATGAGAAAAAACAAACCTGAACCACCGCAAGGTATCCTTAGCAAGAGAGAGGTGTACAGTTCTACTTTTTATTTTTCTGGAAATACAACTGTTGTTTCTTATGTTCCAAAAAAAAACAAACAGGTAATTCTAATGAGCACAATGCACCATGACAATGCCGTAAGTGATAGAGAAGACAGAAAGCCTGACATTATTTTGGATTATAATGCCACAAAGGGAGCAGTTGATACTTTAGTCCAAGCAATATCAACATATACATGCAAACGCAAAACCAATCGGTGGCCAATGATTTTATTTTATAACATACTGGACGTCTCTACATACAATGCATTTGTGTTATGGAGAGAAATCGACCCCGATTGGAACCGGAATAAGCTGCATAAAAGATTATTTCTTGAGGAATTGGGAAAATCCCTGGTGAGGCCATATTGAGAGCAGAAAAGTGACCCCCAGAAGTGATGGAGCAACAGCCATTGTAAAAAGTGTCCAGCATGCTCAAGAAAGAGACTCCACATCCACGGCCTCCACCAGCACAGCTACCAGCAAAAAAAGGAAGAGATGTAGCTTCTGTCCATCTTCCTGTGACAATAAGACTAATCTGACATGTGCTGGATGTTCAAAATATCTGTGTAAAGGACATGTGTCTTATTATTGTGTTCAGTGTAAAAACGCATGAACATGTTCAGTTTTTTCTTTCTAAAAAGGTTGAAGCTTTTATGATTTTTCATTTGTTGATTTATAAAATTTGTTTTCAAAAAGTTAAATTTCATGTTTAAGTAATAGTAATGTAAAGCTTCTTTGTTATTTGTGTGCAGAATGTCAACAATCGAAGATAATTGCAAAAAGCCTGTGTAACCTTTTTATGAAAAAAAATAATTAAGTTTGAATTTAAATTTTTCATTTGTTTATGATCAACCATGTTCACATACAGTATTTTAATGAAAAAAGTATTCAAATAAAACAATTAGAGTAGCTAAAAATCAAGAATTAATAGGTCGGGTCATATTGACCCGGGAACAGTACAAGTGTATAGCAAATGCGAACAGAAAAGCAGGGTTAATATTTGATCTTATGTACTTACATAAATGGTGGATAATTGTGGCTTCAGAGGTTTGCTCTGAAAAATGCAGAGGACTTATTCCTATCTAAGCTTAAAAGTAGATGAGAATAAAATAAAGAATTTGCTATGCTGTCAACATGATACAGTGATGAAGTAATGTTAATATAGTAAAATCTCTCTACACTGTACAGCTGCACCATCCGGCATTTCCATTTATTCTCATTAACCTGGAACTGAACCGCAGCTTCTTACGGGGGAAAACTTTTCGCCAACTTAGCAAAATGATTCATACTAAACCTGCAATAAAATAAATAATTTCTCTTTTGCCTTTTATTAAGTCTTGTCTTCCACCATTCCTGGATTGGGTCATAAATACAAAATACAATAGTTTTATGTAGGATTTCACTAACTGATAAATAGCCAAAATACTTTGTAGGCTTTCTAATAAAATTGAGGCTCTTGTGTAGATGCTGATGGAATGCCATCCACTTTTCTGTCTCGGTTAAAATGAAATCTTTTTCTGTATGTGATCTATTATCTTGTTGTTTAGATTGACAGAAGTTCAATATTGCTGCCTAAAAAGGGAACCTATCGTTAGAAAATGGCCTAATGTTTAAATCTGATTTTTGTCATGAATGTATTTAAAAAAAATGAAAATATTTTTCACAATCTATAGTATATTTGTCACGATCTTTATTTAAAAAAAATGCAATTCCTGCAATTTTCACGCTGGCCACTAGGGCTTTTTGAAATGCATGTGTCCTGTCATTACAGAAAGATTTACAGCAATGTTACAATTTTCACATTTACAGTAGGTGATCTCAAAGTTGACCCTGCCTGCTCGCCCTTCACATTGACCTTTGCACATGCTCATTTGAAGCTTCAATGATAAAAGATAGGGTCAGAGTTGGCTGATTGCAGCTAATGTACATGTGGATTTCCTGAAACAACAAGAAGTATAAAGGGGGTTTTACACATAGCGATATCGCTAGCGATATCGCTATAATGTCACCGATTTTGTGAAGTAGCGATATCGCTATGTGTAATACTTACCTCCGACCGGCTCCCCCGCTGTCCATCGATGATCGTGCGAGAATGTCCGGCTCCATTTCTCGTCGTCAGCTTCCTGCTGGGCTTCCTGCTGAGACAATGAGCGACGCGGGGAGGCGGGCGGGAGGACGTCAGGATCGCTGTGTGTGAAAGGTGAGTATCGTGTGCTGCGTCGCTGCTGCATCGCTGTGAGGTCTGCCTGTGTGACAGCTCACTAGCGATCATTTAGCAATGCACCAGCGATCCTGACCGGGGCCTTAAGGGGCCTTAAGGCTATGTTCCATTTTTTATGCAAATTTTAAACTGTGCTTTAAAGTACCAGCAAAGTCTATGAAATTTCAGAAATCTCCAGCACACACATTGGTTTTATTTTCCTAACTGATTTGGAAAACTGCTGCATTTTTTAAAACTGTAGTATGTCACTTCTTACAATATTTTTTCTGCGTATTTATAGTGTTTTTTTCCCTTAAATAAAAAATTGATAAGTGCTTCTGGCACTTTAACCCCCGAAATGCTGCGATCAAATACGATCGCAGAATTTAGGAAGCCAACAGAGGCCTGACAGCCCCTCTGCCTTTGGATCGGATACTCCGTGGCGTGATGCGGGGTCCGATTGTTGACATGGTGACCCGATGTCATCATGATGACATCCGGGTCACCAGAGCTAAGAACCTTGCTGATCATGTGCAGTGCATGATTAGCAATCTCTCTCTGTCAGTGCAGATTTGACACTTTCCATAGCGTGCAGATGCTGCTTCATCTCCATGCTATAGTACCGATCAACCTGCAAAAATGATAGTCCCATAGTGGGACTAAGTAAAAAAGTTAGAAAAAAGTTTAAAAAAAAATTTAAATAATTGTAAAAATATTTTTTAAAAAATCAAAAATAATTAAAAAGTCAATATATATTCTATCTCTAAATAAATATTTGAATGAAAAAAAATCTAAACAAAAAAGCGCACATATTTGGTATCACCGTGTCCGCAACGACCCGTGTTATGAATGAGTCACCGTAGGAGGCAAAAACAGAAATACTAGCTAAGTCCAGAAAACCAGAGAAGTCGGCAGCTATCGGATTGCAGACCCCTGAACCTATCAACAACAACTAGCAGTAGCCGTGGGGGGTTCCTACGGTGCCCTAGACCCCTCGATCACAGCCGGAGAACTACATAGCCTAAAGACAGAAAGGAAAATCTAAACTGCCCCAGAGCAGACCCAAAAGCAATAGGCAGCCCCCAACATATAATGACAGTGAAGCAAGATGAAAAAACACTCACACAGATAGAAAGATAGGCTGAGCAAATGATGGGGCCCAGGCTAACTAAACAGGACAGGATAGGAAAGCTGCTGTCTGCAATCCGCCAAAAACCCTATCAAAACAAGGGCCAACAGGCTGATAGGGAAAAAAGGACCTGAAGATGCTAGGCTTCAAAAAGACTATATCAGCACTCATGTATTTTCTGAAGACAGAGCAAAAAGGAATTCAACTCACCCCAGCAGGGAATGGCAGAAATTCAGAAAAACAAGGCAAAACAAAACAAAACACAAATGCAAAAAGCAGTGCAGAAAACTTAGATTTGAGGAGCAGGAATCAGACTGGTCTCCTAGAATCCCTCAGAGAGATCAACAGCAAGGCAGAAGGGCGTCGGCTGCCTTATATCCAGTCAGCAATTCCCGTCACCCAGTCATCATCATCATACCCAGGTGCTTGGTAATAAGCCTCACTACCTTCCTTCACCAGAAGAGGGAGTTCATCAGACCTCAATGGTGAAGGGGAAAATGAACTCACAACAGTACCTCCCCCTTGAGGAGGGATCACCGAACCCTCATCCACGCCACCAGGGCGATCAGGGTGAGCCCAATGAAAGGCACGCACCAATCTTTTGGCATGAGTATCAGAGGCAGAGACCCAGGAATTATCCACCTGACCATAACCCTTCCACTTAACCAAATACTGGAGTCTCCGTCTAGCCAGACGGGAATCCAGTATCTTCTCTACCTCATATTCCATGTTACCTTCAACCAATACAGGGTCCGGAGGTGCCACCCCAGGAACTACTGGTTCAACAAACCTCTTCAACAAGGACTTATGAAACACATTATGGATTTTAAATGTGACAGGAAGAGCCAAACGAAAAGAGACCGGATTAATAATCTCCAAAATCTTGTAAGGTCCAATAAATCTAGGCTTAAACTTAGGAGAAGCCACCTTCAAAGCGATATTTTTTGATGATAACCAAACCATATCACCAACCTTAAACTGGGGACCAATGGTCCTATGTCGGTTGGAAAACCGCTGGGCCTTTTCCTGGGAGAGAGATAACTTATCCACCACTTGGTCCCAGATCTGATGCATTCTCTCCACCACAGTGTCAACACCTGGGCAGGTAGAAGGCTCCACCTGCCCTGAAGAAAATCGAGGATGAAACCCAAAGTTACAAAAAAAGGTGACATCAAAGTGGCAGAACTAGCTCTATTATTTAAAGCAAATTCGGCCAAGGGCAAAAATGAAACCCAATCATCCTGATCAGTGGAAATAAAACATCTCAAATACGACTCCAAGGTCTGGTTTGTTCTCTCCATCTGCCCATTGGTCTGAGGGTGAAAAGCAGAGGAGAAGGACAACTGAATTCCCAGCTTGGAACAGAAAGTCCTCGAAAATCTAGACACAAACTGAACTCCTCTGTCAGATACAATGTTCTCAGGAATCTCATGCAAGCGAACCACCTGTAGCAAAAAGAGGGGCACCAACTCAGAGGAAGATGGCAACTTAGGGAGTGGTACAAGATGAACCATCTTAGAGAACCTATCACAAATCACCCAAATAACAGTCATTCTCTGAGAGACAGGCATATCAGAGATTAAATCCACTGAAATATGGGTCCATGGCCTCCTGGGGACCGGCAAAGGCATCAACAATCCACTAGAGCGAGAACAAGGTTTAGACCGGGAGCAAGTCCCACAGGACTGCACAAAATTCCTGACATCATGAGACAAGGCGGGCCACCAAAAAGACCGACTCACCAGATCTCTAGTACCAAAAATACCTGGATGACCAGCCAATGCAGAGCAATGAACTTCAGACATCACCCTCTTCTTCCACTGGTCAGGAACATACAACTCTCCCCTGGGACAACGCTCAGGTTTGTCCTCCTGAAACTCTTCCAGAGCTCATCTCAAATCGAGCGAGATGGCAGAAAGAACTACCCCTTCGCCTAAGATGGTAGCAGGCTTGGTCACCACCGGAGAATCAGCAAAGAAGCTCCTAGAGAGAGCGTCAGCCTTGACATTCTTAGTGCCAGGAAGAAAAGAGACCACAAAATCAAAACGTGCAAAAAACAAGGCCCACCTAGCCTGTCTAGGGTTCAAGCGTTTGGCCGACTCCAGGTAAATCAAATTCTTGTGGTCAGTGAGGACCACGACTTGATGTTTAGCTCCCTCCAACCAATGTCTCCACTCCTCAAATGCCCATTTCATGGCTAACAGCTCCCGATTCCCCACATCATAGTTACGTTCAGATGGAGAGAACTTTCGGGAAAAGAAAGCACAGGGATTCATTTTAGATGTTACAGGATCCTTTTGGGACAAAACAGCTCCTGCACCAATCTCAGAAGCGTCCACCTCCACCTGGAACGGGAGTGAGACATCAGGTTGCCGCAAAACCGGGGCAGAAGTGAATCTTCGCTTCAGCTCCTGAAAGGAAGAAACAGCCTCCGGAGACCAATTCAACACATCAGCACCCTTCTTAGTCAGATCAGTCAATGGCTTGGCAATACTAAAAAATTTTGCTATAAATTTCCGATAAAAATTAGCAAAACCCAAAAACTTCTGGAGGGCCTTCAAAGAAGTGGGCTGAAACCAATCATAAATGGCCTGTACCTTGGCCGGGTCCATTTCAATAGTTGACGGAGACAAAATGAATCCCAAAAAAGAAATCCTCTGTACCCCAAAAAGGCATTTTGATCCTTTGACATACAGGGAATTCTCCATCAAGATCCGGAACACAGTCCGAACATGTTCCACATGAGAATCCCAATCCTTGGAGAAGATCAAAATATCATCCAGAGAGATAATCAAAAATGTATCCACAAAGTCTCGAAAAATGTTGTTCATGAAGCACTGGAAGACAGAAGGGGCATTAGTGAGCCCAAAAGGCATTACCAGGTACTCAAAATGTCCCTCCGGAGTATTAAACGCCGTCTTCCATTCATAGCCATGCTTAATGCGGATAAGATTATACACCCCCTGAGGTCAAGCTTGGTAAACCAGCAAGCACCTTTAACTCTGGAGAATAGATCCAAAATCAGGGGTAACGGATACTGATATTTAATAGTAATTTTGTTGAGGGCACGATAATCAATACAAGGCCTTAATGAACCATCCTTTTTGGCCACGAAAAAAAACCCAGCACCTAAGGGTGAAGAGGATGGTCTAATATGACCCTTCTCCAACGCCTCCTTAATATAGGATCGCATAGCCTCGTGCTCGGGTACAGATAAATTGAAGAGCCGACCCTTGGGAAATTTACACCCCGGGCTCAGTTCAATTGCACAGTCATAACTCCTATGAGGAGGCAAAGACGCAGACTCATTCTCACTAAATACATCATAAAAGTCCGCCAAATAGTCAGGAACATCATGCGACTGAGGAGAGGTGGAAAAAACCGGAGCCTCACTAAGGGCACACTGACAACCCCAACTCACCACAGACACAGATTTCCAATCCAAAACTGGATTATGAGCTTGCAACCAGGGAAACCCCAGAACAATGGTATCATGCAAATTATGAAACACCAAAAATCTGCAATTTTCTTGATGGTCTGGGGCGACCCGCATTACCACCTGGGTCCAAAACTGAGGTTTATTTTTCGCCAAAGGAGTGGCATCAATCCCTCTCAAAGGGATAGGCGTCCACAGAGGTGTCATCGGAAATCCACAACGTTTAGCAAAATCCAAGTCCATTAAGTTCAGGGCTGCTCCCGAATCCACAAAAGCCTTGGCGGAAAATGTGGACAGGGAGCAGATCAGAGTAATTGCCAGAAGAAACTTAGGTTGAACACCACCAACAGAAAACGTGTGTGCAAAACGTTTCTCTCGTTTAGGACAGACATAAATAATATGCGAGGCATTTCCACAAAAAAAACACAGCTTATTACACCTTCTGAACTCCTGACGTTGCTCCCTGGACAAAACTCTATCACATTGCATAGGTTCAGACACTTGTTCAACAGGTGGCAACACCTGTCGTGTAGTCCTGCGTTCACGTAAACGCCGATCAACCTGAATGGCTAATGACATAGAATCGTCAAGACCAGAGGGAACAGGAAATCCCACCATAGTATCTTTTACGGCTTCTGACAAACCCTTCCGAAAGAGAGCTGCCAAGGCATTATCATTCCAGGTAGTAAGGACCGCCCACTTTCGGAATTTTTGACAGTACAATTCTGCAGAATCTCGACCCTGGCTCAATGCCAACAGGGTCTTTTCAGCCTGATCAATAGCAATAGGTTCATCATACAACAACCCCAAGGCTTGAAAAAATGTGTTCACATTAGTCAGAATAGGATCATCTGGTTTCAAAGAAAACGCCCAATCCTGGGGATCGCCACGCAGCAAAGAGATGACAATTTTAACCTGCTGCGTGGAGCTCCCTGACGAGTTAGGCTTCAAGGCAAAAAATAATTTACAATTATTTTTGAAATTCAAAAATTTAGACTGATCCCCAAAAAACACATCAGGAGTAGGGATCTTTGGTTCAGCAGCATGTGAATGAGCAAGGTAGGCAGAAATTCCCCGCACTTCCACAGCGAGCTGCTCCACACGATCAGACAATTGCTTTATCTCCATTGAGAGAGAAAAAATTCCCCCTACGGCCTCAGAGATATAGAGGAAAAAATATACACACTTTTTTTTTACAATTCTTTCCTGCTATTGAGGACCCTAGGATCTGCGGTATGGCTGGTGATTCTGTTATGAATGAGTCACCGTAGGAGGCAAAAACAGAAATACTAGCTAAGTCCAGAAAACCAGAGAAGTTGGCAGCTATCGGATTGCAGACCCCTGAACCTATCAACAACAACTAGCAGTAGCCATGGGGGGTTCCTACGGTGCCCTAGACCCCTCGATCACAGCCGGAGAACTACATAGCCTAAAGACAGAAAGGGAAATCTAAACTGCCCCAGAGCAGACCCCAAAGCAATAGGCAACCCCCAACATATAATGACGGTGAAGCAAGATGAAAAAACACTCACACAGATAGAAAGATAGGCTGAGCAAATGATGGGGCCCAGGCTAACTAAATAGGACAGGATAGGAAAGCTGCTGTCTGCAATCTGCCAAAAACCCTATCAAAGCAAGGGCCAACAGGCTGATAGGGAAAAAAGGACCTGAAGACGCTAGGCTTCAAAAAGACTATATCAGCACTCAGGTATTTTCTGAAGACAGAGCAAAAAGAAATTCAACTCACCCCAGCAGGGAATGGCAGAAATTCAGAAAAACAAGGCAAAACAAAACACAAATGCAAAAAGCAGTGCAGAAAACTTAGCTTTTGAGGAGCAGGAATCAGACTGGTCTCCTAGAATCCCTCAGAGAGATCACCAGCAAGGCAGAAGGGCGTCGGCTGCCTTATATCCAGTCAGCAATTCCCGTCACCCAGTCATCATCATCATACCCAGGTGTTTGGTAATCAGCCTCACTACCTTCCTTCACCAGAAGAGGGACTTCATCAGACCTCAATGGTGAAGGGGAAAATTAACTCACAACAGACCTGATCTATTAGGCTATGTGCACACATTGCGGATGTGTGTGTCTGTGGGTGTCTGTGTGTACCAGGCATCGTTTGATGGGACTACTACTCCCATTCAGCTATGTCTGGTGTCACATTTAACAGTGACAACATGAGCCAATGATGGGAAAGTAGTCCCATCATCCTGTGATTGTATTCAACGGTAAAACAAAAAAACACATTCATACTCACCAAACACCTTGTTCCCCGACGCCTTCGATCTCCTGCAACAAAAATATAATAAACCAACACAAATACTCCCTGGTCCATCGCAGTCCTAAAAAACGAGTGTCCCACGACAATCTCAAGTGTAGAAAAGTCACATCAGTATCCTCCTGCAGTATATCACTGCGCTGCCATCAGAAGTCACCGGAGTTTGTGCTGTCAATTGTGGCACTGCTGCATGAGAAAATTCCCACACAGCGGTCCTGCCGTAAAGCGAGAGTGGCGGAGTGATCAACTTGGGTGAACTCTTTCACCTCGGCAGAGTAATACACTGCAGGAGGATATCTCCTGTCACTGTATCACCGGAGCCGTGTAGAGCGTTTACATCAACCGATGTGACTGTTCTACAGGTAAGGGACGTCTTATTGATGCCTCTCCATTACTAATCCGTGGGCTTGATGTCACCGGACAATACTCCACTACAGGGCAAGTGGGAAAAACACAAAAAATGTTTTTTCTTTGTATTTTTGCATTCTGTGCAAGCTGGGGTGTGGCCTCCCTCTCCTGAGCTGGAAATTGTATTTAAAGGCTTCCCCTGACTGGTATCCAGTGGTTGGGACCCAGTCCTTGTCTGCCTTTATTCACACAGACGTCAACTTTGACACATGATAAGGTTTTTAATATTAGACAGTGTAGGACCGCCCTGACCACAGAGTCACCTTGTCGATGGTGGGACAGCTTTTATGCTATGTTTTATCAATACAGTATTACTAAGAACTCTGTATGATTTAAATGCACTTTTGCTTTTTACTTATTTAATTACAGCAGGGTTTTTTTCATTTTGTCTTTTGTAGGGCAAGTGGAAAGAGTGAGGCTGACAGATTTGGCTCATCTATAAGATGTGGCATTTCTGGGGTGGCTGTGAGCTGATGTTTTTAGCCTGGGGGGTTGCCAATATACATGGCCCCTTCCCAGTCTGCCTAACCTTTGCTGGTTTAATTTTATAGGGGCACCCCATGTCAATTTTTTTCTTGGGTCCCCCTGTAAACCAGCCAGTAAAGGCTAAGCAAACATTTTTGAGCTGATATTAATAGCCTGGGAACCTTTATGGCTATTGGCTCCTTCCCAGAATATTAACATCAGCCCTCAGCCATCGGCTTTCCCTCTGCTGGTTATGAAAATTATGCGGGGGCCCATGCAATTTTCTTTTTTTTTGTAAAATATACAGATATTGCATTTGACGCAGATTTTTTTTGTGTCTTTTATTTAACTCTTTATGTACCATTTTATTAATGAGGGTATCTGTCTCACATATACATATGTATATACACTGCTCAAAAAAATAAAGGGAACACTTAAACAACAGAATATAACTCCAAGTAAATCAAACTTCTGTGAAATCAAACTGTCCACTTAGGAAGCATCACTGTTTGACAATCAATTTATAAGATATATACACTCACTGGCCACTTTATTAGGTACACCTGTCCAACTGTGTGTTAAGACTTAATTTCTAATCAGCCAATCACATGGCGGCAACTCAGTGCATTTAGGCATGTAGACATGGTCAAGACAATCTCCTGCAGTTCAAACCGAGCATCAGTATGGGGAAGAAAGGTGATTTGAGTGCCTTTGAACGTGGCATGATTGTTGGTGCCAGAAGGGCTGGTCTGAGTATTTCAGAAACTGCTGATCTACTGGGATTTTCACGCACAACCATCTCTAGGGTTTACAGAGAATGGTCCGAAAAAGAAAAAAAATCCAGTGAGCGGCAGTTCTGTGGCCGGAAATGCCTTGTTGATGCCAGAGGTCAGAGGAGAATGGGCATACTGGTTCGAGCTGATAGAAAGGCAACAGTGACTCAAATTGCCACCCGTTACAACCAAGGTAGGCAGAAGAGCATCTCTGAACGCACAGTGTGTCGAACTTTGAGGCAGATGGGCTACAGCAGCAGAAGACCACACTGGGTACCACTCCTCTCAGCTAAGAACAGGAAACTGAGGCTACAATTTGCACAAGCTCATCGAAATTGGACAGTAGAAGATTGGAAAAACGTTGCCTGGTCTGATGAGTCTCGATTTCTGCTGCGACATTCGGATGGTAGGGTCAGAATTTGGCGTAAACAACATGAAAGCATGGATCCATCCTGCCTTGTATCAACGGTTCAGGCTGGTGGTGGTGGTGTCATGGTGTGGGGAATTTTTTCTTGGCACTCTTTGGGCCCCTTGGTACCAATTGAGCATCGTTGCAACGCCACAGCCTACCTGAGTATTGTTGCTGACCATGTCCATCCCTTTATGACCACAATGTACCCAACATCTGATGGCTACTTTCAGCAGGATAATGCGCCATGTCATAAAGCTCGAATCATCTCAGATTGGTTTCTTGAACATGACAATGAGTTCACTGTACTCAAATGGCCTCCGCAGTCACCAGATCTCAATCCAATAGAGCATCTTTGGGATGTGGTGGAACGGGAGATTCGCATCAGGGATGTGCAGCCGACAAATCTGCGCCAACTGTGTGATGCCATCATGTCAATATGGTCCAAAATCTCTGAGGAATGCTTCCAGCACCTTGTTGAATCTCTGCCACGAAGAATTGAGGCAGTTCTGAAGGCAAAAGGGGGTCCAACCCCTTACTAGCATGGTGTACCTAATAAAGTGGCCAGTGAGTGTATATACTAGCTGAAGAGCCCGGCGTTGCCTGGGCATAGTAACCATAGTTACAAATAGTTACCATAGTTATAACAAATTATAATGATTATATTGCACATAAAAACATTTCACATCATATATTCAACACTACAGATTTGCAACACAAATTAATTAAACGATTACCCAAGTATTGATAGTATTTTATTTTCAACTCATTCAAGAGCCTTTTAATAAACAATGTGTATCTGTGTATATAACCCTATCCTGTGTGATAATGTTTGCTGAGCTGTGTACCTAATCCTCTCCTGTGTGATACTTTCTGCTGAGCTGTGTATCTAATCCTATCGTGTGTTACTGACTGCTCAGCCGTGTATCTAATCCTATCCTGTGTGATACTGACTGCTGAGCAGTGTATCGAATCCTATCCTGTGTGATACCGTCTGCTGAGCCGTGTATCTAACCCTATCCTGTGTGATACTGACTGCTGAGCCGTGTTCCTAATCCTATCATGTGTGTTACTGACTGCTCAGCTGTGTATCTAATCCTATCCTGTGTGATACTTACTGATGAGCCGTGTGTCTAATCCTCTCCTGTGTGATACTGACTGCTGAGCCGTGAATCTAATCCAATCCTGTGTGATACTGACTGCTGAGCAGTGTATCTAATCCTATCCTGTGTGATACCGTCTGCTGAGCCGTGTACCTAATCCTATCATGTGTGTTACTGACTGCTCAGCCGTGTATTTAATCCTATCCTGTGTGATACTGACTGCTGAGAGGTGTGTCTAATCATCTCCTGTGTGATACTTACTTCTGAGCTGTGTATCTACCGTATATACTCGAGTATAAGTCGACCAAAGTATAAGCCGACCCCCCTAATTTTGCCACAAAAAACTGGGAGAACTTATTGACTCGAGTATAAGCCTAGGGTGGGAAATGCTCCATAGATTATTCCCCCTTATGGTGTCCCCAGAAGAAGCTCCATAGATTATTCCCCCATATGCTGCCCCCATAAGAAGCTCCATAGAATGTTCCCCCATATGCTGCCCCCATAAGAAGCTCCATAGATTGTTCCCCCATATGCTGCCCCCATAAGAAGCTCCATAGATTGTTCCCCCATATGCTGCCCCCATAAGAAGCTCCATAGATTGTTCCCCCATATGCTGCCCCCATGCTGCTGCTGCTGCATGTAAAAATAAAAAAAATGACATACTCACCTGTCCTGCGTCCATGGCTGCTCACCGCTATCTGCCACGTCATCAGTCAGTGAAGTTCAGACTGCAGGGGGCGCGGCGCGCGCTAACCACGTCAGCACGCCCTCTGCTGTCTGAAGTCACTGACCGATGACAGACAGCAGCAAGCAGCCATGGACGCAGGACAGGTGAGTATCGCTATACTTACCCGTCCTGACGCTGTGTCTTGAGCCCCCAGCTTCTCCGCGCTCTCTCTTCCTGCCTTCAGCGGTCATGTGGTACCGCTCATTAAAACTCATGAATATGCGCATATTCATGAGTTTTAATGAGCGGCACCACGTGACCGCTGAAGGCAGGAAGAGAGAGCACAGGGAGAATCTGGGGGCTCAAGGCACAGCGTCAGGACGGGTAAGTATGACCTGACACCTCCGCCCCCTCAGACCCCCTTTGTATAAGACTCGAATATAAGACGAGAAGGGGACTTTCAGCCCAATTTTTTGGGCTGAAAATCTCGACTTATATTCGAGTATATACGGTAATCCCATGCTGTGTGATACTGACTGCTGAGCCATGTATCTAATCCTATCCTGTGTGATACTGACTGCTGAGCTGTGTATCTAATCCTATCCTGTGTGATACTGACTGCTGAGCCATGTATCTAATCCTATCCTGTGTGATACTGACTGCTGAGCAGTGTATCTAATCCTATCCTGTGTGATACACTATAAATAATTAAATAAATGAAAAAAACGGTGTGGGTTCCTCTGTATTTTCTATAACCAGCCAGGTAAAACTCACAGCTGGGGGCTGCAACCCTCAGCTGTCAGCTTCAGCAAGGTTGGTTATCAAAAACAGAGAGGTCCCCATGCTCTTTTTAAAAATTATTTAAATAAATAATTAAAAAAACGGCATTGGGTCACTCCCCATTTTTTACAACCAACCTTCCTAAAGCTCACAGCTGGGAGCTGGCATTCTCAGGCTGGCAAGGGGCCATGGATATTACCCCCTAGTCTATGTTTGTTATGCGTGTGCACGTTTGCGCGACATTTTTCAGCCCGTGCTGACATTAAAAAACGGACATGTCAGCATGTTTTGCCCACGAAGACACGGTGCATGTAAATATGCTGACATGTGCACAGACCTATTCACATGAATAGGCAAATAGTGCTCCATTCCTCCCGAGTCTCTCCATATGGCTAAATAGTAGGTATAGCCAAGTTCAGTATAAATTGTGGGACAAATTTTCGTGCCATTTTTACCCACTTCTTGTGTGAAAATCTTTAGCTAAAACAAAATTATGGCTCTAAAAATGTAGTTACTTTGTCTTCACTGCCCAATGGTATAAAATTCTGTGACACACCCATGGTGTCAATATGATCACTGCACCCCTAGATAAATTCATTGAGAGGTGTAGTTTGTAAAATGGGGTCACTTATGGGGGGTTCTGCTGTTCTGGCATCTCATGGGAAGAGATGAGCGAATTTGTTCGGATTTTGGCCCAAATCTGATTTTGACATATTCGGGCCATATTCAAACACTATTCATGACGAATGTTTGTCTTATGATTGGTTCCAAATATATTTGATAATTTCTACTCCCAATGACCCTAATGATGTTCGGTTGTATTTGACGAATATTGCAAAGACAAAATTCGATTCCGATCATATTCGGAACCGAATCTGAACAAATTCGCTCATCTCTACTCATGGGGTCTCCCAGTGGGTCATGGCACCTGCAAACAATAACAGTTAAATCTGGCGCTCCTTGCTTCTGAGCTTTTCACTGTGCCTGAAAAATATTTCTCGATTACATGTAGGGTATTGGCGTACTCAGGAATAAATGGACCTCAGTTTGTTGTAAAAGAAATCCTATTAGCCCTCAGAAAAATTAAAAACTTGGGGCTAAAACAACATTTTAATGGTAAAAATGTAATTTATACTTTCTTCACTGCTCAGTGGTATAAAATTCTGTGAGGCATATGAGGAGTCAATATGATCACTGCACTCTAAGATGAATTCATTGGGGAGTGTTGTTTGTAAAATGGTTTCTGTTGTTCTGACACCTCAGGGGCTCTGCCAATATGGCACGGCACCCTTAAACCATTCCAGCAAAATCTGAACTCCAATATGGCGCCTCTTCCTTTCTGAGCTTTGCACTGTGCCTCATGAATAGTATTCCCCTACATATGGGTTATCGGGGTACTCAAGAGAGATTGCACAGCAACTTTTGGGGTTCAATTTCTCCTGTTACCCTTGGTAACATAAAAGATTGATGGTGAAAAGACCATTTTTGTGGAAAAAATATGGTTTTTTTATTTTCACGGCTCTACGTTATAAACTTTTGTGAGGCACTTGAGGGTTCAAAGTGCTCACCACACATCTAGATAAGTTCCTTGGGAGGTCCAGTTTCCAAAATAGTGTCACTTGTGGGGGGTTTCCACTGTTTAGGCACATCAGGGGCGCTCCAAAATGCAACATGGCGTCTGATCTCAATTCCAGCCAATCTTTCGTTGAAAAAGTCAAACGGCACTCCTTCCCTTTAGAGCTCTGCCATGCGCCCAAACAGTGGTTTACCCACACATATGGGGTATCAGCATACTCAGGACAAATTGCACAACTTTTGGGGTCCAATTTTTCCTGCTACCCTTGGGAAAGTAAAAAAATTTAGATTTGAAGTAATTTTTTTGTAAAAAAAAAGTAAATGTTCATTTTTTTTTTAAAACAATCCAAAAATTCCTGTGAAGCACCTGAAGGGTTAATAAACTTCTTGAATATGGTCTTGAGCACCTTGTGGAGTGCAGTTTTTGCAGTGGTGTCACTTTTGGGTATCTTGCATCATGGTGTTATAAAAATGAGAAATCACTGTTCAACTTTTAAACCTTATAACTTACTAACAAAAAAAATTTGGTTCCAAAATTGTGCTGATATAAAGTAGACATGTGGAAAATGTTACTTACTAAGTATTTTGTGTGACATATCTCTGTGATTTAAGGGCATGAAAATTCATAGTTGGAAAATTGCAAAATTTTCGCCAAACTTCCATTTCTTTCACAAATAAATGCAAGTGATATCATAGAAATTTTACCACTATCATGAAGTACACTATGTCACGAGAAAACATTCTCAGAATCACTGGGATCCATTGAAGCGTTTCAGAGTTATAGAGGGACAGTGGTCAGAATTGTAAAAATTGGGCCGGTGATTAACGTGCAAACCACTCTTGGGGGTAAATGGGTTAAGGAGCATTCTAAGCAGTAAAGCAACGTCTTTGAGTAGAATTCAGCTCCAAGCACTAATATCAGTTCATTTTGTGTACAAAACTGTCAGTCATTCTGAGCACTTTATCCTCTTCCTTCTGGAGTCTTTTTCCAGTCTGTACAGTCTGTATGCATTTGTTAGAAGCATAACGCGATCTGGGTGTAGTAATGGGAGAGGGTTTAGTGGGGTGTGAGCCTTACGTGCTGGGTGCAGGGAAAACAAGCTATTCTGATTTTGCTAGAGTATTTCCATAAAAGTAACGGGCAGCAAATCAAACTTCCAAACTCCAGCAATCAAAGGAAACCGCCAGATAAGTGTTCAAACAGAGATTAAATAATAGACATTAAAAATCAAAAAGATAGAAAATATCTTAGTAGACATTTACCACTCTTACAAATGGAAGGGGGTCTGGAACAGGAGATTTTACAAAATTACTAAGTGTCTCACTGCGGCAGCACATACTGCTTATCCAGAGCTTTTGTTATTGCCTGTAACCCTATGCATACTACAATCTGTCAGACTGATGAAGGTCATTATACTGTATGACCGAAACATCTGCTTTATTTTTGGATTGCCTGCTCACAATAAAATTATCTTCTTACAATATCTACCTGAGTGCCAAGTTTTCTAAAAGATACCATCATTTTATAGACAAAAATCTTGGCTACTGTATACATAAATTTGACTTGCAACTATTTAGCATATGATTAATTATGCAGATTCTTGTTCTATTGTAGTACATGCGCCGACTGGGGGGTGGTCCCTTTCGGCTGCGGAACAGACAGGAGACATACGCAGAAATCCGTTCAATCAGGTCCAAACTTTATTGGGTGTCCTCTCGACATCCACAGCAGACACAACAGCTTCTGCTCCCTGGCCTGGGTACCTGTCACCTTCCTTCAGCTTCTGTCTGAAATGACCCCTGGGTTCCTTCACTGTGGCTGCCAAGAGGCCCACGGCCACAGCGCTTCCCCCGTCCAAGTCTGCCTGCTGCAACACCTACTCACTCTTTGGTGTCCAGCTGTCCTGTACCCCAGATCTCCGCTAGTCACCGCCATCCCGTCCTGCAGCTCTCCTCTCAGCGCAACTCCCTTCTCCTAGTCACCGTCTCTTTCTCTTCTGTCTTTCCTGAGCTTCTCCTGCCTCTATCCTCTCCTGAGCTCTTCTCTCTTCCTCCTGGGTGTCTGCCCTTCCCCTGGGACTCTCTTCCCTTACATCTCCTCTCTCTAGAAATCCCCTTCTCAGTCCCGTAACTCCGCCCACCATGACTATGCAGTTTCTCTAGCCTAAGGCTGCTGATAAGTCATTTTCTCACTACTCTCTGTCTTCATCTTGTGGCCAAAACCTAGTACTACACTGTCTTTTCCCAATTCTAGCTGTTGTCCCTCACATACACATACAAGTCAGAATAAAGCATTGTATACATCATCCTCTTTACTTTTCCCTCTTCAACAGACAGGTCCATAGGTCAGTCCACCCCCTACAGTATCACTTCATTGTTACTGTTTTTCTCCTGCTGGTGGAAAAATCTATTTCTACATGAAAATTACAAATTACAACCTATTCTCATATTCCCTAATAGTTCAGTGTGTTATTAGGTTGATTCCCAAGCGAAAGGTCACTGGTTTAAATCGAGGAGCAGCCATGAAAGATTTAGCAACAAAAAGAAATCATCATCCAGCTCATCGATAGTAGTATCTCAGCCAAGAAGATTGCCAAACCCTAGCATGCAGGTGCCATGACAGTTGGAAGAAAACAGAATGTCCATCCGTTAAAAAGCCAAGAGGTGGGAGGCCAGGCAAAATATTGGAGTCAACAAGTCGGCTCATCACAGGGTCTATCAATTTTGGGGCGACAAACACAGCAGTGGAGGTGGTTCATATGCTTCATAATAGTGAAATCATAGACTTCCATGCAAGCACCGATGTAAGAGTAGCATCGCAGTAAGAAGCATTGGCTTGAGTTTTCAAAAAAGAATGAAAAGTGGACAATAGAAAGTTGGAAACAGGTGATTTGGAGCTATCAGATGAAAGACAATAGACTAGGCTCTGATGGGTGCAAATGGACCTGGGAGAAACGAGGGATAAAGGGGCAAACAGATTGAGAAATTGAAGGAACTGTCAAGTTCAGTGGAGTAAGCCTGTTGATATGGGGTCATTTCACAGCCAAAGGCATTGGATACTCGACTAGGATCAATGGTGGTCTCAGTGCTGAGGTATTTGTGAGTATCCTACAAGATGAGCTACTTTGTACGCTCGAGTAATATGGCAATGAAAAGGACAACATAGTATTCAAGCAGGACAACGACCAGAAGCATACATTGAGATTGGCGAAAAAATGGTTCAATGACAATGATGTAAAGGTGCTGGATTGGCCTCCACAGTCTCAAGACCTCAACCCAATAGAACACTTATGGGTAGAGTTAAAGAAAAAGCTGTATACACACCCAAGAGAGGCGACCAGTATGCATCAACTTGGGAACATGTAGAAGAGACCTGGGATCAGATTTCAGTCGAGACATACTTGAATCTAATCAAACATCTGATATGATCAAGTACAGATTACAAAATACAAGCAAACAATTTTTTGGAACGTCAATTAAACTTCCCTAAAACTTGTGTTAACTAAGACATTGAAAAAGTTTAGTAAGAGATGGGGAGCTATTTCTACTATGCTCCCAGGCTAACAGAAGGATACACTGTGCCAGGGACTGTGAGATTCACCAGAATGAGTAATGATAAGGACTATATTTTGGCTCGAAGTGCTTGGCAGTAGAAAATGCATAATTAGATGTTAAATATGCAAATTATGTCTTCAGAGAAGAAGAGTGCTTGAACTCTAGTGCCGATTATCAGAAGTAGCAATCCTAAACATCAATATCAACCCTTTAATGAGCGTTATAACAAAAGCCAACCAAAATCTCAATTTGCAGTGTTTTGGGGTTTTATTCCTCCTCAGTGCAAACCATGAAATCTGATTTTGCTATAAGAGAGGCCTCTGACTGAGGTCTAATGGGTAACGTCTTTCCTTGTGGATAGTGACATGCCTGAGATGTCAGTGTAAGGAACCTGTGAACCCTAGAGCCTCAAATTGAAATTATCAATCCTAATTAACAAGCATTAGAATTTACTTTTGCACTGTGTTGTATTATGCCATTCAGAATTAAGATAAAAAAGCTTGTTGCAGCCAATTGTGATCCTAATACTCTGTGAATTATTCCAGGTGATGTTTTCTTCTACTGTTTCTGGCAGTGGGTACAATGAGATGTCAAGTGCCCACACTGAAAACCCACAGAATAGTATAATGAATGCAGATAAGACTCATATGCTTATGTTTATATGCTTGTATATGTGTTTTTGTAAAAAAAAAAAAACAGATTCCATTTACTAACTTTAGAAATTATATTTGCCTAAGTTTCTGGTTAAACATAATGATGATAGCAGGCAGACTAGGCATCTGCCTAGGGCCCTAACTACCCTAGGTGCACCAGGCCAGCAGCGTGCCACCAATAGCAGCAGCCCACATGGCCGTCATGAGGCCCATGAGTCTTGGGGGCCCGGTGTCAGTGCCCCCACCTCGCATTGTACAATCAACTGAAGAGGCATCATAGATGCTGATTCAGTTGATGATGATGCTGATTCAGTTGAAGGCAATGATAGAGGAGAGAGTGTCACATTGTACTCCCTCTTCCTTCATCCCCTCTGCCTCTGACTAAGTGGGTGCATGATGACAGTAGAGCTGCTGAGATGAGGAGACGCGCTGCAGCGGGGAACAAGGATGGGTGAGTATTGTAGTTATTTATGGGGGCTGCATTACATTCTATGTGGGCTGCAATATATTTTATGGAGCTGAGTTCTGTTATTTGTTTCCTGTCATGGATCAAACTCCTTTGATATCTCCAGGCTTTTTATTACATTAGACTTGTGAAGTATTCCTCCATTACAAGATGTCTGCTAACAACAACTAACCAACAAATTCTTAAACTCTATCATACACACATCAACGTAGTGAGACCCCTAGAGGCCACACCACATATAAAATATTGCTACAGAGCTGCATTACATTCTATTGGCACTGCATTACATTCTATAAGGCTGCATTACATTCCATAGTGGTGCGTTATGTTACACCCAGTCCTGGTTCTGGCTCTGCACCCGGTTCTGGCACTTCTCCCAGTTCTGGTCCCTCACCCGCGCCTCCTCCCGATGCTGCCCCTGTACCTCTGTGAGGTCCCTGTCAGAATCCTCGCTCTCTGTCTGTCCCCCGGCGTCCTGCTGCTGCGTCTCTCTCCCCCACTTCCTGGCACACTGCCAGCAGGCCTCCTAGGAGAATGCTTAGGACGTGCGCGTGCTTCCCTCTGGTTTCTTAAAGGGACAGCACGCATTTTTTTGAAAATAGCAATTAACCAAAGGCAGCTCACTGTTTACTATTTCTGGCCACTCCGCCATGGGGGGAGTGCCGGAGCAACGTGTATCTACTCTTGCTAAACTCTTGCTCATCCAGTTCTGTCCCTGCTCTGTCTGCGCTGCTATAGCATTTCGTTTGGCACTCTGCATATACTGTTTGTTTCTACAGAATATCAGTGACCTCTTGTTCAGCTATCCTAGACGACATCTGTACCTATACACTCAAGTGCCATCTCATTCCGCCAATCGACATCCGAACTCATGGACAACGCTAAAGTTGCTGGAGCCAGCTTCCGTCCATCTACCCGGAACCTGATGATCCTCACGAGAGCTAGCTTCATCTCAGCCCACCATATCTGTAATATCTGTTTACCCGTTTGTCCGACTGGGACAGCTGCCTCGTGTCCGGGGCCTAACTGGAGGTATCACCTGTGTCCCCCAGGTACTCCACTCTGGTCCTGTTCGAGGGATCTTACTACGGATACCTGGGAATCAGTAGTTATGCCCCCTTCGGAGCCCCCTGGACAGAGGTCTCGAAGTTCCACTCAAAAAATAAAAAATGAATGTGAACTTCATCACCTGTGCCTCCGCTTCCATTCATTACACATTATACTCTTTGTGGTTGCATTATACTCTATGGGGCTGCATTATATTCTATAGGGCTGCATTTAACTGCTAGGGGGGCTGCATTAAACTCCTATAGGGCTGCATTATACTCCTATGAGGCTGCATTATACTCCTTTGGGACTGCATTGCACTCATATGAGGCTGCATTGTTCTCCCATGGGGCTGCATTGTACTCCTGTGTGGATCTGCCTTGTACTATATGGAGGACTATTGTGTGCCTTGTACTGTATGGAGCACTATGAGGTGTGTATTGTACTATATGGGGGAATATCAGGAGTGTATTATATGGAGGACTATGGGGTGTGTATTATACAGTATGGAGCACTATGAAGTGTTTATTATACTACATGGAGGACTATGGGGTGCGTAATAATGTGCCCCATACAATATACTAAGCAAGCAAAATGCTGAATATTCATTGAGTGATTGGATTGTTTATGCCAGCACAGAAATCATTGTACTCAGCAGCACATCACCGGCTGTGAACTACAGATATGATGCTGATAACATGATATTGTATGGGGACAAGTTGATATATTAGCAATCGTTCTGTGCCCAACATTCTTCTTCAGCTGCTGTAAAGAGCCCAGGAAACTAGTGTCAAACAACTCAATATTGAATCACGCTCGTTTAACGGCCTGAACTCAGCGCATGTAAATACAACCGAAATGTTTCTGTGTGATGGTGCAATATGTTAGCATTTGCATACCTATAAAAACCCAAAGACTTGCGTCACAGAAGGAAACACAGTATTATACAGTATGTGATTCAGATACAGATCTTTCTTTGGAATATAGGAATTTAAAGGTATTCTTCTGTGGTTGTCAGGTTGTCATAATTGCCAATATTTGTTCATGGATAAATGACTACCAAGAAATAACGCACATATTGTGTGGACCACTTTCCAGGTGCTTCATTGCCATAGTAATAGTTTCAGCTAAAAAACATTAAAAAGAGTGACAATTAGACATTGCTTTCACTCACTACCAGCAAACACAGGGGCTTCATACACTGAAAGCACCCAGTAATAATGTAGGATTTCAATTCATAGAGGCCATACCAAACATGGGAGGCTCAGCTTATGACCCACAGCATGAACTTGTGTTGCCCTCACAGGGCCGTGGGGTACTCGGTACCGGGCCGGCGTCGGCGGGATGTGTCACAGCAGCGGTGACCCGGTCCGTGGCCCTGGGCGCCCAATTAACAGGGGAAGTTTGAATGGTGGAATGTAGTTAATGGAATAGTTCGAGACGCCACCTGTGGTGTTCGCCAAGTGAGATGTTGAGCCGACGCTTCGTGCAGATTCTCTGGGGCTGGTGGTGTGTTGCAGCCAAGATTTTGAAGCTCCCCACAGGTGGAGCTGTAGCCCCAGGGCAGTGTAGATGTAGGGGTAGAGGAGAGGCACAAGCGGTGTAGAAACTGGTACCCAGATGTAGTGGTGCTGGGTGTGTTGGCGCAAGAATCAATGGAGGACCCCAGGCTTGTAGTTCCAAAGCTTTACTCACAGTCTGTAGTACACACAGGTGCCTGCCTCCGTGCTGTGTCATCCGGGTCAGAGACTCAATCAACCTCCAGCCAGATGGAATGCTCCCTTCCAACGCTCCGCCAACATGTGCCTTTCTGAACGTCTCCTCTTATAGCGCCATTAAGTGTGAGGTACTCCCAGTACTGAGTTACACTGGAGTGCCTCCTGACAGATGTTCCCAAGAACTCTACTTGCACGGCAGACAGCTGTAGCCTGCTTCGGGGACTCCTTACTCCTGAGTTCCGGCTCACTATCAAGGTTGCTGTTGTTCCCCCAAGTCTTAGATGGGAGTAGTGCATTTACAGCCCACTACTCCACCGGTGTCTGCTGTAGAACCATTAGTATCCATACAACCTCGGGGACCGGGCCCTGGCCTTGCACTTAGAACTTCTAGGCAGGGTTCTTTCTCTAACCCACATCCTCTGTTCCCGTTTACTCCTACATTCCGTACTAGTCTTTCCTTCTTATGAAAAATCTGGTTTCAGTTCAATGTCTTTCTCCTTCTTTCCTTTCCCGTGCCAGCAGACCCAGGTTACTGAGATCTGCTGCAGAACCTCCTTCCTCCATCCCTCTCTCAGGGATCTTCTTTCCTCACTCCTCTCTGATTGACTCTCTGACTGACTGACCTGCTGACTTGTAATCCTAACCCTTCCCGCTCTTTTATGTATTCTAGCTCCACCTGCCTCCCAGCACGTTTCGTGTTCCAAGCAGGGAGCCACCAAAGGTGCTCTGCTACACTCCAAGCAGGGAGCCGCAATGTGGCTTTGCTGAACTACCGTGTTGTGTGGGATGCAGGTGTTGGAGCGTGGTCAGGAGCCTCCAACTTACCTGGATGGTGAGGCACCACACCTCAGGAGGAGGTGCAGTCCCTCTGTGGCGACTGTGCCTCAGGGGCGCCACAAACTCAGTTTGTAAGTTCAGGGTGGAAACTTGTTTGCATGTCACTGGACTAGGTTGCACCACTGTCATGGAGTGGTACAGTTTTGTCTCTCTTTCAGCAGCAAAAGACTATGTTCTGCATGGAAAGCAGGTACTGAGCAAGATAAAGATGATGTCAACATTGGACAAGGAAAAAGTGACCTGGATGAGGGCTCCAACTTTTCCTAAATGCTTGTGGGGTGAGCTGTGCTATTAACCCCTCTGTAACATTTGATGTAAGTTTAAGACATGGTTAGGAAGGGGTTCCCACAAAATTACATGAATTTACATCATGGCGATCATGCGGGCACAGAAATTGAATCTGCACGATCACCAGCAGGAGCTCAGCTTAAGTGAAAGCTGAGTCCCAGCTGCCACTGCAGCCTCAAACCAATTACCTCTCTGAATGATTTCAATCAACAGCGATTGCAGCATTTAGGCTTGGCGAGGGAGGGAGCTTGCGAGGATCCGATCGTTGGTATGGCAACCCGAGGTCGTCATAATTAGAGTTGAGCAAATATGTTCGGAAATGATCGCTGAATCCGAATTTGCCATATTTGTGCTATACCGGTACCCTATTGGTGCTGAATTTATGTGTGACGATCGTTTCCGAACATATTCATTCATTTCTACCCCCATTGACTCCAATGGCATTCAGCTGCATTCGGTGAAGATTGCAAATACAATATTCGCCGGCGATTGTAATCCAAACCAAATATTGAAAAATTCGCTCAACTCTAGTCATAACAACCTCTGGGTCTACCAGCTTCTGTAGCTTGTTTAGACCATGCTAGCAGAATGGTTTAAGAGGAATCTGTCAGTGCAGCACTGACATGCATAATGCATTGTAATGGATTAGACCAGTGAAGAGAGTAATAATAGTTTAAGCCCCATAGAGGAACTAAGAAAAAAAGTTTTAACAAAGTCCCCAAAAAATTGTAAAAATTTATTTTTAAAAATATTACAAAATAAATTTAAAAAATATGAAAATATTACACAAAATAATACATTTATGCAAAAAAATAAACAAAAAAGTACACATATTTGGTATTGCCATGTCCAGAAAGAGCTGATCCATAAGTCTGTCACACTATTTAACCCCTTCAGCGAACACCATAAAAATAAATAAAAAATGTGGCAAAACAATGTTTTTTCAACATACTGACAAAAATTGTGTAATAAAACGTGATCAAAAAGCAGAATGCAAATGAAAATGGTATAGCTGAAAATGTTATTTTCTTCCGCAAAAAACAAGCAAACACAAAGCTCTGTCAGTAGAGAAATAAAAAAGATATAGCTCTCAGTACAGAGCGATGCAAAGCCAATTCTTTTTTTCAATAAAAAAAGTTTTTTATTTTTATGAGAGCCCAAAAAGTGTAGGGCACTATAATATACTAGCCACTGCAATGTACAGGCACTATGTAGCAAGGTGGCACGGGGTGGTAGTCATGGGCGAGTCCACTAAGTTAGTGAGCACCCCAGCTGCTTGCACATGAAAAAACAGTTCAAGTCTCGGCCCTATGGCACAGTTGGTTACCTCTGACACATGGTTGCACTCCATACTGGAATGACGTCCTCCGGATTCACCACATGTCACACTTCGGTTCCAACAGTGGCAAACTTTTTAATAACGATGAATTAAAGAAGATAATTCCTGAGAAGTACCTATTCAAAGACGCTGCTTCATCAGCAACTGCTGCAGCAGTAGAAGCAGTGGCTCACAATCAGCTCCTGGGAGCTAATAGTCTCTTGGTGGGCATTCGCACAGTCCTAGTGCCCATTCCTACTGCCCGGCAGTCTTTTGGCAGCACCTTTTCCCCCTCCAGGGCTATATTCTGCTTCCAGCAGTGGAGCACATCCTGCCTCGGGCAAGCCTGCCCGGGCACTGCTCACGAAGCAGGAACTTCCTGCCTCCTCTAGGCTGCTAACCCAGCCCACCGGGTTAACCCCTGCTATCCCTAATCTTAACATACATTATATGCAACGCAAGGACTTAGGATAAAGAAACATCACACATTGCATTATAAAACAGTAATATAGAGGCAGATCCTCAGGGCACTGCATGGGGCACTAATGCCCGGCGTATAGGAGAGATGGGGCAACTGAGGGTCCCCGCCACCTCCTTACAACTACTCTGGCAGATTTGCAATTTTGACTCAGCAACATGCATTGCTGCTTTTTCTGTAAAACACCCACGGAGTAAACATCATCACTATTCACTACACCTGTAGACACATTCTGAGAGGGGTGTAATTTTCAAAATGGGGTCACTTGAAGGGGGAGTCTTCTCTTCTGGCACTTAGGGCCTCTGCATATCTATTCTACAATTTGTTCTCCAAAAGTCAAATAGCTCTCCTTTCCTCCAGAGTCTCGCTGTATAAGCAGTATTTGCTAAGTAGTGCTGTACAGCCGCATATATTTCCACTTTCAGCAGAAATTGTGTAGTAAATTTTGGTGCCATATGTACCCATTTCACCATGTGAAAAAGAAAAATCTGGGGTAAATTTTTGTGGTAAAAATGTAATTATTTTTTCATCACTGCACAATAATATAACATTCTATGATACACTCGTGGTGTCAATATGATCGCTGCACCCTTAGATGAATTAAATGAAACATGTAGTTTGTAAAATGAGGCCACTTATGGGGGGGGGGTTTCTGCTGTTCTGGCACCTCAGTGGTTCTTCCATTGGGTCGAGTCCCCTGCAAAACATAACAGCAAAATCTGCACTATAATATGGCGCTCCTTTCCTTCTGAGTGCCTGAAAAGTATTTCCCAATTATATGTGGGGTATTGGTGCACTCAAGAGAAATTGCTCGACAAATGTGAGGTTCATTTTTTCATATTAGCCCTTATAAATATTAAAATTTTGGGGCAAAAACAACATTTTAGTGGTAAAAATGTAATCTTTACTTTCATCACCCCCTATTGGTATAAAATTCTGTGAAGCACATGTCATGTCAACATACTCACTGCACCCCTAGAAGAAATCATTGTGGGATTTAGTTTGCAAAATAGGGTCACTTATTTGGGGTTCCACTGTTTTGGTACCTCAGAGGCTCTGCCAATGTGACATTATTCTTTTTTAAAATTAAAATTTGGGGCCAAAGAAACATTTTAGTGGAAACAAATGGTAACTTTCCATTTTCTCAGCCCAATTTTATACAATCTATGAATCACTTGAGAGTTTAAAAATGCTTGTTGCACACCTAAATGAATTCCTCAAGAGGTATAGTTTCCAAAATGGGGTCACTTGTGGAGGTTTCTGCTGATTTGGCATGTTAGGTGCTCCTCAAATGTGACATGGCTTCCACAGCAATAATATGGTCCATTTTCTTCTGTTATCTTTGTGAAAATGCAAAATTTGGGACTGAAATATTTTTGCTGGGAAAATGTATTTTTTTTTAGTTTCACAGCTCAGCATTATAAAATTCTGAGAAGCACCTGGTAGTTCAAAATGCTCACAACACCTCTAGATAAGTTCCTTGAAGGCTTTAGTTTCAAAATGAGGTCACGTATCAAGGACTCTGCATACGCGCTATTGCATCCGATTTCTATTCCTGCTAATTTTGCACTGGAAAAGTCAAATAGAACTCCTTCCTTTCCGAGCCCTGCCATGTGCCCAAACAGTGGATTTTCCCCACATATGTCATATTGGTTTACTCAGGAGAAATTGCACAACAAATTTTATGGTCCATTTTCTTCTGTTACCTTTTGAAAATGTTAAATTTGCTCTAAAGCAACATTTTTGTGCAAAAAAGTTAAATTTAATTTTTTTTCTTCCACATTGGTTTAATTCCTGTGAAGCACCTAAAGGGTTAATAAACATCTTGAATGTAGTTTTGTGCACTTTAAGGGGTGCAGCTTTAAAGTGGTGTCACTTTTGGGTATTTTCTTTCATATAGACCCCTCAAAGTCATTTCAAATGTGATGTGGCACCTAAAAAAAATAGTTTTTTTTTTTAATTTTTGTTTGAAAAATTAGAAAGTGCTGATAATTTTTTAACCCTTCTAACTTCCTAACAAAAAAAAGTATTTTAAAAATTAAGCTAATGTAAAATAGACATGTGGGAAATGTTATTTATTAACTATTTTGTGTGATGTAACAATCTGGCTTAAGGACATAAAAGTTAAATGTTTAAAGATTGAGACATCTTCTGCAAAATTCAAATATTTTCACAAATAAATGCAAAAAATATTGATCCAAATTGTCCACTAAGGGTTCGCTCACACTATCCTATAAATTAGATGAGTGAAATCCAATGAATAAATTGCATTTCATTCAGAATAATGTTATTCAATGGGGCAGTGTGCATTTTTTCTCCGCTATATTAGGCATGATAAAAGAATTGCAGCATGCTGCGATTTCACTCTGAAATCAGACAATGCAAGAAAAAAATTGTATTCTATACTATGGCATCTGATTTATACAGATACAGATATAGGGAACTGTGAATGGCCCTGTAAATGATTACTAGCTGCTGAGTTAAAAAAAAAAACAAACAAAAAGCATGCTGCATATGGACAGCACATGGATGACTAGTGAGAAAAAAATCTTCCCACTTTCCTGGATGTGTGAGCTAACCCTAACTCAAAGTACAATATGTCTCAAAAAAAATTCTCAGAATCACTGTGGTATGTAGAAGTGTTCCAAAATTATAATATATAAATTGACACTGGTCAGAATTGTAAAATTTAGCCTGGTCAGGAAGGTGAAAACAGGCTAAGGCCTCATTCACACATCAGTATTTTTGATCAGTATTTCATCAGTATTTGTATGCCAAAACCAGGAGTGTATCCAAAACAAAGAACAGGAGTCAGTATTTCAATTATATTTTTTCTCGGTAAGTTCCATTCCTGGCTTTGGCATACAAACACTGATGCAAAATACTGACCAAATACATCAGTATTTGTAAGCCAAAACCAGGAGAGGAACAAGCAGAGGAAAAGTATAAGGCTCAGACTTGCGAGTACAATGTGAGAAACTGTCATGGTTCAGTCTGGGGTTTGTTTCTGATTATTCTCTCCCCGGAATGGTCATGTGGGGATTAATCTTCCCTGCCTCGTTTTGGTATTTGTCTGGTTATTTCAGTCCACTGATACCTGCAAGCAGTGTCAGTTATAGTTCCTGTTTCTGGCTGGAGCAGCTGATCCTATTATACCCTGATTTGTCCTCTGCCCGTTTACTTAGGTCCCGTTCCTGTTTACCCCTGTGACTTCACTCATCGCAGTACTCACTTTCTTTGTTGTGACCTCTTGGTATTTAATTTGGCTTGTCCTCTGACCTGTTTGACTGTCTCCCATCTCTGGCTTTTCTGCTCCTGACCGGCTCTGACTTCCTTGGCTTGTTTCTGACCACATGTATTGCTGTGACCTCAGATACTTTGCTCCCTCTCTGTTGCTGACCCGGCTTTCTGACTACTCTTCTGCCACCTAGTGGCTCCTGCCTGCTGCTCTGTGGTTTCACTGTGAGAGTACCTATTTTCCTTCACCCGCACCCCCTAGTGGAGGTTGTGTGCTCCTGTTAGCAGGCATTACACTAACTAAGGAGGTGATAAAGGGGGCTTTGATTTACTATTTTTTTATTTTGATCACTGTGATAGGGTCTATCACAATGATCAAAATGAACCAATAGGAGAAATCCATTGTTGCCGGGTGCCAGCTGGCAGATTTCAGCGGGCGCACTGCGCATACACCTACCTTTGTCTTCCCGGAATACCCTAAGTGCCAGCAGATACAGATGGAGGATCCGGGGGGACACCGGAGGTATCGAAGGGGCTCGAGGGACCCCATTTCTCACTCCTCTGATGAGCTATCAGAGGAGAAATAAATAGGAAATCTGACTTTTTTTGTGGTCGATGTTATTCTGTGAATAATGATGATCGCAAAACTGGGGTCACTAAAAACTGACCGAAACATGTTCTTTGGGGTCTCAGCTACCTTCTGGTAGCTGAGACCCTGGAGATTTTCTGATGCCGGGGGGTGCTATAACCTTATTTCTTAGCAGCGCTGAGGAATAAGTACCCTTAACTGCCACTGTTAAAAGGTGTATCGGCAGTCATTAAGGGATTAAATCAACATTGAATCATGTATTCTTCTAGATACACTTGCAAAAAGTTTACTAAAAGTTCAAATCACCCTCCTTCCCCCATTAAAAAATACACATCGCTACGTTTAGAAAGGTCCGATCTATCAAAATTTAAAAACAATTAAAATGATAGGAAAACACCGTAAACGGAAAAAATTCAAGAACACCAAAATTAAGTTTTCTTGTTCACCACTATTCCACAAAAATTCTGTAACAAAAAGTCACATGTATCCTAAAATGGTAAAAATAAAAACATCATCTCGCCCTGCAAAAAATAAGCTATCATACAGCTCCATTGGATGAAAAATAAAAATGCTAGAGGTCTCAAAATATGGTGACACAAGTCCAAAAACTTTTTTTGCAAACTTCTGATTTTTTTTTTCACTACTAAAAAAACTGGACATGTTTGGTATCGCCATAATTGCATTGATGTGAAGAATCATATTGCATGGTCATTTTTACCACAAAATGTGTACTGTAAAAACAATTCCCAAAAAACTTATGTCAGAATTGGGGGGTTTTCACAGTTTCACAGAACTTGGATTTTTTTTTCCTGTTTTTGAGTACACTATATGGTAAAATGAAAAAATGAACAATGTCATTCAAAAGTAAAACTCATCCAGCAGAAAAAAATACCCATGTGTCTATATGGACAGTAAAATAAAAAAAGAGATATGGCTCTGGGAAGAAGGGTGGAAAAAACGGAAACTAAACAAAAAAAATGGCCGCGGGGTGAAGGGGTTAAGAAACTGAAGGTAGGTCATTCCAAACAACTTGGAGAACTAACTACAGATATTCTGTGGTTGTAGACTTGCTCAAATCCTTCTGTGTCTTCATGTAATTTCAGATAAACTTAATGATATTGAGGTCAAGGTTTTGTGGGGCCCACATCATCACTTCCTGACACCTTGTTCTTCTTTAGACTGAAGGTACTTCTTAATGCCATTGACTGTATTTTTGAATTGTTGTTCTGCAGCAGAATAAATTTGGAGCGACTATTATTTTTTACCAAATTTCTAGCTCTACATGGCTTTCAAAAGTATTCCCCAACCCCCCACCCCTTAACATTTTTATTGTTTTTCTACCTCACAACCTGGAATTTCACTTTTTTTTGAGGGTTTAAATCAGTTCATGTAAAGAACATGGCTACAACTGTGAACATTTGGTTTTCTTTTTACTGTGAAGACAACAAGTAGGACAAAATAGCTGAAAACTTCAGTCTGCACAACTATTCACCCCCATAAAGTCAGTACAATGTAGAGCCTCCTTTTGTGGCAATTACAACTGCAAACTGCTTTCAATAAGTCTCTATGAGCTTTCCACATCTTTCCACTGGGATTTTTGTCTATTCCTCAAGGCAAAACTGCTCCCGCTCCTTCAAGTTAGGATTAAGGTTTGGGCTTTGACTAGGTCCTACTAAAACACTTACAAGTTTCCCTTTAAACTACTTGAGTGTTATTTTAGCAGTATGCTTTGGGTCACTGTCTTCTTGGAAGGTGAACCTCTGTCCCAGTCTCAAATCGCAGTCATACTGAAACAGTTTTGATAAAGAATATCCCTGCATTTCACACCATTCGTCTTCCCCTCGACTCAGACCATTGTCTCTGTCCCTGCTGCTGAAAAATATCCCCACAACATGATGTTTCCACCACCATGTTTAACTGTGGGGATGGTGTTCTTGGGGTGATTAGCTGTGTTGGTTTGGCACTAGACATAGTGCTTACCTTGGTGGCCAAAAAGTTCAATTTTGGTTTCATATAACTACAGCACCTTTCTCCATAGATTTGGGGAGTCTGCCACATGTCTTTTGGCAAATTCTGGTTTCTGGTGCCTCTTGCTTAATTGTGTTAAAGCCTCTGTGATCTTTCAGAAAAGGTGTGTGTATACTGAAAAAACCACGTGACACTTAGATTCCACACAAGTGGACTTCCTTTCACTAAGCATGTGAGTTATGAAGAAAGGTTTTTTGGGCTTCATAGTAAAAATTATGCAGACATATGCACATGCCAATTTTTAGTTATTTGATCACATAAATTTAATTTATGCCTTTATTTTTTCTCACTTCACTAACTTAGACAATTTAGTGCTAAAGCATCACACACAAATCGGATTACAAGAATAATTAAACACGTGTTGTATTATAAAAAAATAGGTAAAAATCCAAATGGGGTGAATACTTTCACAAGCCACTGTATTTGTTCAAATACAGCCACAAGCTTTCAATGACTCTCTGCTGTCCTTTGCTGTTGCCTGTAGACAGTCTTTGTTGTACCATTTTCCTGGCCTTAGATGACCAAACTGCTTTCTGTTACAACCAAATATTTCACATTTTGACTCATCAGTCCAGCATGTGGTGTCATTTTTCTGTACCAAAGCCCATATATTTTTGTCCATAGTTGAGTCGCTTGGCCTTGCTTCTAAGTCTAAAGTATGTTTTCGGGCCATACTCTTTCCATATTGATTACTTCTGGCCAGACTTCTCCGAACGGTAGAAAGGTGTAGCTGGGTTAGCCTGGGTTCAGATTGCGTTAATGCGCTACGTTTAACGCATCCGTTACATAGCGGCATTAACGCTATGTAACGGATGCGTTTATGCACCCATAGACTGCTATAGACGAGCGCATCGCTAACGCATGTCATAATCGGCATGCGTTAGCCATGTGCCGTCATTCTGTGATGGACCCTCGGATGCGGTCTGCAGCGTTCGAGGGTCCGTCACAATCGCGTTAGGGAATAGCGTTAACGCAGTCCGTCAATGCTATGCGTTGAACGGACTGCATTAATGCTATGTGAACCTAGCCTTATACTAGTTGCTGCAAGTTCTGAGCTGATGGCACTTCTAACATCTTCTTATTTTGAAGGGAAGTAAGCGTAGTGTATCTTTCAGCTACAGCACTAAATTTTATGTGGCCTAACACTGCATCTACATTTGTATTTGATTTAGAGTTCTTTTTGTTCTATGGTTCATTCACTTTGCATATTGCTAGTTGATAAAAACACACTATTTACATGCCTACCTAAAAAAATTTTGGATAGTGCAAAAGCAGCGACATCACAGAAGACTTTTTTTTCTAATTCCTAGCTATCAATTTAAGATTCCACACATATGTAAATAATATGATAATAATATCATAAATAAAGGCTGTGCAACACCCATATAATTATATTTTAAATTGTGTTTCAAGAAATCCTCGCCAATACCTCTATAATACAGAGATGTAAGGCGATATCATATGGCGGCACATAGTCTATGGTTTTCCACTGCAGAGTTGTGGGATCCTGATCTACATGAGGACTGAAGCTAATCCTCTTGCAGTATATAGAAAAGTACACAAGATGGCAGTATAAGCCTCCATAATGCCATAGCTCTGGCAACAGAAGATCTGTATTGGATTACTGTGTAATGCAATTAGCAAGCAGATTTTATCTGGTTTATTCCAGTTCCTTTCCCATCAGTGCAGTTGAGAAACTTTTCCGTACATGTGAGATGGCACTATGAATTTTATAGCCAGAATCCAAGAGCAAGTGTAACAAGAAACTAGTTATGACGTTAGGAAAACTCAACTTACTTTTCTGTTGTGAGCATCTGAAGTGGGATCTGAGTGTAAACAGGTGATTCAGCCACAGCAGATTAGCAAACTAGCTGAACGCCACTCGTTTAGTGCTCCAAGTCAGCTGGTGCCAACATACCTTAACTGATAGGGCTCATACTCATCTGCGAGGAAAACGGACGAGACCAATGTTAATCTACGAGTTACAGCTCATCTGCGATTTTTTTTTTCTCAGCTGAAATAGGGAAGAGAAAAAAATCACAGCATGCTGCGATTGTCCTCATATATCTGACGAGACTCCCAAATGGTTGCAAGAAAAAAATGCACGGCATTCAAAATTTTTACACACCGATGTTTTTTGAAATGCCGGCAATTCATCCGCCGTGTACAGTAACATCACAGCGTGATGTGACAGAATAGAATAGCTAGAATAGATGTATACACCTCGAATAGATAGATATAAAGATGGCAGTCACATATGTAATTATTACAGTGCGTGTGCAGCTTACTGTACATGTATTTAATGAATAAATAATTATTTTTCAGAAAAAAATAGCGTCGGCTCCTGCGTAACTTTCATAACAAGTATATAAAAAGCCAACAGGTGAGGGCTGATGCTTATAGCTTGGTAAGGGAACAGATTGATATAAAGAGGTCAGTCACATATATTATTAGTACAGTACTTGTGTAGCTTACTGTACATGTATTTTTTTACTTAATTATTTTCTGGAAAAAATGACATGGGATCCCCTGACATTTTATTAACCAGCAGAGGGAAAGGGGACAACTGGGGGCAGATGTTTAAAGCCAGGGAAGGGGGTAATACCCGTGGAGCTTCACAGGTTGTTAATATCAGATCAGAGCCATATGCTTAGCCTATACTGTTCTTTAAAATGGAAGACCCCCCCCAAAAAAAAAAATAACATAAGGTCCCCCTATAATTAATAGCCAACAAAGGCTAGGCAGACAACTGCGGACTGATAATGATAGCCTAGGAAGAGGCTATGGATATTCGCCCCATCCCAGACTAAAACCAGCTTTCAACCTCCGCAGAAAAGGCACATCCGTAGGATGCACTAAATCTGGCACTTAGCCTTGCTCTTCCCACTTACCCTGATGTGGTGGCAAGTGGGGTGAGAGTCGGGGAGGTGATGTCATCTTTGTATTATCAAGTGACATCGAGCACAGAGGTTAGTATTGGAGAGGCGTTTATAAGACGCCCTCATTACCAACCCCATAGTGATATTGTATAAAAGAAACACACACTCAAAAAAAAGTCCTTTAATTGAAATAATGACACAGACTTCTTTAATGAATCTATATTAAACCATACTCATGTCATCACCCAGTCCACTAAAGCCAATTAAAAACTCACATGGATTTAGAAACAAATTACAGCGCATAATTTACCTTCATGGTAAATTTCCCATAAAAGTTGATAGAATGTTCCCGCTTTTACTCATTACAAGCAGAGAATGCCCATAAATGCTTCATTTCCTTCTTTAAAACACCTGCAAAATAAAATCTTTACATATTTTCGTGAAGATGAGACACGAGAGAATGGTTAATCAAAGTCGACAGCGAGAGGGAGATGATTATTATGAGGAGCTGTTTTATTTATGACATGATTTAAATTTGCAAATGGTTTCTCAGTTGTAGAATCACGTTTAATTTTATACCAGAACAAAAAAGAGTATATATTTTTAGAGTTGAGCGACTTTTGGTTTTTTAGGGTCGCGTTTCGTTTCGTGAAACCCGACTTTTCCAAAAGTCGGGTCGAGCAAGATCGTCCGATTATAGAGAAAAGTCGGGGTCGTCCCGAAACACGAAACCCAATGTAAGTCAATGGGGAATAAAAGTCGGCAGTGAGAGGAGGACAGGAAACACACCAACAGTGCCCATTTGAATGCCAAAAGCATCAATTCTTCTAACTTAAGCTTGTCAACCTTAATTAACTTCATAATACAAGTTACGCACTGAAAAATGGGGGTTATTTGGCTACAGACTGTGGGGGGGAGGGCTGGCTCCAGGTTTTCATGTGCCCTGGGCGAAAGAGCGCCCCTTTAACACATACCACAACTCATCATGCTCCGATACGGCAGAGAAATAGCGGTATAGTACAATGAAAAATACCTCACTTTTTACATCTCATGACGAGGCCCATCTATTTCTCCATATAGAATCATTGGTACAATATAATGTTTGAAACAGTATATGATGAGCTCCACATAATGCTACAGTATATGTTGGTCCCCATGGATGAAGTTCTACTGTCTTATGGGCCCAAATAATGCTCCAAACATAATGGGCCCCATTTCTAATGCTCTAGTGTATAATGGGCCCTGTAAATGCTGCTCCAGTGTCTGATGTCCACCTTTGGAATGTTCCAGTGTATGGTGGGCCCCATCTATCATTCTCAGACGGTGTTAGGCCCAGTATGGATTGCACGTGATTGCACAAAGGTTAGAAAGGGTACCGTATCCCCAGATAACATGTATGGATAGCGTACACATTCAAAATATATGTCTCAGGAGGCAGGCTCAGACGGTGTTAGGCCCAGTATGGATTGCACGTGATTGCACAAAGGTTAGAAAGGGTACCGTATCCCCGGATAACATGTATGGATAGCGTACACATTCAAAATATATGTCTCAGGAGGCAGGCTCAGACGGTGTTAGGCCCAGTATGGATTGCACGTGATTGCACAAAGGTTAGAAAGGGTACCGTATCCCCAGATAACATGTATGGATAGCGTACACATTCAAAATATATGTCTCAGGAGGCAGGCTCAGACGGTGTTAGGCCCAGTATGGATTGCACGTGATTGCACAAAGGTTAGAAAGGGTACCGTATCCCCGGATAACATGTATGGATAGCGTACACATTCAAAATATATGTCTATACATCAGGAGGCAGGCTCAGACGGTGTCAGGCACAGTATGGATTTGACGGCCCAGATTACACAGCGGAGGAGCAGGGAGAGGTAAAGATTGCAAATGCTGGGGCCCTGCCCAAGCAAGGGGGGCCCACTCGTGGGCGTCGGTACTGGCACTGGGCCCCTCATAGTACAGCGGTGTGTCTGACGGCGGGTGTGCACCACCACCGTCAGAGACACTTGATTGCACTATGAGGGACCCTGTGCCAGTGCCCGCGCCCAAGAGTCGGCCTACCCACCTGTCCAGGGCAACGGCACTCGCACGGTGTCGTGCGCTAGGTGGTGACCCCGGCCATGGGGGGGGAGGCAGCACAGTTAGGGAGTTTTAGAAAGTGGCATATGTTGATGTTGGACATTCAGCTGATGCAAAAGGCGAAATAGGTGAAGTACCAGGAAGAGGTGGACCAAAGCAAGCCATTTTTCTGTCACCCTATGTGTCATCAGGGGAAGGTGGGACAAAATCCTTGGAAACCCATGCGTGGTTCATTTTAATGAAGGTTAGATCATCCACATTTTGGGTTGACAGACGGGTCCTTTTTTCTGTCAGGATTGATCCAGCTGCACTGAAGACTCTTTCCGATAGCACACTTGCAGCTGGGCAAGCGAGCTCCTGTAAGGCATATTGTGCCAATTCAGGCCAGGTGTCCAGTTTAGCGGCCCAATAGTCAAAGGGGAATGACCTGTGTGGGAGAACATCGATATGGGAGGAAAAGTAGTTTGTAACCATAGTTGACAACTGCTGTCTCCTGTCACTTTCCATCGATGCAGTATTACCAGTTGTGTGAGCGGTATTTGAAAAATCAGTATACAACATTGTCATGAAACCCCTGTCTCCAACGCCACTTCTGCTGTGTGCACCACGAACACCTCTGCCAAGCTGCCCCCGGCCCGTACGGCTCGTGTGAGAACCATCACCGCTGCTGTGTGCTGGGAATGCCTCAAGCAACCGATTTACCAGAGTTGCTTGTTTATTAGCCAATATTAGGTCAAGGTTCTCGTGTGGCATGATGTTTTGTAATTTGCCTTTATAGCGTGGATCCAGGATGCTGGCCAACCAGTAGTCGTCATCGTTCATCATTTTGGCAATGCGGGGGTCCCTTTTTAGGATCCGCAAGGCATAATCTGACATGTGGGCCAATGTTCCCGGTGTCAATGATGCACTGCGAGTGCTGGGTGGAGGAGCACTTTCTGGCAAATCCACATCCCTCAAGTCACGCACAAACCCTGTACCAGACCTTGCCACGCCAACATTTTCACTTGCCCCACGAGATGCATCCTCCTCCCCTAAGTAATCATCCCCATCATCATCCTCCTCCTCCTCTTCTTCCTCCACCTCGTCCAGGAGAGGTCCCTGAGCAGACAATGGCTGAATGTCATCAAGGATTCCCTCCTCCTCTTCCTCCTCATCAACATTGGCTGCAGACGCCTGCTCCTTAAGGTGCGTCAAAGTTTGCATGAGCAGACGCATAAGTGGGATGCTCATGCTTAGGATGGCGTCGTCTGCGCTTACCAGCCGTGTGCATTCCTCAAAACACTGAAGGACTTTACAAAGGTCTTTCAGCTTCGACCACTGCACACCTGTCAACTCCATGTCTGCTCTCAAAGTGCCTGGCCGTGTATCCTCCCACAAATGCATTATGGCCTGCCTCTGCTCGCACAGCCGCTCCACCATGTGCAGGGTGGAGTTCCACCTTGTTGCAATGTCGATAATGAGGTGGTGGTTGGGAAGGTGGAGCAATCGCTGCAGCTTCTGCATACGAACGGAGTGTACAGGCGACCGGCGGATGTGCGCGCACAGTCTTCGCACCTTCTGGAGCAGGGCTGTTAACTCCGGATAATTTTTGAGGAAGCACTGCACCACCAGGTTCAAGGTGTGAGCCAAGCAAGGTATGTGGCTGAGTTTTGAAAGGGCTATGGCTGCCACAAAATTACGGCCGTTATCACTAACTACCTTGCCTGCCTCAAGATGTACACTGCCCAGCCATGACTCAGTTTGTCGCTTCAAGTACTCGGCCAGCACCTCGGCGGTGTGTCTGTCGCCCAAACACATCATCTGCAACACAGCCTGCTGACGCTTTCCACTAGCTGCTCGATAGGGGGACACATCGTGTGCAACAGTGGCAGCTGCAGATGGAGTGCTTGTACGACTGCGCTCTGTGGACGAGCTTTCGCTTCTGGAGGAGGAGGAGGAGGAGGGTCGAACGCCTACAGCCAACTGTTTCCTATACCGTGGGCTAGGCAGCACTGTCCCACCACCGCTGTCCCCTGTGGACCCTGCATCCACCACATTAACCCAGTGCACAGTGATGGACACGTAACGGCCCTGGCCATGCCGACTGGACCATGCATCAGTTGTGAGGTGCACCTTTCCACTCACTGACTGCTTGAGTGCATGGACAATGCGGTCTTTCACATGATGGTGGAGGGCTGGGATGGCTTTGCGAGAGAAGAAGTGGCGACTGGGTAGGTCATAGCGTGGTACTGCATAGGCCATGAGTTCGCGGAAAGCTATGCTTTCCACCAACCGAAAGGGCATCATCTCAAACGAGATTAGTTTGGCAATGTGGGCGTTCAAACCCAGTGTACGCGGATGAGAGACTGAGTACTTTCTTGACCTACTCATAGTGTCTGGGAGGGTGAGCTGGACTTGAGAGCTGCATATGGTGGAAGTAGCGGTGGACAGGGCGGACTGAGAGAGGGTTGATGATGGTGATGGAGTTGGTGTTCTTTCTGATGGCCTAGAATCAGTCTTTCGTTGATATAACAGTGGGATTCCCTGACTGCTGTGGTCTTGCAACGACACCTCAACATTTGCTGCTGTGCTAACCGGTGGGCTTACAGTGGGGGAAACAATGTAGCGTTGCTGACTACCTTCGTTGTGATCAGTTGCACATGTGGCACTTGAGGTTTGGTGTTGTGTCCACGCTTGCAAGTGCATGCTGGTTAAATGTCTAAGCATGCAACTGGTATTCAAATTTTTCAGATTTTTCCCTCGGCTAAAGGTCTTTGCGCACTTCTTACAGATAACCTTGGCCTGATCATGAGGATTTTGTTCAAAAAAGTGCCACACTGCACTCTTCCTACTTTGGCAGACATTTTGCGGCCTAGCACGCTGTGATCTTTTGACCCTCTGGACAAGCTGTCCAGCAACTCTTTTGATGTTTGGAACCTGTCTTTGGAGTGCTCCGGGCCTGCCAGATAACAGCTGTTGCGATGTTGATGTCTGCTGTGGATGCTCCTCATCTGAGCTATTGGAAGCAGCACCCTCTTCCCCCAATGGATGCCAATCTGGGTCAACAACCTGGTCATCCATCACCTCCTCTTCTATGTCATGTGCACCTTCCTCTGTGTCACCGTGTATGGTGGTATAGTGTGCGGGAAGGGGCACCTGAGTCTCATCAGGGTCAGAATCTGGCTCTGTACACTGCGAGGACAATGTAGTGCTCTGAGTGAATGTACCAGCAGAATCATCCATCAGTGGCTGTGCATCAGTGCACTCCATGTCAGATTCATCTTGGCCTGGGTAATTCACCATTTGACTTGATAATCCAGGCATGGTATGTGAAAACAGCTCCATGGAGTAATCAGTAGTATGGCCTGCGTCATCCTTCAATCTTGGTTGGGGTGAAGGACACAAGGAAAGGTGTGGTTCATGAACATGAGCCTCCAATGACGACTCAGTGCTTTTACTTTTTACAACTGAAGAAGAGGAGGCGATAGAGCTGGAGGCTGAGTCAGCAATGTAAGATAAAACTTTTTTCTGATGCTCTGGCTTTAAAAGCGGTTTGCCAACTCCTAGAAAACTAAGCGTTCGAGGCCTTATGTAGCCAGACGATGACGCAGGGTCAGCACCTCCTGCATTCGGTCCTATTTTGCTCTTGCCACTACCATCAGATCCACCACCAACACCATCATTACCAGCTGCCAACCCCCGCCCAATTCCACGGCCTCTTCCACCAGCCTTCCTCTTTTTTGGTAGAAATGTAGACAAAATCCAACAAACTATATAGTAATGTAAAACAAGGTACAAGGTGTCTATAGGACAGGGGAGATTTTGAATTTCTGCAGACACTTGTGGACACTGGACACTTTTGGATTGTGTGAGGCCCACTGATATCTGAGCGCTATGTGACAGGCTCGATGGCACAGCTGTGACCAAAGTGACTAGAGGATAAGGGAGATTTTGAATCTCTGCACACACTTTTGGACACTGGATGGACACTTTTGGATTGTGTGAGGCCCACTGATATCTGAGCGCTATGTGACAGGCTCGATGGCACAGCTGTGACCAAAGTGACTAGAGGATAAGGGAGATTTTGAATCTCTGCACACACTTTTGGACACTGGATGGACACTTTTGGATTGTGTGAGGCCCACTGATATCTGAGCGCTATGTGACAGGCTCGATGGCACAGCTGTGACCAAAGTGACTAGAGGATAAGGGAGATTTTGAATCTCTGCACACACTTTTGGACACTGGACACTTTTGGATTGTGTGAGGCCCACTGATATCTGAGCGCTATGTGACAGGCTCGATGGCACAGCTGTGACCAAAGTGACTAGAGGATAAGGGAGATTTTGAATCTCTGCACACACTTTTGGACACTGGACACTTTTGGATTGTGTGAGGCCCAATGAATATCTGAGCGCTATGTGACAGGCTCGATGGCACAGCTGTGACCAAAGTGACTAGAGGATAAGGGAGATTTTGAATCTCTGCACACAGTTTTGGACACTGGATGGACACTTTTGGATTGTGTGAGGCCCACTGATATCTGAGCGCTATGTGACAGGCTCGATGGCACAGCTGTGACCAAAGTGACTAGAGGATAAGGGAGATTTTGAATCTCTGCACACACTTTTGGACACTGGATGGACACTTTTGGATTGTGTGAGGCCCACTGATATCTGAGCGCTATGTGACAGGCTCGATGGCACAGCTGTGACCAAAATGACTAGAGGATAAGGGAGATTTTGAATATCTGCACACACTTTTGGACACTGGACACTTTTGGATTGTGTGAGGCCCAATGAATATCTGAGCGCTATGTGACAGGCTCGATGGCATAGCTGTGACCAAAGTGACTAGAGGATAAGGGAGATTTTGAATCTCTGCACAAACTTTTGGACACTGGACACTTTTGGATTGTGTGAGGCCCAATGAATATCTGAGCGCTATGTGACAGGCTCGATGGCACAGCTGTGACAAAAGTGACTAGAGGATAAGGGAGATTGGATTGCTTTTAAAAAAGCAGTTTGCGGAGCAGTGGGTAAACAGCAATGCAGGAATGTCAGGAAGCCTTAGAAGGCAGCCCAACAACCAACACCACTGATACACCACTATATAGCCTCCCCTTGCACTGCACACACAGTGACTGGTGTGTTGTGCAGGCCAAATTGCTAGCAGCAGAAGCAGTTTTTTTGTTTTCTCCGCAGGACAAAAAAAAAAAATTGGGATTGCTTTTAAAAAAGCAGTTTGCGGAGCAGTGGGTAAACAGCAATGCAGGAATGTCAGGAAGCCTTAGAAGGCAGCCCAACAACCAACACCACAGATTCAGCACGATATAGCCTCCCCTTGCACTGCACACACAGTGACTGGTGTGTTGTGCAGGCCAAATTGCTAGCAGCAGAAGCAGTTTTTTTGTCTTCTGAGGCTAATTTCACACTTGCTTTTTTTTCCAGCGCGTGTTTAGCGCAAAAAAACGCATAGTAAAAACGCATACAAATGCATACAAACGCTGCGCTTTTTTCAAGCATTTTTATGAGCATGCAGGAAAAAAACGCAGTGTTTTTGTGCGTTTGTATGCGTTTTTTGTGCGTTTGCGTTTTTTTACAGATTTTGGAAAAAAACCCCAAAAAAGAAAAAAAAAACATTCAACAACACACAAGACCAATGGGACTTCATTGTGGGTGTGGTATGTTAATATATAGACCCTGTCTACAGTATTCTTCACATTTGCTTGATTCTTCTCGTGACCATGGATCTGCGCTGGAAGAGTTTTCACTTCAACTTGGATTTGGACATCGCGATGGCTCAGGCGTATGAAGTTGCTTGCCATGAACAAAGGAAGAGAGAGAGGCAGCGAAGACGGCAGCGGCGGCGTATGTGGATACATCCGATTGTTGAACTCCGGGAGAGCCGTGGGGCATACCACTCCCTCTACAGCGAGCTCCAGGCAAACCCGGAGAAATTTACAGATTATATCCGGATGTCCCAAGAAAGTTTCAGGGATTTGCTTGCTCGTGTCCAACAATCCATCCGGAGACAGGACACACAGCTCCGTCGTGCGATTCCTCCTGAGGAACGGCTACTGGTGACATTACGGTATGTAATATTTAAAAACCAAGGGGTGCGGTCTGATGTTTTTTTTTTAAATTTAGTATTCAAAACCTTGGGTAATTAGTTTTCGTGAATGTACTAATATTTTATTTTATAGTTTTTTAAAATAATATACATAAATATTAATTTTACTTCTTTGTCTGTTCACAGATTCCTGGCGACTGGAGAAACCCTATCTTCACTACACTTCCAGTACACTTCCAGACTACCTTGTCTGGAATTGTTGCTGACACTTGCCGGGCTCTCTGGAATGTTCTTTGTCCAGAATTTATGCCCCTGCCCACCACTGAAAAGTGGATGGAAATTGCTGACAAATTCTGGACAGTATGCAATTTTCCCAACTGTTTGGGAGCTGTTGATGGTAAACACATACGGATCATCAAACCCAAAAGAACGGGATCTGAGTACTATAATTACAAAAAGTACTTTTCAATAGTACTCATGGCCATTGCGGATGCCGGATGTATGTTTGTAGCAGTGGACATTGGAGCATTTGGCCGTGGTAATGACTCACAGGCTTTTAAAAACTCAGACATGGGCCGGAGGTTGTATGGCAACCAATTTAATTTCCCTATGCCACGGCCTCTTCCTCACACCGAAGCTCCGCCACTGCCCTTTGTAATGGTTGGCGATGAGGCTTTTCAAATGTGCGGAAACTTACTGAAACCCTACTCCAGCCGGGACTTGGACCACACCAAAAAAATATTTAATTACAGGCTGACCAGGGCCAGAAGAACTGTCGAGTGTGCTTTTGGGATTCTTGTCTCCAGATGGCGAATTCTGGGCACGGCCATTAATCTTAAACTTGAAACAATCGATGAGGTGGTGAAGGCCTGTGTGGTTCTACATAACTTTGTGATGGCTAAAGAGCACCCGACCTTTGAACTGGACGATGATGCTCCTAACCCATTGCCTGAATTCACTCAGCACACTCTCAGGTCATCCGTTGAAGTTGGCCAAATGAGGGACCAATTTGCGGCCTACTTTATTTCTGATGTAGGACGGGTGCACTGGCAAGATGAAATGGTGTAATGTTTTTGTTTGTTTATGGTAATAAAAAACCTTATTTGATACCATTACTGAGTGCACTATATTTTTTAAACTCCAATTAAATAAAAAACTTCCCATGTATAACTGAATTTTTTGATGTTCACACACCTGGGCAGGTAAATACACATATGAGTTAAAATGCAGCATTGCTAGTCTGCGTGAAATATATTGGAACGAGCAAAGCTGCAGGCCATGAATCAGGAAACCAATTTTTTTCAAGAGAAAATTGTCCAACTAGTTGAAAAAAAAGTATGTGATTTTTTCAAAACCCAACCCTCAAAACCCAACCCCAATGAAAGTCAATGGGGAATACAAGTCAGCATTGAGTGGATGAATGTAATCAGCTCAATTCCAACTTTTATTTAAAATTGTGGTAGTGTAGAAATAGACAAGTTTCTAGAGTTATTACACTAGGCCTTGGAATGACTATACTAGGCCGTGGTATTTCAAATATGAGTATAGTAGGCCTTGGGCCTACTAGTATAGTCATATGTGAAATACCACGGCCTAGTATAGTCATACCAAGGCCTACTGTAATAACTCGATTTTTACCAACTAGGATCTTGTTTCACAAAAAACAAACTGGTGAAACTTGACAAGTTTCAACAGTTTGTTTTTCATGAAACCAGATTCTAGTTGGTAAAACTAGAGTTATTACACTAGGCCTTGGAATGACTATACTAGGCCGTGGTATTTCAAATATGAGTATAGTAGGCCTTGGGCCTACTAGTATAGTCATATGTGAAATACCACGGCCTAGTATAGTCATACCAAGGCCTACTGTAATAACTCGATTTTTACCAACTAGGATCTTGTTTCACGAAAAACAAACTGGTGAAACTTGACAAGTTTCAACAGTTTGTTTTTCATGAAACCAGATTCTAGTTGGTAAAACTAGAGTTATTACACTAGGCCTTGGAATGACTATACTAGGCCGTGGTATTTCAAATATGAGTATAGTAGGCCTTGGGCCTACTAGTATAGTCATATGTGAAATACCACGGCCTAGTATAGTCATACCAAGGCCTACTGTAATAACTCGATTTTTACCAACTAGCATCTTGTTTCACAAAAAACAAACTGGTGAAACTTTTTAAGAAAGAAACTTATTTTTTAGACAAGTTTCAACAGTTTGTTTTTCATGAAACCAGATCCAAGTTGGTAAAACTCGAGTTATTACACTAGGCCTTGGTATGACTATACTAGTCCGTGTTATTTCACATATGACTATACTAGGCCTTGGGTTGGTTTTTAACATGTATTTACCCATCAGTGTGTGTGAGCGGCGCAAACAACATTAATGAAACTTTGTAATGGTGAACCACAAATGTAAATTTATTTTTAATCACAAAAATAAACCAAAAAATTATTTTTTCCGGCGTTTGGGGGCAGATGGTTTCAATTTGGGGGTGTGCAGGGAATATGCAACACTTGCAGTTGAAGACGGTGTTTGAGGGGAAGGGGCAACAAAACTTGTGGGGGAAGGTAGTCCAGTTAAGGGAATTAAACTAGGAACACTTGGAGGAGAGGAAATCTGTTCAGGTACATTTGTTGTAATGGCATGTCGCCGTAGGCTTGTGTGCCTGGACCGACTTTGGCCCAATGCCCGCCTTGATTGATTTCGCCTTGAACTTGGGGCAAATATTGAGTGTAGGTCCCCCGTCTGCTGGGGTGGCTGCTGCTGCTGCTGAGGTGGCTGCTGCTGCTGAGGTGGCTGCTGCTGCTGCTGAGGTGGCTGCTGCTGCTGCTGAGGTGGCTGCTGCTGCTGCTGAGGTGGCTGCTGCTGAGGTGGCTGCTGCTGCTGAGGTGGCTGCTGCTGCTGAGGTGGCTGCTGCTGCTGCTCTTGGTTGGCAGTGCTCGTCCTTGCAGGAGGACTGGTGGCGGCAGTGATGGTCCAGGTTTGCGGAGTGGTGGTGGCAGGGCTACTACATGTTGTTGTAGCGGCAGGGCTGTTCCATGTTTGCCTAGTGGTGGCTGAGCTCCACGCATGCATGGGAGTGGCGGTGGTGCTCCAGACAGGAGCAGCGCTTGCCATGGTGGTGTCGGTGAAGTGACCAGCTGCACTCAGACTTGTGGTGGTGTAACGGTGGGTGTCCTGGCTTTGAATAGAGGTGTCCGTGCAGTGGTATGCAGCACAAGTCGGTAGTGAGGTGAAGCGAGTCAATGGTGGCACAGGTGGAAATGACACCACTGACTGCTGACCGTACCGATTATGCTGCATAGCCTGCAAGAAAGCATTGTTGCAGGCCTGCAGCACATTCAGCTGTTGCTCAGGACTAAGGTGTTCCGACATGCCCTTTTCAATCTTACTAAAAAAATGGTGTGCTGGTCTGTTGAGGTCGGCCTCCAGACGGTCAAGGCGCTGTTCTACAGAATTGAAGCGGTGTTCAAAGTGGTTAAAACCACGTTCCATGAGTGCAAAACCGCTTTCAACTCTGTCGGACAGCGACTTGAGGCTGGAATTAAAGGCCTCGCTCAAATGCATAAACTCGGGCAAGACATTCCTGTCCAAGGCCCTCTGCTGCTGGCGGGTAGTGCCCGCATAACCAGTGGCAGAGACCTGGGACAGGGGAACACCTGATGGCCCAGCTTCCTGGTCACCAGCTGTGTGTGTGGCTGACCTGCAAGGTGCTTCATGGCTGTCGGATGGCTGGAACGGGTCAGAGGACGTCCGAGGAAGGACCGCTCCAGGGCCAGGTTGCAGGGTGCTGCTCCAGGTGCTGTGGAAGAAAGGAAAATCATTACTACCATGCCTTTACAAGAAGCATCAGCTGTGGATTAGAAAAACACAGATTAATAAAAATAAAAACCCAAAATTTATAATACTTACGATCTCGTGGCAAGGACCGGTCTTAGGAACTGCAACGCGTGATAGTGACGGTATCTAGTTCTGGTCCTTGACGCAGATCCACTGCGAACCTAGCCCTCAGCACGAACATCACTGTTGAAGCGGTCCTTGATCGAACGCCAACGTGTTCGGACTTTGTCCACTGTTGGGAAAAAAAAAAACAGTGCCGTCAAGGACAACAGTCACTGCGGCACAATATAGCAATACAATACTCAAAGCAGTCACTGTAGAGCCCGATGACACTGTTGGGTTTCCTGCTAGAATATACCTAGCACGAAACCCAACAGTGCCGTCAAGGACAACAGTCACTGCGGCACAATATAGCAATACAATACTCAAAGCAGTCACTGTAGAGCCCGATGACACTGTTGGGTTTCCTGCTAGAATATACCTAGCACGAAACCCAACAGTGCCGTCAAGGACAACAGTCACTGCGGCACAATATAGCAATACAATACTCAAAGCAGTCACTGTAGAGCCCGATGACACTGTTGGGTTTCCTGCTAGAATATACCTAGCACGAAACCCAACAGTGCCGTCAAGGACAACAGTCACTGCGGCACAATACAGAGCAGGGAAATACTCACTAAACGCCTTTTTGGAGGATGCTGTGGCGCTGTCCCAGCCATCCATCAACGCTGCGGCCACCTCATTCCATAGCCGCCGGGTCACCACATTGTCCTTGTACAGCCGGTCACGGCTGTCCCACAACGGCGCACGCTCCTGGACCAGGCTGATGAGCTGCTCATTATCCAGGTAGACATCTTCATCCCGTTGTGGAACCTAGACAAAACACATTCATTAGAATAATCAAATTTAAATTGAATAAAAAGTTACAAAAAAAAGAAACATAAAAAAGAGTAAAAATAGAAGATAAAAAATAAAGAACATTACAAATCATTTGATACATACATTCCGTATCACCACCGGGACTTGGCTTCGCTGCTCCTGCTCTTCGCCCTCAGTAGTCCCGTCCGCAGAAGATGATGATGATGATGTCTTAAAAAAGTTGAAAAAAACGTAAGAGATTTGGAGTAGAAGCAGATATACTTACCAGATGTACGAAAATAATCACCTCACGGTCTGCTTGCGCCAATTCCTGCCGCGATGGGGAATATTCGGATTCTGAAGACATACTGCATATAAAAATAATAAAAATCATTAGTACATACATAATTTAAAAGGACAGGCATATAATGTAATATACTCACATTCTTGACGCTGATAGAAGATGGGTTCCTTGGTGACTGTCTGCTCTCCAATCTGTCAGTGTAGTAGTGGCAGAGTTTTGGCAGGCACCTCCTTTATATAGACTTTTTTTTTTGGACTTTAGAAGTTTCTAACTAGTACAACAAGTGGACACCACCAAAAAAACGCAGCGCTAAAAAAACGCATACATGCGCATGCCAGTGCACACGTATGCGAATCCATAGGCTATAATGGCCATTTTTAGCGCAAAACGTGCGCATACGTGCGCATGCGCTTTTTTGCAGGACCAAAAAATGCAACATGTAGCGTCTGTAAAATACAAACGCACACCCCAAAAAAACGCAGCGCATGAAAATCGCATACGTGCGCATGCCAGCGCGCAGGTATGCGCACCCATGTTAAATATAGGGGAAAAAACGCATGCGCACGTATGCGTTTTTTTCAAGCGTAAAAAAACGCAAATGTGAAACCAGCCTCAGCAGGACAAAAAAAAAAATTGGGATTGCTTTTAAAAAAGCAGTTTGCGGAGCAGTGGGTAAACAGCAATGCAGGAATGTCAGGAAGCCTTAGAAGGCAGCCCAACAACCAACACCACTGATACACCACTATATAGCCTCCCCTTGCACTGCACACACAGTGACTGGTGTGTTGTGCAGGCCAAATTGCTAGCAGCAGAAGCAGTTTTTTTGTCTTCTCAGCAGGACAAAAAAAAAATTGGGATTGCTTTTAAAAAAGCAGTTTGCGGAGCAGTGGGTAAACAGCAATGCAGGAATGTCAGGAAGCCTTAGAAGGCAGCCCAACAACCAACACCACTGATACACCACTATATAGCCTCCCCTTGCACTGCACACACAGTGACTGGTGTGTTGTGCAGGCCAAATTGCTAGCAGCAGAAGCAGTTTTTTTGTCTTCTCAGCAGGACAAAAAAAAAAAATTGGGATTGCTTTTAAAAAGCAGTTTGCGGAGCAGTGGGTAAACAGCAATGCAGGAATGTCAGGAAGCCTTAGAAGGCATCCCAACAACCAACACCACTGATACACCACTATATAGCCTCCCCTTGCACTGCACACACAGTGACTGGTGTGTTGTGCAGGCCAAATCGCTAGCAGCAGAAGCAGTTTTTTTGTCTTCTTCCCTGCCTAACGCTCTCCCTACAGAATCAGCAGCAACCTCTCCCTATACTAAGATCGGCAGAAGTAAGATGGCGGTCGGCGTGCACGCCCTTTTATACCCCCTGTGACGCCCACCAAAGCAAGCCAATCACTTGCATGCCCTTCTGAAAGATGGTGGTGACCCGTGCCTATGTCATCACGTTGCCCACAGTGTCCGTGGATCCTGATTGGCTGAAAAAGAGCGCAAAACAAACTTTTGAAACGCGACTTTGGCGCGTAAGTCGCCGACCTCGTGGCCGACCTCATCCTAGGGTCGGGTTTCGTTTCATGAAACCCGACTTTGCCAAAAGTCGGCGACTTTTGAATTTTTTCGACTCGTTTCGCTCAACTCTATATATTTTACTTAGATACAAAGAAGATAATCTAACACAATTTTGTATATGGTTTAATAAACTTTTACATTTTGCTATAAAGTAACTCTTTTTTTTCACATATACCATGCCCCTTACTGCCATGTGACGTACTATCCCGTCCATGTGCCCTGGGACTTAACTCCCAGGGACGAGATAGTACGTTACAGCGATCAGCAGCCTCCACGCGGTGAGCGCCACTGATCGCGGCTGGGTGTCAGCTGAATATCACAGCTGACACCCGGCACAATGTGTCAGGGGCGGTCACGGACCGCCCCCCGACACATTAACCCCTTGCACACCGCGATCAAACACGATCGCGGTGTACCGGGGGTTAAAGGGAAGCATAGGCAGGGAGGGGGCTCCCTCCGTGCTTCCCTGAGCCCCCCACAGCAGTGCAATGTGCAGCGCTGCTGTGGGGGGCTCCATCCCTTCAGGTCCCCGAATCCAAGATGGTGACGGGGACCTTCGGGGGCCTGCAGGGAGCTGGCTTCCTCAGTGCCTGCAAAGCGCAGGCACGAGGAAGCCAAGTGCAGTGCCTGTGACAGATCGCTGATCTGTCACAGTGATCTGTGATGTGACAGATCAGCGATCTGTCACGTGACAGGTATGTCCCCCCTGGGACAATGTAATAAAGTTAAAAAAAAGTGTAAAAATAATTTTAAAAAAATTGCTAAATAAATTAAAAAAAAAAAATATTCCCTAATAAATTCCTTTTCTGGAAATAGACAATAAAAGTACACATATTTGGTATCGCCGCGTCCGTAACGACCGGCCCTATAAAACTGTTCGATTAGTTAACCCCTTTAGCGAACCCCTTAAAAAATAAAAATAAAAACGAAGCAAAAAATAATGATTTATTATCATACCGCCCAACAAAAAGTGCAATAACGCGCAATCAAAAAGACGCATATAAATATCCATGGTATCACTGAAAATGGCATCTTGTCCCGCAAAAAACTAGCTGCCACACAGTGTCATCAGCAAAAAAATTAAAAAGTTATAGCTCGCAGAATAAAGCGATCCAAAAATAATTATTTTTTATATAAAATTGTTTTCATTGCATAAAAGCGCCAAAATATAAAAAAATGACCTAAATGAGGTATCGCTGTGCCTGTACTGACCCGAAGAATAAAAGGGCTTTATCAATTTTACCGCATGCGGAACGGTGTAAACGCACCCCCCAAAAGAAATTCATCAAATGCTGGTTTTCGTTCATTCTGCGTCCCAAAAATTGGAATAAATAACGATCAAAAGATGTCACGTGCCTAAAAATGACACCAATAAAAACGTCAACTCGTCCCGCAAAAAATAAGACCTCACATGACTCGGTGGGTCAAAATATGGAAAAATTAAGCTCTCAAAATATGGTGATGCAAAAACTATTTTTACAATAAAAAGCGTCTTTTAGCGTGCGACAGCTGCCAAAAATAAAAACCGCCATAAATAGTAAATCAAACCCCCCGTTATCACCCCCTTAGTTAGGGAACAATAATAAAATTAAAAGAAAATGTATTTATTCCCATTTTCCCATTAGGGCTAGGGTTAGGGCTAGGGCTAGGGCTAGGGTTAGGGCTAGGGTTAGGGGTGTGTTGGGGTTAGGGTTGGAGTTATAATTGGTGGGTTTCCACTGTTTGGGCACATCAGGTGCTCTCCAAATGCAACATGGCGTCTGATCTCAATTCCAGCCAATTCTGCGTTGAAAAAGTCAAATGGTGCTCCTTCCCTTCCAAGCTCTGCCATACGCCCAAACAGTGTTTTACCCCCACTTATGGGGTATCAGCCTACTTAGGACAAATTGCAAAACAACTTTTGGGGTCCAATTTCTCCTGTTATCCTTGGGAAAATAAAAAGATTGGGGACTAAATGATCATGTTTGTGGAAAAAATACAATATTTATATTTTGACGCCCGGGCGTTATAAACTTCTGTGAAGCCCTTGGGGGTTCAAAGTGCTCACCACACATCTAGATAAGTTCCTTAGGGGGTCTAGTTGCCAAAATGTGGTAATTTGTGGGGGGTTTCCACTGTTTAGGTACATTAGGGGCTCTCCAAATGCAACATGACACCCGCAGAGCATTACATCAAAGTCTGCATTCCAAAACGTCACTACTTCCCTTCTGAGCCCCAATGTGTGCCCATACAGTAGTTTTCTCCCACATATGGGGTATCAGCCTACTCAGGACAAATTGGACAACAACTTTTGTGGTCCAATTTCTCCTGTTACCCTTGGGAAAATAAAAAATTGGGGACTAAATGATCATGTTTGTGGTAAAAATATGATTTTTTTTATTTTGACGCCCGGGCGTTATAAACTTCTGTGAAGCCCTTGGGGGTTCAAAGTGCTCACCACACATCTAGATAAGTTCCTTAGGAGGTCTAGTTGCCAAAATGGGATCACTTGTGGGGGGTTTCCACTGTTTAGGTACATTAGGGGCTCTCCAAATGCAACATGACACCCTCAGAGCATTCCATCAAAGTCTGCATTCCAAAACGTCACTACTTCCCTTCCGAGCCCCAACGTGTGCCCATACAGTAGTTTTCTCCCACATATGGGGTATCAGCATACTCAGGACAAATTGGACAACAACTTTTGGGGTCCAATTTCTCCTGGTACCCTTGGGAAAATTAAAAAATTGGTGACTAAAGATCATGTTTGTGGAAAAAATACGATTTTTTTATTTTCACGCCCGGGCGTTATAAACTTCTGTGAAGCACTGGGGGGTTCAAAGTGCTCACCACACATCTAGATAAGTTCCTTGGGGGGTCTAGTTTCCAAAATGGTGTCATTTGTTGGGGGTTTTCACTGTTTTGGTACATCAGGGGCTTTCCAAACGCGACATGGTGTCCAATCTCAATTCCAGCCAAAAACGTCAAATGGTGCTGCTTCCCTTCCGAGCTCTGCCATGCGCCCAAATAGTGGTTTACCCCCACATGTGGGGTATCAGCGTACTCAGGACAAATTGCACAATAACTTTTAGGGTCCTGTTACCCTTGGAAAAATAAGAATTGAGGGTGAAAAGATCATTTTTTGGAAAAAATATGATTTTTTAATTGTACGGCTGTACGTTATAAACTTCTGTGAAGCCCTTGGGGGTTCAAAGTTCTCACCACACATCTAGATAAGTTCCTTGGGGGGTCTAGTTTCCAAAATGGTGTCATTTGTGGGGGATTTCCACTGTTTTGGTACATCAGGGGTTTTCCAATCACGACATGGTGTCCGATCTCAATTCCAGCCAAAAAAGTCAAATGGCGCTGCTTCCCTTCTGAGCTCTGCCATGCGCCCAAATAGTCATTTACACCCACATATGGGGTATCAGCGTACTCAGGACAAATTGCACAATAACTTTTAGGGTCCTGTTACCCTTGGAAAAGTAAGAATTGAGGGTGAAAAGATCATTTTTGTGGAAAAAATATGATTTTTCAATTGTACAGCTGTACGTTATAAACTTCTGTGAAGCCCTTGTGGGTTCAAAGTTCTCACCACATATCTAGATAAGTTCCTTGGGGGTCTAGTTTCCAAAATGGGGTCACTTGTGGGGGGTTTCCACTGTTTAGGTACATCAGGGGCTCTCCAAACGTGACTTGGCGTCCGATCTGAATTCCAGCCAATTTTGCATTGAAAAAGTCAAGCGGCGCTCCTTCCCTTCTGAGCTCTGCCATGCGCCGAAACAGTGGTTCCCCCCCACATATCAGGTATCAGCGTACTCAGGACAAACTGCACTATAACTTTTGCAGTCCAATTTCTCCTGTTACCCTTGGTAAAATAAAAAAAATTGAACCTGATGTATTTTTTTGTGAAAAAAGTTAAATGTTCATTTTTTTAAATATTCAAAAAATTCCTGTGATGCACCTGAAGGGTTAATAAACTTCTTGAATGTGATTTTGAGCACCTTAAGGGGTGAAGTTTTTAGAATGGTGTCACTTTTGGGTATTTTCCATCATATAGATGCCTCAAAGTGGCTTCAAATGTGATGTGGTCCGTAAAAATAAAATGGTGTTGCAAAAATGAGAAATCGCTGGTCAACTTTTAACCCTTATAACTTCCTAACAAAAAAAAATTTGGTTCCAAAATTGTGCTGATGTAAACTAAACATGAGGGAAATGTTACTTATTAAGTTTTTTGTGTGCCGTATCTCTGTGATTTAAGGGCATAAAAATTCAAATTTAGAAAATTGCGAAATTTTAAAAATTTTTGCCAAATTTTCTTTTTTTTCACAAATAAATGCAAGTTATTTGAATGAAATTTTACCACTAACATGAAGTACAATATGTCATGAGAAAACAATGTCAGAATCACCAGGATCCATGGAAGCGTTTCAGCGTTATTACCTCATAAAGGGACAGTGGTCAGAATTGTAAAAATTGACCCGGTCATGAACGTGCAAACCACCCTTGGGGGTTAAGGGGTTAAGGTAAAACCTATGTTTTTCAGTTGAAAGTATATGGTTTTGAGCTGGAGCACCACAGCATTACCACTGCAGTACTCGGCACAGCCATATCCATACCTGTGGCTGTACCTGTTACTTCAGCTCATGTCTACCTAGCATTGTTCTTATATACTGACTCTGCCACAGTACCGGGTAGCATAATGAAAAGATCAAGCAGATTTCATCTTCAATTGCTTCTTTTCACAACAAAAAAATGAAACTCATATTATATAGAGTCATTGCAAACAGAGTGATCTAATTCAAGTGTTTATTTCTGTTAATGTTGAAGATAAAGGCTTACAGCCAATAAAACCCAGAAGTCATTATCTCAGTAAATTAGAATACTTTATATCACCAGCTTAAAGAATTATTTTAAAATCCTAAATGTTGGCCTACTGAAATATATGTGGGTCGCCCTCCCAGGGCTGTGGGGTACTCGGTATCGGGCCGGTGTCAGGGGGAAAGGTGTCACAGCGGCAGTGACCCGGTCCGTGGCCCTGGGCGCCCAAATCAATGGTGGTTTGTGATATAGTTTATGTGATAGTTCGTGACGCCACCTGTGGTGTTTGGTAAGCAAGATGTTAAGCCAACGCTGCATGCAGATCCTCTGGGGCTGATGGTGTGTTGCAGCATAGATGGTGTAGCTCCCCACAGGTGAAGCTGTAACCCCAGGGCAGTGTAATGGCAATAGATGAGAATAGGCGCAGGCGGTGTGAGGAATGCTGGTACCCAGATGTAGCGGTGCTGACAGTGTTAGCGCACAAATGAATGGAAGACACCAGGGCTTGCAGTTCCAAAGCTTTACTCACAGTCCATGGTACACACTGGTGTCTGCCTCCGTGCCGTGTCCTCCGGGCCAGAGACTCAATCAACCTCACGGGCAAGTCAGGATTCTCCTCTCCAACACTCCGCCAGCATGTACCTTTCCTGAGCGACTCCTCTATTGCGCCTTAAGGTGCGAAGAGCTCCAGTACCATGGTACTCTGGAGTTCCTCCTGTAAGATGTTCCTAACAACTCTACTCGTATGGCAGACAGCTGTAGCCTCTCTCGGGGACTCCCTTCTCTGGAGTCCTGGCTCTCTATTCAGTTGCTGTTGTGCCCCAAGTCTTAGATGGGAGTAGTGCATTTACAGCCAACTACTCCACCGGTGTCTGCTGCAGAACCATAAGTGTCCATACAACCTCGGGGACCAGGCCCAGGCCTTGCGCTGAGAACCTATAGGCAGGGATCCTCTTCCAACCCACAACTCCTCTCTGTTTTCCTACTCCTTCGTTCCGCACTGTTCCTTCTCTCTCTTATGGAAGCTTAGGTTGCAGTTCTACGTCTTTCTCCTGTCTGAGTGACTTCCTACCCGACTGACCTTCTTTCAGACTGACCTGTAATTCTAAACCTTCCCAACCTTTTGTTTGGATCTCAACTCCACCCACCTCCCAGCACATCCAGTGTTCCATTCAGGGAACCACCAGAAGTGCTCTGCTACTCTCTAAACACTGAGCCGCAATGTGGTTGTGCAGAACTACCCTGTTGTGTGGGGTGCGAGTGTTGGAGCGTGGAAAGGAGTTCCCAACTTACCTAGGTGGTGGGGCACTACACCTTAGGAGAAGGTGCAGTACCTCTGTGGTGACTGAGCCTCAGGGACGCCACATACCCCCTCGTTAAACACAGCATGTCCGCAGGCTGCAATACAACAAATTTGACAGTGCAGAAAAAATTTTACAATGCTGCATAAACAATTCTTATACTAATCTTCCTAGTATAGGAGGTACTTATTCTTGAACGTTACAAACAATTCTTAATTAACTATCTAAGTTTCAAGTCAAAAAGTGCAATTTTTCATTCTAAGTGCCATTATCTGTGACACACTATCAGTTCAGTACACGTTTCTTTATCATTTTACTCTCTTCTAGACGCAAGACGCTGACCGCAAGTACCTGGTCCGTCACCTGTCTACTTTCAATTCTTTATTCTTAATTCTGTATCAAAACATTCTCAATTCTCTATAAAAGCTATTTCTCAGTTACTAATACTCTTATAAAACACATTATCTTGTAAGTGCAGGACACCGCTCCCAGCCGGGATTTCTTGCAGTGTCCTTTGAGGTAGACATCATCTTCGAAAAGTGTCCATGCAAAACATCATTTTTGCAAAGTGTCTTTATGTAAAACATAATCTTCGCAAAGTGTCTTTATATGTAAAACCAAGAGAGAGCACCTAAAGAGGTGCAAACTATTTACGAGAGTTTGTGATACACTCCAAGTTCATGATCACTGTAGTTCAAAATTGAAGAACGCTGCCACTGCAAAAACTAGGAAACAAAAGTGCTACCAGAAAACAAAAACATGATGAACAAAAGGGCACAACTGGTGCAAACAAACCCTCCTGGGTAGCGAGATTTACTGTATATTCTTAGTGTTGGTCCCCTCCTGGGGTTCTGGAAACTTGGGTACCGCCAGCAGACGTGGTATCTTCATCCTGCTGATTACTTGCTAGCCGCATATACTCTGCTTCCCACAGGGAGAGATAGGGACTGGTCAGGGTAATGGAAAGGGCCATAGAAATGTCTACGGCCTGCGGGGATGGCATATCTGCTACCTCCGATGGCGCTTCCGCGGCTGTTGGTGACTCAGCCACTTCTGCCGCTGATTCCTCAGAATCCGATTCTTCAGTGTCCATCGGGACCTCAGCTAATGGCATTGCAGTCGGGGGTTGTCAGCGGAGGTCAATCGGGCCATTCCTATCCGTAGGCTCCGCTTCCAAAGCTAGGGTCAATCCTGGGGCAGGATTCGTACCTGGCGTTTCCAGCCGCGGTTCCTGCTCCGGTACCAGGTGGTAGATAGCAGCAGCCGCAACTCCCGGGGTGACTGGCGGGATGGGCCGCAGTTGGATCCGGGCCGGGGCCAGGCCAGTTTCGGCTGGGGTCGTCGGTGGGGGTCGGTACAGCCGCGCCCGGTCCAGGCAGGGGCCCGGTCCCAGTCCCCCGTTCTGCTCCAGAGCCCTCATGTTCGTTCTCCGAACGGGACTCATCCAATGGCAGTATCGGGGGTGAGGTGGTGGCGGCCGCTGCTGAGGATGTATCAGCGGTCGCAGCCTCCGCGTGGGCGGCCTAGGGGCGAGTGACTTCTCCTCCCCCTGTTCTTCTGACTTCTCGTCTTCTTTCGTCATGACGTTCTGGCGTTCTTCTTCCTGCCTCAGCCCCTTTCCCGCCACTGGCTTCTTCTGCCCCTCCTTCCGGGGCGGCGTCTTCTTCCAGCACCTCCATACCAAGCCAGTATACGAACCCCTCGGGGGGTGGGCCATGTCGCTGTCACATAGTAATTCAGGCAGGGAAGGCCCAATACTCTTCTCGGTCTTTTCCTAGGACCTCCCATCTCTTCACGCCCTTCTTCTCCGCACCAGCGGCCATTTCTAATGTCCATTTTTCAGTCTATTAAATCAGGTCTTCTGCACATTTTCAAAAGTATAAAGTCTCACAAATTTCAGGCGCACAGAAAGCGATGGTATCGAATCTCGTCATCCTGTTCGTGACACCAAATTGGGTCGCCCTCCCAGGGCTGTGGGGTACTCGGTACCGGGCCGGTGTCAGGGGGAAAGGTGTCACAGCGGCGGTGACAAGGTCCGTGGCCCTGGGAGCCCAAATCAATGGTGGTTTGTGATATAGTTTATGTGATAGTACGTGACGCCACCTGTGGTGTTTGGCAAGCAAGATGTTAAGCCAACGCTGCATGCAGATCCTCTGGGGCTGATGGTGTGTTGCAGCATAGATGGTGTAGCTCCCCACAGGTGAAGCTGTAACCCCAGGGCAGTGTAATGGCAATAGATGAGAATAGGCGCAGGCGGTGTGAGGAATGCTGGTACCCAGATGTAGCGGTGCTGACAGTGTTAGCGCACAAATGAATGGAAGACACCAGGGCTTGCAGTTCCAAAGCTTTACTCACAGTCCATGGTACACACTAGTGCCTGCCTCTGTGCCGTGTCCTCCGGGCCAGAGACTCAATCAACCTCACGGGCAAGTCAGGATTCTCCTCTCCAACACTCCGCCAACATGTACCTTTCTTGAACGACTCCTCTATTGCGCCTTAAGGTGCGAAGAGCTCCAGTACCATGGTACTCTGGAGTTCCTCCTGTCAGATGTTCCTAACAACTCTACTCGTATGGCAGACAGCTGTAGCCTCTCTCGGGGTCTCCCTTCTCCGGAGTCCTGGCTCTCTATTCAGTTGCTGTTGTGCCCCAAGTCTTAGATGGGAGTAGTGCATTTACAGCCAACTACTCCACCGGTGTCTGCTGCAGAACCATAAGTGTCCATACAACCTCGAGGACTGGGCCCCGGCCTTGCACTGAAAACCTATAGGCAGGGTTCCTCTTCCAACCCACAACTCCTCTCTGTTCTCCTACTCCTTCGTTCCGCACTGTTCCTTCTCTCTCTTATGGTAGCTTAGGTTGCAGTTCTACGTCTTTCTCCTTCTGTTCCTTTCCCGTGCCAGCTGGCTTAGATCACTGAGGCAGCTGCAGCACTTCTTCCTCCATCCCTTCTTCCAGGGATCCTCACTCCTGTATGAGTGACTTCCTACCCGACTGACCTTCTGTCAGACTGACCTGTTATTCTAAACCTTCCCAACCTTTTATATGAAACTCAACTCCACCCACCTCCCAGCACATCCAGTGTTCCATGCAGGGAACCACCAGAGGTGCTCTGCTACTCTCTAAGCACTGAGCCGCAATGTGGTTGTGCAGAACTACCCTGTTGTGTGGGGTGCGAATGTTGGAGTGTGGAAAGGAGTTCCCAACTTACCTAGGTGGTGGGGCACTACACCTTAGGAGAAGGTGCAGTACCTCTGTGGCGACTGAGCCTCAGGGGCGCCACGTATGTTCAGTAAATGCACTCAGTACTTGGTTGGTGCTCCTTTTGAATCAATTACTGCATCAATGCGGCGTGATAAGGAGGCAATCAGCCTGTGGCATTGCCAAGGTGTTATGGAAGTTCAGGTTGCTTTGATACTGTGAGGGATCTAGGGAGAAACCCAAAAGTGGACCCTCTGGGTCACGGCTTCAGAGCCCCCGAGGGCGAGTGGCCCAGGTGAAGACCACCCCCTATACAGGGAGTGTTAGGGGCAGGCCCAAGGGGGATGGAACCACACCGGCCGGAGCCAAAGGGATGACTTAAGGCAACACAGGGAAAATATGGTGGAAGGCTGAGGTGCGGATGGAGAAGAGAGGTAAAGGAACAGAGGAGTACAGGAGGCTGAATGGACCAGGAGGATCATGGCAAGGCAAGGCTTGTGGCTGCAAGAGAACACAAAGGGTAAAATGAAATACAAGAACGGACACTGAACAGACGGGTAAGGTTAGAGACACAAGGTAGGAAGGCGGAGGTACAGGGCAAGTAGGTATGACAGAAAGGCGGAGCTGGTGGACCAGGCAGAGGCACAGAGCTGGGAAGCTTAGACAGATACACAGGGCTTGACTGGCAGGGCAGAAACGCAGAAGAGGTAAGGCAGAGAGGGGCCTGAGAATATGAGAGATGCTAAGCTAGCACCACCACAATTGAGGAACAGGCGTCTTACCAGCGCCGATGTTGAGCAAAAATACCAGGTGGGCGCCGCCATGATGATGTGAGACCACCGGATCATGACCTCCCAGGAGGCCCAGCGGCGAGAAGAGTGCGACCGCGCATGAGCAGACCACAGATGAGCCGCGACCCCGAGCAGACAGGCGGGGAGCGACGGGGTCTCGAGTGGGGAGGCGCCAGAGGGCGGAGATGGCCGGGTGAGGAGGCACGGCCATGACAGTAGCCCCCGTTACTCCTCTCCTTTTTAAGGCTGGAGAGGAACCTCTTCATGATATGAGGATCATTGATATTCTCCCGGGATTCCCATGATCTCTCCTCAGGACAGAATCCCTTCCAATCAATCAGGAAAAAGGTCCTCCCCCTGACTGTCTTCCTAGCCAGAATATCTTTTACATCAAAGACATTGTCAGAAGTGCTTGGTTCGGAGGAGCGAGAAGGAGATTAGTGAAAGCAATTAAACACCGCAGGTTTTAGGAGCGAAACATGGAAAGCATTGGGGATCCGCAGCAAGGCAGGCAATTTCAATTTGTAAGCCACATCATTGATGCGGCTTAGGATCCCAAAGGGACAAATGTAGCGTGGACTTAGTTTATGAGAGGGAATCTTAAGTCTGATATAACATGAGGATAGCCAGACCTTATCGCCCGGAAGATATGGAGGGTGTCCAGGCGTTTTTTGTCGGCGTACCTCTTCATTCTGCTACTAGCTTTTTCTAGAGCCTCTTTAGTCTCCTCCCAAATTTTGGAGAAGTCCAAGGACAGGGAGTCTGCAGCCGGTACACCCGACGAGGGGGAAACGGGATGCCGGGATGCTGCCCAAAAACCACAAAAAAGGGAGACTTGGAAGAGGATTCACTGGGGTGATTGTTGTAGGCGAACTCAGCCCATGGAAGAAGAGAAACCCAATCATTCTGGTGAACATTGGAGAAGTGCCGAAGGTAGGATGTTAGAGCTTGATTGACTCATTCCACTTGACCATTAGACTGCGGATGATAACCTGAGGAGAAGTCCAAGGTTACCTTCATTAGTCCACAAAGAGCTCTCCAGAAACGGGAGGTGAACTGGACTCCTCAATCAGACACAATATGCTGAGGGAAGCCGTGAAGTCGGAAAACATGGTGTAGGAAGATCTTCGCCAATTCAGGGGCAGAAGGCAGTCCTGGCAATGGAATAAAGTGGGCCACCTTGGAAAACCAGTCCACAACCACCAAAATAATGGTACTGCCTGAGGAAAGCGGTAAATCAGTGACGAAGTCCATAGCAATATGGCTCCAAGGAACTGAAAGCACAGGCAGCGGATGCAGGAGTCCCGAAGGAAGCTGCCTGGGGATCTTGTTTCTGGAGCAGGATGAACAGGAAGCGGTGAATTCCAAGACGTCTTGACGAAGCGATGGCCACCAATAAAGGCAGGAGATCAGGGAGAGAGTTTTCTTAACTCCAACATGTCCGACAATCTTGGAAGAATGTCCCCAACACAAGACTCTCACCTTGTCACAAGCCGGCACAAATGCTTTGCCAGGTGGTGGGGTTTTTAAGCTTAGAGGGGCCACAATGATGATCCTAGCAGGGTCGATGATATGTGCTGGCCTTTCCTCTATGTCTACTGGCTGGAACGATCTTGACAGGGCATCAGCTTTGATGTTCTTATTGCCAGGTTAGAAGTGGAGTTCGAAGTCGAAACGTCCAAAGAACAAAGACCACCTGGGCTGCCGCGGGTTGAGTCTTTGGGCTGACTGAACGTAGGCCAAATTCTTGTGGTCTGTAAATATGATAAACGGATGAACTGCCCCCTTAGGAAGGTAACGCCATTACTCTAAAGCCAGTTTTATTGCCAGGAGTTCTCTGTCCCCAATGGAATAATTGCGATCAGGGGAGTAGAAGGCTTTAGAGAAAAACCCGCAGGTGACCAACCGACTAGAGACGGATCTTTGCAAGAGGACTGCTCCTGCTCCAACAGATGATGCGTCGACCTCGAGGATAAATGGCCTATTGGCAACCGGTCAGTGAAGCACAGGAGCAGTAGCAAATTCTTACTTCAGCGTGTGGAAGGCGTCCTCAGCCTCCGAGGACCAGTGATTGGGGTTGACCCCCTTGTGAACAAGGGCAGAGATAGGTTTGGTCAAAGAGGAGAAATGAGGCAACACAGGGAAGATATGGTGGAAGGCTGAGGTGCGGACGGAGAAGAGAGGTACAGGAACAGAGGAGTACGGGAGGTTGAATGGACCAGGAGGATCATGGGCAGGCAGGGCTTGAGGCTGCAAGAGAGCACAGAGGTTAAAATGAAATACAGGAATGGACACTGAACAGATGGGTATGGTTAGAGACACACGGAAGGATGGCAGAGGTACAGGGCAAGCAGGTAAGGCAGAGAGGCAGAGCTGGTGGACCAGGAAGAGGCACAGAGCTGGGAAGGTTAGACAGAGACACGGGGCTTGACTGGCAGGGCAGAGATACACTGGACAGCTGGACAAGAACACGGGGCTGATAGGCAGGACAGAGACATGCTGGCATGCTGAACAAGAACACGGATCTGACAGGCAGGGCAGAAATGTAGCAGACAGGTAAGGCAGAAAGGAGCCTGAGAATATGAGAGACGCTAAGCTAGCGCCTCCACAATTGAGGAACAGGCATCTTACCAGCGCCAAGTTGAGCAGAAATACCTGGTGGGCGCCGCCATGATGGGGCTGGACCACCGGGTCATGACCTCCCAGGAGGCCCAGTGGCAAGAAGAGTGCGACCGCACATGCGCAGACCGCAGACGCCCCGCAACCCCGAGCAGACAGGCTGGGAGCGAGGGGGGACTCGAGTCGGGGACACGCCGGAGGGCGGAGATGGTTGGGTGAGGAGGCACGGCTGTGACAGTTAGCAGCCTTCAGCTCATCTGCATTGTTGGGTCTGGTGTCTCTCATCTTCCTCTTGACAATACGCCATAGATTCTCTATGAGGATAAGGTCAGGCGAGTTTGCTGGCCAATCAAGCACAGTGATACGGTTATTTTTAAATCACGTATTGGTACTTTGGCAGTGTGGACAGGTGCCAAGTCCTGTTGGAGAATGAAATTTCCATCTCCAAAAAGCTTGTCCGCAGAGGGAAGCATGAAGTGCCCTAACATTTCCTGGTAGACGGCTGCGCTGACTTTGGTCTTGATAAAACAAAGTGGACCTAAACCAGCAGATGACATGGCTCCCCAAACCATCAGTGACTGTGGAAACTTCACACTAGACCTCAAGCAGCTTGGATTGTGTACCTCTCCACTCTTCCTCCAGACTCTGGGACCTTGATTTCCAAATAAAATGCAAAATTTACTTTCATCTGAAAACAACACCTTGGATCACTGAGCAACAGCCCAGTTCTTTTTCTCCTTGGCCCAGGTAAGACACTTCTGGCATTGTCTATTGGTCATGAGTGGATAGACACAAGGAATGTGACACTTGAAGCCCATGTCCTGGATACGTCTGTGTGTGGTGGCTCTTGAAGCAATGACTCTGGCAGCAGTCCACTCCTAGTGAATCTCCCCAAAATTTTTTGCGTGGTCTTTTCTTAACAATCCTTTCAAAGCTGTGGTTATCCCGGTTGCTTGTGCACCTTTTTCTACCACATTATTTCCTTCCAGTCAACTTTCCAATAATATGCTTGGATACAGCACTCTGTGAACAGCCAGTTTCTTTAGAAATAAGCTTTTGTAGTTTACCCTCCATGTGGAGTGTGTCAATAACTGCCTTCTGGTTATCTCAAGTCAGCAGTCTTCCCCATGATTGTGGAGCCTACTGAAACAGACTAAGGGACCTTTTTAAATTCTTATGAAGCCTTTACAGGTGTTTTTTGCTAATTATTCTAATTTACTGAAATAATGACTTTTGGGTTTTCATTGGCTGTAAGCTGTAATCATCAACATTAACAGAAATAAACACTTGAAATAGATCACTCTGTTTGTAATGATTCTATATAACATATGAGTTTCACTTTTTGTATTGAAGAACTGAAATGTATTAACTTTTTGATAATATTCTAATTTAATGAGAAGCACTTGTAGTTTGTTCCAGCTCCTTTCTCATTATTATTGTAAAGAAACTTTTTCAAATATGTCAGATGGCAGCATGTGTTTTATAGCCAGAATACAAGGGTAAGTGCAATAAGTTTATAGAAACACTCATCTAGATTTTATTCTCATAAAGCCACACTGACAAAGCCAATGAGTCACGATGTATAGCCTAAATCTCAGATGTATTGTATATATTATATTGAAATCAATTCTGAATTATTAAACTTCCCGTTTGTTGGCTAATTCCTCTGAAATTGACAGGTTTGACCAACAGTTGTAACTGCATGTCCCTCCCAAGAAATTTCATCATCAAATGCCATCACTGTGAAAAAAAGGACCGATTTCGGTCCAGAAAAGTGGGACAAGTGTCATGCGATTTTCATGTGAGTACAATCTGATTTTTATCACCTAGCATCCGATTTACAGTACATCCAATTTACATGGAAATGTGATCCAATTGAACTCCGATGACCTTTCTGATGGCACTGTGAGCATGAGAACTTTCTCATGCTCGTGGTGACGTCAGTGAGGTGAAAGGAGTTCACTGCAAGTCACTGAGCTGAGCAAACATGCAATGCTGTTTAAACAGGATAGCTCCACTTCCCATATACTAAGAATGATCGAAAAATTATAAGAATTGTTAATCAAAGTCATATGACAGATCAACCCCTTTACGTACTTTTGAAGGAAAATATCAGAATACATCTTTCATTTTCAGACATACAAGTTCATTGGTTCATCACAACCACTGAGTGCAATTGATGCCACTTCACAAATCCGGAAAAAAAAAATCTTTGCATATTTTCTAAATAAAGAGACAAACTCTGTGTAACTGCAGACTTATGAATCCCCTCAGAGCGCTGCAAGGATTTGCTGGTTTCAGACCTGGGAAAGAAGGGTATGTATGAGTTCTACATACCCCTGGTCAGTGGGCGTGGCCTTGCTCTCCATACACTTGTATGGAGGGAGGCAGCGCCCTATTGTTAAACACACCCACTGGCCGTCCACATCACTGGTTGGGGCGCAGCCTTGGCTCTACACATGTGTATAGAATGAGGGCACGCTCACTGACTAATGGTTTGTATAACACATACATACCCTCCGTTTCCAGGTTTGAAATGGCAAATTTCTGCATTTCACAGTGCGTGCTCTGGAAAGATTCATAAGTCTGCAGTCACACAGAGTTACTGTAGATTTATCGGTTTTGACCAGAAAACACCTTTAAAGAAGGACTCCCATCCATATGTTTTCACTAAATATGTGTGTATATGTGCATGTAACGTAGTATGACTGTGTTAATATACTTACCTACATTTGCAAACTCCGGTGTCCAGCATTGCTCTGCTCTACTTCTGCATGACATCACTACTTTGCAGAAACTCTCCAGGTCACATTGTTCTCTGCATGACCTGGATGTGGCTTTTACAATATAAGCCTATGGAGCATCAGAACAAGGCTCAAGGCTACATAGGCTCAGTAAGAGACTTCTGGCTCTCGCAGAGAGCATAAAGTGAGCCGGATAGTCTGAATTGCGGTGACATCACTGAGAAGCGAAGCAGAAAAATGATGGACACTGAAATTTGTAATGGTAGGAAATTATATTAATACACTCATATGCACATATCCAGATATCTCATAAAAATAAAAAAGATGGGTTGTGTTTCTTTAAGAGTTTCGAAGTCCTGCAAGGAGAAAAAAACAAACCTAAAGCACACTCAGACAAGAGGCTTGAACTAAATGTATTCATATCTGTGGCTCATGCGCACCCTTCAAGTGCAAGGTTTTCACATTTACATCATTGTGCATATTAATTACTAAATTGAGGCCCGATGCTATCACATCGGGAGGGCGATAATGTCATGATGGGGGCAGGCTTTGCAGCATTGAGAATCTCTTCCCCCCATGTGCTCACCCTCCTATCCACTCTCCCTTTCCCCATGTGCTGACTTCTCCTGTCTGTGCTCTCTTCTTTGACCTATCTACCCCATGTGCTATCCCCCTTGTCTGCTGTCTATCTCCTTCCTGTGCTGTGTTCTCCCCTCTTATGCTGTCCTGTTTGAGCTGTCTCCCCCCTGTGCTCTGTCTCTCTCACCCCTGTGTCTGACCATGTACAGAACATGCCACAGCTCCTGGGCAGGGAAGTAATCAGAAGGCAAAACTAACATTACAGCAGGAGATCGCAGAGGATACATTTTGTGAGGTAAAATATTGTTTAAAATCAGTCAGTGAAATATTTTACCTTACAAAATGATTCCTCTGTGATCCCCTGCTGCAATGTCAGTATTGTCTTTTGCTTCCTCCCCTGCCCAGGAGTTGTGGTATGCTCCGTACACGGTCAGACACAGACAATTTTTAAAATGAACTTCATTCATGGGAAAACCCCTTTAATGTGACCGGCTTCCTCTGCCTGTAGACAAGTTGTGCTTCTTCCGCCAGGATCAGCTGAATAATTCACTGCACCTGCGTGGAATTTGCGCAGGCACAGTACGACAGTGTTTCGCTGGTGGTACCGTGCAAGAGGCGACATGAGTGTGTGAGTGTGAGAGTGTGAGAGTGTGTGTGAGAGTGTGAAAGTGTGAGAGTGTGTGTATGTGTGGTACATATGGCGTATGTGTGTTTGTCTGTGTGTGTGGTGCGTACGGCGTATAGAGTGTGTGTGGTGCGCACAGCATGTAGAGTGTGTGTGTGTGTGTGGTGCAATGATGTTCCACTGGTGGTACCGCACAATAGGTTGGTACCAGCAGCAGTTTCCATATTGAGACACCCATCACTTGGGTGTCCCAATATGGCGGTCGGTGAACATCCTCCACTTGGAATTCTGGGATACGGTGACATCTGAACAGAACAGGAAATGAAAAAATTACAAGGCAATTATATAAATAGATACCTTTTACCATCTACATTTTTCCCTGTATTGTTAAATCTATTCATTATATGTTTTTATTATCCAAAAGTAGCAATACATAAAAATTATAAACACTTCCTATTGCCTTAATCAAACTGACCTAGAAAAAAAAAATGTAAAAAATGCAAAAAAACAACTTTGTAATGAAAAAAACTATGGCAGAATTGCTGGGTTTTTTTTCAATTCTCCCACTGCAGGAAGAGTTATTAAAACTCAATCAATAAGCTATAAGTGCCATAAGATGGTACCATAATAATACAACCTTTCCTATAGAAGTACTGAATGTCAATGAAAAAATAAAAAAGGTAAGGCTTTTAAATTTCTTTTCTTCATAGGGAATGTCCAAAATGTACCATATGACTGATGCTGTATGTGGTAGATGTGGTAGGTATATGGATTCCTATAAAATATCGACAAACAACTGAATTAACACATTTCATTGAAATCACCCACAAGTGTGTGAATGCTAATTTTACAGAGAGTTCACAACAAAGTTACTGCATACGAAAGCCTAAAGCGGAATTTATTGAGATCTGTTCAAACAATTATCGAATGGCTTTAGAACACATATTTTATGGTCTGTACTCACTGTTTATACAATGATTTTATTGGTTTGTGGTTGGCAATCTATAACTTTTTGACTAGGTGACATGTCAGAGTATAAAAGCCATATTTATCCATCCGGAAATACTAAGAACAAAAGTGAAGATGGAAAAAAAAGCAATGTATTTTCCTAACAAAAAAAAAATTTGCTCTCAGATGTTGTAATCAAAACCTCTCCTGACATTTCACCAGTTAAGGGGGTTTTACACATAGCAATATCGCTAGCGATATCGCTATAACGGCACCGATTTTGTGACGTTATAGCGATACCGCTAGCGATATCACTATGTGTGATACTTACCTCCGACCAACTCCCCCGCTGGCTATCGTTGATCGCGCGAGAATGTCCGGCTCCATTTCTCGTTGTCAGCTTCCTGCTGGGCTTCCTGCTGTGACGATGAGCAACACGTGGAGGCGGGCGGGAGAACGTCAGGATCGCTGTGTGTGAAAGGTGAGTATCGTGTGCTGCGTCGCTGCTGCATCGCTGTGAGATCTGCCTGTGTGACAGATCACTAGCGATCATTTAGCGATGCACCAGCGATCCTGACCGGGTCGGATCACTGGTCGGATCGCTGGTGCATCGCTAAATGTAAAGGGGCCTTTAGACAGAGGGAAGGTGATTAAAGGGTGATTAAAGGGAACCAGTCTCCAGGTTTGGCTGACATAAGATGTGGCCACTGCCTTTCAGGGCTTATCTACAGCATTCTATAATGTTGTAGAGAAGCCTCATGTCCGACCTGAAAGATAAGAAAAATAACTTTTATTATACTCACCCGGGGGTCGGTCCAGTCCGATAGGTGTTGCAGGTTCGGGTCCGGCGCCTCCCATCTTCTTATATCGGCCAAAACTGCTGACAGGTTAGCTTTAAAAATAAAAAACTTAAGATTATTTTAAGTTACAGACTTAGTTTTGCCCTCTCCGCAAAAGTCCAGTTTTTCAAAATATAAAATTAATTAACCCATATAGTAGACACTGTAAAGAGAAAAATCATTTACGGTAAATCATTACATCGCCAATTCGCCATACTTTCATTAAGAAATGCAATAAGTAGTGATCAAACTTTTACATGTATCCCAAATGTACCCTGTATCAATAAAACCATCATGCAAAAAAAAAAAAATTCTCACACAGCTGGAAAAAATAAAAATGGTACAGGTCTCATAAAAATGACCAAAAAATTTTTCATGAACATCAGAATGCTTTTTTTCACTACTGAGATAAAACAAAACTATGCAAGTTTGGTACTGCAGGAATTATACTTAACTGGAGAATAACGCTGTCAGGTCATTTTTGCCATACAATGAATACCGTAAAAATTAAAGCAATGGCGGAATTGTATTTTCTTCACCATTTCATCCCACTTAAGATTTTTTTGCCCACTTTTCAGTACATTATATGGTAAAATAGTTCATGTCATTCAAAACCTCAACTCGTCTCGCAAAAAATATACCTTCATACACCTATACTGATGATAAATAACAATAAAATGCAAAAATGAAAATTGGGAACAGAGGCAAGGGTTTAAAAAGAAGAATAAAAAAAGGAAAAACACAAAACTAGACTAATCCTACTACTATCATATATTGTATATTTTAAAAAAATCTAATAAAAAAAGTAGTAGTTGCCCATTCACAACAAGCTTTATTATAATACAATTATGGCTTTTATCCCATGCAATTAGCAATGCCAGAATTGCTGGTTTTGCATGTCTGCCTTACAAAAATGTAACAAAAAAGTTGTATGAACCCAAAAGGCATTAATAAAATCTAAAGTTCATCCTAGAGAAAAAGTCATAGCTCACACAGCGTCTTAACACGGTGAAGAAAATATTTTAAAAAAAAACGTTTTATATATGCAAAAGTAGAAAAGCATCATTCTAAAAACAGAACCTGTATATATACTAAAGATGGGCAAATTTACGTATTAAGGTGGAATTGAATTCTACCTGAATTTTACAAAAAAATGCATTCTGGGGAAAATGGATTTTTTTGTAATTTACTTTCAAGCAGCGTCATTTCATGTTTTTACAGTGTAGCGAAAGGAGGTCAGAGCGTACAACTCGCAACACCTTGAAAATGGAAATGATAGTCAGTCTGTGATATAGGTATGTGCTCTACCTGCACAGATATTGTATTTTTTTGGATTATAAGATGCATTTTTTTCCTAAATTTTTTTGGGGGAAATGGGGGTACATCTTATAATTCAAATATAGCTTACCTGCTGCCGTGGAATAGGGTTTCAGGATCCCAGTCAACTTCTGGCAGTGGCGGCAGGAGTGGGGTGATGCTGTGGGTTCCAGGCGGGTAGGAGGTGGTACATGTGCAGATTGGGATCTCGGAACAGAGATCTCAATTCCGCATGCGCCGTCTACAGTGCTTGTCTGGAGTCCACTACATTAAAAAGCATGGAAAGTGCGGAAGGTCCGGGCTTTTAAAAAAAATATCAGCGCAGCCCTGCATCGCCAAACACCTCCTCCTACCAGACTGGGGCCCACATTATCACCCCACTCCTATCTCTGTCGAACACAACCTCTTACCAGCCTGGAGCACTCAGCATCTCCTGACTCTGCCGCCACCAGCTTCCTGCAGTAGCAACCATGCCCCCTGGGAGCCCGTTCCACAGCCACCGTCATCTCATCATAAGCTACCGTAAAAGCGGATTATAAGATGCACCACCATATTATTAAAAAAAATTGGGGGGCTAGGTGAAATAGCTGTAAAAACACTTGTTACAATGACTTTTCACCTAGTACAATATGATGGGGTTACTTGGATGCTAGCAAGGCTGTGTTTGCCAAAAAGAGCTCAAAAGGGGTTAAAGATAGTAATAAGAGACCTCTGAATGTTTTAACACCAATTTTAAGGACAGAATATTGAGATCAATGGTACAATTTTAGTGGAAATTCTGCAAAGTAGGCAAATTTTAATTTCATATGGTTCAACATTTTTAGTTTTAATTCATCAATGAAAAATGCTTGGAATTCTGCTTTTACCAGTACTTCCAAATTCGTCATTTCATCCATTCGTGTACATTTTGAGCTTGGCGGAGTCCTGACCCATCAGACATGATGCAGAAATACTTTAAGGTAGAATATACAAATAAACATGGATTGTCTCTGTTTTATAGGACTCTTAATTCACCAGCGGAGTCGGTCAAACTCCCTTAAATGATTTCTCTTCCACCCCCTAACACAGGTGGATTGCGGCCACATTTACTAAAAGGTACTCCTCCTGCATTAACCATCTTGAACATCTAAAGAAGATACATATGAACTGGTATCTGACCCCTTATAAAATTTTCAGATTTCACAAATCATATTCCTCTTTATGCTGGAAGGGATGTGGTAAAAAAGGGGATCTGGGTCATGTATGGTGGAGGTGCCCCAAGATAAGAAAATTCTGGAATCAAGTGGCAGACTTTATCGGGACCTTGATAGGTTTCCCTTTAACCCTAGAGAGGCCCTTGGCAGTCTTAAGTATTGGGTAGGACCTTCTTCCCCCAAACCTAGTTCCAGTGATAACCCATGTTTTGACAGTGGCCTGTCAGAGCTTGGCAAGGCACTGGAGGGAAGCTACTTTCTCCACACAGGAGGAACTCATTGGTAGGATAAATTCTCATTATCTACATGAACGTTGTTTGGTTCACTCAATAAAGCAAAAAGAACAAGTCAGCCACCAGTGGGAGATTTGGGAGGATTCTGACTTGGTGATAGCTCACACTTAGAACAGTTTTTAATATTTTTTTTCTGGTTCTTATGGTCTTCTCTTAATCAGATTGGTTAGATTGGTACACAAAAATGTTTAATCCAAAGCTCCTAAGTTCATGCCCCCATCCATTAATTTACCTTTTGTGTCCAATCCCAGCGGCCTTTCCTTCTATGTGATCCTTCTTTCACTCTCCTCTCATTTAATATACAATTTGGAATTAGTTTATACTAGTGGTGATAATTTGGACATGACTGCTATATTGACATAAATCTGTTAACAAGTTTTTTCTGTTGTTATATGATTTTTTTTAATAAAAAATTTATTGTTAAAAAAAGAAACATGCTTGGAATTCCATAAATGCAATTTCTTTCACAAAAATCTAATTTTTGTTGAAACTGTTAACAATTTTTTGGGGTGGGTGAATTGGCATATTACCAGAATAATATATGCTCCCTTCTTGGTTAAGCTTTAGCAGAGCAGACGACTGCCAACCACATGTCTGACTAGGAGAACCTGCTATGCTCCCTGAAGAGTACATATGAAACTGAGGCCGGGGGATAGTCGTGGCTGTGGGTGGCAGTTCTGGCATACCCTGGCCCTCTGCTCTATTAACACACAGTAGTTCACGCACTTGCAAGTCAGTGTCCATTCCACACAGTCAGGAGTCCTTTTCTTTTAACATCACACAATGACAGTCAGAGTTCAGGTTCAAATTTAACGAAACAAGTTTACTCAGCTTGTTCAGTTTAGTCACAGAAACAGTGCAAGATTCTTCGCAGAATATCACCATTCCGTTCCCTGCACTGTCCCTCACTCCTCCAGAAATATCAACTTGATCCACCTGTCCCGCAGCTTCCTTACTGGCCAGACTAACCCGCTTCCCTCTCCGAAGGTGAAGTCGAGAAATGGCTCTTCCATTCCTTAACAGGCTGTAGGCCTCGGACGTTAAGGGTTGTTCCACACAGATAGCTGCTACCATTCTGATGCTGCCAAGCTATTCCTCCACTGTGACTGTCAGTTCTAAGGCCGTGGACTGCTGTGCTCTTCAGCTTGAACGTTCTCCCTGGACACGACTGTCCTGTCCTTGCTCCCAGCTCACACTCCACTGACTAACTCCAGAAAGCTCCCCCAACTAGTCTTTCTTCCTAGCCCCTCCTAATTAACCTAATCCCATGTCCATCTAATCCCTATTCTATTCTATTCTATTGTGCACCTCCTACTCGGCTAAAGACTATCCTATCCCTATAGGTACTGTCACACTTAGCGATGTACCAGCGATCCCGACCAGCGATGTGACGCGGTCAGGATCGCTGGTACATCGCTAAGTGGTCGCTATTGAGCTTCCACACAGGCAGATCTCGCCAGCGACATAGCAGCGGTCGGGGGTCGCTACTTACCTGTCACCAGGCGATCCTGCGTCCTCCCGCCCGGCTCCACGCGTCGCTCGTCGTCACAGCAGGAAGCGCCGCAGGAAGATGACGACGAGAAACGGTCCAGGACGTTCTCGCGCGATCAGCGATAACCAGCGGGGAAGCCGGTCGTTGGTAAGTATCAGACACAGCGATATCGCTAGCAATATCGCTATAACGTCACAAGTTATAGCGATATTGCTAGCGATATCGCTTAGTGTGACATGCCCTTTAGTCTATACAACACATGAACATCAGTACATTTGCAATACATAGGCGTAAGGACAATGTAATACACAACATATATACGTATGCACATTACACGACACATGAAATACACTGTTTCTGTCACGAACATATTTATACGCCAGGGACGTATGCAAGGAGTGCAGGGCATTAAACTAATCCCTGTACCCCATACACATACTTTACATCTTATGCCTGGACAGGACAGGGTACAAAGGGCAAAATTGTTGAAAATTATCAATCAAGCTTCTTGTTATTATAAAAACACGATTCTCTTTAAAAAAAAAAATAATAACCATCTGTCTGCCTGTACGTTGTCTCTCTTTTACAGAGTTCTGATGCTGCCAGTGCCAATGGCCTGTAAACAAGGCATGGTATGCAACACACAGATAAGAGCAAGGTGGAAATAACCAACTTAACTGTTTATTTCCATGACGTGGGAATGGGAAGGATGAGTTTATCAAAAAAATGTCCACAGGATCAGGGAAGAAATATCAAAAGTGAAATCATATAATCCCTTTAAAAATATGAAACTTTATTAAATTGAGGTAAAAAACACCCCCCTAGTGCAATAACACAATTAACAAACTCTATACAATAATAACCTACGATAGCCCTATACTAGCCTTCTATCCCTTCCTGACAGTGGAGGTTGGCACCCTAAAAGATACGATTTGGCACCCCCACTCCGCGGTAGCTGTCCCAGACTCGGCCTAAATGACCCTTATAAATTACAGGTGGGAGAACAATAGGCAAATAAAAGAGATGAAAGATAGTGCTTAATATTATACACAGGCTATTAATGTACAATATATAAATGACAGGGCGTGGCCTGGTCATGGAGCAGGGCAGACACACATAGAGAGAGCTCTTGCTTCCCAGAGCCCTTACAGTAAAGATTTAGCAAGCACAGGCAGTCCCCCGGCCTCTACATGAGAGATAAAGCCGGTCTTCACTCTCAGGCACCACGGGAGCCTTCCTCCAGACCTGCTGACCCTGGAATTACTCTGTATCTAACAGCCCCAAGCAGCGTGGGAAAATAGACCACACGTGCAGCTATGGCAGCCGCTGAAGAGAGATCAGATGTGCGAGGCCCGAAGGGTGCACACTTGTCTGCTGCTGCTGCAGCCGGATCATCATATGGAGGACGCACACAGGGAAAACAAACACACCAAAACTGTGAAGCTGGACAGAACAAAACTGGAGATAAGGTCGGTAGCATTACAGGCATCCAGATTGTGGAAGACTCCCTGTCCCTCCCCTCCTCCTGCAGGCCAGCTCCTGCTGCTAAACAATTAACTCATTCCTCTGCTCCAGACGAATCTCTGAGGAGAGCAGGGACTGCAGACAGCACACTTAATGGATCCTTTACATTTGACACTGGCATAGTGGGGATCAGCGGTGAGGCTACCCAGGACGGTCCTGAGATCCTTACGGGTTCTGGGGATTCCTCGTCCCTGACTATGAATGTAGGGGAACTACGTGCCCATTTAAGTGCCATCCCCACCAAGACTGACATGGAAGGCTAGGTCCAGCGTTTGGAGGCAGTCTGCAAGGGGGAAATTGGCTCCCTCAAAGAAGACGTTTCCAACATAAATTCTGCCATCACTGTGTTAGAGGCTAAAGTAGAAGAGCTATCTTCCCAGCTTCATACTCAGCAGCAACTCTTAGATCAGCATTCACAGAATTTTGATCTAGTTATGGACATGCTAGAAGACTCTGAAAACAGAAATAGGAGAAACAACATTAGACTGCGTGGTCTCCCAGAGTCGATGGCCCCATGGGACCTGAATTCAGCCCTACAGCATGTTTTTAATTCATTGCTGAGTAGATCCACGGATGAACGTATTGAATTGGACAGAGCTCATCGATCCCTGGGCCCAAGGCACCCTGACCCATCTAGTTCGAGAGATGTAATTTGCAGGATCCATTTTTTCCAAATTAAGGAGGATATTATGCGTACAGCTAGGGAGAAAGACGCTATAGACTTTCATGGCATAAATATTCAACTTCTAGCGGACCTCTCCCCTATAACTCTGGCTAAGAGAAGGGCCCTGCGACCTCTCCTGGAGGCTCTGCACACGAAAAACATTGCCTATACGTGGGGATTCCCTTTTCAGCTACAAGCTCGGGGGGACAGTGGCACGGTGATCCTGGGATCCCCGTCGGATCTCTTGGATTTCTCATCGGCTCTGGGGTTGCCACCGGTCACCCTGGGGGAGTGGCCCCGTTTTTTCTCTTTTGGGTTCGGGGGAGTTCGAGGAGGTGGGAGAGTGCCATGGGAACGTGGGAAGAAGAGGAGAAGAAATCTACGCCGTGATTCCGGTGGTCCCTCGGGTGACGCCTGAGCACTGAGGAGTTTGTCCTATATTAATCACTTGCTCTCTCCACTGTCCTTTTCCTTGGGTCGGGGAATATTGGTGGTTTTCTAATGGGGGGCCTTGTGTCCCCGGGGTGGAGCCTTATTATGCATTATAGTGGTTTACTATAACTAGAAAAATAGTCTGCAGGGATCCTCATCACCTCCGTGTTGCCTCTGGTATTATGTTGTGTTTGTGGGGTATTTGTTTGGATCCAATACATAGTCAGTATAACCATGAGGCCTGGGGCACTGAATCTGTTTGGTTGTTTAACATGTATAATTACTGTAACTTGCTGTGGGGGCCTGGCGGTTCGCTCTGTTTTAGAGTCCAGTCACCTCCGAAGTTAGGATGTGTCTTTGACACTTTCTTCAGAGAATTTCTCTGCTTAATTCTTAGCCCATAGGAGTAGCAACCTGTGGTCTAATAAGACCGAATATTCTGCTCCGTCTGAAATTTTTGTTTATATTTCTTCAAACATTATATTCTGCTCTCTTCTATTCTTCCCTCAGAACTTCCTTCTATATCCTTTTTCTTAAGTGCTTTCTCTTCTTTACCCAACACCTCTTCCCTCCTACCACCACCTAGTCCCACTACTGATACTTGTACTAGTTTACGATGGCCACCTTGAACCTTTGTTCCTTGAACATCAGAGGGTTTAATACTCCTGAAAAACGCTTGCAGGTTCTTTATCACATGCACAAGAAACGGGTTCATGTGCTGCTTCTGCAGGAGGCCCACTTTAGATCAGATCGGATACCTTCACTTAATCATAAATTTTACTCACACTGGTACCATAGCGGCAACCCAGACTCAAAATCCAAAGGAGTTAGTATTGCCTTACACAAGTCACTACAGGCTCAAGTAATTGCCTCTAAATCTGATACGCAAGGAAGATATATGTTTTTAAAGATTAAAATTATCAGAGATGTATTTACCATTGCTAATTTTTATCTCCCTAACCAGGATCAGATCAGAACTTGTAAAGCTTACCTACGCGACCTCTCGGCATTTGCAGAGGGTGCGGTAATTGTCGGAGGAAACTTCAATTTTACATTGGATCGAGTCCTGGACTCATCTTCGGGTAGGACGTCCGTCTCCCCCTCCCAGTTGGAGAGTCTGAAATCTAAGCTAACAGAATATAGACTGGTTGATGTTTGGAGACTGATCCACCCACCTACACGTGACTATACTTTCTATTCTGCGGTACATGATTCGTATAGTAGGATAGATTATTTTTTAATTAGTCACAGGCTGCTCTCGTTTCACCCGACGACACAAATTGACACGATGATTTGGTCGGACCATGCCCCAGTCTTACTATCCTTGACGCTTCCAGAACTCACATCGAACGAATGGACTTGGTCCTTACACCCGGGGCTTCTCAAAAACCCCTCTTGTCAGGAGGCAATCAGGATGGCAATCACAGATTTTTTCAATATTCACAAAGATGACCCCACAGCTTTGTCATATCAGTGGGAGGCCTTAAAAGGAGTTATAAGGGGAGTATTCATCCAACAGGGGGCACGATTAAAGAGAGAAAGGGCTTCTGCCATTCCTAATTTGTTGACGCACATCCAAGCTTTAGAGTTGGAACACAAAAGGTCACAAAATCCACAAGTCATGACTGACCTGTTGAAAGCTAGAACCGACTTAAGCTTATTGCTAGATACAGTAACAGCAAGACAGAGAGACCGCTTCCGCAGATACCTATGCGAATACTCTGACAAGCCTGGTAGGGCCTTAGCACGATTTTTACACCCATGAATTCCTACTACCTATATACCTACCATTAAGTCTGGGTCAGGTAAATCCCTCCACTCCCCCTTGGAGATTGCAGACTCATTTAGGGGTTATTACAACTCCCTTTACAACCTTAGAGGATCTTTGGCAGACATGGCTGTGTCCGACTTCCAGGAAAGAGTGGATAACTATGTAAATAGCACTCCGATTCCTCCTCTTCCAGCTGAGGACATAATGGCCCTTGAGACCCCGTTCTCGGAACAGGAGATACTGGATACAGTCAGGTCTCTGGCAAATGGCAAAAGCCTCGGTCCGGATGGATTCCCGGCTAACTTTTATAAGATATTTGCATCAAATTTAATTCCATTTATGACGAAACTCTTCAACTCTATCTCTGAGAATTGCCCTTTTGCCCCCCAAACTTTAGCTGCCATGATTGTCGTTATTCCCAAGCCAGGAAAGGACCCCTTATTATGCGCTAATTATCGGCCTATCTCCCTAATTAATGTTGATGTAAAAGTATTCACCAAAGCAATTGCAAAAAGACTAAGCCCCCTACTCCCTGGCTCCATTCACACGGATCAGGCTGGTTTTGTACAACGCAGGGAGGCTAGAGATAATACTGTGAAAACATTGCTCCTTGCCTCTCATATGCGTAAACATAAAATTCCAGCATGTCTATTGTCCATTGATGCGGAAAAGGCGTTTGATCGTCTAGGATGGACCTTTATGAGATCTGCCTTGACACAGCTTGGTTTGGGACCTGACATGCAGGGTAGGATTTTGGCACTATATCAAGGCCCCACAGCCCGACTTAGAGTTAATGGTACTTTGTCATCCCCCTTACAAATAGCTAATGGCACACGCCAGGGGTGCCCTCTTTCGCCCTTACTTTATATTATTGCAATGGAGCATCTTGCAATCGCACTGAGGAATGCTCCTGATATCAAGGGCCTTCAGGTTGGTCGGAATCATGTTAAATTATCTATCTATGCAGATGACCTATTGATCTATATCACTAACCCGACCATTGCCTTCCCAGTGCTGATGAGAGAGTTCCAACGGTTTGGAGAAGTATCTAATTTTAATGTTAATTATTCAAAGAGAGAGGCCCTTAATATATCTCTCCCTGATGACCTGGTCCAGAGACTCCGGGCTTCATTCTCTTTTAAATGGAAAGATAAAGCTATAAAATACTTGGGAGTTTGGATCCCCAGAAATGAAGTGGATCTTTTTTCCCTAAACTATGTCCCACTTTTACACAAAACTCTATTGGATCTTAAAAAATACAATAGATCTCAGCTCTCATGGTTTGGTCGTATAAATGTCATCAAAATGGACATTCTCCCCCACTTTCTTTATCTTTTTCAAACAGTCCCAATAGCAATACCTGACTATTTCTTTAATCGGTTACAATCTGCTATTAATAGTTTTGTCAGGGGAGCTCGTAGACCCCGAATTAGGCTCTCGGTTTTGACCAGACCCAAGACACAGGGGGGCACAGGTCTTCCTAGCTTCAAAAGATATTATCATGCCATTCTCCTGACTAGAATAGTTGACTGGAGATACAGCAACTTACATAAGCAGTGGGTGATTTTAGAAAAACTCCTCTCTCCTTGCTCTCTATACTGGATACCATGGTGTGGTGCCAATTTTAGGCCCCCGATCTCGGACTTTCCACCTCTTATGCAGATAGTGTTGAGATTTTGGGATAGAAATCGGGGGAGACTGAGAGTTTGTAACATTCCGAGTAGACTGGGCCCCCTCTTTGACAACACTGCTTTCCCTCCAGCAGTGGACAGGACTGTGTTTCTATGCTGGAGATCTGTCGATCAGGTGAGACTGGGCCAGGTGGCGGACAGACTCTCTGGGCTCTCCACTGTGGGGGGTTGCGGGACACCTGCCATAGCAAATGGCTATCTTGGCTTGAATTCGCTCAGTTGAAGGACTTCCTTACGGGTATTTCCTTTAACCCCTTCACGACCTTTGACGCCACGTAGGCGTCATGAAAAGTCGTGCCAGAACGACCCATGACGCCTATGTGGCGTCATGACTTTAAAGCCCCCCTGCGGGTCGGGTGACCTAGGTCACTGAAAGGTCACCCGACCCGCAGATACAGGGGGCTTTGTTCTTCGCCACAGGGTGCGTGGCTTCGCCCCCACGTGGCTACGATGGCTCTGATTGGCTGTTAAAAGTGAAACAGCCAATCAGAGCAATAGTAATATTTCATCAATGAAAATTGATGAAATATTACAATCCAGCCATGGTCGATGCTGCAGTAGCATCGGCCATGGCTGGAGACACCGATTTCACCCCCCCCACCGGCGATCGCCCCCCCGCAACTGAATGACAGCGGCGATCTGCCGCCGCTGTCATCATCTGCCCCCCTCCCATTCCCTCTGCTCCCCGCCAGCCTCCGATCCCACCCTCACCCCCTCTCACCTCCCCCGGCACCTTCTAAGTCCCCCTGTCGCTCCCGGTGTCCGGCAGGTCCGGTTCATGGGCGCCGCCATTTTGGAAAATGGCGGGCGCATGCGCAGTGCGCCCGCCCGAATATGCCAGCTGCAGATTCCATTCTTTCATTTTGATCACTCTCACAGTGATCAAAATGAAAGAAAAAGTAAATAAACCCCCCGATTATCACCCCCATAGGCAGGCACAACTAATAAAGTAAAGAAAATATTTTTATTTTTATTTTTCCATTAGGGTTAGGGTTAGGGTTGAAAAGAGGGTTAGGGTTAGGGTTTGGGTTGAAAAGAGGGTTAGGGTTAGGGTTAGGGTTGAAAAGAGGGTTAGGGTTAGGGTTGGAAAGAGGGTTAGGGTTGGAAAGAGGGTTAGGGTTAGGGTTGAAAAGAGGGTTAGGGTTAGGGTTAGGGTTGAAAAGAGGGTTAGGGTTAGGGTTGGAAAGAGGGTTAGGGTTGGAAAGAGGGTTAGGGTTAGGGTTGGAAAGAGGGTTAGGGTTGGAAAGAGGGTTAGGGTTCGAAAGAGGGTTAGGGTTAGGGTTGAAAGAGGGTTAGGGTTGGAAAGAGGGTTAGGGTTGGAAAGAGTGTTAGAGTTGGAAAGAGGGTTAGGGTTGGAAAGAGGGTTAGGGTTGAAGTAGGGTTAGGGTTGGAATTAGGGTTAGGGTTGGAATTAGGGTTATAATTAGGGTTAGCGTTGGAATTAGGGTTAGCGTTGGAATTAGGGTTAGCGTTGGAATTAGGGTTAGGCTTGTGGTTAGGGATGTGTTAGGGTTATGGCTTTGGTTAGGGGTGTGTTGGGGTTAGGGTTGGAGTTAGAATTGAGGGGTTTCCACTGTTTAGGCACATCAGGGGGTCTCCAAACGCGACATGGTGCAACCATTGATTCCAGCCAATTTTGCGTTCAAAAAGTCAAACGGTGCTCCCTCCCTTCCAAGCCCCGACGTGTGCCCAAACAGTGGTTTACCCCAACATATGGGGTATCAGCGTACTCAGGAAAAATTGCACAACAACTTTTGGGGACTAATTTCTCATGTTACCCTTGGGAAAATAAAAAATTGGGGGCTAAAAAATTATTTTTGTGGAAAAAAATGATTTTTTCATTTTCACGTCTCTGCATTATAAACTTCTGTGAAGCACTTGGGGGTTCAAAGTGCTCACAACACCTCTTACATACGTTCCTTGGAAGGTCTAGTTTGCAAAATGGGGTCACTTGTGGGGGGTTTCCACTGTTTAGGCACATCAGGGGCTCTGCAAACGTAATGACGACCGCAGACTATTCCATCAAAGTCTACATTTCAAAACGTCACGACTTCCATTCCGAGCCCTGACGTGTGCCCAAACAATGGTTCCCCCCCACATATGGGGTACCAGCGTACTCAGGACAAACTGGACAACAACTTTTGGGGTCCAATTTCTCCTGTTACCCTTGTGAAAATAAAAAATTGAGAGCTAAAAAATCATTTTTTGAGGAAAAAAAAATTATTTTTTATTTTAATGGCTCTGCGTTATAATCTTCTGTGAAGCACTTGGGGGTTCAGTGTGCTCACTACACATCTAGGCAACTTCCTTATGGGGTCTAGTTTCCAAAATGGGGTCACTTGTGGGGGGTTTCCACAGTTTAGGTACATCAAGGGCTCTGCAAATGTAACATGATGCCCGCAGACCATGCCATCAAAGTCAGCATTTCAAAATGTCACTACTTCCCTTCCGAGCCCTGACGTGTGCCCAAACAGTGGTTTCCCCCCACATATGGGGTACCAGCGTACTCAGGACAAACTGTACAACAACTTTTGGGGTCCAATTCATCCTGTTACTCTTGTGAAAAAAAATTGCGGGCTAAAAATCTTTTTTTTTTTTTGAGGAAAAAAAATGATTTTTTATTTTCACGGCTCTGCGTTATAAACTTCTGTGAAGCACTTGGGGGTTCAAGGTGCTCACCACACATCTAGATAAGTTCCTTGGGGGGGTCTAGTTTCCAAAATGAGGTCACTTGTGGGGGGTTTCTACTGTTTAGGCACACAGGGTGTCACGGTCACGTGTGACTGGACACAGCGCCTCCAGCAGGGCGAATTTATGACACACGTGACCCTGGATACAGCGCCTCCAGCTGGGCGAATTTAAATAATAAGGGGAAACACAGGAACAAGTACAGTGGTGGGCCCTGTAATAGGAAATAGGGACGTGGAGACCTCCTGAGCTCACCTGAGGAAGCGTCCCTGCACTCCTTACGTTCCCTATACAGGCTCCGCACCTGTCGCTGCACGCAAACCTAATGCCCTGACTCACCCTGAACCTAGTCCCTCGCTAGGGCATTGGCCGGTGCGGAAACTAATCCCACCACTGCACTAGATCACACATAAGGAAAGTCACAAACAGGGGAAATAGAAAACTTAGCTCTCTCTGTGCAAATGCTCCAGCACAGAGTCCAGCAACCGACTGCAGCCTTCCTCCTGAATAGCTGCCACCAAGTTCAGTAAGCGCTGCAAAGAACTCCCTTCAGTGACTCCTTCCACACCAGGACTCAGATTGAGCTGAGCAATCTCTCCAGCTCCTTCCACCACCAAGGATGGTTGCAAATGAACAACTATCACCAACAATGATTGAATACCCTGAGACTCATTTATAGAGCCTCACACCTGATTTATAATTACAAATTAAACCTACCACTAAGGTGCGATACCACTCCCCACCACCGGGCAACTTAGAATGAAAGACACCACGTGTGATAATTCCAATGGCCACCGGGGGCAATCACGTCACACTTTGCACTTGACAAAGTAAAAAAAATTCACTTAGTCAAATTTAAAACTGTCAGATCATGACACAGGGGCTCTGCAAATGTAACATAACACCCTCAGACCATGCCATCAAAGTCAGCATTTCAAAATGTCACTACCTCCCTGCTGAGCCCCGACGTGTGCCCAAACAGTGGTCTCCCCCCACATATGGGGTACCAGTGTACTCAGGACTAACTGTACAACAACTTTTGGGGTCCAATTTATCCTGGTACCCCTGTGAAAATAAAAAATTCCGGACTAAAAATATTTTTTTAAGAAAAAAAAATATTTTTTATTTTCACGGCTCTACGTTATAAACTTCTGTGAAGCACCTGGGGGTTCAAAGTGCTCACTATGCATCTAGATAAGTTCCTTAGGGGGTCTAGTTTCCATAATGGGGTCATTTGTGGGGGAGCTCCAAAGTTTAGGCATACAGGGGCTCTCCAAACACGACATGGTGTCCACTAACGATTGGAGCTAATTTTCATTTCAAAAAGTCAAATGGCACTCCTTCCCTTTTGAGCCCTGCCGTGCGCCCAAACAGTGGTTCCCCCCCACATATGGGGTACCAGCGTACTCAAGACAAACTGGACAACAACTTTTGTGGTCCAATTTCTCCTGTTACCCTTGTGAAAATAAAAAATAGCATGCTAAAAAATCATTTTTGAGGAAAAAAAATGATTTTTTATTTTCACTGCTCTACGTTATCAACTTTTGTGAAGCACTTGGGGGTTCAAAGTGCTCACTGCACATCTAGATAAGTTCCTTAAGGGGTCTAGTTTCCAAAATGGTGTCACTTGTGGGGGAGCTCCAATGTTTAGGTACACAGGGGCTCTCCAAACGCGACATGGTGTCCGATAACGATTGGAGCGAATTTTCCATTCAAAAAGTCAAATGGTGCTCCTTCCCTTCCGGGCCCTGCCATGCGCCCAAACAGTGGTTTATGACCACATATGAGGTATTGGAGTACTCAGGAGAAATTGTCAAACAAATTTTAGGATCCATTTTATCCTGTTGTCCACGTGAAAATGAAAAAACTGAGGCTAAAAGATACTTTTTGTGAAAAAAAAGTACTTTTTTTTTACGGATCAATTTGTGAAGCACCTGGGGGTTCAAAGTGATCGCTATGCATCTAGATAAGTTTCTTGGGGGGTCTATTTTCCAAAATGGGGTCACTTGTGGGGAAGCTCCAGTGCTTAGGCGCACAGCGACTCTCCAAACGCGACATGGCAAGCGCTAAATATTCCAGCATATTTTCCATTCAAAAAGTCAAATGTGCTCCATCCCTTCCGAGCCCTGCCGTGCGCCCAAACAGTGGTTTATGACCACATATGAGGTATCGGTGTACTCAGGAGAAATTGCCCAACAAATTTTAGTATCCATTTTATCCTGTAGCCCGTGTGAAAATGAAAAAAAATAATGATAAAAGAAAATTTGTGGTGCAAAAAATAAAATGTCCATTTTTTCCTTCCACGTTGCTTTAGTTCCTGTGAAGCACCTGAAGGGTTAATAATCTCCTAGAATGTAGTTTTGAGTAGCTTGAGGGGTGCAGTTTTTAGAATGGTGTCACTTTTGGGTATTTTCTGCCATATAGACCTCTCAAAGTGACTTCAAATGTGAGGTGGTCCCTAAAAAAAATGGTTTTGTAAATATTGTTGTAAAAATGAGAAATTGCTGGTCAACTTTTAACCCTTATAACTTCCTAACAAAAAAAAAATTGTTTCCAAAATTGTGCTGATGTAAAGTAGACATGTGGGAAATGTTATTTAGTAACTATTTTATGTCACATCTCTCTCTGGTTTAACAGAATAAAAATTCAAAATTTGAAAATTGCGAAATTTTCAAAATTTTTGCCAAATTTCTGTTTTTTTCACAAGTAAACGCAAAAATTATCGACCTAAGTTTACCACTAACATGAAGCCCAATATGTCACAAAAAAACAGTCTCAGAATCGCTAAGATGCGTTGAAGCGTTCCAGAGTTATTACCTCATAAAGGGACACTGGTCAGAATTGCAAAAAATGGCCAGGTCATTAAGGTCAAAATAGGCTGGGTCATGAAGGGGTTAACACATCGACCCAATTTGAGTCCTTGATGCTGGCCGCGGAGGGTTCTACCCACACAGTCTCCTTGCTTTACAGTTTGATCCCGGAAACGTTATCTATTGACACCCCCAGCTTTATTACAGCTTGGGAGAGAGATCTGCGGATCACCCTCTCTGAGGCAGACCATCTGAAGATCTTTACCCTTACCCACAAGACCTCTATATCTTGCAGATCACAAGAGAAAAATTATAAAATATTAACGCGTTGGTATAGGTGTCCTGTGCTCCTCTATAAAATAAATCCTGCAATTTTAAACTTATGCTGGAGATGTGACAATGAGGAGGGGGTCTATGCTTCATATATGGTGGTTTTGCAGTCTTCTACATCCATTTTGGGAAGCTGTTTTTGGAGCCTTTCACTTGATGACGGGCGTTCGCTGTGAGCCATCCCCTCAAATAGCTCTCCTTTCATTGATTCCTGGGTCTATAACAACCATAAAGAAAGGAGTGTTGAGGTTCTGCTTAATAGCGGCCAGAACAATTATTCCCCGATACTGGAGAGCGTCAAGGGTTCCGTCTGCGGTGGAGTGGGTGTCCGAGATGGATAGAGTGAACCGAATGGAGTCGCTGATGGCTCAAGATGATGAATCTGTGACCGAGCAGGGACAAATGTGGTTCCTCTGGGAGACATTCAAGGAGAGTTCGGAGTTTCCGGGCTGGTTAACTGAGTTTCCATAGTTTTCATAGGGTAGCTGGGACCGAGGTTGGTATATTTCCCTCTCCCCTTCCCCTATTTCTTACCCACTTTTTCTATTCTCTTTCCCTCTTCTTGACTTTATTTCTCTACAGTCATATGTAAAAGTTTGGGCACCCCTATTAATGTTAACCTTTTTTCTTTATAACAATTTTGGTTTTTGCAACAGCTATTTCAGTTTCATATATCTAATAACTGATGGACTCAGTTATATTTCTGGATTCAAATGAGGTTTATTGTACTAACAGAAAATGTGCAATCTGCATTTAAACAAAATTTGACCAGTGCAAAAGTTTGGGCACCCTTATCATTTTCTTGATTTGAACACTCCTAACTACTTTTTACTGACTTCCTGAAGCACTAAATTGGTTTTGTAACCTCATTGAGCTTTGAACTTCATAGCCAGGTGTATCAAATCATGAGAAAAGGTATTTAAAGTGGCCACTTGCAAGTAGTTCTCCTATTTGATTCTCCTATGAAGAGTGGCATCATGGGCTCCTCAAAACAACTCTCAAATGATCTGAAAACAAAGATTATTCGACATAGCTTTTCAGGGGAAGGATACAAAAAGTTGTCTCAGAGATTTAACCTGTCAGTTTCCACTGTGAGGAACATAGTAAGGAAATGGAAGAACACAGGTACAGTTCTTGTTAAGCCCAGAAGTGGCAGGCCAAGAAAAATATCAGAAAGGCAGAGAAGAAGAATGGTGAGAACAGTCAAGAACAATCCACAGACCACCTCCAAAGACCTGCAGCATCATCTTGCTGCAGATGGTGTCACTGTGCATCGGTCAACAATACAGCGCATGCATAACGCCTTTTTGTATGACCAAACAACTCAATCTTTGTTTCATCAGTCCACAGGACCTTCTTCCAAAATGTATCTGGCTTGTCCAAATGTGTTTTTGCATACCTCAGGCGACTCTGTTTGTGGCGTGCTTGCAGAAACGGCTTCTTTCGCATCACTCTCCCATACAGCTTCTCCTTGTGCAAAGTGCGCTGTATTGTTGACCGATGCACAGTGACACCATCTGCAGCAAGATGATGCTGCAGGTCTTTGGAGGTGGTCTGTGGATTGTCCTTGACTGTTCTCACCATTCTTCTTCTCTGCCTTTCTGATATTTTTCTTGGCCTGCCACTTCTGGGCTTAACAAGAACTGTACCTGTGTTCTTCCATTTCCTTACTATGTTCCTCACAGTGGAAACTGACAGGTTAAATCTCTGAGACAACTTTTTGTATCCATCCCCTGAAAAGCTATGTTGAATAATCTTTGTTTTCAGATCATTTGAGAGTTGTTTTGAGGAGCCCATGATGCCACTCTTCATAGGAGAATCAAATAGGAGAACTACTTGCAAGTGGCCACCTTAAATACCTTTTCTCATGATTTGATACACCTGGCTATGAAGTTCAAAGCTCAATGTGGTTACAAAACCAATTTAGTGCTTCAGGAAGTCAGTAAAAAGTAGTTAGGAGTGTTCAAATCAAGAAAATGATAAGGGTGCCCATACTTTTGCACCGGTCAAATTTTGTTTAAATGCAGATTGCATATTTTCTGTTAGTACAATAAACCTCATTTGAATCCAGAAATATAACTGAGTCCATCAGTTATTAGATATATGAAACTGAAATAGCTGTTGCAAAAACCAAAATTGTTATAAAGAAAAAAGGTTAACATTAATAGGGGTGCCCAAACTTTTACATATGACTGTATGTCTGCCTTTTTCCTACACAATCTCAGAATGATTAGTCCAAAGGTTGCTAAAATGTGAATGGACATGACGTGTCTGATTTGAGATATCTAGGATTACAAGCTTGTTTTGTCCCTCACAATGTTGTATCTTACCTGTCTGTATATTGTGATGTATTCATATGTATATCATCTTTCTGGATTGTTGTACCTTATTTTGAAAAGTTTAATAAACACATTTATGGAAAAAATATATATAAATGACAGGCTATTACATGTAAACATAGAGAAACCTCTTGTATAACCAGTAGATAGGAGCAAGTCTTGTCTTTTTGGGTATTATTAGACCACAGAAAATATAGATTCCATAAGCTACCAGTAGATAGTGGCAATCTTGTCTTTTTGGGTATTAATAGACCACAGAAAATATAGATTCCATAAGCTACCAGTAGATAATGGCAATCTTGTCTTTTTGGGTATTAATAGACTACAGAAAGCATAGATTCCATATGCATTATCAAATAAAGCCAAAAAAAATTCTCTGCAGTAAAGTCAGGTAAGCACAGACAAGAGGTAAAAAATAGCGTGGTTTAATAAAGGAACATCAGAATTATATCCATATTGGTTCCCATAGAAGGCAATGGATGATACCTATTGCCAAAAAAAAAAAAAAAAAATAGAAAGAGCTGGGGGCTAACCCAAACTTAGCTTCCAGCATTGACGCGTTTCCCCGTCCACACGGTTCATCAGGAGGCACAATAAGGAACCAGCCAATTCATGGATGTTAGCCGTCCAGATAGAGAGGCAAACCTCTCTATCTGGACACCTCACATCCATGAATTGGCTGGTTCCTTATTGTGCCTCCTGATGAACCGTGTGGACGGGGAAACGCGTCGAGGCTGGAAGCGAAGTTTGGGTTAGCCCCCAGCTCTTTCTATAATATTTTTTTTTGGCAATAGGTATCATCCATTGCCTTCTATGGGAACCAATATGGATATAATTCTGATGTTCCTTTATTGAACCATGCTATTTTTTACCACTTGTCTGTGGTTGTCTGATTTTACAGCAGAGTTTTTTTGGCTTTATTTGATAATGCATATGGAATCTATGTTTTCTGTAGTCCATTAATACCCAAAAGACAAGATTGCCACTATCAACTGGTAGCTTATTGAATCTATATTTTCTGTGGTCTATTAATACCCAAAAAGACAAGATTGCCACTATCTACTGGTAGCTTATGGAATCTATAATTTCTGTAGTCTATTAATACCCAAAAAGACAAGACTTGCTACTATCTACTGGTTATACAAGAGGTTTCTCTATGTTTACATGTAATAGCCTGTCTTTTATATATTGTACATTAATAGCCTGTGTATTATATTAAGCACTATCTTTCATCTCTTTTATTTGCTTATTGTTTTCCCACCTGTAGTTTATAAGGGTCATTTAGGGCGAGTCTGGGACAGCCGCCGCGGAGTGGGGGCGCCAAATCGTATCTTTTAGGGTGCCAACCTCCACTGTCAGGAAGGGATAGCAGGCTAGTGTAGGGCTATCGTAGGTTATTATTGTATAGAGTTTGTTAATTGTGTTATTGCACTAGGGGGGTGTTTTTAACCTCAATTTATTAAAGTTTCATATTTTTAAAGGGATTATTTAAAGGATGGGTTTAACAGGAGGATAAAATATATCAGAGTAAATTCAGAATGAAATATACAATATTGTTATCAACACGCTGTGATTCTTATAGCAAGTTTTCTAAACTATCTACTTAATTTCCATTAATATTGTTCACAAACATGCAACTTATTACCCCAATGCTTCCCTTGCCTCTTCAAGGTACTAGCAGGGATCCCTAGTTTTTCTCTCTAGGCAAGTACTTATGACAAAGGCAAGCAATATTCTCTGGGCACTTCTCACACTGGCCGATCCTTGTCCCGCTTGCTGCATTATCCCAGACTGTATCCTCTACCGTGTGTCAGTAATGGAAGTAATGTTCCAGCTCACTCATGTCTCCGATTCATCGTTCAGTTCCTGGTTGGGGCTAGCAATGAATCTTGGGTGCTTGACCTGCGACAGTCGCCTATCAAGTCTGGACAAACGAGAGCTGGATCCCGGGTCTTGACTGGTGCAGAATAGTTTTCAGATCTTGCCTGTTGTGGATCTAGACCTCATGTCTTGACTGGCGTGGCCTGGTTCACAGACCTTGACCGGTGGGGTCTGGACCCTAGTCACTTCACGTACCTTGACTGGCGTCGTCTCGACCCTGCTCATGGGCACACCATAACACACTGGTTCATGCTTTCAGACCTCCATGGGATATTAATTTTGACTTACTTTGATCATGTTTTCTTGTTCTTAACGCATTCAACTTGCAATGAATAATTCAGTTATATCTAGGATGCGGTATTTTAGTGTTCTTTTTATTTTTTTGAGTAATTAATATACAGTATATAATTATGCAAAGTAGCAAGACATAATAAAATATATACAAATGTGCATACTGTATAGAAAAAGCAATTGTACACAAATCTAAGCATGAAAAATAGCAATTTCTCTTCATGGCAAATGTCATAAAAAATAACAGTAACTTGGACCCCTTAAAGGTGAAATCCTGAGAAAATAATTTTCCAATATATTATTGATATGTGTATAAAAAACATACATTGTTGAAATCTTAGACTGCTAAAGTTTCTGCATAAAAAGCGCTTGGCAAGTATTCTGCCCCAGAAACCTGTAATAATGTCCATTGAGCATCCCCTTTGGAAAGTATTAATATCCCCTTAGTGTCCACCTTAAAAAGTAACAATGCTCCTGAGTGGTCCATTTGAAAGTAATAAAGTCATCTTTGTACCACCCACCCCCCACCCAAAAAAAATGTTATACTCAAATAATTCGAGCAACCAAGTCCTTACTCCAATTTCTCCTGTAGTTAAAGGAAGTGCAATGCAGTCATGTAATTTTGCAGTATGTGCCAGGACAGTGACAGTCAAGCAAAAAAGGAAGCACACTGTAGCGCCAAGTCATGCAAACATGAAAAATGAATAATGAATTGCATTACTGCATTAGAAGTATGAAAAATTGAGAAAGTTTAGGGCATAAAATGGCCAAGTTATGTGTACCTGGAAGCCACGTTAAGGCATTTCTCGTTTTCCAGGTCCCTATTCTATGCCAATCCTCACTAAGACTGTAGTCTCCATCTGAATGGGAGCCTATGAAAAATCCTCTGTTAGGACTGAAGTCTATATCTCTGTGGAGGGGAAATGGCCCTGGATTGATTAAAAACGCCTGCAGCTTACAGGTGGAGTACTCAGTCAGAAGGTAAATGAATACAATTTTCAAAAACTGACCGTCACATCCAAGCATAAGCATAGTGTGAACAGGTGCTTAACCTAGAGTCACCAACTCATATACATTCAAGCAAAAAAGGAAGCACACTGTAGCGCCAAACCATGCAAACATGAAAAATGAATAATGAATTGCATTACTGCATTAGAAGTATGAAAAATTGAGAAAGTTTAGCGAATAAAATGGCCAAGCGACAGTGACATGTCATAAGCCATAGACCATTAACAGTCTTTGTCACACTGGTCAGAGAGTGATGGGCATGGATCCTGTGGCTTCTGGCTCTAGTACAGTATCCAACTGTATCGGCACTATGTTGATGATGGTACCTTTAAATGTGGCATGTGATTGGACAGCAGAGGTGCCCATCTAGATGGAAGGGGCATGTGCTCTACCCCTGATATGTTAACAATAATACTTTTTGTAACCATGCATAATTATCTCATGATTACTTATACTGCTTTGCCATATTTGTCTAGCACAACGGAGTGTCTTATCCCACCCCTTTTTCAGTAGTTTAACTCTTTGTTTTACTGTACACTACGGTATTGAATCCATAAGTAGATCAGGGCTGAATATCTGCTAACTTCAAGGTCTAGGTCTTCAAAGTTTGTTCAAGATGACTGTGTGTCATGGATATTTAGAAAGATAATATGGTCAAATATCAATATGACAAATATAACACTTTTATGGCCGTAGTGTTGAATTTGCAGTGATATCTCATGGGGGTGAAAAGGGTTAAAGGATATAAAGGTAACATTCTGTACTTTTGTATCCATGTGCCTGCTAAGGAATGTTTCACCTTTTTATTACAGAGATTCTTCCAGCTTACAGTTAGGAATGCAAAGTACATTGCCAAAATGTTATCTACTAGATGAATGGCTGAGAGAAAAATTCCAGCATCTTCTAGACCTTTACACTGAATGTCCACCCTTTAAAGAGGATTTTTCACCAAATTTTTCATTTTGAACTGGATAAATGTTTAGTGATCAGCGAGCAATAAAATACTCAGGTTCTTATTACTGGAATCAAGCATGTAGCACTGCTTGGGTGCACGACTTGAATAACGAGTATAATGGAAGTCAAAGGGAAACTCGAGGAGTTTTCCAGCAGACCCTCCCAGAAGGTTTGGAGGGGCAGTAAAATCCAGGGGAAGATACCTGGACACATCTCTGACTCGCAGGTCACTGCTGAGTACAATGTTGTCAGAGTATTATGCCACTTTTACGGACTGACAATAAAACATACCAAACCGAAGATAAAATGGATTTTACATGAAAAAAGTAAGGAAACATTCTTTCCAGCTTAATGACTTGTATATAAGGAAAATTAAAAACATCAGGAAAAAAACCTGCCTCCTCACCTCCTTAGGCTATGTTCACACGTAGCATTTTGCTGAATTTTTGCACTTTCTCATTGCCTTCAATGATGAAAAAAACATTCACTGGTAAATGTAATTTTACCATTTTCTTAACTTTTCTGAGCATATGGTGTGTGACATGGGTAGACACATCCTGTTTAATTTATGAAAGAGGGACTTTGAAACTCACAAGGCCTATGCAGACAATACAAGAACTGCCAAAGATTAGAAGGAGGAAGGACTCTGATACACCTAGTAGTAATAATAATCTTTATTTATATAGCGCCAACATATTCCGCAGCACTTTACAGTTAGCTAGAAAGAGGGTCTCATACCCATTCTAAAATTGTTAGGCAATTGGGTTCCTAGACTCATGAAGCCTATGCATTAAGTGCAAGGACTGCCAAAAATTAGAAGGAGGCCCTCTCCCATGACTATCGCACACACCCGGATGGTACAGTTAAACTGCAAATGGCTCATTAAATCAGTACATTTTCCCATCTTTTGAGAATTTCTGTCTACAGATGACCATAAATAGATTGAATCTATCAATGAATGCATGGATAGAAGCTATCATGTTGTGGACTGTGAATGAGATATATGTGACCAGAAGGAACACTCATTTCCATCAGATGATACTGACATTTGACAAAAAGAAATATAACAAGATGGCACAAAGCAAGAACTTGACTTGGCCAGAATGCATTTTTGGACTATTTTAAAAATATTGTGAATTGGATTGGAAAAAGATTGGAAAATGAGGTTCTCCCCCAGAACTACCATGTACATATGGACAGTAAAGTCAAGAAACACTCATTTCCATCAGATGATACTTATATGACACTCATATGAGACAACGAGAAACAGAACAAGATGGCAAAAATGAAGAACTTGACTTGAACAAAACTAAAGTTGTTGACATGGCTAGTGAAGACTATGTGGAGAGTAAAGATCTTACCACCATTGCTGTATTAAAAATTGAAGAAACAACAGAAAACAATGATGGCATGGAGAAGGTCGCATTCACTAGTAGCTAATGAAAATCAAAGGATCAGAGCACTTCAGTTAAAGAGTGACTGGCAGAGAGTCAGCGGACCAGCACAGGAAAGAGGTGGATCTATGCCCGCAGGAAGGGCGTGGTGAGTCACTGTCGGTGACAATTTTCTCACAGACTCATATCCAGAGAGAGAATTTAAAAACCAGTGGGTCTCCTACACAGCTAAAGCCTTTGCACTTCGTGCAAGGCCTAGCAAAAATTGTAAAAGAGGGATTGCAGTACACCCTGGAAGAGACTTCGAAGAGGGTCTTAGAATTTTCTTTTTACCATTTGGGAGGAGTGGGACTCCTAGACTCGTAAAGCCTATGCACTTAGTGCAAGGGCTGGGAAACTTTTACCCCGGGAGGTATCTATATATATATATACATATATATATATATATATATATATATACGCCTCTAAAAATGATGAAGGACGGCATCAAACACACCCTGTAAAAATTAAGAGCGAGGGTCTATTGATCACCCTGTTTATATGATGACTGAGGAGGTAGAGGAGGAGAAGGGGGAGTACATGAAAAAGAATGAACCATGAACCATATACCTTTGCGTGGGTGGGAAGGGGTGCATGGGAAAACACCAGAAAATAAAGAACATTAGATTTGACATTATGTTTTGCTGCTGTCATCTTGTGGGGTTGCCAAGTCTGGGCCAATTCAGGCCTTTTTTATTTTGCTAAGTCAGCCTTTTCAATTGACAGGCAGATGCGCCTTTCAGTTATTATGCTCCCAATGGCACTAAAAACACGTTCTAACAAAATGCTAGCGGCAGGGCAGGCCAGCATCTCTAAGGCATAGAAGGACAGTTAATGCCAAATGTCCAATTTGAATACACAATAGTTGTTTGGCACAGAGAAATCACGGAGGATGCTGGTTCAGTTGGCTAGATACTCCATCACTATCTTCCAAAACTTTTCCTTCCTTGACAGAGTACCCCACACTTCAGGACCTGGGTGCTGAGAGAGTCTAATGAAACTGTCCCAGATATTTGATTTTGTTCCCCTGCCTCTGTTGGACCTAGTGTGTGTCTCCCTCATCTGTCCTCTTTAGTTACCCAAAAAACTATGATCTCTGCTGCCAGCATTGGCAGAAGAGATTTTTTTTTACTAATTTTCCAGCTAAGGTAGGCGTCAATTACTCCTGTGCCGCCTCAGCGCATCAGGTGACCGTGAGGCTTCAAATAAACTGAAAGAGAAGCTGAAATATATCTTAATTTATCCCTTGGGAGACATTGTAAAATGAAAAGTCCAAAACCATGTAGGGGGAACTTCTTCAATTATGGGGCAGAAGAAATGCATGTAGAGGGACTTTCATCCTTTCAATAAATGCAGATTTAATACATAAACTTTAATACCACTCGGGGGTGGACATATCATTGCACAGGGGCCTAATAGGTAAGGGGGCCCATTTCTATCTCCAAAGTAAAGCACATGTACTACGTGCAAGGGCTGCATAAAATTAGAAGGAGGCACTCCAAATCACCCTAGAAGATAGGCAAAGGAGGGCCTCAGAGAAAAAAAAATCCCATTGTTAAAGGAGAGGGACTCCTAGAGTGATAAAGCATATGAACCTTGTGCAAGGGCTGCCAAAAATTAAAAGAAAGCACTCCAATACACCCTGGAAGACATGCAGAGGAGGGCCTCAGAAAACATTTTGTTCCCATTATTAAAGGAGTGGGACTCTAGTGGTAAAACGTATGCACTTTGTGCAAGGACTGACAAAAATTAGGAGGCACTCAATACAACCTGGAAGACATTCAAAGGAAGGCTTCCAAAACCATTTTTCCCATTATTAACCCCTTCCTTACCGATGACGGAATAGTACGTCATCGGTAAGGATCCCCTGCTTTAAGGTGGGATCCGGTGGTGAGCCCATCTCAAAGCCGTTACATGTCAGCTGCTAAGAACAGCTGACATGTGCCCGCAATAGGCGCAAGCGGAATCGCCATCCGCCCCGCACCTATTAACTAGTTAAATCCCGCTGTGAAAACGGACAGCGGGCATTTAAATAGCACTTACGGCTTACGGCCGCCAGGCAGGAACTGAGTTCATCGCCGACCCCGTCAAGTGATCGGGGGTCGGCGACACGTTGCCGTGACAACCAGAGGTCTCATAGAGACTGTAAAATAATGCGTATTCTTGTAAAATACTCAGGACTAGTTACCAGATAAAAATCTAGTGGTTTATTTGGATTCTTCCATTAAAGAAAAGATTATTACAGAAAAGCATAAAAATAGGTGCATGATTATAAAGAAATTGTCCATTTGTTCATAGCAAAACTTATATCCTTCTTTCTCTGGAATCTCACAAGGCAAATGGCGTCTGTCTCTCTTAGGCTTCTTAAGTAGTAAAGTTACATACCAGCTGTTCAGCTATGTCCGTGCAGAGATGACATCCTTGCGTCTGTGTCTTATGATGGTGAGGGAGCAAGCACGACCTCTAGAGTTAGCCATGAATTATATACGTCTCTTAAAGCACGTGATCTCTGTATATATGGAGCCGACCTTTTACCATGAGCTAAACTTAAATATGTAGTGGAGCTGACATTTACCACTTGCTAAAATAGCACATGCAGTGTCAGTGGAAGGCAATATCCAGTACAGAACTCAGTGTAATAAGAATACAACTCCATAACTAATATATATAAATCCATAACTAATAATATTTAACAGAGACCTCTATGGTTGTTGCAGGCAGATCGCTTTGAGTGCTGCCCGGTGGCCGGCGCTCAAAGCACAGCAGTAAATCTGCTACATATGGGCGGTCTGCTCATCGCCCATATGCAGCAGAGCCGATCGAGTTGTGCATGTGTAGGTAACAGCAGGTTCGCAGGATGCAGTGACGAGACGCGAGACTGGTTGAACTTTGAAAAGCAAACTTTTATAATTTAAAGCCGCTAGGGCTATATTAAGCAAGCAAAAAGGGATAACAACAGTTGTCCTCGCAGGGACTCAGTACAATCAAACACTATTTAAAAAGAACACGACTAACCCTGCCAAGGCCGGTTAATATGGGGCCATGGTATGGCCGTCTACGGGTCCTTATACTCTATAATGTCACTTATCCTTCCTGACGTCCCTCTGCGTCTCTGTGGAAGCTGCGTTGCTGGTGAAGCTTTGGCATCTTTGATAAGGCTGTTCTTGCGCCTTTGATGAGGCTGCTGTGGCGTCTTTGATGAGGCTGCCTTGGCGTCGCAGCCGCTAGGCCCAGCTGCTGAAGATATGTAGCAGTCTTTGGGCGTTCCAGCGCCCAGGAGGAGTTGGGGCACAACAGGCCCTTATGAAGTCCTGAGATGAAGTAACCCCCTGTTGTAACAGCGGGGTTGCGCTTGTTAGCGAGTTCAATGCGACTCCTGTCCCCAAGCAGGGTTGTGTTGCAGTGCTCAAGAGTGGCGGTTTACTGACCACGTGCACAGCCTGGGGCTGTGTGCAGAGTGTCTCTGTTGACAAGGAACAGGCCACAACTGCCGACTGCAGCGGGGTGAAGGCAGCTGTGAGTGGTGATAGACAGGCCGCAACCATGGGCTGAAGTGAAATGGCAGCGTCCTTGAGTGGCAGTGGGCAGGCCACAACCGTGGGCTGAAGGGGGATGGCAGCAGCCGGGAGAGGGAGCGGACAGGCTGCGGAGGGCTCAAGCTCAGCGGTAACGGCCGAGGATGACTGGGGGCAGATCGTAACCCGGGATTGGGGTGAAGAGGCAGTCCCTTGTTGGTAAGCTTGGCGCCTCCTTCCTGAGGGCCACTGCGTATCTACCCTCTGCTGCTGGTCTCTTCTCTGAACTGTCAGTGTTCCTCTCGTTCTCTCACACCCCCTCCGTATCCTGCTCCATGTCTGACGTATCACCAACTGACTCCTCTGTGTGCTCCCTGTCCCTTTTATACTCGCCCCTCCCCTTGCTGTCCTGTCACTCTCAACAGTCCACTCTCCTCCTCTGTTCTCCGGGTACTGTTTCCTTAGGAACTCAGATGGCGGTCCCCTTGGTTCCGGCCCGGACACTCTGTGAGGGTTCTCCTCCCTACACACTCCCATCCTGTAAGCTCACCAGTCCTTGCGTGAGGGCCTCAGTATACTTGGGCTGGTCTGCGGCGGTGTCAATTTTCGTTGCCATATGAACTGGTCCTGTTCGTATCGTTCGGGGGTGTTGCCGGCTGTTGAGCGCTCGGAGTGTCTTAGTTCGACGAGGGTGGAGTCTTCTGGGGTGGTGGTCGGTGGTGGGCTAGCTGGTTCGGGTGGGCTAATTGTGTCAGTTGGTTTGTCATTGAGTAGAGAGCCCCAGGTTATTGTGGGGAAGTCTTCTTCGTCGTCTGAGTCCCAGAACACGGGCAATGGTTCAGAGACCTGAGGAGCAGGTTCAGGTTGTTTTGGGTCGGTGGAAATACAGGGGCGTAGCATATTCCGATGCACTATGCGGGTAGGCAGCGTTTCATCTTTCTCTCGTCATATTTCGTACACAGGTCCTTCAGGGTTTATACGGCATAGGACCCGATAGGGACCCTCTTCCCAGAGTGGCTCTAGTTTGTTCTGGGGACATTGGTCTAGTACGAGTACTCGGTCTCTGCTTTGGAGGTCGGGAGGTAGAGATGAACTCTTTCCTGGGTGTTCTAAGTCTTGAAGTTTGGTATGTACGATTCAATGAAGAGTTTGCAGCCGGTGCCGGTTATTTCGTACCCATGATGATACCTCAGTCCAGGGCTGAGGTTCCTCTGGGTCCAACTCTACCTCCGTGATCCCCTTGCCCTCGTGTCTGAACAACAGGGATTAAGGGGTATAGCCAGTAACTTGATGTACTCGGTTGTTATAGACCCATACTAGTTCAGGGACATATTCGGGCCAACGGGCCTTCTTGTCACTCTCCAGAGTATGCAACATTTGGATTAATGTCTGATTAAATCACTCGCAGGCCCCGTTTCCCTGCGGGTGGTATGGCGTGGTCCGGGATTTGTCAATACCGTAGAGACGGTGTAGTTTCTGCATTATTTTTCCCAAAAAACATGCTCCTTGATCGGAATGTATCCGTTGAGGGCAGCCGTAAACTTGTATAAAGTTTCTACAAATTGCGGAGGCGGCCGACTCCGCGGTCTGGTCTCGAGTGGGGGTGACCACAGCGAACTTAGTGAAATGGTCTACCATGACGAGACAGTGTTCATACCCCTGGAATGCAGGACCAATGGTCAGGTAATCCACTGTCAGAATCTCGAGGGGCACTGAGGTCACGATTGTTTGTACTGGGGCTCGCTGTGTGGACGGTTTAGTTAATTCGCATAGGCGACAGGTCCGGCAAGTCTCGTCCACAACAGCACGCAAGCGTTGATGGTAAATTTTCTGTTGTAACCATTGCAAGGTCTTTTGAGCTCCGAAATGAGCCCCTTTTTTGTGGGCCTCTCGAGCCAGTTTGTTAAGTTGGGCTCCGGGCACAACTACCTTCCAAATCGTCATAGATGTTGTTCGTGATGTCATTTTACGATACAATAGTCCCTTTCGGATAACCAGTCTCTCCCATTGTCGTAACATCAGCGACATCTTTGGGACTGTCTTTGGGAGTTAGTGGGCAGTTTGCCAGCGGTTACCCATTTCCAGAGAAGCCCAATTTCTTCGTCTTCTTGCTGCTGTTGGATCCACTTATCCCGGGATTGTTCCAGCATGCCCCTTAGGGTCTCCGTGGGGGGGTACTTCCTGGGTGGCAGTTGTAAGCACGGGAGCAGTGAGGGTGAACGATATCTCTTCCCCTTCTAATTCGCCATCTCGACTCTTCTCTGGGGTTGTATGTCGAATCCTGGAGAGAGCATCAGCGTGTACATTCTCGGCCCCTCTTTTAAAGATAATTTTGTAGTTGAATTTTGCCATCCTGGCCACCCATCTTTGTTCCAGAGCTCCCAGTTAGGCGTTTTCCAAATGGGCCAGCGGGTTATTGTCAGTCCGCACCACTACTTCGGAGCCCGCCAGGTACTCTGCGAACCGCTCCGCCATGGCCCACAATACTGCGAGGAGCTCGAGCTTAAAGGAGCTGTAGTTGTCAGGGTTGCGCTTGGAATCATGGAGTGAGCGGCTTCCATACGCGATCACTCTCTCCCGGCCGTCTTGAACTTGTGACAACCCAGCCCGTGAAGACTCCCATCAGTGTGCAGGATGAACGGTTGCGAGAAATCCGCATAAGCTAACACCGGAGCATCTGAAAGCGCAGCCTTAAGGTCTTGGAAGGCCTCTTCTTGAGGTTGTCGCCACTGGATTTTTCGTCCATTTGCCCCAGCAGGAGCCCTCTTCAGCAGGTCGTGCAGGGCTCGAGCCCGGCATGCAAAATTCTTTACGAAACGACGGTAGTATCCAGCCAACCCCAAGGAGCTTCGCAAGTCTTTTATCGTCTCGGGGGTAGGCCATCCCTGAATGACAGCAACCTTTTCCCGGGACAGCCTTACGCCCTCCGCTGAGACGACATGACCCAGATATTCGATCTGGGTGCGAAATAGATGGCATTTTTGGGGTTTTACCTTCAACCCGTACTTTTGCAGCCCTCCGAGTACCTGCCCCAACCGCTTCAGGTGGTCCTCAAAAGTGGCAGCATAGATGATGATATCATCCAGGTATATCAACGTGGCCTCAAAATTGAGAACTCCCAGACACCGCTCCATCAACCACTGAAAGGTCCCCGGGGCATTGGCCAGTCTGAACGGCATTCGATTAAACTCAATTAGCCCCATAGGAAGTATGAACGCCGTCTTTGCCCTGTCTTCTTCTGACATGGGTATCTGCCAGTACCCACTGGCCAGGTCCAAAGTAGAAAAGTACGTCGCCTTCCCAAAGGCAGAGAAGGATTCTTCTATTCGTGGTAGTGGGTACAAGTCTTTGATAGTGCAAGCATTCAGCTTTTGATAGTCTACGCAGAATCATAAGGTGCCATCCTTTTTGCAGACCAACACAAAAGGAGCCGCCCAGGGGCTTTGGCTTTCTCAAATCACCCCCTTTTGTAGCATTTGGGTCAGCAAAGTTTTCACCTCTTGGTAGAGTTGTGGAGGAATCTGTCGATATCGTTCATGGATGGGGGCTGCTCCTGCCGTGGGAATTCCAATGGTGATGGCGGTGGTACATCCAAAATCTTCCTCATGACTAGCAAATACCTTGTGGTACTGTCCGAGCAGTGTTTTCATCTGAGAGAGCTGGGCTGCAGTTAGTCCGGAGAGTTCAGCCCGCATTTGTTCTAGGATGATTCGACCCTTTTCCTGAGTTGAAATTTCGGTAGCCTGTAGAGTACAGATAGTTACTGCCCAGGGGTCCTCGGATTGCACTCTCAATTGAACTGCAGGGGCTGGTAGCACTTCTTCAAAAGGCCTTACTAGCTTGGCCAATTCTGTCCGGGGCTTCAGGGTGATATCTTGGTCTTCAAGGTTGATGCAGTGCACCAGGACAGTCCCCTTCTGCACTGTGGTCAGGGAGCGAGCCACCAGTATGCCAGGGGTAAGCGCTCTGAGTAGCGTGGCTCTACCTGCATCTCCACACCTTCCAATGGTATTGGGGCTCGGATGGGCATGGCTACCACTGTCTGTCCAGGGGGCAGTACGAGCAGGGGAGCCGCTGGCGCGATGACTTTGCCCAGGGCCTCACCCTCCTGGCAGTCCTGGAGGACTCGTGCTTCCCGCACCAACTGCTGGAATACCTGTCCTTGGGCCGTGCGGGAACCCCACTGTTTCAAGGTCTCATGCGTGGAATCATTGAGGAGTAGGTTGCCGAACTCCCGCAGTATGTTCATGCCCAGAATGACTGGGTGCTGTTTATCAGTTTCTCCGTGGGTCAGTACCACTCATCTGCGGCCGAGGAATTTACCGCACAGCGTCACCTGTACCCACACCGCCCCGGCAAAAGGGACCGGTAGTTGATTGGCGGCTACCAGTCTGATCATGGGCCCCCACTGGGGTCTTGCTGCCTCGGGGAAATTCTGTTGGAAATAAGTTGCAGGCATAGTTGTTACTTGTGACCCCGTGTCCACCAGGCACCGGACGGCACAGCCCTCGACTTCTGCCCACACCACCGGGCACTTTGTGACCAAATCTTCGGGACTTCCACCACCCCTAATCGTGGTTTCTGGCTCCGAGCGGCGTCCCCCCAGCCCGGAGCCCTCTAGTTTAAAAGCCGCCAGGGTGGGTATCTCCCATGCCACGGACACTCTCGGGCGAAGTGGCCCGGCTCCCCGCACTCATAGCACCGGATCTGTCCGCCCCGGGTGGGGCAGGGTCCCCAGGGACCAGGGTTAAAACTAGGCCGTCCAGTCCCTGACTCAGTTCTTCTTTTCACTTCAGCCAACTAGCCCTGGATGTTCTTCAACTCCTGCTTCATTTCCTCTACCCATTGAGGCTCCACAACTGCGTTCAGGGAAGCCTCCACACTCCGGACCTTCCCCACTGGGACCGCCATTCCCTGCTCCTGTTCTCGAGCGCGTGCTTGACTTCCCACCTCAGAAAAGTCTATACGTGGATTCATTCTAATCTGCTCCCGTAGTGCCTGCTTTATTAACGGGTCCCGCAGTCCAGTCACCAACAGGTCGCATAGTGTTATGTCAACAGGTTCTACCCCTACGCAGTCTTTTCTTTCGATTGCCGTGTGTAACTCTTGGAGGACATTCATATACTGGGTGATGGTCTCCCCCTCCCCATGCATCCGACTTAACATCCAGGTTCTTAACTCTCCAACGTTGGTTTGGTCCCCATGGGTCTGTTCTAAAATCTGCAAAACCTTATCAAAGGTGTTGTGGTGTCCCGAAGGTTTTAACATCACTGAATTCCGAGCCTCCCTGTCTAATGCCATGAGAGCTACTTCTGCTTCCAGGTCAGGAGTCATCGGGTGCATTCGAAAGAGCCCCCGCATTCACTCTGTCCAGCTCCATAGCATGGTATTGGAGCCAGAAAATCTAGGCTGGTTGCTCAGCATAGCCCCCAACGAAATGCTGGAACGAGGGCCCTCGTCAACTGTTGAGTTCACGGCCCTGCCCTGTTCTGAGGCGTCGTTGTCCGCGCTCGGAGACTGCATCCTGCCGACTACGCCAAGTGTAGGTAACAGCAGGTTCGCAGGATGCAGTGACAAGACGCGAGACAGGTTGAACTTTGAAAAGCAAACTTTTATAATTTAAAGCCGCTAGGGCTATACTAAGCAACCAAAAAGGGATAACAATAGTTGTTCTCGCAGGGACTCAGTACAATCAAACACTATTTAAAAAGAACATGACTAACCCAGCCGAGGCCGGTTACTATGGGGCCACGGTATGGCCGTCTACGGGTCCTTATACTCTATAATGTCACTTATCCGTCCTGACGTCCCTCTGCGTCTCTGTGGAAGCTGCGTTGCTGGTGAAGCTGCTTTGGCGTCTTTGAGGAGGCTGTTCTTGTGTCTTTGATGAGGCTGCTGTGGCGTCTTTGATGAGGCTGCCTTGGCATCGCAGCCGCTGGGCCCAGCTGCTGAATATTTGGAGTAGTCTTCGGGCATTCCAGCGCCCAGGAGGAGTTGGGGCACAACAGGCCCTGATGGAGTCCTGAGATAAAGTAACCTCCTGTTGTAACAGCGGGGTTGCGCTTGTTAGCTAGTTCAATGGGACTCCTGTCCCCAAGCAGGGTTGTGTCGCAGTGCTCAAGAGTGGCGGTTTACTGGCCACATGCACAGCCTGGGGCTGTGTGCTCTGTTGATGAGGCACAGGCCCCAACTGCCGACTGCAGCGGGGTGAAGGTGACTTTGAGCAGTGATAGACAGGCCGCAACCATGGGCTGAAGTGAAACAGCAGCGTCCGTGAGTGGCACCGGGCAGGCCGCAACCGCGGGCTGAAGGGGGATGGCAGCAGCCGGGAGAGGGAGCGGACAGGCCACGGAGGGCTCGAGCTCAGCGGAAACGGCCTAGGATGACTGGGGGCAGATCGTAACCTGGGATTGGGGTGAAGAGGCAGTCCCCTGTCGGTAAGCTCGGTGCCTCCTTCCTGAGGGCCACTGCGTATCTACCCTCTGCTGCTGGTCTCTTCTCTGAACTGTCAGTGTCCTTCCCATTCTCTGACGCCCCCTCCGTCTCCTGCTCCGTGTCTGACGTATCACCAACTGACTCCTCTGTGCGCTCCCTGTCCCTTTTATACTCGCCCCTCCCCTTGCTGTCCTGTCACTCAAAACAGTCCACTCTCCTCCTCTGTTCCCCGGGTACTGTTTCCTTAGGAACTCAGATGGCGGTCCCCTTGGTTCCGGCCCAGACACTCTGTGGGGGTCCTCCTCCCTACACATGCTTCAATAGCATGCCAAAAGTTAAAAAAAATGTTTAAAAATAAAAAAACAAAGAAAACCTAAAAGTTCAAAGCACCCCCCTTTCGCCCCAATCAAAATAAACCATAAAAAAACAAATCACACTTACACATATTAGGTATCGCCGCATTCAGAATCACCTGATATATCAATAAAAAGATCATTAACCCGATGGCTAAACGGCGTAGCGAGAAAAAAAGTCAAAACGCCAAAATTACGTTTTTCGGGTCGCTGCGACATTGCATTAAAATACAATAACAGGTGATCAAAAAAACGTATTTGCACAAAAGTGGTATCATTAAAAACGTGAGTCTGGCACCCAAAAAATAAGCCCTCACCCGACCCCATATCACGAAAAGTGGAGATGCTACGGGTCTCAGAAAATTGCGCAATTTTTTTTTTTTAAGCAAACTTTGGAGTTTTTTTTCACCACTTAGATAAAAGAGAAAATAGACATGGTTGGTGTCTATGAACTCGTAATGACCTGGAGAATCATAATGGCAGGTTAGATTTAGCATCTAGTGAACCTAGCAAAAAAGCCAAGCAAAAAACAAGTGTGGGATTGCACTTTTTACAATTTCACAGCACTTGGAATTTTTTTCCCGTTTTCGAGTACATGACATGGTAAAACCAATGGTGTCGTTTAAAAGTACAACTCGTCCCACCAAAAATAAGCCCTCACATGGCCATATAGACAGAAAAATAAAAAAAGTTATGGGTCTGGAAAGAAGGGGAGTGAAAAACGAAAATGAAAAATCGAAAAAAGCTCTGGGAATAAAGGGGTTAAAGGAGTGCGACTGCTAGAGTTGTAAAGTGGAGTTGAGAAGTCTGTGCCAATCCAGACCTTGTTCATTTTTGACAAGAGTCAGCCTGTCGGCATTTTCAGTAGACAAGTGAATGTGCCTAGGGAATTTGAACTTGCAATTGTCTGATTGCTTGTACTATATAATGCAATGCTACAGTGTTGCAGTATATATTTAAAATCTTAGGAGCTTTCAGGAGGACGCTGCTACCATTGGTGCCCCACAATTGTGTCGTGGTGGACCGATGGGAGCCAGCAAATGTGAGCATTTGCAAGCATTCCATTTAAAGGCTATTTTCAGAGACTGACTGTGGCATATAAATAGTTAACAGCAGCGAAGAAAGCTCAGTTCTGACTGCGCCTGGAAGACAAAGATGCTGGTTATATAATTATAATATCACATACAATCTGAGTTAGTGAAATAAGAGAATTTTGGTAGAATAAAGCTCTAGTTTTTTTACCACTTAAAAATTAAGTAACATCCATAAAAAGCAAACTGCCTTAAAGATTGTAGCAAGTTGACAGCTAATATTGCTTCAAATAACAGGTTTGATATTGTCATCTGTCCTCTGGCACTTCTAAACTATTGTACAAAAATATGACTAGATCTGGAAATATAACTGGAAAATGAATTGTTTTCCAGTTTTACTTTGATATTAAGCAGTTGCTAAGGATTAAAAAAATGGGTTTTCTTACATAATAAGCGCTGCTTTTGTCAATAGTTTATCTCTAGTATTGTAGCCCAGCCCCAATCACTTTCTAAAGAAAGCGGCAATACCATGTAACAGCTCTCAAACTAGAGCGGTGGTAGTGAAAAAAATAAAAAACAGATTCTTTTTTTTAATTTTGGATGACCTCTCTCTTAGTTAGCACACTCAAATATATTATTGAACTCTTGCATTCTCATAACCATTCTCTTAGCCAACTATATTGTAGGTAAAGCTATTCTATTTGCTTGTTATGACAGTCAGAGCTCCATAAAGAGTCGATGCTCCTAGTTACTGCATGGGAATGTATCATAAAGTACAGCAGTAGTTTGGCCCAACCCTAGTTTGCCAGAGAGTTATGAATGTATTCTAAGAAACAGGTTGCTTTTAAAGACTAAGGGTGCTTTATAAGGATGCATATACACTGCTCAAAAAAATAAAGGGTACACTTAAACAACAGAATATAACTCCAAGTAAATCAAACCGGTAAAATCAAACTGTCCACTTAGGAAGCAACACTGTTTGACAATCAATTTCATATGCTGTTGTGTAAATGGAATAGACAACAGAAGGAAATTATTGGCAATTATCAAGACACCCTCAATAAAAGAGTGGTTCTGCAAGTGGGGACCACAGACCACATCTCAGTACCAATGCTTTGTGGCTGATGTTTTTGGTCACTTTTGAATGTTGGGTGTGCTTTCACACTCGTGGTAGCATGAGACAGACTCTACAACCCACACAAGTGGGCTCAGGTAGTGCAGCTCATCCAGGATGGCACATCAATGCGAGCTGTGGCAAGAAGGTTTGCTGTGTCTGTCAACGTAGTGTCCAGAGGCTGGAGGCGCTACCAGGAGACAGGCCAGTACACCAGAAGACGTGGAAGGGACCATAGGAGGGCAACAACCAAGCAACAGGACCGCTACCTCAACTTTGTGCAAGGAGGAACAGGAGGATCACTGCCAGAGCCCTGCAAAATGACCTCCACCAGGCCACAAATGTGCATGTGTTAGAAACCAACTCCAGGAGGATAGTCTGAGTGCCTGACGTCCACAGATGGGGGTTGTGCTCACAGCTCAGCACCGTGCAGGACGCTTGGTATTTGCCAAAGAACACCAGGATTGGCAAATTTGCCACTGGCGCCCTGTGCTCTTCACAGATGAATGCAGGTTCACACTGAGCATATGTGACAGACGTGACAGAGTCTGGAGACACAGAGGGCGAAAATTACCCTACACTGACCGGGATGACCATCATCTTATTCGAATGTCACTCAGCAACTGCAGGATGACATTAAGTGACCTACAAAAGGAATGGCAAATGGCAGCTGGGGTGAAGTGTATGGCAAGAACAGTTCATAACAGGCTCCTAGAGGCAGAGCTCAAGTCATGTAAAGGTAGAAAAAAGCCTTTCATCACTGAGAAGCAAAGGAGAGCCAGTGTCACGATCCATTTTTGGATCTGTAGCAGATCTGGCTCTTCATATTAAAACTTTTTTCCTTTCAGGCCATCGGGGGTTAATGTCTGTTTTTCCCCCGGTGGCCGCTGGTGTAATTACATTGCTGCTGAGTTTACTGATGCAGGTGGTGTCCACTCTCATCATTTTTTAAGAGGTGACCTGATGCATCAGCTAACCGTCAGTGTTAGAGTTCATGCTACAGTGACCTAGCTGTAGGAAGGAGCTTGCTGGGAGCAGTGTTGCCTCAGCTGTTTATGGTGTATCTGGTGTCATGATCCTGCTGTGCGGTGCTTTACAGCAGAAAGCTAAGTGTTGTATTTTTGTTACCCTGTTCCTTTTTCTGTCTGTCTATCCTTTCCTTATGTTGTCTTAGTGAAGTGGTGTCCTCACTTGCCAATTCCCTGCAAAGTGTGGATGTAGGACCACCACATCAAATCCGTGAAATGGCCAGCCCAATTTCCAGACCTGAACCCCATTTGAAAACATCTGGAATGTAATCAAGGGGAAGTTTGATAGTCACAAGCCATCAAACAAAGAACTGCTTAAATTTGTCATGGTTAGGACATGGCTAATGTCCAGTTCTCACAGGGTTAACTTTTGCCGGCCTCTCTTTGGATCTGGGAGGGGTATTTATACTCACTCCAGACTAGGATTCCCTGTCAGCTATACTGTTATTCTGGCTGTGTGTCTGACCCCCCTGGTGTGTGTATATACGGCATTGCTTGTTTGATTCCCATGTATGACCCGGTCTGTCCCCTCACTCTGAACTCCGTCTCTCGTTTTGGTACTATTGTCTTCTCCGGTTCTGACCTCCTGGCTTGGCTATTGTTACTCCATTACAGTTTGTCCCTATTGTACCGTCCATTGCCCGTTCTGGTTTTCTGATCTATTGCTACATCCTGACTATTCGCTCTGTCTAACCCTTTGGTACTGTCCTGTTATCTCGTGCTTTGACCCGGCTTGATCTGGTTTACGTCCCTGTCTATGCCCCTTGGTAACTTGTCCTGTAGTTACCTTTCTAGGAGTTTCCCTGCAGCTCCTAGCTCTTTGGAGCTTAGGCCATGCCCCCAGCAGTCACGTGTTTCAGGTCCTGATAGTCTGAAGCATGCATCGTCACCGCTGCTGTCCCGCTCCACAGGTATCTTTGAGCACTGTTTCTGTACTCAGGACACGCGCACTGGCTCAGTGAGCAAGTGCAGTGCGGTGTTCCTGACAAAATTGACCAGGAGTGGTATAAGGTCACTCAAAAGCAGTGTGAAGGACTGGTGGAAAGGATGCCAAGATACCTGAAAGCTGTGATTAAAAATCATGGTTATTCCACAAAATATTGATTTCTGAACTCTTCCTGAGTTAAAACATTAGTATTGTTGTTTCTAAATGATTATGAACTTGTTTTCTCAGCATTATTTGAGGCCTGCAAGCACTGCATTTTTTTGTTATTTTGACCATTTCTCATTTTCTGAAAATAAATACAAAATTTAACCCTTGGAAATTGGAAGAAATGTTGTCAGTAGTTTATAGAATAAAAGAGCAATTTACATTTTACTAAAAAATCTAATATATACTTACCTTGTAAAGTCTTCACATCCTGTTCCATCCAGATGTGTCCGGATCCCAGAATTCCAAGCGGCAGAAGTTCACTGACCGCCATATTGGGACACCCAAGTGATGAGTGTCTCAATATGGAAACTGCTGGTGGTACGTGCGGTACCACCATCGGAACACCGTCGCACCACACACACACTCTGTATATGCCATAAGCACCATAAACACACTGTACAGGGGGAGGGGTGAGTGCACATAGGAAAGAGGACACACAGAGGGGAGACAGCTCAAATGAGAGAACACATGTGAGATGAAGACAGCACAGTGGTGGAAAGAGAGAGAGCAGACAAGGGGGAGAGCACATGGGGTACACAGATCAAAGATGAGGTGACATGAGAGGAGACAGCAGATGGGGAGAGAGAAAGTGCACAGGGGTGAGTGAAACAGCACAGGGGGGAGATAGCGCAAATGGGACAGCACATGAGAAGAGAACACAGCACAGGAAGGAGAGAGACAGCAGACAAGGGGGATAGCACATGGACCCCCATCGTGACATTACCGCCCTACTGCGATAGCATCAGGCCTCCATCTAGTATGCCTATAAGGCGAAAAATCAGACAAACTGAAAATTTTGCAGTGGTCTCTTAATTTTTGCTAGAGCTGTATATATACCGTTATATAGTATGTTTTATATTTGTGTTGTCGCCGTGTTTTGTAGACTCAGGCTTTTATGGTTGATTTTGAGCTGTATTTTAGTTGGAGGAGGATGATGGAGAGGTCCAAGCAACTGTCATTTTGAGAATAGTAGAGCTGAGCAGTGTGTAGTAACAATTGCAGAAGAACAACCTGTAGTACATCTAAATACAGTATGTAGTACAGTTATACAGTAATACTGAGCATAGTAGCTTTGAATACAGATCCATGGTGAGATAAAACACCAACAAATCTGTGTGTCTCTCTGCCTCTCTCTCTTATTCCAGTTGATCCCTCTTCCATGTACTTCCTTCCATTATAGACTTCTGTGTCCAGTATATAAGGTAAAAGGGAGATGAAAGTCATATTCTTGCAAAAGTCAGGTCGTCAGAAGCCAGCATCCATGGACTTAAAGCATTACCATGAAGAGACTACCCAACCACAGAATCTTCATCAGGAAGACCAGCAACTCCTACTCGAATGTAAGAAACAGCCATCAGAAACTAAAACTTAAGGATCCGTCTTACCATTAATTTCAAAACATAACATAAACCTAATGATAAAAAATGTGTCTAATGGGCCAAAAAATATGACATACAAATATGGTATTGCTGTAATTGTACTGACTTGTTAAATAAAGCTCAAAATAAATTCCATAAAAAAAGAAACCTAAAAAAACTAAATGTAGTTTAACCCCTTTACCCCCAAGGGTAGTTTGCACGTTAATGACTGGGCCAATTTTTACAATTCTGACCACTGTCTCTTTATGAGGTAATAACTCTGGAACGCTTCCTTGGATCCTGATGGATCCTGGTGATTCTGATAATGTTTTCTCGTGACATATTGTCCTTCATGTTAGTGGTAAAATTTCATTGATATAACTTGCATTTATTTGTGAAAAAAGAAATTTGGTGAAAATTTTGAAAATTTCGCAATTTTCCAACTTTGAATTTTTATGCCCTTAAATCACAGAGATATGGCACACAAAAAACTTAATAACATTTCTCACATGTTTACATTACATCAGCACAATTTGGGAAACAATTTTTTTTGTTAGGAAGTTATAAGGGTTAAAATTTGACCAGCAATTTCTCATTTTTACAACACCATTTTATTTTTAGGGACCACATTACATTTGAAGTCACTTTGAGGGGTCTATATGATAGAAAATACCCAAAAGTGACACTATTCTAAAAACTGCACCCCTCAAGGTGCTCAAAACCACATTCAAGAAGTTTATTAAACCTTCAGTTGCTTCAAAGGAATTTTTTTTAATGTTTAAAAAAAAATGAACATTTAACTTTTTTCACAAAAGAATTACTTCAGGTCCAAATTTTTTATTTTACCAAGGGTAACAGGAGAAATTGGACTGCAAAAGTTATTGTGCAACTTGTCCTCAGCAAGCTGATACCTGATATGTGGGGGGAACCACTGTTTCGGTGCATGGCAGAGCTCAGAAGGAAAGGAGCGCAGTTTGACTTTTTTAACACAAAATTGGCTGAAATTCAGATCGGATGCAATGCAACATTTGGACAGCCCCTTATGTGCCTAAACAGTGGACACCCCCCAAATATGACCCGATTTTGGAAACTAGACCCCCGCAAGGAACTTCTCTAGATATGTGCTGAGAACTTTGAACCACCAAGGGCTTCATAGAAGTTTATAACGTACAGCCGTAGAATTAAACAATCATATTTTTTTCCACAAAAATGATCTTTTCACACCCAATTTTTATTTTCCCAAGGGTAACAGGACTGCAAAAGTTATTGTGCAATTTGTCCTGAGTACGCTGATACCCCATATGTGGGGGTAAACGACTACTTTTGCGCATGGCAGAGCTCAGAAGGGACTTTTTTGGCTGGAATTGAGATCAGACGCCATGTCGTGTTTGGAAAGCCCCTGATGTGCCAAAACAGTGGAAACCCCCCCACAAATGACACCATTTTGGAAACTAGACCCCCAAAGGAACTTGCGCGGTGAGCACTTTGAACCCTCGAGGGCTTCAAAGAAGTTTATAACGGCCGGGCATGAAATTAAAAAAAACATTTTTCCTACAAGCATGATCTTTTAGTCCACAATTTTTTTATTTTCCCAAGGTAACAGTAGAAATTGGACCCCAAACGTTGTTGAGCAATTTGCCCTGAGTACGCTGAAACCCCATATGTGGGAGAAAACTACTGTATGGGCACACATCGGAGCTTGCAAGGGAAGTAGTGAAGTTTTGTAATGCAGACTTTGATGGAATGGTCTGCGAGTGTCATATCGCGTTTGGAGAGCCTCTGATGTGCCTAAACTGTTGAAACGCCCCACACGTGACCCCATTTTGGAAACTAGACCCCCCAAAAGAACTTATCTAGATGTGTGGTGAGCACTTTGAACCCCCAAGTGATTCACAGAAGTTTATAACGTAGAGCCATAAAAATAAAAAAATCGTATTTTTTTCCACAAAAATATTTTTGCCCCCAATTTTTTATTTGCCCAAGGGTAACAGTAGTAATTGGACCCCAAAAGTTGTTGTTCAATTTGTCCTGAGTAGGCTGATACCCCATATGTGGGGGTAAACCATTGTTTGGGCGCATGGCAGAACTAGGAAGGGAAGGAGCATCGTTTGACTTTTTCAATGCAGAAATGGCTGGAATAGAGATCAGATGCCATGTTGTGTTTGGAGAGCACCTGATGTGCCTAAACAGTGGAAACCCCCCAATTCTAACTCCAACCCTAACACCAACACACCCCTAACCCTAATCCCAGCCCTAACCTTAGCCATAACCCTAATCCTAGCCTTAACTCTAACCCTAGCCCTAGTCCTAACCCTAATGGGAAAATGGAAATAAATACTTTTTTTTAAATTTTATTATTTTTCCCTAACTAAGGGGGTGATAAAGGGGGGTTTGATTTACTATTTATGGCGGGTTTTTATGTTTAGCAGCTGTCACACACTAAAAGACGCTTTTTATTGTAAAAATAGTTTTTGCATCACTACATTTTGAGAGCTATAATTTTTCCATATTTTGACCCACTGAGTCATGTGAGGTCTTATTTTTTGCGGGACAAGAATGACGTTTTTATTGGTACCATTTTAGGGCACGTGAATTTTTTGATTGCTTTTTATTCTGATTTTTGGGACTCAGAATGAACAAAAACCAGCATTTCAGAAATTTCTTTTGGGGGGTGCGTTTACACCATTCCGTATGTGGTAAAATTGATAAAGCGGTTTTATTCTTCGGGTCAGTATGACTACAGCAATACCTCATTTATGTCTTTTTTTATGTTTTGTCACTTTTATGCAATGAAAACAATTTTATATAAAAAATTATTTTTGCATCGCTTTATTCTGCGAGCTATAACTTTTTTATTTTTTCACTGATGATGCTATATGGTGGCTCGTTTTTTGCGGGACAAGATGTCGCTACCATAGTCATTTATATCAGTCTTTTTGATCGCGCGTTATTGCACTTTTTTTTCAGCGGTATGATGATAAAGCATTGTTTTTTGCTTTGTATTTTATTTTTATTTTTTAAGGGCTTCACTAAAGGGGTTAACTAGTGGGACAGTTTTATAGGGCGGGTCGTTACAGACATGGCAATACTAAATATGTGTACGTTTATTGTTTTTTTTTTTATTTCCAAAAAATGAATTAGGGAATTTTTTTTTTATTTATTTAGGGATTTTTTTTTATAAATTATTTTTAAACTTTTTTTTTTACTTTATTACTTTGTCGCAGGGGGGACATTACTGTGAAGTGTCAGATCGCTGATCTGACATTTAGAACAGTGCTGTGTCAGATCAGCGATCTGACAGGCGCTGCACAGGCTTCCTCACTGCCTGCTTTCAGCAGGCATTGAGGCAGCCACCTCCCTGCAGGCCCCCGAAGGCCCCCGTGGCCATCTTGGATCTGGGGCCTGCAGGGAAGGAGACCATCCGAGCAGTGTAGCACATGGCGCTGCTCGGGGGGCTCAGAAAAGCACTGAGGGAGTCCCCTCCCTGCTGATGCTTCCCTAATCCCCCAGTACACTGCAATCATGTTTGATCGCAGTGTGCCAGGGGTTATCGTGCCAGGGGCGGTCCGTGACCGCCCCTGACACATAGTGCCAAGTGTCAGCTGTGATAATCAGCTAACACCCGGGGACGCCGCTGATCGCTATGACGTACTATCCCGTCCATGGGAATTAAGTCCCAGGTCACATGGACGGGATAGTATGTCTAATGACTGAAAAGGGTTAACTATGCAATTGCTTTATAAAATTAAAAATATTAACCTATATAACTGTTATTTAACTAATTGTCTAATATAAATAATATGTCATTCATATGTATTCATTACTGCATATGTATTTTAAAAGGTTTTCCAATCAGACTCCTATAGTGTGATAATGAACATTTGTTTAGTCTTGATAACTGACAATGAAAAAAAAAATATTTTGTAATTTGTGATAAAAACTGGCTGGTCCCAAAGGGGTTAAGTACTACAACATACAGTAATTCATAGAATCATAGAATTGTAGAGTTGGAAGGGACCTCCTGGGTCATCTGGTCCAACCCCCTGCTCAAAGCAGGATTCGCTAAATCATCCCAGACAGATGACTCTCCAGCCTCTGTTTGAAGACTTCTATTGAAGGAGAACTCACCACCTCTCGTGGCAGCCTGTTCCACTCATTGATCACTCTAAATGTCAAAATGTTTTTTGTAATATTTAATCTTTGTCTCCTCCCATTCAGTTTCATCCCATTGCTTCTAGTCTTTCCTTGTGCAAATGAGAATAAAGTTGATCCTTCTACAATGTGACAGCCCCGCTTAATCCCCGCTTAATTGTAAAGTGCTGCGGAATATGTTGGCGCTATATAAATAAAAATTATTATAATTATTATTATTATCCCCTTAGTGACGAAGCCAAATTTTTGAAATCTGACCAGCATCACTTTATGTGGTAATAACTTTGGAACACTTCAACAAATCCCAGTGATTTTGAGACTTTTTTCGTGACACATTGTACTTTATGATAATGGTAAATTTAGGTCAATATGCTTTTTATATTTTTATTTATAAAAAATATCAGAAAATTGTTAAAAAATTAGCAATTTTCAAACTTTGAATGATTATCCCTTTAATCCAGATAGTCATACCACACAAAAACATTCATAAATAACATTTTCAACATGCCTGCTTTACGTCAGCATCATTTGTAAAATGTTCTTTTATTTTGTTAGCACTTTAGGAGGTTTAAAAATGGAGCAGTAATTTTTCATTTTATCAAGGAAATTTACAAAATTCATTTTTTTAGTGACCTATCCAGGTTTGAAGTGACTTTGGGGGTCCTATATATTGGAAAACACCCAAAAGAGACACCATTTTAAAAACAGCACCCTCTGACATATTGAAAACTGCAGTCAGGTAGTTTATTAACCCTTCAGGTGATTTTCAGGAATTAATGCAAAGTGGCATGACTAGTGTTGAGCATTCCGATACTGCAAATATTGAGTATCGGCCGATATTCGCTGTATCGGAATTCCGATACCGAGTACCGATATTTTTTCAATATCGGAATCGGAAGGTCCCATAATGCAATGAGCCACTGTTGTGGCTCTGATTGGCTGCCGAAATGATGTCATCATGATGCACGGTCTGTGCGCATCATGATGCGCAGTCAGTTCGGGCCTTCCGGGGGGTCTGTGCCGACTGCCCGGGGGTCTGTACCGGCCTGCTCGGGGGTCTGTATCGGCCTGCCGGGGGTCTGTGCCGGCCTGCCGGGGGTCTGTGCAACTGTCCGGGGGTCTGTGCGGACTGCCGGGGGTCTGTACCGGCCTGCCAGGGGGCTGTACCGGCCTGCCGGGGGGCTGTGCCGACTGCCCAGGAGTCTGTACCGGCCTGCTTGGGGGTCTGTACCGGCCTGACGGGGGTCTGTGCCGGCCTGACGGGGGTCTGTGCCAACTGCCCGGGGGTCTGTACCGGCCTGCCGGGGGGGCTGTACCGGCCTGCCGGTGGTCTGTGCCGACTGTCCGGGGGTCTGTGCAGGCTGCGGGGGTCTGTGTAGGCATCGTCCGATGGGACTACAAGTCCCATCGGGCGATGCCTGCTACCATGACGGTGATTGACACATTAGCCAATGATGGGACAGTAGTAGTCCCCTCATACGGCTAATGTGTTGAATGTAAAAAAAAAAAAAAAATACATACTACGTACGTACTACATGCTACATACATACTACATACATGCAACATACATACTACATACATGCTACATACATACTACATATATACTACATGCATGCAACATACATACATACTACATATACCACATGCATGCAACATGCATACTACATATATACCACATATATACTACATGCATGCAACATACATATATACTACATGCAACATGCATACTACATATATACTACATGCATGCAACATACATACTATATATACCACATGCATGCAACATGCATACTACATATATACCACATATATACTACATGCATGCAACATACATATATACTACATATATACTACATGCAACATGCATACGACATATATACTACATGCATGCAACATACATACTACATATATACCACATGCATGCAACATGCATAGTACATATATACCACATATATACTACATGCATACTACATATATACCACATGCATGCAACATACATATATACAACATATATACTACATGCAACATACATACTACATACAGTATATACTAAATATATACTACATGCATGCAACATACATATATACTACATGCAACATACATACTACATATATACTACATGCATGCAACATACATACTACATATAAACTACATGCATACTACATATATACCACATGCATGCAACATACATATATACAACATATATACTACATGCATGCAACATACATATATGCTACATATATACTACATGCATGCAACATACATATATACAATATATACTACATGCATGCAACATGCATACTACATATATACCACATATATACTACATGCATGCAACATACATATATACTACATATATACTACATGCAACATACATACTACATACATACTGCATATATACCACATGCATGCAACATGCATACTACATATATACTACATATATACTACATGCATGCAACATACATACTACATATATACCACATGCATGCAACATGCATACTACATATATACTACATGCATGCAACATACATATATACTACTTACAATACATTCATACAATACATACATATAGACATACAGTACATATAACATAGAGTATATACTCACCATCACTTGTCACTTTGTTCCCCGAAGCCATTGTCATCTGTGGAATAAATATTAAAATAACAAACCACCAATATACTTACCCCTGATCCGCAGAAGTCCACGAGTGACCCACGACGATCTTGCGTGGAGAACAGCACCATCAGCTGATGCTACCGTTCTCTACGGGCTCCAGGAATACAATGACGGGAGGTAGGTATCCTTCCGCACTGTATTCCTCTGCCACTGTAAAAAAAAAATCCCTAGTCTCACTTTATGGCATTGCTGTGTGAGAAATTTCCCACGCAGCTTTTGCCATAAAGTGAGACTAGGGATTTTTTTTTTTACCGTGGCGGAGGATTACAGTGCGGAAGGATACCTACCTCCCGTCATTGGTTTCCTGGAGCCCGTAGAGAACGGTAGCATCAGCTGATGCTGCTGTTCTCCACGCAAGATCGTCGTGGGACACTCGTGGACTTCTGCGGATCAGGGGTAAGTATATTGGTGGTTTGTTATTTTAATATTTATTCCACAGATGACAATGGCTTCGGGGAACAAAGTGACAAGTGATAGTGAGTATGTACTCTATGTTATATGTACTGTACGTCTATATGTATGCATTGTATGAATGTATAGTATGTAGTATATATGTATGTTGCATGCATGTAGTATATATGTAGTATGCATGTTGCATGCATGTGGTATATATGAAGTATGTATGTATGTTGCATGCATGTAGTATATATGTAGTATATATGTAGTATGCATGTTGCATGCATGTGGTATATATGTAGTATGTATGTATGTTGCATGCATGTAGTATATATGTGGTATATATGTAGTATGCATGTTGCATGCATGTAGTATATATGTTGTATATATGTATGTTGCATGCATGTAGTATATATGTTGTATATATGTATGTTGCATGCATGTGGTATATATGTAGTTTGCATGTAGTATATATGTGATATATATGTAGTATGTATGTTGCATGCATGTAGTATATATGTAGTATGCATGTAGTGTTTATGTAGTATGTATGTTGCATGTAGTATATATGTAGTATATATGTATGTTGCATGCATGTAGTATATATGTGATATATATGTAGTATGCATGTTGCATGCATGTAGTATATATGTTGTATATATGTATGTTGCATGCATATGGTATATATGTAGTATGCATGTAGTATATATGTAGTATGCATGTATGTTTCATGCATGTAGTATATATGTAGTATGTATGTTGCATGTAGTATATATGTATGTTGCATGCATGTAGTATATATGTAGTATATATGTAGTATGTGTGTTGCATGTAGTATATATGTTGTATATATGTATGTTGCATGCATGTAGTATATATGTTGTATATGTGTATTTTGCATGCATGTTGGTATATATGTAGTATGCATGTAGTATATATGTGGTATATATGTAGTATGCATGTTGCATGCATGTGGTATATATGTAGTATGTATGTTGCATGCATGTAGAATATATGTAGTATGCATGTTGCATGTAGTATATATGTATGTTGCATGTATGTAGAATATATGTGGTATATATGTAGTATATATGTATGTTGCATGAATGTAGTATATATGTGGTATATATGTAGTATGCATGTAGTATGTACTGTATGTGGTATATATGCAGTATGCATGTTGCATGCATGTGGTATATATGTAGTATGTATGTTGCATGCATGTAGTATATATGTAGTATGCATGTTGCATGTAGTATATATGTAGTATATATGTATGTTGCATGCATGTAGTGTATATGTGGTATATATGTAGTATGCATGTTGTATATATGTAGTATGTATGTATGTTGCATGCATGTAGTATACATGTAGTATGCATGTTGCATGCATGTAGTATATATGTTGTATGTATGTATGTTGCATGCATGTAGTATGTAGTATATATGTAGTATGTATGTTGCATGTATGTAGCATGTACTGTATGTAGTATGTATGTAGTATGTTTTTTTTTTTTTTGTTCAACACATTAGCCGGATGATGGGACTACTACATTATCTAATGTGTCAATCACCGTCATGGTAGCAGGCATCGCCCGATGGGACTTGTAGTCCCATCGGACGATGCCTGCACAGACCCCAGGACAGTCGGTACAGACCACCGGCAGGCCGGCACAGCCCCCCGGCAGGCCGGTACAGACCCCCGGCAGTCCGCACAGACCCCCGGGCAGTCCGCACAGACCCCCGGCAGGCCGGCACAGACCCCCGGAAGGTCCGTACCTACCCCCGAGAGGCTGTACAAGGACAGAAAAGGGTTTTTCTTATTCCGATACCGGAAGTCCCATAGACTTGAATGGGACTTCCGGTATCAGAATCGGCGATACCCGATACGAAAAAGTATCGGGCCGATACCATCCAATCCGATATTTTAGGGTATCGGATGGTATCGCTCAACACTAGGCATGACAGAAATGAAAATGTGTATTTTTACCACCTAAATGCCACTAACTTCTGAACAGGTTATAACAGCTGTCAGACTCTAAGGCCGCTATTTGGGCATGAATTGCCATGGCAAACATCTGGACCACACAATCATGATCTCAGGGTGCCGATGAGGATAAAGAGGAAGCCCCCACACTCTGTTAACTCTTTATATGATGTTGTCACTATTGACAGCAGCATATAAGGGGTTAAAAAGATTTGGACGGTGCAAACACTGATCGTGGCTGATGCAGCAAGTTGTCAGCTATAGTGAACAGCCAACAGCTACTGGTTTGTCACCTGTATGGGGATGCTATTCTCTTATATCTCACATCTGTTAAAAGACGTATTGGCGGTCATTAAGGGGTTAAAATGTGGTGCCCAAAACTGAACACAGTATTCCAGATGAGGTCCGACCAAAGAGGAGTAGAGGGCAATAATGACTTCACGTGATCTAGACTGTATGCTTCTGTTAATACATCCTAGAGTTGCATTTGCCTTTTTTGCTGCTGCATGACTGTAATTCCCTATGACATAGCTGAATATTATATTAGAAGACACATTTAAAATACATTTGCTCCAGTTTGACTCAGCTACAGTTTTTAGCCAACCTGATTCAGAAGATAACTGTAACGATGATTTATTCTGGGCTCCAATCCAGAGCTACTGAAATCAGGGATGGAGCCTGCAGTTTCTCATCTCTTCAGTATGAATACAAACAGAATAACAAATCCTACACAGCTACTACTGTAAGACCTTCCTCCTCCAGACCACGACCTTTGACAGGAGGCTGCAGATGTTATTTTGTATCATTTCTAGCTATGAGTCTTGACCTCTCTGATGTTCTTCTAGGAAGAAGCAAGGGGAAACCTTGTAGATAAATAAACATTAGCAAAATAAGAGAAACTTAACTGAATCGTATAGGTTTGTTAAACTTTTAGTGAAGACAATGCACAGTTTATGTAGATTACTTATACTAAAACCAAACTCCCACCATCCTATATTCTCAGGAAAAGGTCAGTAATTTTTGATCCTTGAACCTCATGGCTGTTCTTTTGATTAGCCTCGTTTGAGCAATGTTATATGTGCGTCACGCTGAAATCATGACGTTTGTCATGAACCCACTTCTCAGCATGTGACTTTGGGTTATGTCTGCAAGGGTTAATCTATCCCCTCTCACTCAGTCCAGCATTGAACCTCTGTCCAGTGCTGCAATGGGAGCATAAATCACACTCCGACACAGCCCCGCACCCCACTCATACACGCTGCTACCACTCACCGAAAGCACGGGCGATGAGTCCCGGAAGTACTACTACTACTGTCTGCCAATCACCAGGAGCACACACACTCTAAGGCTATGGATTATTTTAGAGCATACAAGGTTCCAACTTATTAACGTTTTAAGCTTTAATAGAAAAGGTACAGTGCTTACAATAAAAGGATATAAAAATATGAAAATAAAAAGTGACATACAAATATGCAAAATAGTTATAAAAATAAAAGGGAGAAACTTACAGAAATATCTAAATTTTGCAGTCTGGTATTCTGTTCCCTGAGGGGAGAAGGAATATGAAATGGATCACATCAGCTTGGCTGTCCCTCGACTGTGAACAACTTTCTTTGTGTATGGCCTAATTTATAGATTTAACCTGGAGATCAGATTTCTAGACCAGCCTCTCATGTTAATAAATGATAGAAAACTGACGGCACATCAAGAACTAGTCTGAACAAGTGCATACCTAAAAACAGCTAACATATCAAAATTAGATAATGGTTGCATTCAATTGCATTAAGGCATGTCAATATGAAATACATGAAGTATGAATAGCATAATGGCTTTTGAAATTTAGGAAAAACACATAAGATACTTAGCACAAAATTTGGCCAAAAAAATGCGAGCCCATCCAAAAACGTCAAGGTAATCTCATGGATCGGATGGGTCCCTTACCTAACTGCCTAGTGTGAACACTTACCTCTGGCTAATGACTTGGTAAAGCCTATATTTATAGGAAGGTCAGAACCAAATGTGATTGAATGTAATTAAAACCACAGCATGGTGAAAGGCGGAGTGCTCAGTCAGAAAGCTAGAATACAAATAACAGAAATATGACAGCACATCAAGAACTAGTCTGAACAAGTGCATAACAAAAAACAGCTACATATCAAAATGAGGAAATGGTTGCACTCAATTTTATTAAGGCATGTCAATGTGAAATACATGAAGTGTGAATAGCGTAATGGCTTTTGAAATTTAGAAAAACCACATGAGCTGCTTAGCACAAAATATGGCCTCTCATGTTAATATTCTAATTTCTGGTTTGTCACTGGGCCATGGCTACTTTTACCAATGAATATGTTTTTTCCTGTGAACACTCTTTGTGTAAGCTTTTTCATAGTAAATATACAGTGTCAGGTTGCAATTTGGCATCTCCCTTCAAAGGCATCAGAAGGTGTGAAATGTCTCCAATTCTGTGTGCTCTCAGGGAGGCCCCCTGGGGTTGGAGACTGGAAAAACTGTCTTCTCAAGATACATATGCTATCACCTTTGTGAGACCTGCTGCCTGAGGACTAATGCTAGTTAACTGCCGGCCATACAAATACATATTTCCACTACAACTTTGCACCATCAAAATTAAAAGGATAGTCAGGAATACCAAAAGATAAAGAGATTATCAGGACAGCAGTCTATCAGTCTTTACTGATCTGGCAGTTGGACTGGAGTCCAATGTATCAATGCTCCCATCTCCAAAAATGAGACAATTCACTTGGGTCCTTGTTCTGCAATTCAGACTATCCAACTAAGGAGACAATGAAGAGCCAAAGGTAAAAGGTTGCTCTGGTGTGGCCCACTTCCAAATCCTCTGTTGATCGTTGCCCATAACATCCCTTTGACAGGTGTCTTTGAGGAAGCATGCATAGCTGGCAAGTCTTGTGAATGTGTCCTGGAAGGAACCTGTTAGTAGGGTGTCATTGGTGCAGCTCATCTCATGATTCAGAACAGAAAAGTACCTCAGTAACCTGTCAACTGTTACACACCTAGTTTACACACCTTATGGTGTATAGACCAGGAACTGATGAAATGTTATGCTAACGGTGTCACCATTCCTTTGTAGGAAAACATAATTGAAAAATTAAAATCTTCAGTGGTTGATATCTTTCAAGGGCTAACTGAAAAGATGATATCAAGTAGCAAGTATTCAAGCCCCTTCCTATATAGACTAACAACAGGAACATCAGAGGAGGAGATGTCAGCAACAGGGGTGCCATTTTCTTGGTGCCCTCCATTAGTATAGAGGAACTAGCATGTAGCTGGGGTAAAAGTTGTGTTTATAAACACTAGTGAAGTTGCTACTACAATACTCACATCCACAAGGTGAAAATGTGCAAGAGGGACTCAAAGCAAATGGAAGTTATAAACTAGGCAAGAGATGTCATATTATGAAAGTATTACTATTAAAGGAGTGGTAACATAATGGTGGATTTGGAATGTGTCAACAAAGGATGGCTTTATGATAATTGAAAGTGTCTATAGTATACAAGCTACAAAGCACACATGCAATGGGATATCCATGACCATGCATATGGAGCCTGCCAGAGATGATTCTTCAAGTTAAGCTAGCAGCTAATAGGTGCACCTGCCTCGGTTATCACACTCTGCATCTCCTCTTATGGTGATTGACAATGCTCACTTTGGAGCGCTGCCTGATCTAAATATCCAGTCTTGCACGCATTGATACTGCAGTGGCCAAAAGCACATACAGTGTGTGCAGCTGTGTTCTCTATCCTCTCCTGTGTGCAGCAGCTGCTTTCTGCACAAAGGATAACAAAGCAATGTTGTGGCCGAGGCTGACAGGAAAAGAAGATGAGAACATGCACATACTACCACTGCAGAGGCCAAGCGTGTGCACATTTAGGCACTCATTTCCTTTTACGGCCTGGCACGCTACATGAAAGAGGGGGTTCTGGCTGAGTGTGTGGAATTATGTTAAAAATTCACATTGCACAATATATACAAAAGACATATGACATGATACACACAACGCGATTGGTGTCCTCAGGGGCAGGATCACAACCACTAACCTAACATTCCTCCCCTTTTTAACAATGATGGTCCTCGACCATCTACAGTCATGGCCAAAAGTTTTGAGAATGACACAAATATTAATTTTTACAAAGTCTACTGCTTCATTTTTTGTAATGGCAATTTGCATATACTCCAGAATGTTATAAAGAGTGATCAGCTTAACAGCAATTACTTGCAAAGTCAATATTTGCCTAGAAAATTAACTTTATCCCCCAAAACACATTTCAAAATCATTGCAGCCCTGCCTTAAAAGGACCAGCTAACATCGTTTCAGTGATTGCTCCATTAACACAGGTGTGGGTGTTGATGAGGACAGGGCTGGAGATCAATCTGTCATGATTAAGTAAGAATGACACCACTGGACACTTTAAAAGGAGGCTGGTGCTTGGCATCATTGTTTCTCTTCTGTTAACCATGGTTATCTCTAAAGAAACACGTGCAGTCATCATTGCACTGCACAAAAATGGCCTAACAGGGAAGAGTATCGCAGCTAGAAAGACTGCACCTCAGTCAACAATCTATCGCATCATCAAGAACTTCAAGGAGAGAGGTTCCCTTGTTGCCAAAAATGCTCCAGGGCGCCCAAGAAAGACCAGCAAGCGCCAGGACCGTCTCTTAAAAGTGTTTCAGCTGTGGGATCGGGCTACCAGCAGTGCAGAGCTTGCTCAGGAATGGCAGCAGGCAGGTGTGAGTGCATCTGCACGCACTGTGAGGCGGAGACTCTTGGAGCAAGGCCTGGTCTCAAGGAGGGCAGCAAAGAAGCCACTTCTCTCCAGAAAAAACATCATGGACAGACTGATATTCTGCAAGAGGTACAGGTAGTGGACTGCTGAGGACTGGGGTAAAGTAATTTTCTCTGATGAATCCCCTTTTCGATTGTTTGGGACATCTGGAAAACGGCTTATTCGGAGAAGACCAGGTGAGCGCTACCACCAGTCTTGTCTCATGCCAACTGTCAAGCATCCTGAAACCATTCATGTGTGGGGTTGCTTCTCAGCCAAGGGAATGGACTCTCTCTCAGTCTTGCCTAAAAACACAGCCATGAATAAAGAATGGTACCAGAATGTCCTCCAAGAGCAACTTCTCCCAACCGTCCAAGAGCAGTTTAGCGATCAACAATGCCTTTTTCAACATGATGGAGCACCTTGCCATAAAGCAATGGTGATAACTAAATGGCTCAGGGAACAAAACATAGAGATTTTGGGACCATGGCCTGGAAACTCCCCAGATCTTAATCCCATTGAGAACTTGTTGTCAATCATCAAGAGACGGGTGGACAAACAAAAACCTTCAAATTCAGACAAAATAAAAGCATTGATTTTGCAAGAATGGACTGCTATCAGTCAGGATTTGATCCAGAAGTTGATTGAGAGCATGCCAGGGAGAATTGCTGAGGTCCTGAAGAAGAAGGGTCAACACTGCAAATATTGACTTGCTGCATTAACTCATTCTAACTGTCAATATAACCTTTTGTTACTCAGAATATGATTGCAATTATATTTCTGTATGTGATAAAAACTTCTGACAAACACACATAAAAACCAGAGGGCAGCAGATCATGTGAAAATATAATATTTGTGTCATTCTCAAAACTTTTGGCCATGACTGTATATACCTGAAAGACACCAATGCAATAACAAGAATAACAATCTCTTTTTTGAATGTAAATAAGATCCTTCTCCTCAATGGGTCAGCATGACCCCAGTCCCTGTAGGTTGGGACCCCGGAATATAGAGTTAAAGTTCTTTACAACTTTAGGCCCTCAGGCCAACATAACAACAGTCCAACATTTCATAGGCCCAGTCCATAAGAGTATATTCAAACCGGTTTGCAGATCGGGTCATCCATCAAAGATGATCAGACCAACAGGAAGATACACAAAGGTGCCAATCTATCCTTCGTCCATATGCGACCACGAGTCTTGGCAGATGGGTCTTAGACTCACTGAAATGTTAATCTCAAGCGGTTCCAGGCAAATGTGCAACAGGCAGAACATGGACAGCAGCATCCAACTTTGTTTATCTCGGAATGATCCCTTCTCATTCTTATCCTGGATAATCTGGAGGTTAATACCCTTTCCCCAAGTATCTGTCTTGTGTGGGGTTTATCACCTGTCACTGGTGGGGTTTCGGCCATGTAGAGATTTATCAATGCCCCAGCCATGACCTGAATGACAATCGATCCATGAGCCTGTGAAGGCACTCTTCAGTATTCTGTGACTGAGGCTCCATCTTCAGAAACCTGACCCATGGTCCCATTGTGAGATCGCGCAGCCCTTGCAGTGGATTGTCCATATTCACTATTCTCCTCTCCACATAGGCATCATTGTTGGTTCCAAACTCCTGAATGCATTTGTGGCCTGATGTGGGTCATAGTTAACGACAATACCAATCTCAATAGCGCTTGGCCAGGGGACCCATCAGTACTTCTTTTCTCCAGGCACCACTCTTCCTCATCTCCTCCATCACCCAGCTCAGACCCCTTAGGTCATTAATGAGCCGCCAAACAATCATTTTTCTCCTCTTGGCCCTTGGAAAACCCATAGGTGTAGGTCACGTCCTGCCTTTGAGTTCTATCTGATTGGTGGATCCAACATGCTCCGGGTTCCTTCCATCAGTTTCTGCTTCTTCTGCAAGGGAACTAGCCAGCTTCATACCTCCCTCTGTCATCTGGTGTTCACTCCATTTTGCCATCATCTCCACAGGAGTTTTCTACTCAGTTTACAACCTACAAATGGAGTCGTCTCTTCCATTTCCTGAGGCCCATCATGGCTCTGGGTGGAGTGCTTTCTTACTCACCATCCTGTTTCTCAAATTGTCCCTGCCCATTTCCTCAGGCCACACCTTGCTGGGTAGATCTTCTCTTTCCAACTCACTCTGCAACGATGGTCACTCCCCACTGTGGGCTAGCACTCCAATCTGTAGGCATACCTCTTGAGCGGCTGGACACTGCTTCACACCCTTTCACTTCTCCCTCACGCACAATGGACGGGTCCATCTCGCTGTTTCCTGCCTCTCATCACCATTTTTCAGTCCTTGTTCCATTCTGCCGACTATGCCAATATAGCATGTGGCAGTAGCCACAGGTGAGGCACTTGACTCCTTTTACGCTCCGGTGCACTACGTGAAAATGTGGGTCCTCGCTGGGTGTGGACTTGTTCTGTGAGGGCCGCATGTAACCGGTAGAGTGGGCCGGCCAGGACCATGTGTTTTCCAGTTCAATGAGGGAGACTTCCAGTCCAAACAAACTCATTACTGAATAGTAACTTGGAAAAGGTTATATACAAGGGATAGCGGATACAAAGTCTTATGGATGTTTCCTTTACACTATAAAGCATTTTCCACTTTGAATCTCCTCCCTCCATAGTTTACTCCACAGCTAGTGAGGCATACTCTTTATCTCTACACTGCCACAACCCAGCTTTAATGCTGCAGTCCTGATCAGCAAGTCTCCTAATTTGCATCATCGATTCCACGTCCTATTTCTTCCACTACTGGCACCCTAGAACCCTTGTGCTGGGGACCCCGACTACTCCATCGTACTGAGTCCTGCATAGTTCTATTACCTTCTTCGTTACAAGCTCTGGGATTCGTGACTCAGCGTCTTATCCAAGGACCCTTCTCCGGGAAGCCACTCTTTCTCATAAGTTACTTTTTCTTCCGAATCACACTGCCCCTCACCTTAGTCTCCTGTCACTGCTTCTTGTCACCTATTAGGAAGCACTGCTCACTTCACACTTCCAATTCTAACTCCCTAACTCACAGGAAGCAGTCACTTGCTTTGACACTAACTCCTGCCACTGTGGGCTACTCCCAACATTAACTCTATCTAACCCTAACATCACTAGCTATCTTACAATCAACTATCTACATTTTGCCCTACATATTTTATACACTATCACATCCTAAACTATACATTTGTAAGGTGCGCACGGCGGTAGTTATGGTCAAGGGGCTGCATTCTCACACCCTGGCACCCCACAAATAAAAATTGTCCCAGTATCAGCGTTCCATCTTGTGTAGGGTGCATTAAACTCACTTGCCAGTCATAGGCTTCTACCGTCTTCAGTTCTACATACTCATGTACTCACACTACTCAGGGGACACTCAATTAATTTCAACATTTAACACTTTACTTGACAGTTGAAGTACATCAGATTGCATCTTGCAGTATTAGGCACAGCACCCTCCAATTTTCATATCATTAACACAGTACATTTACGGCTTTACTTTCCTTTCTGCCTGGACAATCCCTGCTGTAACAGTTCTTGTCAGCCCCAGAGAGTTTCTGTCTGACACCCCAGTTCTGCCAAGATCCATAAACTTTCCCTCACATGGCTCCATATCCAACATCCTCTGTACGGGTTGGGTGTCGGTGCTCTACTTACCCACCGATTTGAGCCTTGAGCGCTGCTCGTAGCAGGAATACCCTCAGGGAGTTTGGTAAGTCCTCATACTGCCCAGCAAAACTTGTACTTGTTTCTCCTAGCAGCCCACTGCACCTTTAACTAGCTCTATCAACTGTCACCAACAAACTCTCCTCATTAACTCACTAAAAAAGGAAGGAGTAGCCTTTTATTGGTCCTAACTCCTCACTCTGTGAGTTGGACCAATGATCAACTGTCTCTTTACCCTGTCTGCCCCAGCAGCTGGGCAAACTTAACATGTTACCTACGTAATTAAGGTATGCACTAAGTATATTACACTTACAATGCCTATCACTGTCTAATCTGTTCTATGTCCTAAATTCTATCCTATACTTTCCCTAAACCTGACCTGAGTGTATGTTACTCACAACAGGCATTATCTTTACAGTATTTACACAGCAGCATCAATACATTACAACACTATATATTAATTACATTACTAAAAACCGCATGACACAGTTCACATGGCACAATAAAATGCAGTAAAACTGCACAACAGTATTCCTATAATATGACGCTATCTTCAGGGTTAGGGACAAGGCAGTCCACACCCTTACACATTACTTCACTATACATTGCCATTCACACTACACAGTACCAGCAAAAGATGCATGACAGAAAACATGCAACGTGATTAGTGTGTTCAGGGATAAAAACTATAGATGGGCGATCCTGAACAGTAAAGTTCAGCATCTGAACCAAACACCTACTGTTTGGGCACGGACACCAAACCCTGACTTCACCAGGAACTTTGTTACTGTTCGGGTTTGGCCCCCCCGAACATCCAGTGTTTGTGATTGGCGGTAAGATCATCACCGCCAGTCAGAGAGCAGCTATGATTGGAGGTATAAAGTTTACCTCCGGTCATTGGTGTCGGCTGATGGGACAACTGCTGCTAATTTCAGTGAGAGCAGGAGCGGCTGATGGGAGTATTCATCAACCGGCACCTGCGCTGAAAATAAATAATTTATAAAAAAAAATGACATAGGGTCCCCATATTTTTGATAATCAGCCAGGCAAGACTCACAGCAGAGGCCTGAAACCCTCAGCTGTCAGCTTCATCAAGGCTGGTTAGGAAGGACAGAAGGGTCCCCACGCTGAATATTTTTAATTATTTAAAAGAATAATTTTAAAAAATGGAGTGGGGTCTTCCTCATTTTTGACAGCCAGCCAAGCTAAAGCAGACAGCTGGGGGTTGATATTCTCAGGCTGGTAAGGGGCCATGGATATGCCCCCAGCCTAAAAATAGCAGCCCGCAGCCATCCAGAAAAGACACATCTATTAGATGAACCAATTCTTGTGCTTTGCCCTGCTCTTCCCACTTTCCCTGTAGTGGTGGCAAGTGGGGTTCATATCTGTGTGGTTGATGTCACCTTTGTATTGTCTGGTAACATCAAGCCCACAAATTAGTAACAGAGAGGCATCTATAAGACACCCATCCATTTCTAATCCTATAGTTATATGGTAAATAAAGACACAGCCAAAATAAAGTCCTTTATTTGAAATAAAGCAAAAGACACTTTTACTTTTTTATTCAAAAATAACAAAGTTATACTCACCTGTCTGTCATTCTGTCCCTTGCAGTAATCCATGTCTGGGGATAAACAGTTTTCAACCTAGATGGTGCCAAGATGAGACTGTCCAGGCTAAGAACCACTGGTGAACAAGCTGCTGCGAGCATCATTGACTAGTCATGACATCATGGCGGTTACTGCCAATCACTGTGGCTGTGCTCCCAACCGGGCAAATGAATTGCGATGACCTCGGTGAGATCACCACTTGCACAGTGAGAAAAAGTCTCACGGTGCAGAGGCGAGTTCACCGCAGTTCACCGAGAGAATTTCACTGTGATGAATTTGAACTGTGGTGAACTTGTCTCTGCACTGTGAGACTTTTGGTCGCTGTGATCTCACCAAGGTCACTGCAGTTCATTTGAATTTACAGCGTGGGACTAAATGACGAACAGATGAGGGATATTGTTGCTTTTTATTTTTGTTTTATTTCAGGAAACAAGGGACTCCATGGAATGTGTATTAATGTGAGCATGGCTTAATTTAGAATCATTAAAGGAGTCTGTGTCATTCTTTCAATTAAAATACTTTATTCTGGCTATGTCTTTATTTACTATATAACTAAGGGATTAGTAATGGATAGGCATCTTACAGATGCTTTTTCTTTACTAATCTGTGAGCTTGATGTCACCTGAAAATACAAAGGTAACATCAACACCACAAATATTACCCCACTTGCCATCGCTACATGGCAAGCTGGAAGAGCTGTGCAAAGATTCAGAATTGACACATCTAATAGATGCGCCTTTTCAGGGCAGATGCAGGCTGCTATTTTAGGCTGGGGGGACCAATAACCATTGCCCCTTACCAGTCTGAGAATACCAACCCACAGCTGTCTGCTTTAGCTTGGCTGGTTGTAAAAATGGGGGGATCTCACGCCATATTTTAAATTATTTATTTAAATAATTTAAAAAATATGGCATGGGGACCCCTCTATTTTTTATAACCAGTCTTGCTGAAGCTGACAGCTGAGTGTTGCAGCCCCCAGCTGTCAGTTTTGCCTTGTTACCAAAAATGCAGGGGAACCCATGCCGGTTTTTTTTAAATTATTTATTTACAGTGCAGGCACCGGGTGATGAATACTTGAGTCAGCTGCACCTGCTCTCACTGTTAGGCCGGGATTACTCCACCACTACCGTGTGTGATGTGAGAAACTCGCACGAGTCTCTCACATCAACACCTGGCGCTACCATGGGCACTCAGGATCAGAGCTGCGGCTGCATAGAAATACATGCAGCCACAGCTCCGGTCTGAGTGCCAGCGGCAGTTCCGGGTGTTGATGAGAGAGACTTGTACGAGATTCTCGCATCACACACGGTAGTGTGATCCCGGCCTTATTAGCAGCAGCAGGCATCGGCTGATGATAGCAGTAGTTTCATCAGCTGACATCAGTGACCGGAGGCAAACTTTATACCTCTGATCACAGCTGCGCGCTCATGCTGTCTTTTGACAGAGTGTGAACTGTGGCTCTCTGACCACTGGTGATCATATTATGACCGATCAGAATCATGTATTTGCCATGTTGTCATGCATGGATTTTTTTTATTTGCAGAAAATAGATGGCTGAAAAGATGGCTAAATGTTAAATTTTATAGAGAAATGTAAAAGAAAATTGCTCAATTTAGCTTTTTGAAATTTTTGTAGCACTTTTACTTATGCTCAACATGTACTAGCTATGCAAATTTTTTTTCTTTGACCAATTTTTTCAATTAAAAAACAAGAAAAAATAATATAAACTGAATAAAAATGCCACTAAAATTGCATGCAAAAGCAACAACAAACAAATATAAATATTTTAAAGACTAGAGAAATAACTGTGATAATTTTCTTTTCTTACATTAGGTTTTATATTTCATTTTATATTTATTTCTTCAATTATTACAATTGTCTTGTTCATATTTAAAATATGCACCCCTCTCTTTAAGATACTCACAAAGTTACTTAACATCTTGGCATTCTTCCTTCTAAGGCTGGAGTCACAATGATTAAAAAATCGGTCCGATTTTTACGGTACGAAATCGCACAAAGGTTTCTTGTCCAGGGATCTGTCTGTCATCCGAATTTCTGGCGATGAACCGATTTTATTCACATCTAAGCATCCGTTTGACATCCAATGCCAATGCCTGATGCTCTTTCCTGTTGACCTGGAGAAGTCTTGCGATTTTATTGGAAGTCACACTTGTGGTCCGTTTGCAATCCGATTTTTAATGGCACCCATAGACTTGCATTGGCGAGTCCGATCCGAAAATCGGTGACAATCGCAGCATGCTGCGATTGTCTCGGTCCGAGGAAACGTTCCGCCAAAAAATCGGATGATGGGAGCTGCACCATAGAATAGCATAGGGACGACTGCAATGCGATTTTTTATCGCATTGCATTCATCCGATTTATTCGCTAGTGTGACTCCGGCCTTAAGCTGCATAAATCCCAAATTAATTGGGAAAATGTGAGCAAAGCTAATTGAAAGCATCAGAAATATGACTAGAGTCTTACTTTTCTTCTGTTTACATAGTCTAAGCTGTTTTGAGAAATCTGGACACAAGTCTACTATTGTTTTGAACTTTAGTTTTTATTACTGAAAATCCATACAACAAACCCTCCTGTACACTTAAAAATATGGCGAGGTCCGTGTGTGCACGCATGAATGTCTACGATGGTGCATCCGAGGTTCATAATTACACATTACAATGCTTTCCTGGAATATTGTTGTAAATACTTTCATACCTACAAAAAGTAAATTGTATTCTAAGAGTGCTACCTTTATTGTTTAACCCCTTCGTGACCTTGCAATTTTCCCTTTTTGCACTCTCGTTTTTGCATCACCTTATTCCAAGAGTCATAACTTTTTTATCCTTCCGTCCCCGTAGCCATATGAAGGCTTGTTGTCTTGTGTGACTAATTGTACTTTTCAATAACTCCATTCATTTTATCATTTGATGCACTAGAAAGTGGGGGAAAAAAATCCAACTGCATTGAAATTGCAAAAAAAAAGTGCAATTCCACAATTGTTTTTTGGTCTTTTTATTCACCATGTTCACTATACGGTAAAACTGACCTGGCATTATGATTCTACAGGACAGTACAAGTACGCAGGATAGCAAATATCTAAAGGCTATCTTTATTTATTGAAGTAGTGGAAAAAAAAAAATCGGTAAAAAAAATTACCATTGCTAAAATGTTTCCTTTAGCTTTTACATTTTTGGTATATGGGGCTGTTTGAGAGCTTATTTTTTTGCAACCTGAGCTCACGTTTTTATTTATATCAATTTGGGGTAGATACAATGTTTTGATCACGTCTTATTGCAATGTTGCAGCAGCCAAAAAAAGTAATTCCCGCATTTTATTTTTTTCTCCTTACACTGCTTACCTATCAAATTAATTTACTTTATATTTTGATAGATCGGACAGTTCTGAACTCTGCCATACCAAATATGTTTTCCTTAACTATTTTATTTCGAGGCAAAAGGGGTCATTTGAACTCTTGTGTTTTTTTATTTTTTAAAACTTTTAAGACTTGAAGCTGCAATCCTTCAATCGCCTGTGCTAGGGCTAGAGAGATTCACCGTACGCTCTATTTTTGGTAATGCAGAGTTCTTTATTTAACGAAGACAAACAAGATAAAAGGTGGCTGTGAAATATGCAACAAAGGATGGTTTCACACTTGCGCTTTTTTGCGCTGTTTTTTAGCGCAAAAAAAGCATGCGTTTTTTTCCCTATACTTTAACATGGGTGTGCATAGGTGCGCATACACAAGCGTTTGTACGCGTTTGTATGCGCATGCGTTTTTTTGTAGTGTGCGCTCGGGCGCACAAAATGCATCCTGTTGCATTTTCTGTGCGTCCGACTTGCCCCAAAAAAACGCAATGCGTTTTTACAGCAAAACACCCATTATAGTCTATGGGTGCACATACGTGTGCATTGTAATGCACACGTATGTGCAAAAAAACATGCTTTTTTTTTTAAAAAACGCACTTTTTAAAAAAAAAAAACGCACCAAAACCGGCAAAAAACGCACACAAACGCATGATGCTTTTTTTCATGCGTTTGTGTGCGCAAAAAACATGCAGCATAAAAACGCAAGTGTAAAAGTAGCCAAAGTAAGCCGTTTCAACCCCACCAGGGTCTTTATCAAAATGTCACTGCAATAGAAGAACACAGTATAAGTCAACATTATGATAGTCACAGAGCATAAATCAACAGTATATATTAGATATCCCAAGAGATATATATGTATAAAAAATGTGCTGTACAGACGTATAATATATACAAGCAAAAATAACATGTAAATTGAAAGCAAAAAAATGAAAGTAAAAATAAAATGAGCTTAGAAAACAGGATGACAAAATCAGAGCAATCACATGATACGGAAATTAGCCTGAGGGTTTAAATGGAGCAGGGCATATGGTGTCATAATGCAGTCATGTGCATATTCATAGCACATAGACATAGGAATATTCAAATCAGTCTCAAGTTAAGGGATTACGCAACAAAATGCAGGTAAATATATGAAGAAGGCTTAAATTGGTAGTTGAGATAGAAGGTATATATTTGAAGATAGGTTGTTGTTAATGCTGTAAGGGAAGGACCGCTTGTGAGACATACATACAAAGTTGGTGGCATAGCAGCTAATACTCTAACTGGTCCACAGATGTTACCTGCATTGCCATGAATCCACGTGGTGGTCCCCCGCCTATGTTTGCCTGCTGGGTGGCTGCCATCAGGGGCTGTATGTCCTGTTTAAATATTGGTGTATACCGCCAGACAGGAAGCGCGTAGCAGGACTGACACCCACCAGAAGTGATGTCACCCACTGTGATGCGGCATGTGCGGCTATGCATGTTGCCATGGGAAACAACAGAAAAAAAGAGCAGTCACAAAGTAAAAAAAAGTACTGACAACTTAATTAGACAAGTAACAAATATACCAGACAGACTGCAAAAATGGGGCTAAAAGATGGAATCTGATGAATCCCAACAGCATTAAAATTGCCCAAGGTGGGCGAACCCATATACAGGAGAACCCGCAACCCATATATGTCTGAATAACACAAAAAAATGAGACAATATGTGCTTACAGATGGAATGTGCATATAGGGCTACATAAAACAACAACCATATTAACAGACAATATCATAATCAAGTCATATATTATTAGGCGAATATCCCCCAAAAATCATCTAAATATAGCACAGCGGGGTGAACACAGAACCCAAGCCCATAAAGTAAATGTCACATTATACTATCGGTAAATGCCTTATGCAGAGTGCTGCACCGTATAGGACCAGCCCACCTGCCCCGACGCGCGTTTCAGTGGAGCCTTTCTCAAGGGGCATACAGCAGGAGCAAGGCGCGAGGTTTAAATGCTTAATTACCGGAAACTCCATGCGGTAACGTCACCCCGACATCCGCCGCGTTCGCCGGAACGCGCTCCAGCAGGCAGCTGAAAACCGGAAGCACATGGGGCCTCACGTGACCCGGAAGTCGGCACACCGCCGAGACACAGAGCAGCAGACACAACGAGTGCCAGAGCGCATGCGCCCCACACTTAGTGTCCGGAGGAGCCATATCTAATGCTGGCGGATATGGACAACACTAAATAATTTATACAAAAAACACCAACAGGGCGAATAAAGCATTACAAAATCATACAAATATGCATCATTACACAAATCTATAAGGCCATACAAATATGCATCATACACAAATATAAGATGAGCATGTATACAGTGGATCAGGTTCACATGATAGTATATACGCACATGTTTAGCAAACATATAACTGAGGCTAGCATATGTCACCACGTACGGGTAGTGCAGCAGTATAAAATACAAAGTCACCAATAATTAAAATAATTAAATAGAGATAGATACCACAAAGAGACATACACTGCATACCCTAGCGTGAGTCACCGATGCCATTCACAGGAAAAATATGTATACAATTTAAACATGATTAAATTACAAAAAGGGGCAAAGATACCCATAATCGAAATAAAACCAGTTAGTAAACAGATGACCAATAATAAAATCTTCTACAGATGAGCCTGCAGAATCACGCATGGAATACACCTGTATATAATAACTCAAGTTATTATAATGACAGATACAAATGTCAACCATGTACATATCTTTCTGACATCGGCATATGTCACCACGTACAGGTAATGCAGCAAAAATAGAAAAATCAGTAACTCAATAAATAAAACAAATTTATATGCCATATACTGCACACCCAAACGTGAGTGACAAATGCAAACCACAGGGGGAACACAAATACAGTTTTAACAGATAAGTAGATTACAAATAGGGACCAAAGGTACCCAAAATTGATTAGAAATCAATAAATACAAATACTGCAACTATGAAAAACCCCAATGTATAAACCCAATACAGGCACGTCCCCACAATAAAAATTGTGCATGGTAAAGACACGTATAAACGACGCATACAAAGAAAGTAGTCCACTCCAAATGCATAGACGATCACCGTCCTCCAAAGATCCGGAGAATAAACATGTATGAAGAGCAACACCAAGCATCTACATAAAAAGAAAAAACAAAAAAGTTAAAACCAAATAAAAACAGAAAATGCGGAGATGCATTATGACACAGTGCACTAGTGACTACAAGAATGACGCAAAGCTGATGTTTTCATTAAGTCCCCGCGATTGAATAGTATCCAGGGTCCAAATCCAGCGGGATTCCAACTGACCAAGGCGTTTCGACAAATTGCCTCCCCTAATGTTAATATCCAGGGCATCTATCCCCCGTACCCTGAGAAGAGTGCTATCGCATTGATGAACAATTTTAAAATGTTTTGGGATCATTTTGAGGGTGGCCGAATCCATGTGGTTCGTAGCTGCCTGGATACCCAGGACATGTTCCCGGATATGAACTTTAAACTGTCTTGTTGTCATCCCAACGTAGAAAAGCCTACAAGGGCAAGTTGCATAATATATAACATAACGGGTAGTGCAAGTGATCCGCTTCTTTATTTTGTAATTTCTTGTGCCACCAGAATTGCGGAAATCGCTACATCTATCTACGTTGGGACATGCGACATAGCGACCACAAGGGATGCAGCCACCCCCAACCAGGATATTATCCAAAAATGTCCCGGACTGCTGTCCCACATAGTGGCTATTGGACAAATAATCCCGTAAGTTTTTAGCGCTCCTAAATGTAATCAAAGTATTCTTAAGGAGAAATTTTCCAATGATCGAGTCCACCTGTAGGATAGGCCAGGCCGTAGTCAGTGCGGGTCTCACCCTCTCAGAGTAGGGGTGAAATGTGGTAATAAATATACACTTGCTTCCGGTATCTGGTTCATCACTACGCTGTTTAAACAACAGACGGTTGCGTACTGAATGTTTTACCCTATGATAGGCTTTTTTCACAATCCGCCTGCTGTAACCACGTTTGTGGAATCGTGTCCTCAACTCCTCTGCCTGCCTCTCAAAATCAGCATCATTGGAACAAATCCAACGAAGGTGGAGGAACTTTCCAACTGGTATAGAGGACACCATGTGGCGGGGATGGCACAAAGAGGCATGTAAAAGTGTATTTGTGGAGGTAGGCTTACGGAATATGTCTGTATATACATTACCACTGCAATCCTTACAGATGGAAACATTCAAAAAATAGTCACATCACACTCAAATGAGAGAGTAATATTCAGATCACTACTATGGAGACATCTCATGAATTGCGCAAGGTCGACAGCCGTACCCTGCCAGACAAATAGGATGTCATCGATATACTGCGCCCAAAAGGGGACACGGTCTATCGACAACATCCGGCCCGACAGGAAGAGGTCCATTTCCCACAGCCCCAGGTACAGATTAGCATAGGCCGGCGTGAAGGCCGCCTCGATGGCTGTTCCTGGAGCTGTAGGAAAAAGGACCCCTTAAACACAAAGAAATTGTGGGTGAGGGTGAATTCCAATAGTTCCAGCAGGAGTCCCCTCAGGCCAATGGATAGACTAAATGTTTGAAGAAAAAAATTGATCGCAGCAATACCATCTTTATGTTTGATATTTGTAAAGGGACTCCACATCTGCTGAAACTAAAAGGGATTCACCCTCAAGGCATAGGCCATCGACCTTGCGCAACAAATCCCCTGTGTCAGACACGAAGGAAGAACAGTCACAAGGGGTTGTAGGTGGAAATCAATCCATCGATTGACATGTTCTAAAAAGTTGCCCCTCCCTGACACAATTTGTCGTCCAGGCGGTGACTCCAGATCCTTATGAACTTTCGGAAGTAGATAAAAAGTAGCCACAGTGGGCTCACTAACAAGTAGTGCCGAAGCCAGCTCCTTAGTGATAATGTTGTTCTGTGCCGCCCCTTGCTCAATGGTCTCCAATTGGACAGAATAGGCACTCAAAGGGTTATATGTTAATCTCCTATAACATATATTGCTATTCAATTGACGAAAAGCTTCCTTTTTGTACAATTTTTTCGGCCAAAGAACGACATTACCACCCTTATCAGCTGGCTTCAGCACCACATCCGGAAGAGTTTAAAAATATTTCAATCTAATATGTCCTTCCTTAGTTAGATTGTCAGTCTTAGAAAATCTAGGAATCTGAAATAATTCCTGAGTCACCACCTGAACAAAAAGCTCAACATTAGAGCAGGTAGCCAGGGGGGAAAACTTAGTTGAACGAGAGCGAATTGATGGAGGAATCTTACCCCCTTCATGGACATGCTCCACCGCCAACTCCTCCAGCGTTCTCAAAGCTTTTTGTTCTTCCTCTGCAGGAAAACGAGTATTGCCTTCATCAGATTTGTTCCAATGATGCTGATTTTGAGAGGCGGGCCGAGGAGTTGAGGACATGACTCCACACATGTAGTTACAGCAGGCGGATTGTGAAAAAAGTCTATCATAGGGCAACACATTCAGTACGCAACCGTCTGCTGTATAAACAGCGTAGTGATGAACCAGATACCGGAAGTCAGTGTAGATTTGTTACCACATTTCACCCCTACTCTGAGAGGGTGAGATCCGCACTGACTAAGGCCTGGCCTATCCTACAGGTGGACTCGATCATTGGAAAATTTCTCCCTAAGCGCCCTTTGATTACTTTTAGGCACGCTAAAAACTTACGGGATTATTTGACCAATAGCCACTATGTGGGACAGCAGTCCGGGACATTTTTGGATAATATCCTGGTTGGGGGTGGCTGCATCCCTTGTGGTCGCTGTGTCACATGTCCCAACGTAGATAGATGTAGTGATTTCCGCAATTCTGGTGGCAACCTGCCCTTGTGGGCTTATCTACGTTGGGATGACGACAAGACAGTTTAAAGTTCGTATCCGGGAACATGTCCTGGGTATCCAGGCAGCTACGAACCACATGGATACGGCCACCCTCAAAGCGATCCCTAAACATTTTAAAATTGTTCATCAATGTGATAGCACTCTTCTCAGGGTACGGGGGATAGATGCCCTGGATATTAACATTAGGGGAGGCAATTTGTCGAAACGCCCTGGTCAGTTGGAGTCCCGCTGGATTTGGACCCTGGATACTATTCAACCGTGGGGACTTAATGAAAACATCAGCTTTGCATCATTCTGGTAGTCACTAGTGCACTGTGTCATGATGCATCTCCGCATTTTCTGTTTTTATTTGGTTTTAATTTTTTTGTTTTTTCTTTTTATGTAGATGCTTGGTGTTGCTCTTCATACATGTTTATTCTCCGGATCTTTGGAGGACGGTGATCGTCTATGCGTTTGGAATGGAATACTTTCTTTGTATGCGTCGTTTATACGTGTCTTTACCATGCACAATTTTTATTGTGGGGACGTGCCTGTATTGGGTTTAATCATTGGGGTTTTTCATAGTTGCAGTATTTTTATTAATTGATTTCTGATCAATTTTGGGTACCTTTGGTCCCTATTTTTAATCTACTTATCTGTTAAAACTGTATTTGTGTTCCCCCTGTGGTTTGCATTTGTCACTCACGTTTGGGTGTGCAGTATATGGCATATTAATTTGTTTCATTTATTGAGTTACTGATTTTTCTATTTTTGCTGCATTACCCTACGTGGTGACATATGCCGATGTCAGAAAGATATGTACATGGTTGACATTTGTATCTGTTATTATTCGAACTTGGCTTATTATGTACAGGTGTATTCCATGTGTGATTCGCAGGCTCATCTGTAGAAGATTTTATTATTAGTCATCTGTGTACTAACTGGTTTTATTTCGATTATGGGTATCTTTGCCCCTTTTTGTAATTTAATCATGTTGAAATTGTATACATATTTTTCCTGTGAATGGCATTGGTGACTCACGCTAGGGTATGCAGTGTATGTCTCTTTATGGTATCGATCCCTATTTAATTATCGGTGACTTTGTATTTTATACTGCTGCACTACCCATACGTGGTGACATATGTCAGCCTCAGTTATATGTTTGCTAAACTTGTGCGTATATACTATCATGTAAACCTGATCCACTGTATATATACTCATCTTATGTTTGTCTATGATGCATATTTGTATGGCCTTATAGATTTGTGTAATAACGCATATTTGTATGATTTTGTAATGCTTTATTCGCCCTGTTGGTGTTTTTTGTATAAATTATTTAGTGTTGTCCATATCCGCCAGCATTAGATATGGTTCCTCCGGACACTAAGTGTGGGGCACATGTGCTCTGGCACTCGTTGTGTCTGCTGCTCTGTGTCTCGGCGGTGTGCCGACTTCCGGGTCACGTGAGGCCCCACGTGTTTCCGGTTTTCGGCTGCCTGCTGGAGCGCAGTACGGCGGGCGCGGCGGATGTTGGGGTGACGTCACCGCACGGAGTTTCCGGTGATTGAGCATTTAAACCTCGCGCCTTGCTCCTGCTGTATGCCCCTTGAGAAAGGCACCGCCGATACGCACGTTGGAGCAGGAGGGCTGGCCCTATATGGTGCAGCACTTTGCATAAGGTATTTACCGATAGTATAATGTGACATTTACTTTATGTGCTTGGGTTCTGTGTTCACCCCGCTGTGCTATATTTAGATGATTTTTGGGGGATATTCGCCTAATAATATATGACTTGATTATGATATTGCCTGTTAATATGGGTGTTGTTTTATGTAGCCCTATAAGCACATTCCATCTGTAAGCACATATTGTCTCATTTTTTTTTTGCGTGTTATTCAGACATATACATACCTTGCGGGTGCTCCTGTATATGGGTTCGCCCACCTTGAGCAATTTTAATGCTGTTGGGATTCGGATTCATCAGATTCCATCTTTAAGGCTAGTTTCAGACTAGCGCATTTTACATGCAGTGCACGGTGCCGCTAAGCCCCGCCCCCTGCCTGCCCCATTCGGTCATTTCCTCCTACTATCGCACACGGCTGCATGCGATCTGCACACCCTATTTTTAGCATAGAGTGCGCAGACCATGCGCTGGCCGTGCGCTAGTAGGATTTTTGCGTGCGCTGCGCACTTTTGAAGGTGCGCCGAGCGCAACAAAATGCAACATGGTGCGTTCGGCGCACACCGGCGCACCTTCAAAAGTGCACTATGCATGTTCTATAGGGAGATGTACCCGAGGTGCTTTGGGCTAAAATTACATTGAATTGCATCTCTATGGGGTGGGACAGGACCCAAATGGATGGCGAAAGGAAGGGGGGAAAAAGACAAAAAGACCATGGTGTGATGACAGAACATAGCATATTGTCCCCAATCATGCAAATGGTGTTTAATGTATTTGGACATCCTGAAGCTTTTTTAAGGGGACATGTTTACTCATTTGTCCAAATGTACTTACTAAGATAGTTAGGATATATCAGCGTGTCTGTGGGGAGGAAAAGAGCCAGTTTCCCTATTGATTCCCTTAGGGGCCACGGTTTGAAGAGTGTGGATCCAATATACTTGCTCTTGAGTAGTAGTAGGGATTCAGCACTCCTATATATTGCTGAAATCACGACCTCCTATGAGCGGCGTCTAAGAGGATCGTAATGAGAGGCATGTGAGCCTGCTGTCATGACAACCCATCAGCGCCCTGCGATCAGGTAATAGGGGCGCTAATAGGTGGGATGTATAACACACTTCCTGCTGGCGTGTGTTAAACTCCGCTGTCAGTGATTGACACCCACGGCTGTTAAAGGTACACGATGACTAATTAAAGGGAATCTGTCACCCCTTTTTTGAGATATCATATAATGATATCATTCAATTGTGTCACATAAGGATTCTCTTAGTACTTTTGCTTCCCCCTGACCCTGCACCTTTCATGCATAAATACCTTTTTATATCGGTTCAGATGTATGTAAACTGCTCCCCCCTCCTTGTCTTGCTCTACATAAGAAGAAATGCGTAGAGCAAGACAGGGAGGGGGGGAGCAGGTGAATAAGCCCCGCCCATTGGACCGGACTGCGGCAGTTTACATACATCTGAACCGATATAAAAAAGGTATTTATGCATGAAAGGTGCGGGGTCAGGGGGAAGCAAAAGAGAATCCTTATATGACACACAATTGAATGATATCATTATATGATATCTCAAAAAAGGGGTGACAGATTCCCTTTAAATCAGTCGACAATGTAGCAACAAACTCAATGCTGACAAATGAAATAGTAGATGAATTTGCTGCAAGAGCGTAATTTATTTATTTAGATCCAGCACCAAAAATAAGGAAGACAGATCATGTCCAATGCTTTGGCCTGTCCTAAGTCTTTATCAAGGATATCTGTGTAGAGAAAGGGGAAAGATCCAGGCACAGCGAATCCTCAAAACACTCTCACAGCAAAGTGACAGCACAGATATAAAGTGCCACTGATAGTGCAGTAAAAAGGTAATGCTTACCCATGTGGGAAAGAGGGGATATGAGAGCAGGGCCGGACTGGGACTAAAATTCAGCCCTGGCATTTGAAGTTACACAGGCCCACTAGTCACATGGTGACTATATAATATCTTTGTACACTTGTAGTTTACAAGAAGTTAGAGGAGATTAACACGACTATATAACATGTCACAGCTGTGCCCAGTATTTCAGCTCAGTCCTATTTATTGCTTTTAGGTACAGTACTCCTCCCAAATCTCTGTCCCCTTTTGTATGCATGATTACAGAATTCCTGGCAGAACTGCTCTCTATTGGGCAACCAGACCCCCCAGTCATAGCCGCCCCTATCATACCTTCCAACTTTTGAAGAAGGGAAAGATGGACAAAGACTGCAAATTTTGGTCACGCCCAGCCACACCCATTTCACAACTAGTCACACCCATGTCCACACCTAATCGCACCCATTTTGCACTGCTGATCACATTGACTGGTACTGAGGGCACAGTGGCTGGCATTATGGGCACACTGACTGGCACTAAGGAAGAGAGAAAACAGAGAGAGAAAAAAGAAAACAGAGAGAGCGAGAAAGAAAGGGGAAAGAAAGAAAGAACAGTGAGAGACAAAGAAAGAACAGTGAGAGTCAGAGAAAGAACAGAGAGAGAAAGAAAGAGGGGAAAGAAAGAAAGAAAGAACAGAGAGAGACAGAGAAAGAACAGAGAGAGAAAGAAAGAAGTAAAGAAAAGAAAGAAAGAACAGAGAGAAAGAGAGGAAAGAAAAAGAAAGAAAGAGGGGAAGAAAGAACAGAGAGAGAAAAAAGAAAGATTAGAGAGAGAAAGAAAGAACAGAGAGAGAAAGAAAGAACAGAGAGAGAAAGAAAATGAGGGAAAGACAGAACAGAGAATGAAAGAACAGAGAAAGAAAAAGAGAGAAAGAAATAAAGAAAGATTCTACAAAGATACTATAGCAGCCCGGCTCCCATTGTAGTGCCCACCTGAGCCTCCCGGTGCAGGACCTATCATGATCCGCTCACATGGCCGGCATCCCCGATTCCAAGGCGATCCTGCTGTCTGCGCTGTCGGAGGAGCAGTGATGGATCTGAAGCATTCCTGGTTCCGTCACAATCTCCTCAAGAAATTATCTCATTTCCGGTCAGCTTCCAGCACATCACTTCCGGTGGAACGTCATGTGAGTTTTAAAATGCTCCTCGGGGCTCTGCCGTGTACTCCTGTGTCCGTGGGAAAAGCCCGCTTTGTATGCTTTGTACACACTTGGCTCCGCTCCGTACATCCCATACACATATGGCTCCACTCCGTACACACACGGCTCCACTCCGTCCACCTTGTACACTTGTGGCTCCTCTCCGTACACACACGGATCCGCTCCGTACACCTCGTACACATGCGGCTCCGCTCCGTACACCTCGTACACACGGCTCCGCTCCGTACACCTCGTACACGCGCGGCTCCTCTCCGTACATGCGCGGCTCCTCTCCGTACACCTCGTACACGCGCGGCTCCTCTCCGTACACCTCGTACACGCGCGGCTCCACTCCGTACACCTCGTACACGCGCGACTCCGCTCCGTACACCTCGTACACGCGCGGCTCCGCTCCGTACACCTCGTACACGCGCGGCTCCGCTCCGTACACCTCGTACACGCGCGGCTCCACTCCGTACACCTCGTACACACGCGGCTCCGCTCCGTACACCTCGTACACACACGGCTCCGCTCCGTACACCTCGTACACACACGGCTCCGCTCCGTACACCTCATACACACACAGCTCTGCTACATCCACACTGTAAATCAGGACCCCACACATACTTACCTCAACCAGCACCATAACAACAGCAAAGCAGAGTCTTGCAGACGGTAGAGGCAAGGCTGAGCGCACAGGACCTGTGATGAGGTCACAGGAGGGGCGGAGTCAGGGATGACATGATCGGGGCTCTGGACAAAGGCTCCTGATCATGTGACCCCCTGACTCCTCCCCTCCTGTGACCTCATCACAGGTCCTGCGAACAGAGTGAGCAGGCAAGCGAGTGCGACGCTGTGAGTGGCTGCGGGGGGGAGGGGGTCTCATGCTAAGGCGAGGATGGGGTGCGTGGGGGGGGCGTGGCGGCTTATCTCCCTGCAGTGCGGGAGGAACTTGAAACTATCACCGCCATGCCCGCAGAGGGCCAGCGGCAGGAGCAACAGTGGCCGCAGCCGCTAGCTAGCGGCGCCGTCCACGTGACAGCGGCCCAGCGGGAAAATGCCCGGTTGGTTATATTGCCAATCTGGGCCTGTATGAGAGGTTGTGTGTGCCGTAGCCCTGGAACTGCTTTTTCTGGGTAGTACTTACAGCTAAACTTTTTTGATACATATATATTCATGTATTTTGCACTCTGTCTCTGTACTGTCACTTTGCTGTGAGAGTGTTTTGAGGATTCATTGTGCCCGGATCTTTCCCCTTTCTCTACTCGTCCTGTATTGTCTTGTGGGTTATTGATACCCGCATTATGTTTGTGAGTGAGCCAATAACATTTTATATTAATTATTTACATTATTCTTGTCTCACCACACTTTATTTATTTATTGAGAGCATATGGCCACACTCTCTTGTAGGATTATATTATGGCTGGGAGCTACTCTAACTGTACAACAGTAGGTTCTGGCCTTGGAATCATATATGTTGATGCGTAACCGAAATGTCAGTTTCTGTTAACTATAAATAAAAATGGTAACGCTGAAAACGTCATCTTGTCCCACAAAAAACAAGCTGCCATACAGATCAATCAGCGGAAAAAATAAAAACGTTATAGCGCTCAGAATAAAGTGATTTAAAAATCGTTCTTTTCACCATAAAAGTTTTTATTGTGTAAAAGCACCAAAACATAAAAAAGATGTAAATGTTGTATCATTGTAATCGTACTGACCCGAAGAAAAAAGCTGCCTTATCAATTTTACCAAATGGTGAGTGGAATAAAAAAAAAAATTCCTGAATTGCTGTTTTTTGTTAATTCTGCCTCCACAAAATCGGAATGGAAGGTGATCAAAAAATGTTATGTGACCAAAAATAGGACCAATAAAAATGTCAACTAATCCAGCAAAAAAACAAGCCCTCACATGACTCTGGCAGCCGAAGTATGGAAAAATTATAGCTCTCAAAATATGGCAGTGGAAAAAATTGTTTTTGCAATAAAAAGCTCTATTTAATGTGTGACAGCAGCCAAGTGTAAAAAAAAAATATAAATGTGGTATTGCTGTAATCACTCTGACCCGAAGAATAAAGTCGTCTAATCACTTCTACCACACGAGAAAGGGCATAAAAATAAATACAACCAGTTCTTCACCTGCTTTTCATTTTTTCATTCTGCCTCCCAAAGATCGCAGTAAGGTTCAGCACACATTTATCCTGCGCACTGCGCTGAGTGCTTACACTGGGGTTTCTGTGTAAATCTCTGAAATATGCAGTTTAGGCAGAACTCCTGGCAAAAGATTCTTTGTAATGAGGCAGATGGGGGTATTGTGGATGCTGCCTGGCCTACGATCTGGTGGTGCCCGTCTTTTCAGGCATGGATAAAAGCGGTCTGCCACAGTTTTCTGCACTTTTTAAAAGAAGGATTCCTATGAACAGATCCCTCAGAGGTTTCATCTGCATTATGTCACTCAAGAGATTTAGATAGAAATCCCAAAGAAAGTGCTCAGCGTAGAATGCAGGATAAATGTGATCCAAAATTATATGTAAAATTTCAACTCAGTTCCCAAAAACAAGTATGTACCCACACAGGTCTGTCATCTGACAATGAGAATATCGAGGACTTCCATGTTACTGGTAGTACAAAGGCTGTGGATAAGTGAAATAGCTCCTCACCACCCAAAAGAATTTCATTGAATTTTGCACTCCCAAATCCATATGCCCTTCTCTCTTCTGATCCCCACTGTGCATAAACTACCATATGTCCATGTTTGGCAGGCGTATAATTTCCAAAATGGGGTCCCTTGAGGGAGGATTCTGCTTTTCTAGTACTTAGGTCCGCAAACTATTCTAGGAAAATCTGCACTCCATGAGGCAAATAGTGCTCTTTCCTTCTCGTGTTTCGCCGTGTAGCTAAGCAGTACTATAAGCCACATATAGGGTATTTGTACGTTCAGTAGAAATTGTGAGAAAATTTGTATTGTTATTTTTACCAATTTTCCCTTGTGCAAATGTAAAATGTTGGGCTAAAACAAAATTTTGGTTGTAAAAATGTAATTATTTTTTCTTCACTGCTCATTGGTATAAAGTTCTGTGACACCCCTAGATGAATTCATTGTGAAGTTTAGTTTGTAAAATGTGGTGACTTATGAGGGTTTTGCTATTCTGGCACCTCAGCGGCTCTCCCAGTGGGTCATTGGACCCTTAAACCATAACAGTAAAATCTCAGCAATAATATAGCACTCATTCCTTTCTACGTTATAAACTTCTGTGAAGCACCTGAGGGTTCAAGGTACTCACAACACATCTACATAAGTTCCTTGAGGGGTCTAGTTTCCAAAATGGGGTCACTTGCGGGTGATTTCAACTGTTTTGGCACAGCAGGGGCCCTCCAACCATCACATGGTGTCCACTCTCGATTCCAGTCAATTTTGTGTTCAAAAAGTCAAACAGTGCTCCTTCCTTTCCAGGCCCTGATGTGCACCCAAACAATAGTTTTACCCCACATATGGGATATCGCCATACTCAGGAGAATTTGCACAACAATTTTTGCGCTCTGTTTTCTCCTGTATCCCTTGTGAAAGTAAAAAAATGTGGGGCTAAAATATGATTTTTGTAGAAAAAAAAAGATTTTTTACTTTCACGACTCTACGTTATAAACTTATGTGAAGCACCCGGAGGGTCAAGATGCTCACCACACATCCAGATAAGTTCCTCGAGGGGTCTAGTTTCCAAAATGGGTTCACTTGTATGAGGTTTCCACTGTTTAAGCACATCAGGGGCTCTCCAAACACAACATGGCATCCTCTCTCGATTCCAGCCAATTTTGTGTTAAAAAAATCAAACGGTGCTCTTTCCTTTCCGAGTCTTGCTGTGTGCCCAGTAGTTTTCCTGCACATATGGGGTATCAGTGTACTCCTTATAAATTGGGGTCCATTTTTTCCTGTGACTCTTGTGAAAATAAAAGAAATTGGGTCTTCATTAAAATTTTTGTCAGAAAAAGTTTATTTTTTTCCTTCCACATTGTGAAGCACTTGAAGGGTTAGCAAACATCTTAAATTTGGTTTTGAGCACCTTGAGGTGTGCAGATTTTATAATGGTGTCACTTTTGGGTATTTATTGTCAAATTGACCCCTCAAGTTCACTTCAAATGTAATGTGGTCCCTAAAAAAAATTATTTTGTAAATTTTATTGTAAAAATGAGAAATTGCTGGTCAACTTTTAACCCTTATAACTTCCTAACAAAAAATTATGTTTCAAAAATTGTGCTGATGTAAAGTAGACATGTGGGAAATGTTATTTATTAACTATTTTGTGTGATGTACTTCTCTGATTTAAGGGCATAAAACTCCAAAGTTTGAACAATTGTTAACTTTTCAAACTTTTGGCCAAATTTCAGATTTTTTTCACACACAAATGCAAATTTTACCACTACAATGAAAAAACAGTATCGCAATCAGCATGATCTGTAGCAGCATTCCAAAGTAATAATACCACATAAAGTGACAGTGCTTAGATTTAAAAAATGAGGCCTGGTCATTAACCTACTAAGTGTCTCTGTCCTTAAAGGGGTTGTCCGGGCTTTTCACATATCTCAGTGCATATCTGGGCTGCAGAATGTTGACAATAAGTAATTTACCTTCTGTGGCCAGTTTGCAGTGTTTCCAAGATATGATCTCTTGTTTCTATGAAAAACGTCCAGGGGGGGTGCTCTAACATTGAAATGAGAACTGGTCGTTTCCTCCTCAATAGTTTCACTTTCCATAGATCAGTGTTAGGCGTGTGTCTGGGGGAGGAGCAGCTGGGTGGTTCTGCTCTCTGCACTGAGGTTGCTAGAGGGGGGAAGGATTTGTTACTGTGTGAGGAGGGCTTGTTCATGTGGTTGGGGAGGGCCTGTTGCTATGGAGGGTGGGGTTGTTGCTATAGAGGGCATGTTTTTAGTAGAGTAGGAGGAAATGACCAGTTCTCATCTCAATGCCACAACACACCCCCCCTGGATGTTTTTCTTACAAGCAAGAGATGATATCTAGCAAACCCTGCAAACTGGCCACAGAAGGTAAATTACTTATTGTCAGCATTCTGCAGCCCAGATATGCACTGAGATTATGTGAAGCGCCCGGACAACCCCTTTAAGGGCTTAAAGACATGGAAAATTCATGAAAAGAAACACAGGCTGGTTTTCAAACATTCATCGAGGTCTTCAATACAAGCTCAATCTGTAGTGTCAGAACATTTTCAATCTAGGGAAAACAAACTTTTGCCAAAAATAATACAAAAAAATACAAAATACAAAAATCCTAACATCACACACTGGAAACTTATTGAAAGCCATGAAATTTCAGGAGATTTTGGGAATTTCTTGCGCCCCTAGGAAAATCGGGAAACTCACTTTAATTTTCTGGACAGTCAACTTTACTTGGGAAAGTTGACTGTCCTATTTTAGTTCTGTACAAAACATAACCATAGAACAGCGACCTGCATGAGGACAGAAATTGATGATTTTCAGGAGTTTATAAAGGTTGGCAGAGGCTGAGAGCCAACTTTTTGTAAGTACGGGATCTTTTAAGACCATCAATGTTTTAGTCATATGTGGCTTCAAAGTTGCTAATATAGGTTGTCAGGACAGGTTACCACTTGAGGCATTGTACATATCATATGAAGCATGGATGCTATAGGTATATTTTACTACAAGATCATACTATACAAGGTCTTTTTGTTATTACACATTTCAAGGCATGTATACGAAACATTTTAGATGCACTAGAGCAATATTTAGCAAATGTTTACATAGCTTTAATAACTAGTTGTGTGGGGTTTGTGCCATTCCTTTATTTGTTGTGTCTGTTGTGCTTTGCAGATATAGGTCATTGAGGTGTTGTGTGGTTTATAGCACAGAGACTATTTGAAGACTTGATGACTTAATCCGGTATTCTCCAAGTAATCAGATAATTCAGACTTAAATACAAATAGATTATGGTATGTTGCTTGATGCACTTTTATTTTTAAAAGACTGGGGAAGTAGTTTGCATGTGTCCTATCCAATATTTTAATAATCTACAGTAACTGGTAAATGACACAAATAACCCTTTTTAATGATGATTTGACAATTAGTAAAATGAATTATGTTATATTTTTACAGCTAACATAAAAAAGTGGAAATTTACAACTTTTTGAAGGGTTATATAAAGAAAGCCACAAACTTCCAACTTATTGTAGCAATTTATCTGCATTTTACTGTAAAGCATTTAATCTATAAAGAAATGTCATAATATTGAATATGCTGGAAGAATGTCTATAGAAGATATTTAGAACCTATGTTTTAATATATTTCAACCATTTTTTAACATATTTCAACTATTTTTCATACTGTTTTCTCCCTTTTGGTACTTGTATATTGCATGCCTAATCATTACTATCTGTACTGCTTCTATACATTTCACATGATTTCGTACTGCAACTTAAACTGCTAAAATCTACTCCCCAAGCTATAGCTAATATTTCTGTACCTCGATGCAAAATATTGGCCAGGCCTCATTAACGGTTTTAATTGAAAAAGTGGTGACAAATTTGGTTGTTGGAACAATTACTAATGTTCACTTGAGAGATGTGCCTATGTGAAGGATAAAAAGGGCAAATCTTAGAAATAAAGTCTCCTTGCCGGTGCATGGTGCAACAACCCATTAATGTATGACTTGACCTGCCAGCAACCATTGCAGTCCCTCACCATTTTATCATTTCCTGTAGAATAATTTGGGTCCTAATCCTGCAGCCACTTTTTTTTTTCACATTGGCTGCAGAAAAGGGGATAGAATCAGCCTGATCTTGCCCCCTGCTTTAAAAAGTACTTTTCACCAGTATTGAGCATGTTAAACTTCCTACCCCATGGAATAGTGGCTGCAGAGCTGAGTAGAACTTTTTCTTATTAATTTTCTAATTCCTCATCTCTATTGTGGATATATTTGATTGTAAAGTTTAGATTTTAATTTATCTTAAGCCCATGGAAGATTCTTTACTTAGAAGAGTTTATTTTTCCTCCGCATGATGTTGACAAATTGTTATGCAGTGGAAAAAAAAATGACTCCTGATAAGGTTGGAACAGGCTTTCACCTTTAGACAACTAAAGCCATTCTCTCCGCCTTGATCTGATTGTGCCAACATCCACAGTGTAAAGTAGAGGAGAGATCTTGTGTCATTACATACTCCTCTTGCAGATCTCTCACATGAGTATCAGTGTAGTGAGAGCAAGTAGAGAAGAAGTGACAGTGCCTTGAGATGAAAGCTGCAAAGAGGTGTTAGTATTAACACACAGCTCTGCTCTACTATAGACAGTAGATGCCAGCAGGGAGATTATTGAAGAAAAAAGAGATAAAAGCGATTTGAAGACTGAGAGTATCTCTAATTTGTATGTACCTGATGAAGGGGATGTACAGTCCGTGAAACGAGTAGTGCCATTAAACATCTCATCTTTGAATAGGCTGGGCTCATCCATCGCAGTGCCCGGAACAAATCCGCCCCTTCTTTTTCCTCCTGAGCAGTGAGAATATGGAGGAGAGCAGGGCTGTGTGTCATCACAGGTCTTTCCATATCACTGAATGAGAGTCAGTTGTAAGCTTCTCTTTACTTTTGTTTTCCTGCAGGACACCTCAGAGTTATTATGATATGGCAACATCATGCCGGGAAAAAGTACCTGCCTCATTGAAGAATCTTTGCTAATACCCCTTAGGCTTAGCATAAATTAGAATTTAAATTTTACAAGTTAACATCTCCACAGCCGAGATGAGAAATAAAAAAAAAAAATCTATGTTTCATTCAGCTGTGCAGTCACTATTCCATGGTGTGACCAGTTTAACATACTAAAACTTGCGAAAGGTCCTCTTTAAAGCAATCAATGGGTTTACAGTTGAAAAATTGCTTTTTTTTCTGAACATCTGATAGCAGGAATCATTCATGTCCATGTATGAGAGACAACATAGCTGGTAAATGTAGAAACTGGGAGACCAAAGAGCGTGAATAGAGTTTTAACTGAAAACAATGCAAAAAAGCAGAAAACGGATTTGCTCACCTGGTGTGGTTGTACCTAAGTAACATGAATATATTGCATGACTCAGCTGCTGCAGGACACAAGCCCAAGGGACTTAAGCAAAGCACATATCCGAGTGAAGTGTCACTTGATGCGCTGCTGATGGGAACTGATGAAGGTAGCTTGAAAATGTTATTTTAACGAGGTTACAAAGTCAACGCATTTTGGGGTCAATGCAGGACCTCTTCATCAGGACCCAAACCTAGCAGGTAGTCTCCATCTATGTCCTCAGGGACTGCTGAAAATGGGAAAGAAGGAAAAACTCCCGAAAAATGCAGGATACAAGTCATATACTGACTAATAGACTAGACACTATAAAAATACACCACATTTATCCCAGTATAGATAATAAACCTGGTGAACTTTATTAGCCTCTGTGGTCTAAGTTTACAACATCTATGAGTTGGCTTGCTTTTGGACCACTTTTCGCCTAAAACTCTTGGAGAGCACACCTTTAGTCCATCACCTGTATTTTAAAATCACTCTTTGCCAAATGTCCTTTGCAAGACTATTTTAATCTAGTGTTCCCCGAAAAGTGTCTAAAACAGTTAATAAATGTGGCACATGGCAAGTGTGTGAGAAATCTAACTGTAGACAGCTGGTCATGGTGTTAAGATCCTGCCATAGACTTGGCCTCCTAATTGTAAATTAACCAAGTTAACATTACTTAACATTTCTCTGCTAATAAAATGTAACCATGTTTTCTCCTCTATAAATCATCCGTATTTAGTACCCAATCAAATTACTGATATTGTATTTTATTGAGAGAATATTGAAGGCTCCAGAAAATCTTTATCCTTCACTATCAACATTGACGTATCTTCTTCATTGACTGAAGAACTTGAAAACACAAGAACTGAAAACAGAAAGTATCTTGAAAAACTGTATGAATTTTTCTTACAGAAAAAATAATAAAATGCATTTGCCACCAAAATATCCCTTTAATCCTAGCTTAAAGAAACACAACACATACAAATTGTTTTAAAGGGAACCTGTCACCAGTTTTGTCATATAACAACTAAAACAATCACCTTATTCAACACATGTGCTGCATTCCATGAATGGATATCTAACCCTCTGACTCCCCCTGTATACCCTCAAAAACCTTTTTAAGTTCTACCACACTCTATGGAAATCAGGTAGGTCCAGTCGGATGGGCCACTACATTTTGTCACCCAAGTGCTGCTTGTCGTCTTCCTTCTTCAATTGACATGGAAGATGCCTCGTGTCCACATTGTCGGGCAAAATTGGCAAAGTAATCACTGCTCACACCTTAGCTCTATGCTAAGTGCCCATGCGCCTACAATAGGGCAAAGCATAGTGCGCAGGCACAAGCTCCAATCTCTGTGCGTAGACACAAGATTTTGCCCGGCAATTTGGACGCAAGGCATCTTCCACGTCAATTAAAGAAGGCGGAGGCAAGCAGCACCGGGGGAGGGATGGAGAGGCCTGAAACCCTGCCCATCGGACCGGACAGACTCATTTACCATACAGAGTGGGAAAACTGGTGACAGGCTTCCTTTAAATTAAACAGTAAATCTAGTTGACCCACTATTTGTTAGGTGTTGCTCACACATTCAAATTCCACTCATGTGTTCATGAAGCAGTTAGTCTGGTAGGAAATTGCTGATTATCTTTAACTGGCATCATCTGAAGCTGAAGTTGGTTCTATGTACTAATGGTGAGTTTTAGCAATCTTTCTGTACTGCAGACAGGGCACAGCAGGGGGACTTATGTTGCAGACAGTTGTGTTATGGCCACACATGGGGCAGTGATAGGGAGGAGGAGGGAGGACATGGCTTTACTCTAGAGGCAAATTGAGTCTATGTATGTATATATATATTATATATATATATATATATATATACTGTATATATATATATTGTGGTGTAGTGACCACTGTGTCCGCTAGGGGGTGCTGTGTGGGTGGTCCAGGACAGGAGTATAAGCATTTCCAGTGTCCTGATAGGAGTAGGATGCTGAATGATCATAATGTATCTCAAGGTGGGTGGCCTTGAGATGAAGACTTGGTATGTGTTGATCAGCAGTGATACTGCTGAGGTTCCGTGTCAATGTCTTAGGGAAGTCTTCAGGTAGCTGGAGAGATGGGCAGACCAGCTACCTACAAATCCACCCAAGGGTGTGTCTGAAAACGATGGTAGTAAAAGACTGTGTGAAGGACCTGTGATGAGGTCATAGCCATGTGACCCGGTGGGCGTGGCTACGGACCATATAATGTGGCCAGGGTAGGTCACATGGGTGAATGCTGGGACCCGGTTGGCCTGTTTGGAAGGTCTCGCTGGAGGATGTGTAAGCCTTCCTGAGTGCCTGTGTGCATAATGGCTGTACGTGTCTGAGAGTTCCCAGGGAGAGGGAATGGACGCCAGCAGCATGGTGAAGCAACTATGAGGTAACCCGGACATGGGAGTGTTACAAAGATACTGTATAGTCTGTTGGCTGGATGAAGCAAAGTCTGTGTGACCACAGAGATAACAGAGCAGTACTCTGTCATGGATGCTATGCTGTTTATATGAACTTTATGTTGCTGGTCATGGTTTATGATGCCTGAATAAACCACATGGACTGTTATTGTTTTATGGAAAACCCGTGCCGGATCTGATTATTTGGCTGCCAAGCAAGTGTCCCCAACCTTGAATGACAGTGCTACCTTACAATTGGTGGAGAATGCAAAGGGCAATGTTGTAGCCTTGTTGCTGGGAGCAACGGAAGAGGACTGCAAAATTCGGTTGCTAAGGGCAACGGTTTCCAAAGGCACATGGTTCAGTGCTGGCAATGCTGAGCCAGGAGGGCTGACAGTCTTGAAAGCCACGTGATACACTGACTGTGGTCAGTGGAAAAGACTTATAGGACACCTCTGGGGTAGAGGGGTCCGAGAACCAGCGCGGCCAGCAAGTGATGGTCGAGAAAACCGTGTGATATGCTGACTGGGGTCAGAGAAAGAGACTGTGGATTGTGATAGGGTGCCTCTGTGGATATAAGGTACCCGAGGACCTGTGTGGCCGACACAGGTAATGGACAGGTGTTTGTGTTGCAATGACCTGGGTCAATTTGAAAGACTGTACCTGGAGGGTTCAGTGATCAAGGTCCTGGAGGGTCAGTGTTGGGAGGTTCTGGGAGAAGAATCGGATCCCTGGAGCATGTGGTATGACCTTGGAACTGGTGAGGCGTAAGTGTTGGACAGGCGGAGATGGATGTCCTGAATAGCACCCACCGAGTCCCTGGACCTGGTGAGGCTGGTGTGTTGGGAAACCCTGGGAGGAGGGTCGGCTCCCTGAATAGCATCCGGTGCGCCCTGTGTGTTGGACAGTCTCAGGAGATGGGCGTCCTGAAAAGCACACAGACAGGACACGTGAGTTTTGTGTAGCATGTGTGTTTTTTTCTTTTCCCTTTCAAGTCAGCTTGTGATGGCTCAGTGGGGGTCAAGAAGGTGACAAGCTGCTTGCTGTAACTTGGCGGAGTTACGAAGGTGACAAGTGGCTTGTTGTAACTCGGCGGGGTTACAAAGGGGACAAGCGGCTTCCTGTAACTCGGTGGGGTTATGAAGGTGACACCAGCAGCTGTGTGTGAGCAGCAGCCGGTGGTGTTGGAGATCGGTGACAGCAGGAGCTGTGGTGGTGCCAGCAAGGACTTGTGTGGTATCGTAAAAGAGACAAACTGTTGTGTGTGAAATGTGGTCTAAGGAGACCTGTAGAACGGACATGGGGAAATCCCGAAAGGGGGTGGTGGCCCAAATCGGGGTGGTAGCCCAAAAGGGGTGGAGTCCCAGAGGGGGGCGGTGACCCAAATCGAGGTGGTAGCCCAAAAGGGGGTGGAGTCCCAGAGGGAGCGGTGACCCAAATCGGGGTAGTCCAGAGAGGGGCTGGTGTGTCAAAAGAGGAAGAGCAATGTTCGTGTATGGCTTTTTCAGAATGTGGGATATTCTTTCCAGATAACGATGGGCCACAGGTGTGTACCGTAATGCTGCACCGAGAAGGAGTCTCGGGTCGACTGGACTCAAAGAGTCAGGTGACTCTGACAGGAACTCCTCTCTCTGTCTGGCCGAGAAAATAGTCCAGGTTCGCTGTAAACATGGGGTCACGGTGAACTATGCGGTAGACAGAGTAATGTTTGAGGGGTCCACAAGTGGTGAGTGCCAAGGTGGCGGGATACCACCTGACCTAGTGTATGTCTTGGAGAGGGGCCGGGACTTTATCGGGTTTGATGATATATGGCAGGAGGTTGGAGACATTTCTACTGTTGGGCTAACAGATATTAAGACGGTGATGGCTCCTGACGTGGACAGGTCAGAGGTAGATGTGACCGAAAGAAGGGGTACGTCTGCCCAACGGACGGACCTGACGTCTCATGACAGGACTGACGTTGACCTGATTGATAAGACCGCTGAAGTATTCACACGGTTAGTGGGTAACTGGAAGGATTACTCGACAGATCGGGGTGACTCAGACTCTGGGGGTGACTGTAGCTCTGAGAGAGAAAGGGAGCACAGAATAGAAGAGCTAGAGAAAGAAGTCTCTGAGCTCAAAGGTCACCTGTCTACCTGGCAAAGCGTGAACAAGACCCTTAGGGAAGAGATGGAAGAACTCAGAGGAGTAGTAAAAGGTCTTCTGCGAGAGAAGAGCTTGGACAAAGATTTACAGCGGCCGGGCCCATGTGATAACAAGACAGAACTGCCAGTATCCATCTTGGCAAAGGGTCGTGAAGAGATAAAATCTCATGAAGTTTGTGAGCTAAGAACTGAAGAAGACAGTCACCCAGTCGGGACAACTGTAGTGAAGGAAGTGTCCGTGGTAAAGCCAGAGCCTTCTGTCCAGGAAGAGAGCAAGACCACGACCTTCAAATCTATAATCGAGGTACCCGAAGACATGCAAGAAGCCTGTGCTGAGGAAGGTGTGCATAAGGCTTTTAAAGAGGCGTCAAGGTGTGTAAGGTGCACTGGGCACCTGAGACTCGGCAGTTGGTGGTAATATCAGCCAGAGAAGATACAGCAAACCAAGTAGCTGTCCTGAAAGAGATGCATTTACAATGTCTCCACACCAAACAGTTGGTCAGGCAGAGTAATATGAAAGCTGCTCGACGCCTAGAGTTAGCAAAGGAGGCTATAGATCAACTGGGTTTGCGGAAAGATGTAGTTCCGGTACCCAAAGGTCTGATTGGGAGAATCATTGGAAGATTCGGGAAGGTAATGCAAGACCTTGTAAATATCTCCGGTGTGGTGAGAGTGAGGCTCCCTCCTGATGATGAAGACCAGGTATCCAGTGAAGAGGGTAGGATTCCCATTATGGTGGTTGACTCTGTGGAAAACCTGAGAAACTTTCGGATGCTCTTGGAGTATCGAGTGGGGTACCTGCAAGAAATTGAGCAGTTGAGGCTGGACCGACTGCGGATCAATAAAGAGGTACGGAACACCAGGTGGCGGCCGCCTTCAATCCAAGATGTAAGGACCCGAAGAGTTCCTCCGAGTAGTGACAAGGCAGATGGCCAAAGAATGTCAGCAAGTGGTAGTTCGACTGGCAGGACGAAGCTGAGAGACCGTAGTTCCTGTGAGATGCTGAATGAGTCAGACTCAGGCCAGACAGTAGGCTTGACTAAGACTTATGGCCGCACCAAACGGGGGAGCTGGTCAGGGAAAGGAACAGACAAGGAGAGAAGTGTGCTGACTAAACAGTGTCTGATGACGCAGACAGACTGTGACTGGAGGGACAAAGATCAAGGCAGATATTCTGACCGCTGGGGGTGGGGGAGGCCTAATGTAGAGATGAGGCCAGATGACAGACGGAGACGGTTCTCTCGACCTGTGGGGCAAGGTGTAATGAGTGCCTGGTCTCGAGATCCCGGGGTAATGTTGTGTGTTCAACCCCACAAGTTTGAACAGAGGGGAGAGGTATGTGTGTTATGAGCTCATTTTCTCCTTCACCTTTGATGTCCGATGAACTCCCTCTGCTGGTGAAAGGAGGTAGTGAAATTTATTTGGATGGGAAAAACCTGTCATCTGAACAGGTGGAGTGTGATTGGACATCCGGAATCTCTGAGTGGATATAAGGCCGCCGATGCCCTGCTGGGTTGCTGGTGATCCTCTCTACTCTGAGCTCTGGCCTCCAGTTTAGTCCTGTCTACTAAAGCTAAGTTTTTGCTCTGCTATTGTTCCATGAGATTGTGTCTGGTTTACTTAGTGTTTGTGTTCAGCCAGCCCTGGTTGGGACTGGCTGAACTCCATTTTTGTCTCTGAGCAGTTGATCTCTTTGCTCTGTTTTCAGAATATACCTGAGTGCTGATATAGTGTTTTTGAAGTCTAGTGACTTCAGGGCCTTTTCTATCAGACGTGTTGGACTTTATTTTTGGCAGGGTTTTTGCGTGATTGCAGACAGTTGCTTTTCTTTCCTGTCCTATCTAGTTAGTGAGGGCTCCATCGTTTGCTCAGCCTGTCTTTCTGTCTGTGTTTTCATCTGTTTTCACCGTCAATACATGTTGGGGGCTGTCTATTGCTTTGGGGTCTGCTCTGGGGCAGTTTAGATTTCCCCGTTCTTTAGGTTTATTTAGTTCTCTGGCTGTGAACGAGGTGTCTAGAACCACCGTAGGAACACCCCACGGCTACTGTTAGTTGTTGTGAATAGGATCAGGGGTCTGCAATCCGCTAGCTACCAACCTCTCCGGTTTTCTGGACTTAGCTTGTATTTTTGTTTTTTCCTCCTCTGGTGACTCATTCATAACAGAATCACCAGCCATACCGCAGATTCTAGGGTACTCAATAGCATGAAAGAATTGTAAAAAAAAAAAAAAAAAGTGTCATAATTTTTTTTTATGTATATTTTTTCCTCTTTTTCTCTGGGGCCGTAGGAGGAATTTTCTTAATGGAGATTAAGCAATTGTCTTCATGTGGAGCAGCTGGCTGCTGAAGTGCGGGGAATTTCCACCTATCTTGCTCATTCACATGCTGCTGAACCAAAGATTCCTTCTCCTGATGTGTTTTTTGGGGATCGGTCTAAATTTTTGAATTTTAAGAATAATTGTAAATTATTTCTTGCCTTGAAGCCTAACTGATCGGGGAGCTCTGCGCAGCAGCTTAAAATTGTCATCTCTTTGCTGTGCGGCGATCCCAAGGATTGGGCGTTTTCTTTGACACCTGATGATCCTATTCTAACTAATGTGGATGCATTTTTTCAAGCCTTGGGGTTGTTGTATGATGAACCTAATGCTATTGATCAAGCTGAGAAAGCCCCGTTGGCATTGAGCCAGGGTCAGGATTCTGCAGAGTTGTACTGTCAAAAATTCTGAAAGTGGGCGGTCCTTACTACCTGGACTGATGGTGCCTTGGCAGCTCTCTTTCGGAAGGGTTTGTTAGAAACTGTAAAAGATACTATGGTGGGATTTCCTGTTCCCTCTGGTCTTGACGATTCTATGTCATTAGCCATTCAGGTTGATCTGCGTTTACGTGAACGTAAAAGTACACGAGAAATGTTGCCACCTGTTGAACAAATGTCTGAACCTATGCAATGTGATAGAGTTTTGTCTAGGGCGCAACATCAGGAGTTCAGAAGGCGTAATAAGCTGTGTTTTTTCTGTGGAGATGCCTCTCATATGATTTCTGTCTGCCCTAAACGAGAAAAACGTTTTGCACACACATTTGCTGTGGGTGGTGTTCAACCTAAGTTTCTTCTGGCAATTACTCTGATCTGCTCCCTGTCCACATTTTCCGCTAAGGCTTTTGTGGATTCGGGAGCGGCTCTGAACCTGATGGACCTGGATTTTGCTAAACGTTGTGGGTTTCCTATGACACCTCTGTGGACGCCTATCCCTTTGAGGGGTATTGATGCTACTCCTTTGGCGAAGAATAAACCTCAGTTTTGGACCCAGGTGGTAATGCGGGTCGCCCCAGACCATCAAGAAAATTGCAGATTTTTGGTGTTGCATAATTTGCATGATACCATTGTTCTGGGATTTCCCTGGTTGCAAATCCATAATCCAGTTTTGGATTCAAAATCTGTGTCTGTTGTGAGTTGGGGTTGTCAGTGTGCTCTTGGTGACGCTCCTGTTTTCTCCACCTCTCCCCAGTCGCATGATGTTCCTGACTATTTGGCTGATTTTTATGATGTATTTAGTGAGAATAAGTCTGCGTCTTTGTCTCCTCATAGGAGTTATGACTGTGCAATTGAGTTGAGCCCTGGGTGTAAATTTCCCAAGGGTCAACTTTTCAATTTATCTGTACCCGAGCACGAGGCTATGCAATCTTATATTAAGGAGTCGTTGGAGAAGGGTCATATTAGACCATCCTCTTCACCCTTGGGTGCTGGGTTTTTTTTCGTGGCCAAGAAAGATGGTTCATTAAAGCCTTGTATTGACTATCGTTCCCTCAACAAAATTACTGTTAAATATCAGTATCCATTACCCCTGATTTCTGATCTATTCTCCAGAGTTAAAGGTGCTTGCTGGTTTACCAAGCTTGACCTCAGGGGGGCGTATAATCTTATTCGCATTAAGCATGGGGATGAATGGAAGACGGCGTATAATACTCCGGAGGGACATTTTGAGTACCTGGTGATGCCTTTTGGGCTCACTAATGCCCCTTCTGTCTCCCAGTGCTTCATGAATGATATTTTCCGGGACTTAGATGATCAAAAATTTATCCACAATCTGGATGATAGTTTGATCTTTTCCAGGGATTGGGACTCTCATGTGGAACATGTTCGGACTGTGTTCTGGATTTTGAGGGAGAATTCCCTGTATGTTAAGGGATCGAAATGCCTTTTTGGTGTACAGAGGATTTCATTTTTGGGATTTATTTTGTCTCCGTCAACTATTGAAATGGACCCGGCCAAGGTACAGGCCATTTATGATTGGGTTCAGCCCACTTCTTTGAAGGCCCTCCAGAAGTTTTTGGGTTTTGCTAATTTTTAACATAAATTTATAGCTAATATTTCAGGTATTGCCAAACCATTGACTGATTTGACTAAGAAGGGTGCTGATGTGCTGAATTGGTCTCCAGAGGCTGTTTCTTCCTTTCAGGAGCTGAAGCTGAGGTTCACTTCTGCTCCGGTTTTGCGGCAACCTGATGTCTCACTCCAGTTTCATGTAGAGGTGGACGCTTCTGAGATTGGTGCAGGAGCTGTTTTGTCCCAAAAAGATCCAGTAACATCTAAAATGAATCCCTGTGCTTTCTTTTCCCGAAAGTTCTCCCCATCCGAACGCAACTATGATGTGGGGAATCGGGAACTGATAGCCATGAAATGGGCATTTGAGGAGTGGAGACATTGGTTGGAGGGAGCTAAACATCAAGTCGTGGTCGTTACTGACCACAAGAATTTGATTTACCTTGAGTTGGCCAAACGCTTGAATCCTAGACAGGCTAGGTGGGCCTTGTTTTTCACACGTTTTGATTTTGTGGTCTCTTTTCTTCCGGGCACTAAGAATGTCAAGGCAGACGCCCTCTCTAGGAGTTTCTTTGCTGATTCTCCTGTTGTGACCAAGCCTGCTACCATCTTAGGTGAGGGGGTAGTTCTTTCTGCCATCTCGCCCGATTTGAGATGTGCTCTGGAAGAGTTTCAGGAGGACAAACCTGAGCATTGTCCCATTGGAAAATTGTATGTTCCTGACCAGTGGAGGAAGAGAGTAATGTCTGAAGTTCATTGCTCTGGATTGGCTGGTCATCCAGGTATTTTTGGTACTAGAGATTTGGTGAGTCGGTCTTTTTGGTGGCCCACCTTGTCTCGTGATGTCAGAAATTTTGTGCAGTCCTGTGGGACTTGCTCCCGGTCTAAACCTTGTTCTCGCTCTAGTGGGTTGTTGATGCCTTTGCCGGTGCCCAGGAGGCCATGGACCCATATTTCAATGGATTTTATTTCTGATATGCCTGTCTCTCAGAGAATAACTGTTATTTGGGTGATTTGTGATAGATTCTCTAAGATGGTCCATCTTGTACCAGTCCCTAAGTTGCCATCTTCCTCAGAGTTGGTGCCCTTGTTTTTGCAACAGGTGGTTCGCTTGCATGGGATTCCTGAGAATATTGTGTCTGACAGAGGAGTTCAGTTTGTTTCTAGATTTTGGAGGACTTTTTGTCCAAGCTGGGAATTCAGTTGTCCTTCTCCTCTGCATTTCACCCTCAGACCAATGGGCAAATGGAGAACAAACCAGACTTTGGAGTCTTATTTGAGATGTTTTATTTCTGCTGATCACGATGATTGGGTTTCATTTTTGCCCTTGGCCGAATTTGCTTTAAGTAATAGAGCTAGTTCTGCCACTTTGATGTCACCTTTTTTTGTAACTTTGGGTTTCATCCTCGATTCTCTTCAGGGCAGGTGGCCTTCTGCCTGCCCAGGTGTTGACACTGTGGTGGAGAGAATGCACCAGATCTGGGACCAAGTGGTGGATAAGTTGTCTCTCTCCCAGGAAAAGGCCCAGCGGTTTTCCAACCGGCATAGGACCTTTGGTCCCCGGTTTAAGGTGGGTGATATGGTTTGGTTGTCATCAAAGAATATCTCTATGAAGGTGGCTTCTCCAAAGTTTAAACCTAGATTTATTGGACCTTACAAGATTTTGGAGATTCTTAATCCGGTCTCTTTTCGATTGGCTCTTCCTGTTACATTCAAGATCCATAACATGTTTCATAAGTCTCTGTTAAAGAGGTTTGTTGAGCCAGTAGTTCCTGTGGTGGCACCTCCTGACCCTGTATTGGTTGAAGGTAATGTGGAATATGAGGTTGAGAAGATACTGGATTCTCGTCTGGCTAGACGGAGACTCCAGTATTTGGTTAAGTGGAAGGGTTATGGCCAGGAGGAAAATTCTTGGGTCTCTGAATCCGATATTCATGCCGAAAGATTGGTTCATACTTTTCATCGGGCCCATCCCGATCGCCCTGGTGGCGTGGATGAGGGTTCGGTGACCCCTCCTCAAGGGGGAGGTACTGTTATGAGCTCATTTTCTCCTTCACCTTTGATGTCCGATTAACTCCCTCTGCTGGTGAAAGGAGGTAGTCAAATTGATTTGGATGGGAAAAACCTGTCATCTGAGCAGGTGGAGTGTGATTGGACATCCGGAATCTCTGAGTGGATATAAGGCCAACGACACCTTGCTGGGTTGCTGGTGATCCTCTCTGCTCTGAGCTCTGGTCTCCAGTTTAGTCCTGTCTACTTAAGCTAAGTTTTTGCTCTGCTATTGTTCCATGAGATTTTGTCTGGTTTGCTTAGTGTTTGTGTTCAGCCAGCCCTGGTTGGGACAGGCTGAACTCCATTTTTGTCTCTGATCAGTTGATCTCTTTGCTCTGTTTTCAGAATATACCTGAGTGCTGATATAGTGTTTTTGAAGTCTAGTGACTTCAGGGCCTTTTCTATCAGACGTGTTGGACATTATTTTTGGCAGGGTTTTTGCGTGATTGCAGACAGTTGCTTTTCTTTCCTGTCCTATCTAGTCAGTGAGGGCCCCATCGTTTGCTCAGCCTGTCTTTCTGTCTGTGTTTGTGTTTTCATCTGTTTTCACCGTCAATACATGTTGGGGGCTGTCTATTGCTTTGGGGTCTGCTCTGGGGCAGTTTAGATTTTCCCTTTCTTTCTTTAGGTTTATTTAGTTCTCTGGCTGTGAACGAGGTGTCTAGGACCACCGTAGGAACACCCCACAGCTACTGTTAGTTGTTGTGAATAGGATCAGGGGTCTGCAATCCGCTAGCTACCAACCTCTCCAGTTTTCTGGACTTAGCTTGTATTTTTGTTTTTTTCCTCCTCCGGTGACTCATTCATAACATATGTGGTGTAGTGACCACTGTGTCCGCTAGGGGGTGCTGTGTGGGTGATCCAGGACAAGCGTATAAGCATTTCCAGTGTCCTGATAGGAATAGGATGCTGAATGATCGTAATGTATCTCAAGGTGGGTGTCCTTGAGATGAAGACTTGGGTATGTGTTGATCAGCAGTGATACTGCTGAGGTTCCGAGTCAATGCCTGAATAAACTGCATGGACTGTTATTGTTTTATGGAAAACCTGTGCCAGATCTGATTATTTGGCTGCCAAGCGAGTGTCCCCAACCTTGAATGACAGCGCTACCTTACAATATATATTATTTTTGTTGTAATTAGACAATTTCAGAGAAATCATACTTGAAAGATCCAGTTGGGGGCCATAGCAAGTGGCGAGACTAGCCCAGACCACCCCTGGCCGGCTCTTCCCAGCGCCACTCTATTTTCTCAGGAATGCTCTGACAGTCAGGCTTGGTTTCATGCTGCCACAGTTTGGGGAGTGTAATTCAGCTGATTGGTTCACTTTTCAGACATTTATCTTTTAGTCATCTTTAACAATTGTAACCATACAGTTGTGGCCAAAAGTATTGACACCCCTGCAATTCTGTCAGATAATACTCAGTTTCTTCCTGAAAATGATTGCAAACACAAATTCTTTGGTATTATTATCTTCATTTAATTTGTCTTAAATGAAAAAACACAAAAAGAATTGTCCTAAAGCCAAATTGGATATAATTCCACACCAAACATATAAAAGAGGGTGGACAAAAGTATTGGCACTGTTCGAAAAATCATGTGATGCTTCTTTAATTTGTGCAATTAACAGCACCTGTAACTTACCTGTGGCACCTAACAAGTGTTGGCAATAACTAAATCACACTTGCAGCCAGTTGACATGGATTAAAGTTGACTCAACCTCTGTCCTGTGTCCTTGTGTGTACCACATTGAGCATGGAGAAAAGAAAGAAGACCAAAGAACTGTCTGAGGACTTGAGAAACCAAATTGTGAGGAAGCATGAGCAATCTCAAGGCTACAAGTCCATCTCCAAAGACCTGAATGTTCCTGTGTCTACAGTGCGCAGTGTCATCAAGAAGTTTAAAGCCCATGGCACTCTGGCTAACCTCCCTAGATGTGGACAGAAAAGAAAAATTGACAAGAGATTTCAACGCAAGATTGTGCGGATGTTGGATAAAGAACCTCAACTAACATCCAAACAAGTTCAAGCTGCCCTGCAGTCCGAGGGTACAACAGTGTCAACCCGTAGTATCCATCGGCATCTGAATGAAAAGTGACTGTATGGTAGGAGACCCAGGAAGACCCCACTTCTTATCCCGAGACATAAAAAAGCCAGGCTGGAGTTTGCCAAAACTTACCTGAAAAAGCCTAAAACGTTTTGGAAGAATGTTCTCTGGTCAGATGAGACAAAAGTAGAGCTTTCTGGGCAAAGGCATCAACATAGAGTTTACAGGAGAAAAAAAGAGGCATTCAAAGAAAAGAACACGATCCCTACAGTCAAACATGGCGGAGGTTCCCTGATGTTTTGGGGGTTGCTTTGCTGCCTCTGGCACTGGACTGCTTGACCGTGTGCATGGCATTATGAAGTCAGAAGACTTCCAACAAATTTTGCAGCATAATGTAGGGCCCAGTGTGAGAAAGCTGGGTCTCCCTCAGAGGTCATGGGTCTTCCAGCAGGACAATGACCCAAAACACACTTCAAAAAGCACTAGAAAATGGTTTGAGAGAAAGCACTGGAGACTTCTAAGGTGGCCAGCAATGAGTCCAGACCTGAATCCCATAGAACACCTGTGGAGAGATCTAAAAATGCCAGTTTGGAGAAGGCAGCCTTCAAATATCAGGGACCTGGAGCAGTTTGCCAAAGAAGAATGGTCTAAAATTACAGCAGAGCATTGTAAGAAACTCATTGATGGTTACCGGAAGCGGTTGGTCGCAGTTATTTTGGCTAAAGGTTGTGCAACCAAGTTGAGGGTTGAGGCTGAGGGTGCCAATACTTTTGTCTGGCCCATTTTTGGAGTTTTGTGTGAAATGATCAATGTTTTGCTTTTTGCTTCATTCTCTTTTGTGTTTTTTATTTAAGACAAATTAAATGAAGATAATAATACCAAAGAATTTGTGTTTGCAATCATTTTCAGGAAGAAACTGAGTATTATCTGACAGAATTGCAGGGGTGTCAATTCTTTTGGCCACAACTTTAAATACTGAAGATTATGGCAATGAAACCAAACAACTCTAAATTATTTCCATATTAAACACATGAGGGAAAGATCAGTCAATCTTTTGCAGTGGTGCTGGGAAGAGCCGGTTGTGGAAAGTCTAGACCAGTCTCTTCTTAGGCCATGATCCCCAACCAGATCTTTAAAGCATATTTTCTCTAAACTGTTTTTATCAAGGCTTTGATTCGTGCTGCCCTTCATGCAGCATGAATCAGATGACTGGTTCCCTTTAATCTTTTCAGAAATTTGCCTGGTTTCACCTTCAACAACTGTAAACATGAAAACAGACGTTTATCATCATAAAAACAGTTCTCTTTAAAGGGAAACTGTCACCAATTTTTGGCTTATAAACCCTGCCCATCACCTTTAAGATCATAAGAATGGGATTCCTGCAACCCCTTTATATCCTCCGACATGCATACCTCAGAAAAAGTGATGTCAATTATTTAGGCCTGTTTCACACTTCCGTTTCTGACCATCAGTCAAAATCCGCCAGTTTTTGAAAAAAACGGATCCGCCATTTTTTTGGCGGATCCGTTTTTTTCCCCATTGAGTTGCATTCCCATGGATCTTGACGGATGGCCATCCGTTGGATCCGTTTTTTGTGGATCCGTCAATGTTAGCGTCCGCCGGAATGCCTGGACGGACCCTGCAACTTTTTTTTTGCTTCAGGATCCGCATTTTACAGTGCGCATGCCCGGAGAAAGGAAGCCAGCCGGGAATTTAACCCTGAAATCCTTTCTGTCGGTGGAAAAAAAATTCTCTCCTCTCCCCGGCCAGCGGTTCCTTTAAAACTCTTCATTCGGCGGATCCGTCAAAGAACGGATCCGGTGGCATCCGTTCACATCAGTTAGGAATGGATCCGCTTTTCCACCTTTTTGGCGGATTTTAACTGACACAAAAAACTGAAGTGTGAAACAGGCCTTACATGCACTTATTAGAGGCGGAGTTTGAAGGGACTGGGTCGGCGGTGATTACAATGTGGAGACACCCATTGGACCGGACCGTGCAACTTACGTACAGCATGGGACAAGTATAAAACACTTTTTCTGAGGTATGCGGGGGCACATCTGAGGATTTACAGGGATTGTAGGAACCCCATTTTATGATCTTAAAGGTGATGGGCAGGGGTTATAAGCCAAAAAACTGCCGACAGGTTCCCTTTAAATCACGATACTATATTGAAGGGCCTGTGCTCCTGATACATAACATAACAGTATTTAGAAATAGAGTTCACGACCTGGCACACGGTGTTGGAAACTCACGTGTATCTCCATGAACACTGAGCTTGAAATAACCCAGATAAGCCTCCTGCTAAGCCAATGGCTCTATATCATTTACAAACTGATGTCACGACTGGAAGATTAATTAGTCTGCTACATATAATGCAGACCTAATGCCTGGAGTGCATGAACCCATGCCGCTTTATTTCCCTTGAAGTTGAATAATACTTCAACGTTAATTTAGACTAGTAAAGTCCCCGGGTTATGCAACACCGTTCAGCTTAATTAAATGAAAGCCATAGATAAAATCAAATTTTCCCCTCTGCGAGAGCGAAATCTAATTTATTAATTAAAGTGATATTCAATTACAGGAGAAAGTTAGGCGAGTGTTTGCAACCATTAAATAATATTATTATAGGAGGAAGTTGTTAAGAAAATCAAGCAACTGGTCAAGCAGTAAAGAGCCGTTACCTCCGCACTACAGACAACGCTTCTACAGTCTTATACTCTATGTAGATGTACTACAGGTAGTGGGTTCCGGAGGCTCAGTAGTCCGTGCACATTTCAAAACGACATAAATTAAGGGTATGTTCACACTTGATATTTTTGCTGTGTTTTTCTGCCTAAAATACAACGCGTTTACAGTACCAGCATGATCATTGAGAGTTCTGAAATCTCATGAACATCCTGCTTTTTTTTCCCATGTGTATTTTGGACACTACTGCATTTTAACAAACACGCAGTATGTCCATTTTTTCAGCGTTTTTGCAGCAAATGAGTAAAGTAAGGGAATGTTCACATTTGGCGTTTTTGCTGCTTTAAATATATGTTTTTTTATAGCATCCGCGTAATCAATGAGATTTCTGAAATCTTAAGCACATCCTGCTTTTCTTTCCACACGTATTTGGAGCACTGCTGCATTTTTTCAAAGACGCAGTATGTCAATTCTTTCAGGGAAACAAATGGCTAAAAAAGAAAAACACTGCAGAGATGCACATAAAATCAGAGAAAAAATGCTTGTATTGTCTGCAGAGTTTTTCTTTCCTCTACTCTGATTTTGGGTGAATAATAAAAATGCATCAAATATGTGATGTGTGAACATTGCCTAGCAATTCAAGAAGACTTGTACTGTAAATACTGTAGCATGTAAAAGTTTGGGGACCCCTGATCAAAATTATTGTTATTGTGAATAGTTAAGCAAGTTGAAGATGAAATGATCTCTAAAGTCCTAAAGTTAAAGATGACACATTTCCTTTACATTTTAGGGGAAATATATATATATTTATATCTTTTACATTTTAAAAATGACAAAAAGGAAAATGGGTTGATGCAAAAGTTTGGTCTCTCTGCATGGTTAAAACCTAGTAGCACCACCTTTTGAAAATATCACAGCTTGTAAATGCTTTTTGTAGCCAGCCAAGAGAGATTTTTATCCATTCGTCCTTGGAAAATTCTGTGAGATTCCTTGGTCATCTTGTATGCACTAATATTTTGAGGTCTAGCCAGGTCTAGATTTTCAATGATGTTCAGATCAGGGGACTATGAGGGCCATTGTATAACCTTCAGCTTGCACCTTTTGAGGTAGTCTATTGTGGATTTATGCATTTGTAAAAGTTATCCTCCTTTCAACTTCAGCTTTTTTACAGATGGTGTTATGTTTGCATCAAGAATTTTTTTAAATTTCATTGAATCCATTCTTCCCTCTACCCAAAAAATGTTCCCCGTACCATTGGCTGCAACACAAGCCAAAGCATGATTGATCCACCACCATGCTTAATGGTTGGCGAGATGTTTGATGTTCTTTTCCTGAAATTCTGTGCCCTTTTTTCTCCACACATATCTTTGATCATTTTGGCCGAAAAGTTCTATTTTAACCTCATCTGTCGACAGAACCTGTTTTCACAATGAATCAGGCTTGTGTAGATGTTCTTTTGCATACTTTTTAATTTTATGGTGAGGATGCAGGAAAGGTTTTCTTATGATGACTCTTTCATGAAGGACATATTTGTGCAGGTATCTCTGAACAGTAGAACAATCTACCACAACTCCAGAGTCTGCTAAATCTTTCTGAAGTTCTTTTGCAGTCAAGTAGGGGTTCTGATTTGCCTCTTTAGAAATCCTACTAGCAGCTCTCACTGAAATTTTGCTTGATCTTCCACACCTTATCTTGACCTCCACGGTTCCTATTGCCTGCCATTTCTCAATTACATTTTGAACTGAGAAAAGGGTAACTTGAAAATGCTTTTCTATCTTCTTATAGCCTTCTTCTGCTTTGTGGGCCTTCACCATTTTCATCTTCAGAGTGCTAGGCAGCTGCTTAGAAGAACTCATGGCTGCTGTTTTGTAGAACAAGGTTAGAGGAGGCTGGGTTTTTATAAAGCTGGGAAATTTGCATCACCTGGCTTTTCCTAACAATGCATAGTAACATGGTTTTGAAGGCTGAAGGAAGACCTTATGTCCATCTAGTTCAGCCTATTTTTAGTGCAGCTGTTCTGCATTGTTGATCCTGGGGAAGGCAAAAAAAATCCACAGAGTAGAGGCCAATTTTCACCATAGGGAAAAAAATTCCTTCCCCTAAGCTGGGTCAACCATCTACCTATAATATTCTGTTATTCGTAACCTTCTATACTGTTACTCACAAGAAAAGCATCCATTCCTTTCTTAAATTCATTCAGTGAGTTGGCCATCACCACTTCCTCAGGAAGAGAATTCCAGAGCCTCACTGCTCTTACTGTGAAGAACTCTCTTCTATGCTGGTGCAGAAATTGTCTTTCCTCCAAACAAAGAGAATGCCCCTTGTTCTTGTCACAGTCCTTGGTACAATGATAGTGAACAAGCCATAAACTTAACAGGCTAAGTCTGAAACCTTGGTCAAAGTTATCTGAGCACACAAATCTTCAAGGGTATCCAAACTTTTGCATTGGCCGATTTTCACTGTTGTCATTTTTAAAATGTAAAAAAAAATGTTACAATTTACAATATTCTTGTTTGGCTTTTTTTTCCTTAAAATACAAAGGAAATGTGTCATCTTTACGTTTAGGCCTTTTAGAGATCATTTCAACTTGCTTAACTTTTCACAATAACAGTAATTTTGACCAGGAGTGCCCAAACTTTTACATAACACTGTAAGGTATAAACAAGTAACATGCATGCAGGAAAATGTACAATAGCGTGTATTGAATGAAATTCAGATGGAAAAAAAAGGTGAGTGATGAAGCAACGTGTGAAACGCGCGTCGGAGTGTGAGGTGGCGGCGTTCACATGCACAGCATGAATTCAGGTCGGTAGTTTATTTAACCCTTCACTTTTCTGGCTAAAGTTATTTCAAATATGAAATTTGCACTACTGCACTTTATACATTTCTTACACTAATTATAATTTTGTGCCATTTGATATATATATATATGATAGATTATATATATATGTGATGTTTCCAGTATGATGGATAAAGTGGATTGGAAATAAATTATATGCACATATGCACTGCACTTTAACTTAAATGATTTAATTATTGATGTCCTGCTATTCCATATCCTTGAAACATCATATGCCCTGAAACTCACCCCTTCCACGGAAAAAGCCTTTGATTCCATGGACCCCGAGCAGGGATTCGTGTCTTTGCCAGACACCATGAAATATACTTGAGGGAAAAAAGGAGAATCCAGCTCCAAGGAGTAAAATCAATTTCTTTTATTTAATTCCAAAGATAAAAGTATGACAAAATCATACATCACGCAGATACCAGTTATACCGGTGAGAAAAAGTGCCTGGCTGAAACTGAACGCATTTTGAACACACACGTGTTCTTAGACTCAGTTGATTATACACAGGCATGAGACCTATTTATATAAAAGTCTCAACAGGTCAAAGAGATTTTAACAAAGAATAACAAGCAATTTTTGTTTTAATATTTGTTGTTATTCTTTGTTAAAATCTCTTTGACACACCTGTTGAGACTTTTATATAAATAGGTCTCATGCCTGTGTATAATCAGTCTAAGAACACGTGTGTGTTCAAAACGAGTTTAGTTTCAGCCAGGCACTTTTTCTCACCAGTATACCCGGTACCTGCATATGTATGATTTTGTCATACTTTTATCTTTAGAATTAAATAAAATAAATTGATTTTATTCCTTGGAGCTGGATTCTCCTTTTTTCCCTCAAGTACATACCAGACCAATGCCCTAACCCCATAACTTCCCTCTCCAAAATCACTAAAGGAGAGCTTGCTCATCTTCTCTCCAAATCACACCTCGCCACTTGTGCACTTGACCCAATCCCATCTCCTCCCCAACCTCACCATTACACTTATCCCATCCCTAACCCATCTCTTCAACCTATCACTAACTTCTGGAACCTTCCCCTCTGCTTTCAAACATGCCACAATCACACATATCCTCAAAAAGCCATGCCTTGACCCGAGCACTATGTCCAGCTATCGCCCAATATCTTTTCTCCCAAACTCCTTGAGCAGCACGTCTATGCTGAACTTTCCGCTCACTTTGCATCTAACTCACTCTTCGACAACCTACACTCTGGCTTCCATGCCCACCATTTCACTGAGACTGCCCTGACCAAACTTACTAACGACTTACAGCAGAAGCTTGCAGACAATTCTCTACTCTTACACGTGTCCTCTGCCTTCGACACAGTTGACCACTGCCTCCTACTACATATCCTCTCTTCCTTTGGTGTCTTGTGTCAAAGACCTTGCCCTATCCTGGATCTCCTCATACTTGACCACCCGCACATTTAGCATTTTCTACTCCCACACTACCTTCTCTTCTCGCCCTCTCTCTGTTGGTTTCCCTCAAGGCTCTGTCCTAGGACCCCTTCTCTATTCAATCTATACCCTTGGCCTGGAACAACTCATAAAGCCCTATGGCTTCCAGTGCCATCTATATGCTGATGATACTCAGATCTACCTCTCTGACCCAGATGTCACCTCTCTGCTGTCCAGAATCCCGGAGTGTCTATCAGCCATAGCCTCCTTCTCCTCTCTCTTGCTCAAGCTCAATGTGGACAAATCTGAACTAATTATCTTTCCTCCATCTTGCATATCTTCCCTACCTGATCTATCACAATAAATGAAATCACACTTTCACCTGTCCTGGAAATCCGCTGCCTCGGAGCAACCCTTGACTCTGCCCTGTCCTTCAAACCACACATCCAAGCTCTCACCACCTCCTGTCACCTCCAGCTCAAAAACATTTCCAGAATCTGTCCTTTCCTCAACGCTCACTCTACCAAAATGCTTGTGCATGCCCTAACCATCTCCCGCCTCAACTACTGCAACATCCTCCTCTGTGGCCTACCTTCTAACACTCTCACATGGCTCCAGTCCATCCTTAACTCTGCTGCATGACTAATTAATCTCTCTCCTTGCTACACTCCTGCTTCCCCTCTTTGCAAATCTCTTCACTGGCTGCCAATTTCCAAGTGCATCCAGTTTAAACTACAAGCACTGACCTACAAAGCCATCCATAACTTTTCTCCTCCACATATTTCTGAACTAATCTCTCAATATCTTCCCTCACGAAATCTCTGGTCCTCCCAAGACCTCCTTCTCGCTTATTCGCTCCTCACCCAATCGCCTCCAATGTTTCTCCTGAATATCCCTCATCCTCTAGAATTCTGTGCCCCAACACGTCCAGTTATCCACCACTTGGATTCTTCAGACGGAACCTGAAAACCCACCTCTTCATAAAAGCGTACAACCAGTAACGACCACGCAGCCACCTCAACATCATCAGAGCTGCTGCAACCCCCGACCTACTGTCTCCTTCCCCATAATCCTGCAGAATGTAAGCCGGAAAGGTCAGGTTCCTCATCCCTCTGTACCAGTCTGTCTTTGTTCATTTGTTTACTGTAATTTATATTTGTATTTTGATGTAGCCCCGTCTCATGTACAGCACCATGGAATTAATTGTGCTATATAAATAAATTAATAATAATAATAAAAAATCTGCTGAAAATACTTTTGTGGCAAAGCAAATATTTTCCCGCACTTTTACCGAATGTTACCGATTTTTCCCAATATTATAAAATTTTGCTCGTGTTTCTGATCACAAATTCGAATGTGCCGTATTCGGACCGAATTTATGTTTGGCATTCGTTTTCCAAACAAATTTGCTCATCACTATTTAACATACAGTATATTCTTGTTTGCTTCACATGTTACTTTACTACTTGTTTAATCATTACAAAGGAAAACCACGGCATGAACAGTTGTGTCCACTGTAATGCCGTTGACATTTTGGTAGTGGCATTACTGTGAATGGCTGACATATTACATCATCAGGGGAATAAAAGTACAGGTGCGGTCATGCTCGCCATTGAACAGCTCAGGGACAGTTTGTATTGGAGGGAGAGAAGGCTTGTCCAGGCGTATGTGTGCACAGTTTAACTGATCTGAGTCCCCTAGCGTTGATACTTGTGCTGATGCTGAACCATCATACTAACAGCTAAGGGCTAATATTGTGCTTTGCTATTTGAATCAAATACACTAGGCATTTAGCCTAGGGACAGTTGCAGGGGAAGGGAGAGTGGTAGAATAAATCTCAAGGCAGGGCTGAGTGCTTCACAGTCCTTTGCTAAATATATAGGTGCTTCATGTGACCAGATGTTTTGAGGTTTTTTTGGGTGCAAAAATTGACTATATTGTCATCAGTATTACGTGCTTTGCGGTACATCTCTGTGTTATATAACACTCCAAAAAGTATAGAAAATGTTTTCTGAATTCAATTGCTCACCCATATAGTATGTGCTCTGTGGTACATTTCAGTGTTATAAAACACTTCCAAAAAGCGTTAAACTTTTTTCCTGTATTCAGTTAGTCATCCATACAGTGTAACGTGCTTAGTGGGCAACAAAAATGGCAGTGAGACTCCCGAGGGATTGATAGGAGGAATATTGGAGCTAGAGGAAGTTGGATTGACAACAGAGGTGGCAGGAGGCTGTGGTCCAGATGTGGCGACCTTCCTGGAACCACTAAGTTCTAAACCAATGCTGCAGCCTTCACCATTGGGTTTCTTGCAGACTGCGACTGGAAGAGCCAGGACTAGCCACAAGGTACTGACAGTTGGAATCCTGGGGGGGTGGTAGTTACATATGACAGATAGCAGAAAAGGGGGTCCATTGAAGATTTTGGGACCAGTCATCATATTTCGTTCAACCATCAAGCAGTAGAGATGGAAACTTGCCTTGAAGGCTGCAAGAGCTGATGGGTATATACAGGATCACATTCCTTAAAATGGAGGGTTAACATCGTTTGTATGCAGTAGGTGTGATCCCAGAAGAAAGCAGGATGAACCATTCTTGAGGAATGAATGGGCCTGGAATCGGCTCCTCCAGGTGACTTAATACGAGGCTACTACCATACCAATTACTCATTTATATACTATTACCTGCTCTGTGGTATATTACGATGGTCTCTAACCATCTAAAAAAGGGTTCAAAAGTTATCTGGGTGCAATTACTTATCCACATACTATTACGAGTTCTGGGGTACATTTCGGTGCCAAATAACCCTTCAAAATCATTATTAAAACATTTTTCAGTGTTATATTGCTCATCCATTGAGTATTACATGTTCTTGGGTAGATTTTGGTGGAATATATAACACTACAAAAAAGCAGTGAGAAATTTGTCTGGATATAATTACTCATCCATACAGTTTTACGTGCTTTCTGTTACATTTCAGTCTTGTATAAAAATCCCCAAAACCATAAAAAAAAGTTTGTGTATTCAGTGATTCAGCCATACACTAACACAGTTCTTGGTATATTTCACTGGTATATTAAACTCACAAAAAAAAACTTCCAAAACTATTTAGGGATTCAATTATTCATCTACACACTGCAATGCACTTCTGGTTACCTTTCGCTGGTATAGTAAACTTTTAAAAAACCTTCCAAACTTTTTATGGATTCAATGATTCATTCATACACTTTAACATAATATTGTAACATTTCGCTTATATATTTAACTCTAAAATGCTTCCAAAAATGTTTATGGATTCAGTGATTCATGCATACAGTTTTATTTTTTTGTGTAAAGTGTTGGGTTAAAATTTTTAAAAACTACTTGGCCTGGTACAATATTTTTGGTAAAAAAAAATTGACTATTGTCATATATACAGTAGAATCCGCTTTGTGTGACATTTAATTGGTTTGAATTAAAAACCAAAATTGGCCTGCTACAGGGGTACACTTTCTTGATATTTTAACAAGGCGTCCAGTTGTTGCCTTCAAGGGTGTTTAGATGGCCCTGCTTGTAATTTTTGAAAGGTGTTGCACTTAGTGCATTGACTTTATGAGTCTATGAGTATCACTATATGACAATTTGAACAGAATGTGTATGATTCCCTCCTTTATTTCTAATACGGCTGGAGTCACACTAGCGATAAAATCGGACGAATGCAATGCGATAAAATAATCGCATTGCATTCGTCCCAATGTTATTCTATGGTGCAGCTCCCATCATGCTTTTTTTTTTATCGGATCTGTTCCTCGGACCGAGACAATCGCAGCATGCTGCGATTGTCACCGATTTTCGGATCGGATTCGCCAATGCAAGTCTATGGGTGCGATTAAAAATCGCATTGAAAATGCACCACACGTGTGACTTGCGATTAAATCGCAAGACTTCTCCAGGTCAACAGGATGTCAATTTGATGCTTAGATGAAAATAAAATCGGTTCATCGCCGGAAAATTGGATGACAGACGGATCCCTGGACAAGAAATCTTTGTGCGATTTCGTACCGTTAAAATCGGACCGATTTTTTTATTCGTTGTGTGTGACTCCAGCCTACAGTGTGCATCGGAGTCCCTCTTACATCACTTTTTTGGCAGTTCTTCCTTCATAAATTAAAAATTCTAAAATATCCAATTTTTTGCTAAAAAAAATTTCAATTTTGGTTTACTTAAATTAATATTTTTCAAAATATTTTTAAATTTTGCTTTATATACAAGAAAGAATGTTTCTTAACATTTTTTTCATGTAAACTCCAATTTCTCTTAGGTTTTGAATGTTTTATTGTCACACCTTAAGGTGGAGTTAAAGTGTGACATCATTGTTCTCAGCAGTGATCTGGTAGTGAGGTATGCTTCCACAGGTCTTCACCATGCTGTTCTCATTCCATTCAGCACTTTTTCCATCCCTTTCCAAATTTTCACTGCCCCCCAGACCACCCTGTCGGGTCTGCCAAGAGAATGGTAGGATTTCCCATTGACTCCCATTATACTTGTTACTTGAAAGGAGTATTCAAGCATTAGCAAATGCTCAGTTCGAGCAATCAGCATTTTAGTGCTCGCTCATCTCTATTAACCCTTTAATGACCGCTGATACGCTTTTTTAACCGCATCAATTAAGGGTACTTATGCTCAGCGCTGCTTTTTAATGGCGCTGAGAAATAAGTGTATAGCGTTTCCCAGAGTTGGAATTTCTCTGAGAACATGATTTGGGTTGGTTTTTACCAACCCCAGTGTTGCGATCACCGTTATTAACGGTATAATGGCAACCGCAAAAAAAGGTCTGGTTTTCCATTTAATTTCTCTTTCTTCTGATGTGATCGTACATCAGAGGAGAGAGATATTGGGTCCACCGATCCTCCCCCGGTACATCTGGCATCCCTTGAAGCCCCTGTGAAGTTCTCCAGGTCACCGACGCAGTGCTCCCACCGAGATCTGCCAGCCGGCACCCTGCAACAATAGGAAATTTTTCCTATTGGTTCATTTTGATCACTGAGATAGAACCTATCACAGTTATCAAAATAAAAAAGTAAAATCTAACCCCCCTTTGTTAGGTAAAAATAATAAAATAGAAAAGCCGGATTACTTACCGGTAATGCTCTTTTAATGAGTCCACGACAGCACCCACTGGAGGTATCGGATCCGCCCATTTGGAACAGGAAACCCTACAGGAAAGATAAAAGGGGCAGTCCGCCTTTCCTCCTCAGTTTTTCGTTTCAGAGTACCAGAAGGACCGCCAAGGATTAGGCAATGTTCTCTTATTTTAACATCTTTCTTATCCATTATTTGGTTAATATACTTTAACTATTGATATCCTTAGGGGGGGAAGTGAACGGGTGCTGTCGTGGACTCATTAAAAGAGCATTACCGGTAAGTAATCCGGCTTTTTACTCTTCGCCACGACAGCACCCACTGGAGAGATTCCAGAGACCATCACCTGGGTGGGACCACCGTGCCAAGGATAGTCCTGCCAAAGCTTAAGTCAGAGGTTGATGAAAGATCAAGTCTGTAGTGGTTATAGAAGGTAGAAGGGGATGACCAAACTGCCGCCTTACATATAGTTTCAATCGGAACATCTCCCTTTTCCGCCCAAGAGGTTGCCATTGCCCTGGTGGAATGCGCCCTGATGTTCCCTGGAGGATCTTCGTTTTTTGCGGAGTAGGCTAAACGAATGGCCTCTCTGATCCACCGGGAAATGGTGCTCTTCGTGACTCCATACCCCTTCTTACAGCCCTGAAATGAAACAAATAGGGCCCTACTCTGCCTCCAACTGTTGGACCTCTCAATACATTTTAGGACAGTTCTTTTGACGTCCAGAGTATGGAACTTCTGCTCTTCCGGAGTAGAGGGATTTTTATAGAAGGTTGGGAGGAGTATCTCCTGAGATCTATGGTATTTTGTTGCCACTTTTGGCAGGTAGGCAGGGTCTGGTTTTAATACCAATCTGTCTTGGTATTCTTGGAAAAAAGGTGGATCTATTGACAAGGCCTGGATATCACCCACTCTTCTAGCTGAGGTCAGTGATACTAAGAGGGCCATTTTAAGTGCTAAGTATTTGAAGGGTATTGTGTCGATCGGCTCAAAGGGGCCTACCGTTAGGGCGTCTAAGACCAGATTTAGATCCCATGTAGGGACGGAGGGTATGTGGATTGGAGCTATTCGTTCACATGCTGTAATGAAATGAGTTATCCACTTGTTGCCTGCTATATTATGGCCATATAGTGCTCCTAATGCCGATATTTGTACTCTCAGTGTATTTACTGCTAAGCCTAAGTCTTTCCCCTTCTGCAGAAATTCCAAGATTGGGATTATCGGAACTTCTGCTGTATGAGGTACTGTATGGAATTGAAGAAATTTTTTCCATATTCTAGTGTAAATTTGGGTTGTGGACTGTTTTCTACTTTGTAGTAGTGTAGTAATTAAGGACTCCGAGAATCCTCTTGTCCTCAATAACTGCCTCTCAAATTCCACGCCGTCAAGTGCAAGCTGAGCACTTGAGGGTGGAAAAAGGGGCCTTGGGAGAGTAGATTGGGAGTCGGAAGGATCCAAGGATCTGTTATTGACATAATCTGCCGCCACGAAAACCACGGTCTTTTTGGCCAGAACGGTGCTATTAAGATTATTCTTGCTTTGTCGTCTCTGATCTTCCGAATTACTTGAGGTAGGAGGATCAATGGAGGGAACGCATACGCCAGGTTGAAATTCCATGGAGCTAGAAAGGCGTCCAGTATGTCTGGGTGATCTGACGGAGATAGGGAGGCAAATGTTTTTATCTGCCTGTTCTCCTTTGTGGCGAAAAGGTCCACCTCGGGTTGTCCCCATGAGGCTACTATGTCCCTGAAGACCTTCCGATTGAGGCACCACTCTCCTTGTCGTAGAGTGTGTCGGCTTAGGAAGTCTGCCTTTTGATTGCTCTCGCCTCTGATATGAAGGGCCGAGAGGGACAAAAAATAGTTTTCTGCTAAGTTTAAAATTCTTGCCGCTGAAGACATCAGAGTCTCTGATCGAGTTCCTCCTTGTCTGTTTATATATGCCACTGTGGTGGTGTTGTCCGACAGGATCCTTACATGCTTCTGTTGGAGCTGCGGAAGGAAGTTGTATAGAGCATAGAACACTGCAGTCAGTTCTTTTAAATTAGATGAGTAATCGCATTCCTCTTTATTCCACCTTCCCTGACGAAACCCATTCTCCATGTGGGCTCCCCAGCCCTGGGGACTGACATCGGTGGTTACGATACAGGATGGAACTATAACCCATGGAACTCCTGAACATAAATGGTTATCGTCTAACCACCACTCTAGGGAAGTCAAGACTTCTTGTGACAGGGTTATTTTGCTCTGCAAATGACCACTATGTCGCTTATCCTCTTGGAGGATCTGGTGTTGTAGCGTACGGACATGGTACTGGGCCCACCGGACTGCCGGGGTGCAAGAATTTAGTGATCCTAATAGTGACATTGCTTCTCTCAAGGATACACGTGGTTTATCTATGCTGCTTGTATTTTTTGTTTTGTGAGGGTGATTTTTACCTGAGGTAGTAGACATCTCTGGGTCAAGGAATCTAGTTGAAATCCTAGAAATGTCTGGAGAGATTGCGGATCGAGTCTGGACTTTTGGATATTGATGATCCAGCCAAGGCTCTGAAAAGAGGAGATTGCGTCAGTTACGCGTTCAGTACATTGTTTGACTGAATTCCCAATTATTAGGAAGTTGTCTAGATATGGCACAATTAGTGTGTCTTTTTGGCGAAGGTAGGCCATCACTTCTGCCATCACCTTGGTAAATATTCTTGGTGCCGTGGAAAGCCCGAAGGGCATTGCCGCGTATTGGAAATGACGAATCCTTCCCTCGATTTCCACTGCGACTCTTAGGTATTTCTGGAATCTGTTGTGTATAGGGAGATGATAATAAGCATCTTTTAAATCAATCCCTGCCATTACGCAATTTGGGAAAAGAAGCTTTATAGTGGATCTAATTGATTCCATTTTGAAATTATAATTTTTTATAAATGAATTTAGCTTCTTTAAATTAATAATGGTTCTAAACGTACCGTCTGGTTTAGGCACCAAAAACAGGGGAGAGTAAAAGCCTCTACCCTGTTGTTCCTCAGGGACGTCAACTAAAACTTTTTTAGCTAGTAGGACTCGAATCTCGTCTTCGAGAGCCTTTTGCTGAAGTGAGGAATTAAGGCGAGTTATAACAAAGAACTCATAGGGGATCCGAAGGAATTCAATCTTTATTCCTTCCTTGATTATGTTCAAAATCCATGGGTTTAACGTAATTTGTTCCCACTTGGTAAAAAAAAATTTTAATCTACCCCCAACTGGTGGGTCTAAACTCTTAATTTTTATCTCTCCTATATGTTGGCCCTCTGAAGATGGTACCCTTCTGCTTTTCGTCTTTCGTGGCCCATCTGTTCGTTCTGTCCGATTGCCTTCTTCTCCCGAATGGCCGTCTTTTAAAGGTTTTCCTATAAAACGGAATGGGAGAATCACTGAAGGCCTTTTTCCTTTCTTTTGCCTTGGCGAGAATTTCGTCTAAGGCTTTTCCAAAGAGGAACTCACCCTCGCATGGGGTTGCACTAATTTTGGATTTTGATTGTGCATCCCCTTTCCAGCTCTTTATCCACAGCGCGCGTCTGGCGTTATTCACCAGGGCTGCCGACCTCGCTGCCAGTCTTAGGGTGTCCGCTGAAGCGTCTGCCATAAAGGCAGCTGCACCTCTTATCAACGGGATGGCTGCACGCAGTTTCTCCCTTGACACTCTTTGCTCAATCTGCTGGTCTAATTGATCTAACCATACCAGCATTGATCTAGCAGTACATGTGCTGGCTATTGCGGGTTTGAATACCCCGGTGGTGGATTCCCAGGACCTTTTGAGCGAAGATTCAGCTTTTCGGTCTAATGGGTCTGCTAACAATCCTGCGTCCTCGACCGGGATCGAGGTCTGTTTGCAAGTGGAGGATATGACGGCATCCACCTTTGGTACTTTAGTCCACTTTAATAGATCTTCATCAGTGAACGGGTATTTCCGTTTTGAAGCTGATGGGAGAAAACCCCTCTGGTCGTGTTTCTCCCACTCTCTTTTGATGAGGTCCTTAATTGCCGGTATCACCGGAAATGATCTCCTCTTTTTCTCTGCCAATCCCGCAAACATAATGTCCTGCGCGGTTTGGGCTCCCCTTTCTTCTTCACATCCCATAGTATTTCTAACCGCTTTTACAAGGTTATCTACGCTGTCCAGTGGAAAACATGCACGTCCTTCCATCTCCGAGGATGACGATGAGGACGTGGATGCGGAGCCTGAGTTTAACTCCTGTTCTTCCTCTGACTCTGAACTAACAGTGACCTGTTTCTTATGACTGGACTCTGCGGGAGTGCTGGCACGGTTGATGGCTTGTATTTCCTCCCTAATTATGGCTCGGATATCTTTGGAAGATATCATCGACCCCTGCCTGGTCTCTTTCATGCATTGTTTGCAGAGTTTTTTGGGGTAGGAGTCAGGGAGAGGATCTGAACATAATGCGCATTCTTTATGTTTAGTTTTTTCTTTGACTGAAGTGAGAGGTCAAAGGTAAAGAGGGGGGGGGAGGGAGGAGGTTAGCTTAATAGGTAGAGTATATACTTTGCACACTCACCCAGTGAAGCTTAATACCGGGTCGGATGGCTGAGACGGTCTGGATCGGGTTTCTGCTGCCTCGCTCCTGCGGGCAGTCTCTGTCCTGGCGCTGCGGTCCCTGGTGGAGTTGCCCCCAGCTGAATCCCCTGCTGGGGTTTGCGACTCTGCGGGGGACGACATGGTTCCAACGATGCAGCGCTGTTTTATCTTTCTTCTTGTCGTGCCCCCGGAAGTCGCCCTGTCACAGGGCGCATGCGCCGCGTCATCGCCATCCTACCCCGGAAGTTCAACCATTACTTCCGGGGTATAGGAGCGTCGGGTGCCGGCCGGCTTCCGCGCCACCGCTACTCGCTCGCGCGCTCATGGCCTCACCTCCACGCTATATCCCCACCGATTGGGGGGGGATCCCCCGGATGCCGGACCGGCCCGCTCCCTGGTAAGACTGGGCGGCCCTCCCCGGACTCGGTCATTGCCACTATGCCACCAGACAAGGGGGGAGCCGTCAAACGGAATCTCCCCCGACGCTGCTTCCGGACCGCAGCCCCTGCCGTTCCCGAGGAGACCGCACAGGCGGATGCATGGCCCGGTTAAGATCCTGCAGGATCCTGCTCCATTTGGAACAGGAAACCAAAACTGAGGAGGAAAGGCGGACCGACCCTTTTATCTTTCCTGTAGTGTTTCCTGTTCCAAATGGGCGGATCCGATACCTCCAGTGGGTGCTGTCGTGGCGAAGAGTAAAAATGTATTTATTCCTATTTTTCCATTAGGGTTAGAGTTGGTCTAAAGTGAGTTGGGCTAAAATTAGGATGGGCTTAAGTGAGTTGGGCTAAAGTTAGGGTTAGAGTTGGGTTAAAGTTAGGGATGGGCTAGGGTTGTGGCTATGTTTGGGATTACGGTTAGGTTTGTGGTTAGGGTTATATTCGGCCAGGTTCACATAGCGTTAACAGCAGTCCGTTCAACGCATAGCGCCGACGGACTGCATTAAGGCTATGGCATAACGCGATAAAGGCTATGTCCTCCCGCTAGCGCAGATGCTTCATCTGCTCTAGCAGTGACGGACCCTCAGACGCTGCAGCCTGCATCTGAGGGTCCGTCACAGAATGACGGCACATCGCTAATGCATGCCAATTATGGCATGCGTTAGCGATGCACTCGTCACTACCTGTGTTTGGGTGCGTTAATGCATCCGTTACATAGCGTTAATGCCGCTATGTAACGGATGCGTTAAACGCAGCCCATTAACGCTATGTGAACCCAGCCTTAGGGTTTGAGTTAGAATTGGCGGGATTCCACTATTTAGGTACTTCAGTGGGTCTCGAAATGCGACATGGCGCCACCATTGATTCCAGCCAATTTTGAGTTCAAAAAGTCAAATGGTGCTCCCTCCCTTCTGAGCCCTGCCATGCACCCAAATAGTGACTTTTCCCCACATATGTGGTATCGACATACTCAAGAGAAATGTTGTGGTCCATTTTCTCCTGATACCCTTGTGAAAAAAAAAAAAACTGGTAATTTATGAAAAAAAGTAAAATGTTCCCTTCCACATTGCGTTAGTTCTCGTGAAGCACCTGAAGGGTTAATAAACTCCTTGAATGTGGTTTTGCGCACCTTAATGGGGGTAGTTTTTAGAATGGTGTCACTCATGGGTACTTTTGTTATATTGACCCCCGAAAAGCACTTCAATTGTGAGGTGGTCCCTAAAAAAAAAACAATGGTTTTGTAAATTTTGTTGGAGAAATGAGAAATCGCTGGTCAACTTTTAACCCTTATAATGTCCTAACAAAAAAAAAAATTAGGTTTCCAAATTTGTGCTGATGCAAAGTAGACATGTGGGAAATGTTATTTATTAACTACCATATTTTTTGGATTATAAGACGCACTTTTTTCTCCCTAAACTTGGGGGGGAATGGGGGTATTATAATGCGGATATACCTTACCAGCCACAGTGGAGCAGTATCCCAGGGTCGCTGCTGGAGGAGGCAAGCGTGGCGAATTGCTGCAGGCTGAGATGAGGGGGTATTCCAATGTGCGCTGCTGCGGGTGAAAATGGCCGCGGTGCTCTGTGGTGTGGGGGGCTCTGCCACCATTTTGTGAAAGCCCGAAGCCCCCGGCATATCTATTACTGTGATGCGGTGGCCTGCAGGAAAATGGCTGCCGGGGTGACGCATGCTCAAGTTGAGATCTCGACATCTGAGATCTCGTTGCCGAGATCTCAATCTGAGCATGCAATGCCCCTGAAAGTCATTTTCCCAGAGGCCACCGCATCGCAGTAATGGATGCGCAGATGGGACTCTGGGCTTTCACAAAATGCTGACAGAGCCTCCCGCACCAGAGCACTGCAGCCATTTTCACCTGCAGCAGCACACCCCCTCTTCCCAGCCTGCAGCAATGTGCCACTTTTGTCTGTGACCCCACTTCACCGCAGCCACCACCCCTGGTAAGCAATAAGACGCATGGATTATAAGAGGCACCACCATTTTATTAAAAAAGTTTTTTTCCTATTTTTCGCCTCAACATTTGGGGTGCGTCTTATAATCTGATGCGTCTCATAATCCTCAAAATACGTTATTTTGCGTGACACCACTCTGATTTAAGTGAACAAAAATTAAAAGTTCGATAACTGTTAATTTTCAAAATTTTTGCCAAATTTCGTTTTTTTCATAAATAAACATGTTATATTGAAGAAATTTTACCATTGACATGAATATGTCACGATAAAACATTCTCAGAATCAGTGGGATACGTTGAAGCGATCCAAAGCTATAACCTCATAAAGTGACAGTGGTCAGAATTGAAAATATTGGCTTGGTCATTAAGTACCAAATTGGCTCTATCACTAAGGGGTTAACCACCAACAAACTGCAATTGTTGGCATTTTGACTGTTTTTCTCTTTACAGGGTTTACCATAGTTAGTTTTATATTTCGATAGACCAAACTTTTACAGATGCAGCAATACCAATTGTTACATTTTCGTTTTAATTTCTCTATGCGAGAAAAGGGATGGATGGTGATTTTACTTTTTTTTTTTTTACTTTATATTTTTAAAGGGAACTTGTCACCTGTTTTGGCTGCTATACGATGTGGTCACTGCCTTTCAGGGCTTATCTACAGCATTCTATAATGCTGTAGATAAGCCCCCAATACTACCTGCAAGTGAAGAAAATTAAGTTTTATTATACTTACCCAGGGGAGCGGTCTGGGCCAATGGGTGTCACAGGTCGGGCGCCTCCCATCTTCTTGCGATGCCGCCCTCCTGCTTCTTCATTGCTCCCTGGCAACGTGCTCATCTAAGCAGTTTTGTATTTTAGAACAAAAAAAAACAAATATTTAAAAAAAAATTTTTTTGCCTCTTTTACATTTTAAAAACTACAAAGGAAAATGGCTCGATGCAAAAGTTTGGGCACCCTGCATGGTTAGTACCTAGTACCACCTCTTTTTGAAAGTATCACCTATTATAAACGCTTTTATAGCCAACAAAGTCTTTCAATTCTTGTTTGAGGGATTTTCATCCATTTTCCTTCCTTGGAAAATTCTTCCAGTTCTGCGAGATTCCTGGATTGTCTTGCATGCACTTATTTTGAGGTCTAGCCCAGATTTTCAATGACGTTCAGCTCAGGGGACTGTGAGGGCCACTGTAAAATCTTCAGCTTGCGTCTTTTGAGGTAGTCTTTTGTGAATTTTGCCATGTGTTTAGGAACATTATCCATTTGTAGAAGCCATAATATATTCAACCTCAGCTTTTTTTATACACTCACTGGCCACTTTATTAGGTACACCATGCTAGTAAGGGGTTGGACCCCCTTTTGCCTTCAGAACTGCCTCAATTCTTCGTGGCAGAGATTCAACAAGGTGCTGGAAGCATTCCTCAGAGATTTTGGACCATATTGACATGATGGCATCACACAGTTGGCGCAGATTTGTCGGCTGCACATCCCTGATGCGAATCTCCCGTTCCACCACATCCCAAAGATGCTCTATTGGATTGAGATCTGGTGACTGAGGAGGCCATTTGAGTACAGTAAACTCATTGTCATGTTCAAGAAACCAATCTGAGATGATTCGAGCTTTATGACATGGCGCATTATCCTGCTGAAAGTAGCCATCAGATGTTGGGTACATTGTGGTCATAAAGGGATGGACATGGTCAGCAACAATACTCAGGTAGGCTGTGGCGTTGCAACGATGCTCAATTGGTACCAAGGGGCCCAAAGAGTGCCCAGAAAAAATTCCCCACACCATGACACCACCACCACCAGCCTGAACCGTTGATACAAGGCAGGATGGATCCATGCTTTCATGTTGTTTACGCCAAATTCTGACCCTACCATCCGAATGTCGCAGCAGAAATCGAGACTCATCAGACCAGGCAAAGTTTTTCCAATCTTCTACTGTCCAATTTCGATGAGCTTGTGCAAATTGTAGCCTCAGTTTCCTGTTCTTAGCTGAGAGGAGTGGTACCCAGTGTGGTCTTCTGCTGCTGTAGCCCATCTGCCTCAAAGTTCGACGCACTGTGCGTTCAGAGATGCTCTTCTGCCTACCTTGGTTGTAACGGGTGGCAATTTGAGTCACTGTTGCCTTTCTATCAGCTCGAACCAGTATGCCCATTCTCCTCTGACCTCTGGCATCAACATGGCATTTCCGGCCACAGAACTGCCGCTCACTGGATTTTTTTTCTTTTTCGGACCATTCTCTGTAAACCCTAGAGATGGTTGTGCGTGAAAATCCCAGTAGATCAGCAGTTTCTGAAATTCTCAGACCAGCCCTTCTGGCACCAACAATCATGCCACGTTCAAAGGCACTCAAATCACCTTTCTTCCCCATACTGATGCTCGGTTTGAACTGCAGGAGATTGTCTTGACCATGTCTACATGCCTAAATGCACTGAGTTGCCGCCATGTGATTGGCTGATTAGAAATTAAGTCTTAACACACAGTTGGACAGGTGTACCTAATAAAGTGGCCAGTGAGTGTAGATGGCATTGTTTGCATCAAGAACCTGTTGAAATTTAATTAAAGGGAATCTGTCACCTGAATTTGGCGGGCTACTTAAATTACTTCAGTCCGGCCCAATGGGCGGTGTTTCCTATCCATTCCTCCTCCCCATCCTTGGCCGCCGTCCGCAATATTTTCTGGATTTGGAGATGTCAGCCATAGTCCGCGCGTGCGCAATGCAATCTTGCCTTGCGCAGTATGCTTTGCCCAACTGCGGACAAAGCCTAAAAGCATTACTGCGCATGCGCCGGTTAACTATGTCCCGGAAGCATTTCACTGTGTTCCGGGACATAGTTAACCAACGCATGTGCAGTAATGCTTTTAGGCTTTGCCCGCAGTTGGGCAAAGCATACTGCGAGTGGCAAGATTGCATTGCGCACGCACGGACTATGGTGGACACCTACTCCAATTCCAGAAAATAATGCAGACGGCAGCCAAGGATGGGGAGGAGGAATGGATAAGAAACACCGCCCATCGGACCGGACTGAAGTCATTTAAATAGCCCGCCAAATTCAGGTGACAGACTCCCTTTAAATCTATTCTTCCTGTGAAATGTTCCCTGTGCCATTGGCTGCAGCATAACCCCAAAGCATGACTGATCCACCCCATGCTTAACGGTTGACTAGATGTTCTTTTCCTGAAATTCTGTGCCCTTTTTCCTCCACACATTCCTTTGATCATTTTAGTGAAAGAGTTCTATTTTAATCATTGTTCACAGGACTTGTTTCCAAAATGCATCAGGCTTGTTTGGGTATGTGCACACATTGCAGATTTGGCCCTGCAGATCCACAGCAGTTTTCCATGTGGCTGTACAGTACCATGTAAACCTATGGAAAACCAAATCCAATGTGCACATGCTGCGGAAAATTCCGCGCAGATTTGCAGCGGTTTATTTTCCGCAGCATGTCAATTCTTTGTGCAGAATCCACAGCGTTTTTACACCTATTCCATAATAGGAATCCGCAGGTGTAAAAACGCAGGCGAAATCTGCACTAAATCTGCAGAAAATCCACAGGAAATCTGCATTAAATTCGCAGGTAATTTTACCTGCAGATTCAGCAATATCTGCGCAAAAAAATCCGCAGTCAAATCCGCAACGTGTGTTCTTTTGCATGCTTCTGCTGCCAAATTTTATGGCAAAAACGCAGGACAGGTTTTCTTCTGATGACTCTTCAATGAAAGCCATATTGGTGCAGGTTTCTCTGAACAGCAGAACAACAGAACAGTAGAACATCCCTAACAAGCAGCTCTCACTGACATTTTGCTTGGTCTTACAGACAAGCATAAATAAAGTTATCTCCATTTATGTACATGAATTTTGAATTTGTGTCAAATTCTTGGGTTGTACTGTAGGCACACCTAGTTATACCACTAGTTATATTGGTGTAGGTTAAAAGAATACCTTAATCATTGCAAACCCTGGTAAATGAGCAGTTGCTAGCACAGAAGGTTAAAGCAGTCCTACATCTGATGTGTCATGTGCTTAGGTCATATCATACACGTAACATTTTCATATAATCAAGCTGCCAAATTATGTGTCAATGGAAATGATTACTTGTAAAAATTCACCGGTCTCTTGCTAAGTCAATGTATTATTAACATTAGACAAGAAAGATTAACCGATGCACTTTTTGGTGTCCTCGGTGTTCTTCATTCATACTATAGTAAATTACTAGAGCATTTTTCTGTTCTTGGCAGTGATTAGTGCATGTAAAGAACATTTCAACTACTAATATGTAACTTGAAAGGAAATAATTACTTGGGACATACATGAGGACTTGCAGTTGTGGCTCCAATGATTTCATGCTAACTGGCCAAAGAATTCCCGAACAAAGGAGAGTGATGTACTTTTTAAAGTTAACCCTTTTTAGGTATAATACCAATGAAATAACCTAGTTCTGCCTAAAACGCAGAGTGCATAAATACATCAGTCGCCTGTCTACATCCATATTTATTATAGTATAAATCTCATAATGGGGTAGAGACATATGGGATGTACAAGTTGTGTCCATCTGCACCCTAGAGACCTTATTGTAGAACAGGCAAGCTGTCGGTGCAAAAGCATAGTTTCGAAGAGGGCAAAAAGACATACATGTAATGGCACTCATTTGAACAACCTTAGTAGGAGGGGTACCAGGTTCCCCCAACGCGCGTTACGCATGAGCTTCTTCGGGGGATGGGGAGAGAGGGTTATTTCTCTTTAGTAGTGGAAGAGTTAAGCTCAAAAGGTTTTTCCTTCTATGACCAATTTGCCTCCTTTTCTTTAAAGGTTAACATATATCTTCTATTACTAGTATATGCCAGTATTTTATGCCCAACAAGCTGTATGTTCATTTAGAACCTATTTTCTGTTTTGAATTAGATATGCCATATGGAAATTTGACTTTCCTTTTCTAAAACAAATCACTAATCATGTACTATATTACATATTTATATAAAATTTATTTTTGCATATATACTGAATTTCTAGTTTTCCTATCTATCTAGAAGTGTAGGACCTCTCTGCCACTTTTCCTTCTGTATTTTAATAAAAAAAAAAGTTTGAATTTATTCAATAAAGTTGTCTTTTCACATTATAGCTGTTTCTGCTCCCCTTTCTTTTCAGATTTCAAAGGGAAATAAAATCAAAACAAAATTATAGATTATTGGCTACATATACACTACATACACTTATTTTTAACTTGGAAAAGGTACCATGGCTTTGTTAGGTGATTTTATATTAAAAACATAATTTATATACAATTTAATTTTTGTAATAAATACATACATATACACACTTTCAGTACGATGGCCATAGCTTGAAAACATACGAAAAAAAATGCTGCACATTGAAAAGAAAAAAAATTCCTTAAAAAAAGAGTCACAAAAAATGCTCTGTCATTATGTCAATTAATAACTGCCTATTGACTTAACAGCTAACCACAGCTTTTTGCTGAGAAAAAAATGTTTTTTCAAGAAATTGCTGTATGTGAAGATATCTACACCATTTTTATTAAATTAGGTAGTTTCTATATAAACCTTTCTATATAAATTCCATGACAAATTCTCCACTTGCTGTTCGACGAAAGGAACCTTTAACAGTAATTTTATAGGAATAAACATTTGCGGACCTATCCATAGAATAGGATAGGGTGCAAGGTGTTAGACCGCCACCAATCTCATATTGATGACCTATGCTACAGATGGCGCAAACCCATTTACCCTGATGATACAACTACGGGCGAACCTGGTGCTGTGGCATCGCTATATAGATGACATTTTTATTTGGTCTGGTGGTCCTGTTTTATCAAATGAGTTTTTTAATATATTAAACAAAAATTGCTAATTTTTAAATTTTTCTGTCACCACCAGTTCCGAAGAAATTAACTTCTTGGATTTAAATTTTTTTTATAGAAAACAATACCATTGAAACTAAGATACCATAAGCCCACGGATTCAAATAATTTCATTTCATTGGATAGTTGTCACCTCCATAGCTGGCTATTAAATGTTCCTAAGAGCCAGCTTATTAGAGCTCATCGAAATTGTTCTAAACCGGAGGACTTTAATAGGGAGGCAGAGACCATGACGAAGAGTTTTTGCTATAAAGGTTATGACTTTGACTCCTTGCAGAAAACAAAGGAACTAGTGGCGAATAAGCCAAGAGATCAACTACTTGAAAAACATATGAAAAAAGTGATTATTCCATCATGGAAGAAATTCCTATTATCATGCAATATAATGCGAATACTAAAATTTTCAAATAAATTATCAATAAAAATTGGAACATTTTAAGAAATGATAAAGTCATTGGGGAATTATTACTATTATACCCTAGGTTTATCTTCAGGAGGGCTAATAATTTGGGTAACATCATAGCCCCCTCCATTTCTAAGCCTTTAAAGACAGACACATTCCACTTGCAAAAATTACCTTCAGGCTTTTTTCCATGTAGAAAATGTGGACCTTGTAAAAAATTAGATATTAAAAAGCAATTGGTCATTTCTAATAAATCCGTGGAGATACAAATTAAGGATTTTGTGACTTGTGACACCAAAGGGGTTATTTATGGCATCACTTGTCCTTGTGGAAAACTGCACATTGGTCGTAGTATACGTCCAATGAACGTACGGATAGAACATCTGCGTAATATTGGTAATAAATTTACAGGCTATCCTCTTTCAAACCACTTTCTTATACATCATGGAGGCTCTATTAAAGATATTAAAGTTACCAGCGTAAAAGTGGTTAAAAAAAGTTGGAGAAAAGGAAACTTTATTCATCAGATGTCCAGAGAAGAAAGTAGACTGATATTTGAAATAAATACATTGATTCCTAATGGCCTAAACAGTGAGTTTGAACTTTTTGCTTTCAATGTCTGAATGTAGACACTAAGTGATTGCGGGTATATAAGCACCTTTCAAACCCTATGGACCATCTCTGATGAAGGAATCCGCAAATTCCGAAACGTGTAAGATAGTTTGGTCCTTTCAGCGTTCCTTAGCCAGTCATGTGACATTTCAGGTGACCGTGGCGTCATGCAATGTCCTGCAAGCTTTCTGCTTCACCTTGCCGGCTACAGCTTACACACTGTGCCTTTACCGCTTTATAGTAGCGGCTGGCACGCGGTAAATGGGACGTCTGTCACCGGTCAGGACAGCGTCCAATACCCAAGACATCACCTTGTGTTTGAAACAACTGGAAATCCATATCCCTATCTGGGCTGCGGCATACATCGGTGTTTTTTCATTGGATCTTCACAATCAAAAACTATCGCCTTATGCTTCACTGAGTTTAAGGTAATTTTAGACCGCCGTATGACCTGGCATCAGTAGTCATCTGGCTTTTAATAACTATTGCTATCTAATAACCGATGCCGGCATTGCGCTGCATGTATTGTTATAAACTTCACTGCTGTGCAGGTCCTCCAGAGAATTTTGTTTTTTAAATTATTTTTATAATAGCTGCAGGCATTTTTGTGTGTGCATTTATATAAACTTCACTGCTGTGTAGGCCTTATGATATATTCCTTCTTTCCGGATACCACTCTAGCACAAATAATTATTTTATTTAGTTTCTATATAAACCTTTCTATATAAATTCCATGACGAATTTTCCACTTGCTGTCCGACGAAAGGAACCTGTAACATTTTCATGTAATTTTATAGGAATTAACAATTGCGGACCTATCCTTAGAATAGGATAGGGTGAAAGGTGTTAGACCGCCACCAATCTCATATTGATGACCTATGCTACAGCTGGCGCAAACGCTAGAGCAGATGTCAGCTATGGGTAGAGTATTGTTTATTTAGTCCATGACAACCCTTTTAATCTCTTCTTGACCAGCTATGCATCATAAATAAGTCATATGGCTGCACAGGGTCTATGGCGTAGACTCATGGGTTAGACTCCTAAGTAAACAATGAACACCCTCCGATCTCAAGTCGATGGTTCCATGATGTTGGTAAACCAATCTTACGTCTTGCTCCCACATGTACAGTATTCATTTGCTAAAATGGTAACATTACTACAGTGAACCAGTCACTGAAAAAACAAAATAGAGAGCTGAAGGCCAGAAAACAAGGGTGCAGATAGGAAAGGTAAGGGCAGTATGTTAACTTGTTCATTTTATTGAAAACAAATGTTTTGGGCTAGAAACCTCTCTGGATAGGCTTTACCTTCAGGTAATCAGTGGTAGTCTATCTAGGATTAGAATTAAGTGTTCTCACGTGTACCTGTGTTACATCTAACAAACTTTTATTTTTGTAGGCTTAATACATTTAGAGCCAATGCTTGTAGCTTTATGTCAGTTTCAAACTAAAGTCCCTCGTATGCATTAGAGATGGTCAATTTGCCAATTTTAGCAGGACCGTCTGATGGGTAATTGGGGCCTGATACTCTACTAGGTTAGAAGATTCCAGGGGAGAAAAGAATAGAGCTGTCTGACAGCAGCTTTCTCCCCTCTGCCCATATGGGGAGTCTTAAGAAATACTAGTCATGCAAAAGCCATGTAACGTAGAGACAAGAGAATCAATTAGCAGAACATGGTGAAGTGGCCAAATCAATAATGCAAGGCTATCCTTCAGGAGTCAAGTGACCCATCTCCCATCTACTGGAATCCCTGGCACCTCTCCTGATCAGTAAGCTTGGCCTAACAAGGGTGCGACAGAGGCAGATCCTGTGCGGCACCCGTGGACCTCAAATTTAGCCCACTGGTCCTTCAAATTAAATCATTCATCTTTAACCTCACGTGTATGCGCCATCTTAGAAGAAAAGAAAATAGTTAACAGAAGTTGTTCTAGTATTAAATAGATCTGGCATTAAAGTGATTGGTATCAAAGTATCAGATATTCTAGAGAATTAAAAAAAAAAAAAAAAAATCAGAAAATTTTAAATTTTAAAGACTAGAATACCAGAAGGATGAAATAGCAAATTCTAAATTTCCTGGGTCACAACAATTTGGAGATCTATGGTGTTCATCATACAGGTCTTATGAGGCACAAATGGCATCTGGAACAAGGTTTTGGAAAAAAGTTCTGTGCAGGCCACCAATTTAAACACAGGCATCAAAGGCCAGGTAAGCAAAGCATAATTTTGGGAATGGGATGGGCTCCTTCTCTACATCTATTATCTCTCCCCAGCAAGCGTAAGTGATTTGAAACCTCTCAAAAACACTAAGAAAAATAAGATTATGAAGTATTTTTGTAAATGAATTACAGTTACCATGATACAACCCCTGGCAAAAATTATGCAATCACTGGCCTTGGAGGATGTTCATTCAGTTTAATTTTGCAGAAAAAAAAAAAGCAGATCACAGACATGGCACAAAACTAAAGTTATTTCAAATGGCAACTTTCTGGCTTTAAGAAACAATAAAAGAAATCAAGAACAAAAAATGTTGTAGTCAGTAATGGTTACTTTTTTTTAACCAAGCACATGGGAAAAATTATGGAGTCGCTCAATTCTGAGGGAAAAAATTATGGAATCATGAAAAACAAACCAACAAAAAACACTCCAACACATCACTAGTATTTTGTTGCACCAGCTCTGGCTTTTATAACAGCTTGCAGTCTGAGGCATGGACTTAATGAGTGTCAAACAGTACCCTTCATCAATCTGGCTCCAACTTTCTCTGATTGCTGTTGCCAGATCAGCTTTGCAGGTTGGAGCCTTGTCATGGACCATTTTCTGCAACTTCCAAAGATTTTCAATTGGATTGAGATCCGGACTATTTGCAGGCCATGACATTGACCTTATTTGTCTTTTTTCAAGGAATGTTTGCACAGTTTTTGCTCTATGGCAGGATGAATTTCATCATCCCCAAACATCCTTTCAATTGATGGGATAAGAAAAGTGTCCAAAATATCAACAAACTTGTGTATTTATTGAAGATGTAATTACAGCCATCTCCCCAGTGCCTTTATCTGACATGCAGCCCCATATCATCAATGACTTTAGAAATTTGCATGTTCTCTTCAGGCAGTCATCTTTATAAATCTCATTTGAATGGCACCAAACAAAAGTTCCAGCATCATCACCTTGCCCAATGCAGATTCGCGATACATCACTGAATAGGACTTTCATCCAGTCATCCACTGTCCATGATTGCTTTTCCTTAGCCCATTGTAACCTTGTTTTTTTCTGTTTAGGTGTTAATGATGGCTTTTGTTAAGCTTTTCTGTATGTAAATCCCATATCCTTTAGGCGTTTTCTTACAGTTCGGTCACAGACGTTCACTCCAGTTTCCTCCCATTTGTTCATTTGTTTTGCTGTGCATTTCCTGTTTTGGAGACATATTGCTTTAAGTTTCCGGTCTTGACGCTTTGATGTCTTCCTTGGTCTACCAGTATGTTTGCCTTTAACAACCTTCCTATGTTTGTATTTGGTCCAGATTTTAGACAACTGACTGAACAACCAACAACTTTTGCAACATTGCGTGATGATTTACCCTCTTAAGAGTTTGATGATCCTCTCCTTTGCTTCAATTGACATCTCTCATGTTGGAGCCATGATTCATGTCAGTCCACTTGGTGCAACAGCTCTCCAAGGTGTGATCACTAATTTGTAGATGCAGACTAACGAGCAGATCTAATTTGATGCAGGTGTTCGTTTTGGGAATGAATATTTACAGGATGATTCCTTAACTTTTTCCCCTCAGAATTGAGTGACTAATTTTTCCCCTATGCTTGGTTAAAAAAAGTAACCATTACTACCACATTTTTTGTTCTTGATTTTTTAGTGATTCTTAAAGCCAGAAAGTTGCCATTTGAAATGACTTTAGTTTTGTGCCATGTCTGTGATCTGCTTTTTTTTTCTACAAAATTAAACAACTGAATGAACATCCTCCAAGGCCACTGATTACATAATTTTTGCCAGGGGTTGTAATTGTTTTTCAGATTCCAGTTTGAAATATCTTTTAAAAAAAAAAAAAAAAAGCAATAAAAACAAAATTGAGGGAAACATTTCAGGTTAATTGCTGCAGGAAACAAATTCTTGTTTACGTTTCCAGTGACAGACCGGCTGATAGAATGATGAATCAGCAATATGACCAGGGAAACCTTATCTAAGTAAAACTTCTGAGGAATTATTGCTTGGTAGTCTAATCTGTGAAAGCCAACTACAGGACATGTTTTAGAGACAGATGTAGGAACAGTTTATGAATTACAAAGTCAGCTATTACAATATGTCTAAAAAACAAATCCTGTATCATTTCTAAACAAAGTCTAACAGCTCATATGATCACTAGATGAATGCGTTACAAAAAGCTGGTCTTACCATCATGAATATGCCTTCTATGACATTGACGTGTAAGACCGGTTTCACATTTGTGTTAAAGGCCGCAGCGTCGGCCTGCGCACGGCCGCCGCTAAGCCCCGCCCCCTGCCGCATGACGCAGCATGCGTTCCCTATCTTTATCACTGAGGACGCAGGCCGTGCGCAGTAAGCGTTTTGGTGGCGCCTGCGTCCTTTTGACAGTGCGCCGACCAGCGCCAAACACAACCTGTTGCAATTTGGTTGCGCTCGGCGGGGGCGTGGCTTAGCAGCGGCCGTGCGCAGGCTGACGCTGCGGCCTTTAACGGAAATGTGAAACCGGCCTAACCCTTTTACGATTGCTACTTCCAATAGGTGACACTAAAGTTGAAGCCTTTTTCCTCTGTGAAGAGAACTTGCAAATTTTAATTTCCCAGAGAAGCATTGACCTACAAGTCTCCTTACACTGGCCAATTAGGCACGTCATTCTCCATAAAGAGACACATTACTGCTTCAACCCGAGAGGACTCTCAGCCAGCCAAATCAGATGTCATACTTTACTCTTAGGAGGGGAAACATCCCCAAAACATGTCTGCAAACAAATTCTGGTTTGGCTTTTAAGTACTATCGCTTGGTTCGTTAAAGGGTCATTATTCACTTTTATGATTGCAACTTCCACTAGGTGGCACTAGAGTTCAAGTTCTCTTCCTCTCTAAAGAGGCAATTTGTATATTGACACGTAAGAAACGCCACTGGATAGGACATTAACCTTCACATGCCTCCCCAAGTGACCTTTCTGCAACAGTCACACAGTAGTATGTTAGTAAGTTTTCCACATCACATCAAAATTTATATGTCAAATTCAGGAGTGGAACAAGTATAATAAACACGTGCACCACTTCTGCATTTGTCACCCACTCCTGGATATTCGTTAGTGACACAAGCACAATAGGAAATGTTACAGTTCATAAAATACATTACTACTACTAGGTCATTAGTGAGCCCTAGAGCTTCAGATACTCGCTGACCAACAAGCCTTTTTATATTCTTGAATGACTGGTCCCCCTGCTGCCCCTTTATATAACTGTATTAATCTATAATTATATGCCAATTTGTTACTGTATGTTTATAAAGATCAGAGCTCAATATTTCTTTCAGACACAGGACCAAATTCATTAAGACTGGCATTTTGAACAAGAGACTTGCAAAAGGGTGCACCAAATTCATCAAGAGGCAGGTTTTCAAGATGCTTTTGGGTAGATTCGTCATTTGCGACTTTTTAAAAAGGTTGCATTTTTTGAGCAAGTTCACTCCAGTGCTCCCTTGGAGTAACTGTATGTACGTCTCTAATTTTTGCAACATTTTAGTGGAACATTGACTTTCTGTTCTAATAAGGCACAAAAAAGGTAAAGAATTACAGAACACTTAATTTTGCACAAAATTCATAAACATTTTAAATAATTTAGCGCAAAATAAACCTGCCAAATGATGACTCATGCTTTATGTACTTTTGTTAATGAAGGCATTTGTTATGCTTGTATTATGTAATTAGCCCGACCTGGAAACCAGTACAATAACCTTACATTTTTCACTTCCAAATCTTTTCAAGATATCCGAACAGACCGGCTCTTTACAACCTGCGCTGCCTTAGGACCCCTTCACATATACGTGTCTCCAGTACACGTAGCATCCGTTTTTACACGTAACAATTCTAACCTATGGGGTTGCACACAAGTCCATGTGACCCACATGTAGATATGTCAATTTTTTTCTGGTAGCACAGATGACAAGGGCCAATACACGTCAATGGGTCTATTGTAGATACATACAGCACACGGATGGCATCCGTGTGATATACCGGAATAGAATGCAGAATGGAAATTACAGATTATATATATAAAAATGAATGTATATGTGTATGTACTGGCAATCGGCATAATGGTGCTTGGGGTTGATGTCAGCTGTGTTTTTGTACAATTCACAGCTGACATCAAGTCCAGTGAATCAGCCATACAAAGCCTATGGAGCCTTGCTCCGAAGCTTCATAGGCTTTGAGATCAACCACTTCGAGTGAAGCAGCGCTGTGCAAGACCTGGCGTTTCTGACATTACCGCTTTTCAGAGTCGCTGGGTCTTGCGTAGCGATGAATGACCCGAAAGTGGCTGTCCGCAAAGCCTATTGAGCATCAGAACGAGGTTCCATAGGCTTTGTATGGATTTTGCTTGGACTCAGACCTACATGGGAACACCTATATTATACACACACGGGAAAGTGTTAGGGAGTGTCAATTCAAATGTGTGTTTCGTTTCTATTACCCAGTTAGAAATGGGGTGTCTGATAGATGCCTTTCCAGTATTAAAAGCAGGGCTTGATGTCAGCTGTGTTTTTGAATTCACAACTGACATGAACCCCAAGCACCATTACCCCATTTGCCAATGCACCAGGTCATCAAGAAAAGCCAAGGCTAAGCGCCAGAATTGGAACATCAGTGGTAGCTGTGATATTTTTTGGCTGGGACGGGCCCAATAACCAAGGACATTCCCAGCCTTGTATCAGCTCTCAACGGTCTGCTTTAACTTTGCTGGTTACTTGTGTTAAATGCAAGTGCTCGCTACTCAAGTTTACATCAGGGGCCTGGGAAGCACATATCACTAGTGTGAGTGTTTGAGTGATATGCTTAAGTCCCAGCACTGTCTGTCTGACAGCCTCCCAAAAATGCAGGAAATGCCTGCCATACATGGGCAATCCAAGCATGTTTTTGGCTAACACCCACAAAACATGTGGGGCGGGGATTTGAGCATCTCACCAGAGTACCTGAGATGCGCTACATACCAGAGCAACCAATGCAAATCCCAGTAGGGAGAACTTGCACTCAATACCACTGGTTACCAAAAATGGGGGAAGGGATCCACTTTATTTATTAGGTTAATACATGAACGGTAAGCTACACTTGCAAGGCACAAATTATCTACATCTTTAAACAATTTTATTTTCTAATCTGCATTTTATTCTGGTACATGTCATATGGACAGCACAAGGATTTCACACGGACAGCTTATAGAAAACCACACTGATTAAAGGTGGTGTCATCACAAAAGTGGGAAATGCACAGCATATGGGGATATTATGTAGACTGCTGATTGAAGAAAGCCAGCAATATATAGATTGTAAGCTCACAAAGGCAGGGTCCTCTCACCTCTGTATCAGTCTGTCATTGTTAGTTTGTTTACTGTGATACCTGTAAGGCCGGTTTCACATTAGCGCTTTTTAAGCGCACGCACGGCCGGGGGTAGCTCCGCCCCCGAGCCGGCTCTCTGCCCGGCGTGCCCGCCCCTTGCTTGTAGCGCCGCCTCCTAGTGGACAGCGGCGCCTGCGATCGGCGCACCCTATCTTTAGCATAGGGTGCGCAGATCGTGCGCAGGCCGTGCGCTAGTTGCGCTTTGACCTGCGCTGCGCACTTTTGACGGTGCGCCGTGCGCGCCAAAATCCGAAAAGTTTGATTTTGGCGCGCACGGCGCACCGTCAAAAGTGCGCAGCGCAGGTCAAAGCGCAACTAGCGCACGGCCTGCGCACGATCTGCGCACCCTATGCTAAAGATAGGGTGCGCCGATCGCAGGCGCCGCTGTCCGCTAGTAGGCGGCGCTACAAGCAAGGGGCGGGCACGCCGGGCAGAGAGCCGGCTCGGGGGCGGAGCTACCCCCAGCCGTGCGTGCGCTTAAAAAGCGCTAATGTGAAACCGGCCTAATTTGTATGCTATCCTTTCTCGTGTACAGCACCATGGAATCAATGGTGTAATAATAATAATAAATGCAGTGAATGGTGGGGGCAGGGAGCAGCAGCCCCAATTCTCTTGCAACAGTTCTTTGATAGCCTTCCTGCTGGGTCTAACCAGGAGGAAGGGGGGAGAAGACTTGTAAACATCTATAGGCAACCACTGACGGGAAAACTTCTGCATACTTCAAGCCTCCCATAGGCTAAGGAAGGACATGGGCATGTCCATAATGTTACAGTGGCTCACCAGAAACATTTATTAAACAATGTCTGCAATTACATGGTTGATTTAGTCCTGCTTTTGTGCATTTCCTTAAACCCAGATGCTCAGGGAAAGGCAGCAAGCGTAAGGGGCTGACTGCTTCCCAGGAAGAAAGGGGAAACCGGTAGATTTGCACAACAGCAGTTACAGTCTCAGCGAGAGTCCTTTGGATCAAACCCCCCTAAAACAGTAATGCGAAACCTGTCAGCACAAAATGACTGTTCAAACAAAGCTGCTTAATGAACCTTTTCACTTACTTTTGCATAAACCTTCCTTAAAGATTCAGGTGTGTCACAACCCACCCGATCCTTGATGAACAGGGACCATAGTGTGTACGCAATTTCCATTAAAATCAATTGACTAATTATTTCAACAGGGGTAGTGCTTCTAGCAAATTCAGACATTCCCTAATACAAATTGCCATAGGTGTTTACAGAAACTATAACAAAGAAAAAAAGAATGATAATTACAACTTCTTTGTGTATGAGAAGCAAATCTAAAGGTGCTGTCACACTTAGCAATGCACCAGCGATCCCGACCAGCGATATGACACGGTCAGGATCGCTGGTGCATCACTAAGTGGTCGCTAGTGAGCTGCCACACAGGCCGATCTCACCAGCGACATAGCAGTGGTTGGGGGTCGCTACTTACCTGTCACACAAGGCGATCCTGCGTCCTCCCGCCCGCGTCCACGCATCGCTCGTCAGCGCCACAGGAAGCCCAGCAGGAAGCTGAAGACGAGAAACGGCCCAGGACGTTCTCGTGCGATCAGAGATAACCAGCGGGGCCGCCGGTCGGAGGTAAGTATCAGACATAGCGATATTGCTAGCAATATCGCTGCTACGTCACAAAAACCAGTGACGTTACAGCGATATTGCTAGCGATATCGCTTAGTGTGACAGGCCCTTAAGACGAGAAAAGCTGTGCACAACAGTACAAAGGCCTTATATACGCCAAAGTCCAAAGTGTCATATGGCAGAAAAAGTAGTTCTGTAATAATTGAAAAAAGTTTGCTCCTTAGTAATCCGAATCTGACATTTATGCTTAGAAGATAGACGAATCTAAATTTCAAATTATTGAAAACTGAATGAAAATTAAAAACTTTTATTTGAGAACAAGTTACACACAGTACATCAATCTTATGGGCCCAAAACGCATTATCCGGGTTGTCAACTGTTTTTCTGGCAGTGGTTGCCACAAATGATCCTTTAATAAGCCAAACTGCATGAAGCGGCAGATTGCTTTTATTACGGAGAGGAGGGTTTTGCATAAATATGTTGGTGACTTTATCAATACTATTACTATACAAGACACTAGCAGATCACTAAAAAGATAGAGGTAGCAATAGTACAAGCCAGCTGGCCAGGTTAAGTGATAGGAGGTAGGGAATTAAAGCCCCACGCTACCATTTTTTCTCCCATTTCATTATTTGTTAGCCATCAGTAAAGTATGTTCAGCGTGCATTGAAATACATACCAGTTGCCGTCATCTGCCGTTTGCAGCGTAGCTCGGGACCGTCTCTTCAATCATGTTACTGCAGACATTTGTTGCCAGATCACACAGTCAGTTTCTTTTCCTAATTTTAGTCTACAAGAGCTTCAAAACACACTAAAGCCGAACATAGATGACTGTCAGGCAAACACTTCCGACGATTATTTTGCGCAACGGCATCTCAGCAGACTCTCAAATGCACAGGAGCACTTGTTCAGCTGAGCGCTCCTGTGACCCGAGAGCCCCCACCGGCTGACATGCCAGACAGCTTATCTCCGGCAAAACAATGCGATCGACATCTCCCTTAACCATTAATCAGCCGGTGCCCCCCATATACATAAGGTTGGTCGAATCCATCAATATTGGTGGGTCCAATCGACATTAGGCTAAAGGCTTGAAAAAGTGACTTCCGGTCACACACAGGAACGACATGTCAGTAGGGTGGTCAAGGTCACAACAACTGTCACATAATCCAGGGAGAAAACTGGAACAGTGCTGGAAGTGGCAGAAGACCGCAGCTGGTAAGCATTTTATTGAACACCCAGAACAAACTTTACTGATCGTTAACAAATTGGGGAAAAACAAACAAAATAGAGTGGGGCTTTTTAAGCTTGTTACCATAATGTCAACTCCATTATTAAATGGCAACAGCATTTAGCCTTAATTTTCACTTTCCGCATTTGTCACAATATTATTGGCATAGACAATAAGGGGATCCATTTGATGATGGGGGTCACACTATACCTGTACCTGTCTGTGGTCCCTTCCATGTAGCATTCACAAATGAGCACTGTACGTCACAGGCAAGAACAAAAAAAAGCAAAACCAATAGTACAGCTCACCCCTAAGAAAGTGACATGGAATGAAGTAGAGGAAATTGTGAAGACCAAAATTACTACATTTTAAATATTAAATAGGATTGGAAATAAAAATACACCTTAAAAAAAAAAAAAAAAAAATAGTTTTTCCACATTTGTGTGGGATTGTATTGTAGCTTAAACCTGTCCAACTTTAATGGAGTCAATAGACAATGACTTTTCAAACCAAACAGGGGCACTAGGGTGCAACCTTGACGTGGCCCAACTGTCCCAACTATCTCCACCCCCTCTGACAGTTGTTGATTCACAGGGGGAAAATAAGTATTTGGAAAGGTGCACTGAACAGTTTGGTCACGAAAAGGGTCCACAAAGTGCCTGTGCTTGGGTTGTTGGTGTTGACGGACTCCCTTTAAAAGGGAATCTGTCAGCACAGAATGACTGTTCAAATCAAGCAGAGGTGCTCTGTGCTGCAGTGAGCTGCCAATCATTTAAAAGGAATCTGTCACCTAATTTTTCCTATATGAGATGTGGCCACCGCCATCAGGGGCTTATCTACAGCATTCTGTAATGCTGTAGATAAGCCCCTGAAGTAACCTGAAAGGCTAAACTAAGACTAACTAAACATCGCGAGCGCTTAGTTACCCGCTGTTTACCCTGGATATCAGCTCCCAGCGTTAGCACGCTGATATCAGGTAACCGAGTGACACGCGTGCTTGTTACCCGCGTCGTCGCTGGTCCTGATCACTGGTGAGATCTGCCTGTTTGACAGCTTACCAGCAATCATGTAGCGACACACCAGCGATCCTGACGAGGTCATATCGTTGTCGGGATAGCTGGTGCGTCGCTTAGTGTGACGGGGGCTTTAGTCATTATGTGCTGACAGAGTCCCTTTAAATGGGCTGAGCTGCAATTCCAATATTACTCCGACATGTGTGGGGCCATTGCTGGTGGGATACGGCTATGTTCTTAGTTTTCTACAATCCTTTTAGACTGTATCTGGGGAGATTCCATATATTTTGTAACTGGCAAAGAAAAATTGGGGGTAGTAGACAGGATAGATCATTTTAATGTTTATTTGCCACTTTAAAGTAAAATCGGCATCACCCTAAATATTAGGGCTGATTGAATGTTGGTTTTGAAGCATACATTAAACTGCATGCACACTGTTGTTGTTACATCCGATACCCATCTGCCACTCGTTACCACACAAGGGAATAAAACCTATCACCCAGAACTTCTGAACACTACTGTCTATGCAGCCCAAAGTGAAAATATACAACTAGCTGTCGGTCCTGTTACCAGGCACATATACCCCTTTTAAAATGCTGCCTCGATTATACGAGAAAAAGCAATTCTATCCTAAAGTTATACAGCTCACAATAGAGTTATACTTCATCAGTCACAATACAATATACAAGTTACTAGTCACTTGTTATGAAATCAATGTTTGTTAGATTTTGACATGATTTTAAAACTGTTCTGGTAGCACATTGTTATAAAAAAAAATATATATATATCAAGAACTGATTCGTAAGATACGTGTTAAATAGCTCATTAATTAAAATGCTTGGAATACTTTCATAGGGCAGAACATGACTGCCTTATCGGCTACTGGAAGATTTTACACACGGTCATTAATACTGGAAACCAGCACTACATCCCCCCCACAGAAAAAACAAAGGCATTAAAAAAAATTTTTTTTATAAGAGGCTAGATCCTCTGCCATGATCCATTCAGAAACCTGCCAGCCGAGACCCTGGAGATTATTTCCAATGATTGATGTATTGTAGCAGCATCTTATCTAGTGGAAGTAGTCCTTGGAAGACAGAATCCAAGCGTTGCATATGGGTTAACTTAAGTTTTCTCCAATTGTTCCTGTTAATTAAAACCTTCCGGTGGGTGGCAAGACCATGGCCACATAAGTCAAATATAAAAAATAAAAACAAATGCTATGGTTTACAGAAGGCTCCTTTTGGAGGAAAAAAAAAAAAAAGTTAAATGGATTTGTGAACAACAGCATTAATAAGGCACAAGTTAACGGTCCAGACAACTGAAGGATTAAAATTGCAACGTTTAGTTTCTGTCTGATGAAATGTTTGTTTTTTTTGTGTTTTTTTTCATAGATCGGCTAAAAAAAAAAAAAGTTTCAAATAAGGCTTAAAAATAAATCCTATCCTAACATGAGACTACTGTGCAGTATCAGTGTCCTGTGACTGTGTCCAGCAAAACCAGCAGTCTCATATGTTACTTTCCTCCTCTTTCACCACTTCATCAGAATTCTGAGGAAGGACTGAGAGTTCATTGTTGACTTTGTGTTCAGATTCCCCACCATTTGCCTCCTGGCTCTTCTTTTTCTCTTCGGCTTTTTGCTCTCTTGCTACAAGTCTGTAGTGGATGGTCATTCCAATAAAGAGGTAGATGGAAGCAACAATCAACACGATCCCACAAGCTCGGTAAGTGTACTCGTAGTCTCCATACACATCGTGCAGTCTACCTAGAAGTCAAAACATCACACAAGGTTTTAGTCAGCAGTAGACTGAACTGACAGCTCAGCCCATATGAACAAAATCCAGTCTAGGCATCTAGTAATGGCAAGCGATTTAAAAGTGATATTCTGATTCCAGCAAATAACTTATTCTTTGTATACTGTAGGGCTATATAGAATTTAGTATAATTTCTTTATCAATTAATCAGTATTTTCAAAACGTCTGCTTGCCATCATTAGGAAATCGCGTGGACACTGCACCATTTTCAGCTTAACTGCATATATTCTTCATAACGTACTTGAATTACAAAACGTGTACATCAAAATAGTGAGGCACATATACCTATACTGCATCTATCTACGCTCACTGTGGATAGAATAATCATTTTTCCAAAAGGTAGCTGTATAATGCTTAAGTTGAATATAACCCAATCATCTAAGTGTGCGATCTCTTGCCGTATAAACCTGTGCCTCTACCAGCATCTCCCAGTCAAGCCCTGTACAGCTTCCTTTGGATAAAGGATTGTTCTACCCACAGTGGCTGGCGATAGATGCAATATAAGTATATATGCCTCATTGCTGTGATGCTCAAGTTTATTTTCTTATAGTCAAATAATGAATATATGATATATAATCTATAATGAAAAACGTGATCAATACAGAAGCTATAAAAGACAATAAGAAAATGTATGAAAAGCAAAATGCCATATAAAACAACCTTCACATCTGAAATACATTGTAGTTTACATTAAAATATTTTGCTTAACATATTAATCTGAAAACAATGCAGTGCCCTTAGGGTTTCTTCATTTGTTGGAATCCATTACATAAGATTTGAGAGGATATTTGCTAGCAAGTGGGTGCTAGTGGCTGTGAAGCAAATGGTCATCACTGACAAATGGCCCATCATTTGATTGGAATAATCTGTGGGTGCAACGGGTCCATCAGAGTGGATGTGCAAGGCCAGATTAGATGTGCTACATGATAGTTCGTAAATTAGGGACTGAGAAGACAATGGATCCTAACTTCCCTGTTAAGTTTGTGCATACATAATGTATGCCAGTCATGCAATTGGCACAAAGGCAGGTCCACTTACAGTTACATATGCAAAATAGTCTAAGGGCCCCAATACATAGACTTAAAATCGGCTGAACCAGCCAATATCGGCAGTGTCAGCTGATTGTCTAATGTGCATCGGGGTGTGCCGGCCAGTTGACTGTAGGGAGAGATGTTGATCGTGCCTTGTCAGATTTCAGACTGCCAATCTCATTCTTCTTCCTGGGATAAGCCACCGGCCGAAGGGCCAGCCTGCAGCTTTCTCAGAGAACACCAAAGCGCTCAGCCAAGCGAGAACGCCTGCGTCTTTCGAGAGACAGGAGAGATGGCTGCCGTCCAAACGTCCGGTTGACAACTGTCTAATGTGTATGGCCAGCTTAAAGTGTATCCGTAATTTTTAAATGTACAAGCTTTTATCTTTTTGGGTATAAATACTGAAGGTTTTTATTAGATAACGACAAGCGTACATCTTGAAAAACGTGATCAATACAGAAGCTATAAAAGACAATAAGAAAATGTATGAAAAGCAAAATGCCATATAAACCAACCTTCACATCTGAAAGACATTGTAGTTTACATTAAAATATTTTGCTTAACATATAAAATTTTAAGTGAGACAAAATACCATTGTCTGACAGAATGCTACATTTAGAAATCTGGTGAGTTTCAGTTATAAGTGTATCACGGGATCGCCAATTGCTTGGTATAGTTTGCTTCATGGTTCATTTTCAAGATCGGATGTTATTACAGGAGGTGGCTTATGAATGGCACCCCCGTCAATAAGATGAACCAGTCATGTGCCATCCTCTTTCGACTTAATGTTCGGTGTCATCCACTTTAGAATGCCAACTGATAGAAGACCTAGCAATCATATTCCAATTAGCCTTACCTAAAATGGGTGGTCCAAGGAGGACAGGGCAGCACTCCACAATGGTCACCAATCCGACAGCACTGGAAAATCTCTGTGCACCAACCAAGTCCATCAAAGTTTCAAAGAGGACTGAGCTTAGCCAACCAAAAGCAAATCCAAAAAAGGCAGCATATAAGGCAAAACCTAAATAATTTGTTGATATGGGAGCCAAAAGGTGACATATCCCATTGAGAAGCACAGCAATGGCAAAGAAATACTGAATTTTTGGTCTGATCCACTTTGTATTGGCTACCAGCCCCATGGATGGCCTTGCAACCATATCAACAAAAGCAAGGATAGAAAGCAAGAAGGCAGCAGACTCATTTGAAATATGCTTGCTTTTTGCATAATTGCTAAGGAAGACTAAAGGTGCAAAAAGTCCAAAGAACATGATTGTGTGCCCAGACAGGTAAATCAGAAATCCCCGATGAGTAAAAAGAGAAAAGTCCAGAAATTTGTTGATTGTCTGAAAAAAGGTTGGCTTTGTTTTTGCCTTGCCATCAATTAGATCTTTATTAACATCCCCATCATCCTTTGAGGTGCATTTCCCTGCTTCTTCCAAAACCTCCTTGGTCACTTTCTTTTTCAAGTCCTCAGGTTTTGGTCCAATGGGACGCATTAAAGAACCAGCAACACAGCAATTCAGCAGAAGACCACCCAGGATCAAGAAGCTTCCTCTCCATCCAAAGATGTTATAAAAGTATTGATTCATTGGAGCCAATGTTGACAAAAATACTGGGCTTCCTGCCATGGCAAGTCCATTAGCTATTGGTCTTTTCTTAAAGAAATATTTACCAATCATTGTTAGAGCTGGATTCAAGTTAAAGGCCAGACCAAATCCTGTGGACAAAAAAAAAAAAAAAAAAATTATATATATATAAAATTTTGATTGCATTACTCTTTACATTTTTTGATGTCTAACTTTCAAATTATTCTTAATAAGGCACTTAAAAATTGGGAATCCCCCTTCCCCCCACTAAATCCTTACAAATCCTCCTGTTCTGATGCCTACTTGGTCCTTGTCTCTTCTTCTGGACACCATCTCAACATTGGCTTGGCAGGCAGTTTGGCAATCAATGAAAGCAGTGGTGACCTGCCTGTTCCAAATATTGGCTGTTTGAGACATGTTGAATACAACAAAGACCAGTGAGGACCAGGAAAGCATGAAAACAGGAGCAGCAAGAGGAGTGTTGAGGGTATCTGAGCTCATTAAATAAATACCATTGATGATTTCAATGAATTTTAGGGTTTACAAAAACATCTGATCTGTAAAATTGCAAAATTATAGTGACGTGCAGCAGACTTTGAAAGCTGGATAATAAACGTGTTTGCTTGGAGGATGTCATTTGTGAAGGGAGGTCTCTGTCAAGATGTAATAGGTGAAAAAAGAAAAAAAAAAAAAAAAAAACTTTGGAAAGGAGAATAATTAGCATAAAATACTACATTACATGGACTCCTAGACCGCTACGAGCGCATGTGTGTAACATAAAAGCTCAAGAGTAATACTCCTAGAAGGGCACAAGCTAATATCTTGCCACGTGAAACATTCTAATATTAGACCCTTGAATTCTTCAGAGAATGCATATAGTCAGCTTGCATAAAACAAAAAACACTTACCACCAATAACACCAATGCAAAAGTATAACTGGCTCACAGTATTACAAAATGAGGCTGCGATTAAACCAATGCCTGCAAGAAGGCCACCACCAATCATGATAGGTCGGCTTCCATATTTGTTCACCAAAACGCTGCTTATGGGACCTGAGAAATGAGGGAGGTGGGGAAAAAAAAAAAAGTTACATTCTTTTATAAAACATTAAGAGCAACTTTTAGCACATGAAAGAAAACAAGTAAACAGAAAGTAATGCAAACAAGATTCATGAAAAATGATTGATTAGTGATTGTTGTAGTGCAACATCGGACACTGGGCAGTGTTCACACAGATAATAGTTGTGATAAAGGGTTAAGGCCCCGTCACACAAAGCGACTCACCAGCGATCCCGATAACGATATCAACGTGTCAGGATCACTGGTGAGTCGCTACATGATCGCTGGTGAGCTGTCAAACAGGCAGCTTCACCAGCGACGCCGAGCGCACGGCGTCGCTGTGTACTTTAGTTACCAGTGTGCTGATGCAGGGAGCTGGTAACTAAGGTACACATCGGGTTTCTAAGGGGCGTGCGTCACTTAGAAACCCGATGTGTACCTTGGTTACCAGCTCCCTGCATCAGCGCACTGGTAACTAAGGTACACATCGGGTTTCTAGGCACAGCGCGCCCCCTTAGAAACCCGATGTATACCTTAGTTACCAGCTCCTGCTCGCTGGTCTCCCACCTGTCACACGCAGCGATGCGTGCTGGCCAGCGGGAGACCAGCAACCCCAAAAATGTCCAGGGCTTTCCATCAACAATCAGCGATACCGGCAGGGGGGCTGATCGCTGTCGTACACAGCGATCTAGCTGGTGAGATCGCTGTTGCGTCATAAAACTAGTGACTCAGCAGCGATCTCGCTAGCGAGATCACTATGTGTGACGGGACCCTTAATCCCAACTAGGCACTTTAACAGCAATTAACATGAAAATGTTCATATACCGTACTTGTTCATTTAAGGGAATTAAATTAACTATTTTTATTAAAAGCAGATAATAGTAACAGACACTAAGGCCCCGATTCATCATTGCCTTTGTGCCCGTTTGTCTAGTTTTGGCCTTTTTATTTTTCTTTGCCCTCAATCCTATTTTATATGTGCTATTGTATTTACTTTTTTTTCCCTAGATTTGTGGACGGACTTTAATTCCAGGTGATCAATTGCAATTTCACTTGAAGTATATTTCAGAGTGCACAATTTGTAACTTGGCAATTTTTTTTTTTCTAATCAAATGTTTTATTTGTTTTGGATAATTTTTCAAACATTAGAATCATTTAAAGAACATAGTCCCCACCCCTACAACATACACCACCCTTAAACTAAAAAAAAAAAAAACAAATACATGGAATGTTTCCTGGTTTTTCACAATGAGAAAGTTTTCTATGGGTAAATAGTTATATGCTAAATCACATTAACAACATTCATCTTAGGTAGTGATAATCACATTAACAACATTCATCTTAGGTAGTGATAGGCGGACCCCTGTATGAGCAGGTTCGGCCGAACAGCAAAAAAAAAAAAAAAAGTCGTCTCCGGGCCCCACACATCCAGTGTTTGCCATGATAAAAAGTCTCAGTGCAGCGCTGATCTTTGAGGTCACCAGGAGAAGAGAGAAATTTCTCCTGGTGAACTCACCTCTGCACCGTGAGACTCACTGTGCTAGCGGTGATCTCACCGGGGTCACCGCAGTTCAGATGCCTGTCCATTGCTAAGCCATGGGCTTGATGACAATACAGAAGGTGACAACCCCACAAATAGAACCCCACTTCCCACTGTCACAGGACAAGTGGGAAGAGCTGGGCAAAGCACCAGAATTGGTGCATCTAATAGATGTGCCTTTTCTGGGCAGATGTAGGCTTCTATTTTTAGACTGGGGGGGGGGGGGCATTTTTTTTTTAATTTAGCATATTATGAGAACGGTTAAGTGCATTAATCAGAACAGACCTAAATGGAATATTTGCAATTTTCTAGACACCAATACATGTATCGCAGTTTATCAAATTTAGAGATTGTGCCACTTTTTTTTATTTTAGATAAATGCCCTTCTCCATACTTAAGAGCCAATTAATTTTGTTTATAAATTCTGATACCGAAGGCGCCTGATCAGACATCCAGTTCTGGACTATTAATTTTCTTGCCATATACAACATGCGTGACACTGCCATTTTCCATATTCATCAGTATTCAAATCCTCGACATTTCCCGGTAGGCGCACAAAGGGTTAAAATTCTACATTGACTTAAACTATTAAAAAAGGAAATACTCCTTCCCAGGATACCAGTTTCATATCTGCTGAGTGTGAGTTTTGCATCTAGCACAAATAGGACTTGACCGACACCCAATGTTGTATAGTAATTGAGGCATCTATCTTATACACCTGGTGCATCACATATTTGGGTTATCTATGGGATTCGTTAGGGACAATTGTGCAACGCTTTCCAAAATCTCATGCCAATGGCTTTCTTCGATAGGACCCATCACAGCCTCCCATTTTTCCCTTAAACGCACAGGGTAATCGAACATAATCCAACATAATATAAAGAAATGAAAGCAACCCACAGGAACTATGCAAGTAGGCTATCATCTGTATTATATTTTGAGGCACACCAGTATCTAGAGTGAGACCCGATATGAATGCTGCAATTGGAGGTACTTATGAAATGCAGTGTGGGGTAGTCCAAATTCATTTTGCAGTTGTGAAAATTCCTTAAATCGAATCGCCCACTAACACATGGTTGAATCTGTTCAGTCCCTTTGAACTCAAAGTTTTAAACCCTACTAATTGGTACAGATTTGTAAGCCATGGGATCTCCCACAGCGATGTAAGTTGTGAAATCCTGCATATACCTTGTACTTTTTTCACCATCCACCAAAATTTGTGAATTAGTAGTACAGTTGGAATTTAAACTACAGAAGTCTTAAGCTTTATGAAGCGTTGGAGGCGCACAAGTTTATCTGACTGAAGATGGTGCTGGAACAAGACGCTGAGCCCCTCCACCTCCACGATCATCCCACCCCTGAATATGTTGGAGTTGAGTGGTCATAATAAACCCACGGGTTTGGGACTGGAAGGCCACCCACTTATATCTCTGCAGTAATTCCAGCCTTATTGGGGAAGGAGGGGTTGTCTTCCCCATATTAAATCTCTAACCTCAAGATTAACCTTGACAAAAACATCTGTGTGTTAACCAGATTGGGGGAATTGTGTAGGACATACAATAACTGTGGCACCCAGATCTTGACCAGGTTAGCACGACCCACTACTGATCTTGGCAATCTGGACCGGGCATCTAGTTTACTTTAAAACTTCATTAGTAATGGGTTGAGATTTAACCCCTCAGTCATTCACTCTATCCATTATGTTAATGTCCAAGTACTTAAATATAGAGACCACTTGTAAGCCTGAGCCAATATAATGGGGTGCATTATTATCTACATTATCTAATGGGAGTAAAAAAAAAAAAAACGTTTTCTTCCAGTTTATCACCAAGCCAGAACAATTTCCCAATTTTTCAATCACCTCCATTGCGGCAGTCAATCTGAAACTATGGCCAAAAATAATAAGGTGTCATCAGCTAAAAGTGCAACTTTCTCCTCTACTTTCCTTGACATGAGAGCTGTATGCCTTCTGTGCCTCCCTCCATACCATCAGATCTTCCTTTATGCCAGACGGGACAAATTTCTCCTCTCTAGATCTAACTCTACCATGTAGAAACTCTCCAAACTGCTTCGTCTTGGTTTTAGATCTATTAATGGCCTGTATCAGGGCTCCCCTCAAACAAGCCTTCATTGCACCACACACTATTTTGTGACGCCTGGCCGTTATCTTCTTTAAAATATTCGAGAGTAGATGCAATGAAGTTCACATCTATAATAGCAGCTTTTGCCGTCAAAACAAGCAAAGGCAGTTCAAGACCAGAAGAAAAAAAATACACCCTACACAAATGATGAATCAGGGCCTATGTTTCCTTCCCCACCATCCTGTAGCATGTATTTATTTATTGAAATTCTGTACAAGTTAATCATCACCAATACAAAATTTAAAGGAGGGAATTACCAGTGATGTCAGGATGGACTCCAGGAAACAATATTACCGGTAGGTCTAATCCCCATTTTCCAGGACGTCCTCCCTGACAGCACCATGGAGAATACCAAAGTACTCTATCTCTAGGGTGGGACTACTGCCTGCAGAACCTTTCGGCCGAAGGCCATCTGGCTAGCCGCTAAGGTATCTAGCTTATAATATCTACAAAATGTGTTTAAGCTAGGCCATGTAGCTGCACTACAAATCTGATCTACTCTTTCGGCCCATGATGTTGCTACAGCTCTGGTGGAATGGGCTCTGAGTCCTTCAGGAACGGGCAATTTCTCGGCCTCATATACTAGGAAGATGATGGCTATTATTCATCTAGCTAAAGAAGATTTTGATGCTTCCCCCCCCCCCCTTATTTTCCCCCATACTGGACAAATAGATTAGTGTCCCGTCTCCACTCATGAGTAGCTTCCAGATAGTGAATGACGGCCTAGCCTAGTTGAGGACTAGATTTAAATCCCACAGAGGAACTGATCCCCTTATTGTGGGCCTTAATTTCCGAGTGGCTCTAGAAAAATGTACCACCCGTGGGTGAGATGCCGGGGGGGGGGGGGGAATATAAGAAAATACTCAGGGCTGCTATCTTCAGAATGCTTGGCTTTTAACCCTTTATTAAATCCTGCCTGGAGAAAACCCAGGATCTTTGGGATGTCAGGCCGGGAAGAGTCTTTGAAAGAGCTACCACATTCCAGACAAAACCTCTTCCAGATCTTATGGTAAATTGCGCAGGTCACAGGTTTACGACTGGCCTGGATCGTGGAAATCACCAGGTCGGAGCGACCATTAGCTCTTAAGATCTTCCTTTCATTATCCATGCTAACTGGACATCAGATCTGGATGAAGAACTGGTCCCTGAGAAAGCAGGTCTCTCTGTATTAGCAGGATCGGATCTCCCCAGGACATCATCCTCAGCAAGGGAATTCAGCATCACCAAATCTCTCTCCTCCTGGATCTTCCTGAGGACTCTTGGGATCATGGCAATGGGGGAAAAGGCATACAGGAGCTCTTTCAAAATACCTGGTTTAAGGCATCGATCCCTTCCAGGTTGTCTGCCGGATTGAGGGAGTAAAGCCTTCGGACTTTGGTGTTCCTTCTGGTTGCGAAGAGGTCCAGATGGGGGGTTACCCACTGACACATAACTGAATATCTCTCCACTTAGGTCCCACTCAGTGGGTAGGATCTTCCATCTGCTCAGAAAATTGGCAACTGTGTTCCTGAGTCCCTGTAGATGTACTGCAGATACTGACCAGACTTCTCTGCCCAGGCAAATATCTTTGCAGACGGATCTTGAAGAGCCCAGTATCTTGGGCCTCCTTGGTGACAGAGAAACGACACCGCCGTCATGTTGTATGACAATCTTTATATGCCGACCTTGCAAGCAGGTCTGATTCCGCTTCGGGTCTCCCATACTACCTGTAACTCACTGAAGTTTGAGGACTGGATCCTGATGTCTGGAGATCAAATTCCCTGGAAATACTTTCCTTCTAGATGGGCTCCACATCCTTCCTTGCATCCGTGATGATCGTTATGCAAGGCGACATTATCCAAAGAACTCCCTGCATGATATTCCTGGAAACGGTCCACCATCTTAGTGACGATTTTAATGCCGGGCATAGACGGATCTCTTTGTCCAAAGACGTCTGGCTTCTGTCCCAGGATGAAAGGATCCCTCTCTGTAGTCCCTATGTGTGGAACTGACCCCAACGAACACACGATATGCAGGTTGGTAGTGTTCCCAAGACTCATTGCCGTCCTTATGGAAACCCGATTCTGAAGGAGTAGCTGGATCTTGTTCTTCACCGCCTCTTGCTTCTCTTCGGGTAAAAGCGAGACTCTGTCTGGAATCCAGAATAACCCCTAGAAACTTCTTTCTGGTTCTAGAAGGTCTGATTTTTCTCGGTTTAGGAGCCAACCTAAGCCTGCTAAAGTAGAGATCACTAGACTGAGCTGCTCTTCTAGTTCTGCTTCTGAACCAGATATCAGTAAATGAAAAAAAAAAAATCATCCAAAGATGGAACAATAACCATGTCCCTCTGTCTCAAGTAGACCACGATCTCAGCGATCAGCTTTGTAAATACCCAAGGAGCTTAATGAGACCGAAAGGAAGAGTGCAAAACTGGAAGTGGTAGCACCTGTTCCTTATCTTTAGGGCGAACCGTAGGTATTTTTGAAAACGCGGGTGAACCGGAACATGGTAGTATGCGCTTTTTAGGCCTATTGTGCACATCACTGTGTTCTTGTCTATGAGGGGAATGGTGGTCTTTAGAGACTCCGTTCTGAACCTCTTGTATGATTATCCATGATGATATTGTATGATTTTTTTTTTTTTTGTTATTGTGAACAGCGTTGAATATGTCCCTTACTTCTTGTTGGGGAAACCACTCCTGCTTTTAAGAGGTCTTTTTACATCTGTCCATATAGGGGAGGCGACTGTTCTGGATCGGGGATTTGTCACAGCAAACCTTGCTGGGGGGAGGGGGGTGTCTGACAAATTCCAAGGTTTAGCCCTGAGAAATAGTGTTTATGACCCACTGCTTTTGGGAGACGAGTCTCCATGAACCTACGAATTTCCCGAGGCGACCCCCTACCGACATGTTGTCATTGTCTCCTGCTCTTTGAACCAGACCCAAAGCGTGAGGGTGGGGATCTACTTTTACCTCTGGGAGGGGCGGGTCCTCTGAAAATAGAATTAGTCTTACTGGTAATTCAATTTCTAGGAACCTTCCACGACCGCAACATCGGAGGATGTCTCCCCGCTCTAATAGGGGACAGGAACACAAAGAGGTTAAATACCTCACCCCTTCCTGCAACCACCAGTGTTATCCTGGACACAATAGCATGTATAGTTACCACCAAAGTGCAGGAATCATCCAATAAGAACATCATATAGGGGAGGGAAATTAGTGCTGTCGTGAAAGGTTCCTAGAAACAGAATTACGAGTAAGACATTCTATTTTCTCTAGTCACCTTCCACGACAGCAACATCGGAGTAATCCCAACAACTAATTTCTTTAGGGAGGGACCACGGCCTGCAGAACTCGTCTGCCAAATGTTAAAGCCCTATTGAAATTTAGCCTGTAATGTCTGGTGAACGTGTGAACAGATGACCAGGTAGCGGCTCTGCATATCTGCTCTGAAGATGCATTCCTTCTCTCTGCCCATGATGTAGCAACCACACGGGTAGAGCCAGATTCTGTGATGAGTACACCAGGCAGATAGCTTGTCTGATCCAGTTAGCAATAGTATTTTTTGCCGCCTTTTTGCTTCTTTCGTCCCGAAAACTGGATGAATAGATTCTGGTCGATCCGCCAGGCTTCAGTCTATTGGAGGTAAAAAAGAACCACCATGTGGACGTCGAGGGTGTGGAAGGCTTCCTCCTTAGGGTTGGAAGGGTTTGGGCAGAATGAGGGTAGTACAATATCCTGGTCTCTGAAAATTTGAGACCACTTTGGGCATAAAGGAGTGATCTAATTTCAGGATAAAACTGTCAGAAGTGATTGTCAGATAGGGTTCCTGTATTGACAGGGCCTGCAATTCTATGCACCTAGCTGTAGTGATCGCAACTAAAAATATAGTTTTGAGGGACAGGTTCTTTAAGGTCATGCAAGTAAGAGGTTCAAATGGATCACGGGTTAGACTTAAGAACTATTTTCAGATCCCAGGGAGGGACCCGACTACAAAGCCTATGATGAATCCTTGCAGCCATAGTCAAAGCATTTGATCCAGCGGTGGCCGGCTAAGTCTACATCAAAAAAGGTACTAAGGGCTGATACTTGTACCTTCAGTGTACTAGGTGTGAGCCCCATTTCTAGACCCTTTTGTAAAAAGTCTAAGATATGCGCTATATTGTCATGAAAGGGATTGGGGGTGTTTGAGAAACACCAAGATGAAAATCTTTTCCAGACCTTGGTGTAGATGGCATTGGTTATTGGCTTTATAATTTTCTGGAGGGTTTGGATTACTTTATCTGCAAGCCCTTTGGCTCTCAGGATTTCAGCCTCCTTAAGCAGGCTGCCAGGTTCAATTTGCGTGGATCCAGGTGTAGTATGGGACCCTGGTGAAGAATGTCGACTTTTTGAGGTAGAAGCCAGGGGTCATATTGAGCCATGTCTAGTAGAGCACTGTACCAGCTCCTCCCTGGCCACAGGGAGACGATTAAGATTGTGGGAACTCGGTCTTCCCGAATCTTTTGTAATGTTGTTTTCCAGCATCGGTATGGGTGGAAACGCATATGCGAGATCGAAATCCCACAGTTGGGAGAAGGCATCGACTCCCTGTGCACCATCTACGTGACGGAGAGAGAAGAATGTCTTCACTTTCTCGGGAGTCCCCCATCTTGAGGTCAGGGACGAGAAGACGGCTTGGTCCAGGCACCACTCCCCTGGATGGATGTCTTTCCTGCTGAGGAAGTCTGCCTGGATATTGTCTGATCCCTTCAGAAATACTGCTGTAATCGATAATAGGTGTTTTTCTGCCCAGGAAAAAATCCTGGATGCCATTTTTAGACCGGCGTATCTCGTGCCTCCTTGGTGTTGGAGGAAGGCCACTGTGGTCATGTTGTCCAAATAGACACAGACGTGGTGATTTTGAATCAGCGCTGATGCGGCTTTTAGCACCTCCTCTACAGCCTTTAGCTCTCAGATTTGAGGAGCTGGTGCTGATGTTTGGGGGCCACCGTCCCTGGAAGTAGGATCCCTCTACTAATGCACCCCAACCCCATCGACTGGCATCTGAACGGAGTGTTTTCAGGGGAAGCTGGTCCCAGCTGACCCCCTTCTGAAGATTTTTGGTAGTTCAACCACCACCACAGGGCTGATTTCACATGTCCGGGAAGTGGGATCCTCTTGGTCAGTGGGATCCTCTTGGTCAGTGGATTTTGACGTCTTCTGGAGTATAGGAGTACGTGCGTTTGTAGGACTCTTCTATGGGCCTGAGCCCAGGAGACCGCCTGGATTGATACAGTCAGAGATCCTAGGACAGACATTGACTCTCAAGGTTGGTGACCTCTGGTCCCTGAATCTGGTTATCCTGCGGACAAGGTCGACCTGATGATCCCTGGGTAGAAAGGATGTCCTTTTCTCTGAGTCCAAAAGAACCCCCTGAAACTTCTTCCTTGTGGAAGGGTGAATATCTTATTTTTCCAGGTTCGGGGTCCAACCCAGGGATTTCAATATTTCCAGGGTCTTTGCCACGTCCATGTTCAGACGAGGGATAGACGGTGCGATAAGAAAGTCGACCAGATATGGGATAATGCGGAAGATCACTGCTTCCGCCATGATTTTGGTAAATACCAACGGTGCCGATGAAATGCCAAAGGGTAGGACGTTGAATTGGAAATGGCTGATCTGATGACCGAGAGAGAGACTGCAAATCTGAGGAACTTCCTGTGCTCCAGATGGATTGGCACAAGAAAATATGCACCCCCTCAGATCCACTGTATCCATCACCCAATTCCGTCCGATGAGCGGGATTGCAGACCTGACTGATTCCATTTTGAATCGTCTGTCTCGGACTGCTTCGTTTAAGGGTTTCAGATTTATGATGAACCTGTTTTTTCCCCAAAGGTTTTGTTACCAAAAACAGACGAGTAAAGACTCTTCCTCTCTCCTGTTTTGGCACTCGGGAGATCACTTTTGTACGAAGGAGGTCTTGTACGTCTTTTAGCAGGGAGTTTTGGAGATATGGTGATTGTAGAGAGGTAACCCTCAGGCATTGTGGGGGAGGACTCTCGAATTCTATCCTCAGTCCATCTCGTAAGGTACAGAGGACCCATTGGTTTGTAACCCTCATGCATTGTGGGGGAGGACTCTCGGATTCTATCCTCAGTCCATCTCGTATGGTACAGAGGACCCATTGGTTTGTGGAGATGGACTGCCACTGGGTGAGAAAAAGCAAGAGTCAACCCCCGACCGGAGCGGTGTCATTGTTTGTCTGGGGTTTGTTGTTGGTGTGGGACAAGGATGTTCTTGCACTTGCCTCCCCTGCCATCTCCCCATTTTCCCTTAAACTCTCTTCTGAGAGGGTTGGTCATGGGAGGGTCGAAAAAATGTTTTGTTTTTTTATTTTTGTGTTCGGGAAGAGATTTCTTATCTGTAGCCTTGTCTAGGATATCGTCCAGGACCAGACCTAACACATAGTGGCCCTGGAAGGGAATAGCACATAGCCTGGACTTGGAGGTAAAGTCGCCACCCCACCATGATTTCAGACACAGTGCTCTCCTAGATGAGTTGGAGAGGATGGTGGATCTCGCTGCCACCCGGACTCAGCAGAGGCGTCGGCTAGGAACACCCGTTGCCTTCTGAATGAGGGGAAGGGAGTCAAGCATTTCCTCTCTTGAGGTGCCCTGTGTAAGATGATCCTCCAGTGTATGTAGCCATAGGAATAGGGATCTGGTGACGCACGTTGAGGCTGTGTTTGTTGTAAGCAGATTGGTAGAGGTGTCCCAGGACTTCAACAAGCTCTCAATTTTTCGATCCATAGGATCTTTGAGCTGGGAAGAGTCTTCAAAGGGAAGTGCTGTCTTTTTGGCTACCCTGGACACCTGTACATCTAGTTTTGGGATTTCCCATAAGGTGCTATCCCTGTTTAGGGGGAATCTGTTTTATCAGCTCTGAGGGAACGCTAAGAACTTTTTCAGGGAGGCCCCATTCGTGGAGAATAAGATTCTGTACATTTTTGTGCACAGGAAACTCCTTTTGATCTTTGGGTTTTAGCCCCCCAAACATCTCGTCCGGAATAGAGTATTTTACTTCCTCTTCCTCAGCCCCCACAGTGCTTTGCACCATGCTGATCAGTTCTTCCATAACCTCGGAAGCGAAATATTTTATGTTCCCTGATTTAGCGGTGGAAGTGGAACCCTCATTCTCCCAAATGTCCTCCGAACCTGAGGAATGAACCTCGCCCGAGTCTGAGTCAGAGTCTACCGGGGCCCTCTTCCTTTTTCTAGAAGGAGGTGGTTGTGGTACTGGGGTTTGAGAGAAGGTAGCCATAGAGGACTGAACTTTTGTTTTATGAGGGTTCTGGTGCTATCCAGGAGAGAGGGCTGCTCAGAACATAGCACCTCATCTGTACAGGGCTGGCAGAGCTTTTTCCTATGTGGAGGGGAGCCTGGCAGCGCACATCTTACATTTGCGGCTGGGCTTCTTAGGATCATAGACTTTTTCTCCCTAGTAAGAGAGAGAAGGTATACTAAAGCCACTGTAGGTATAATTCTGGAAAGCAAGGGCGAACACCCGCTACTTACAGTAGGAGGGGGAATGCTGGGCTCTGCAGACACAGAGAAGGAGGGTTTGTCGCCATCCACGTCAGTCTGTCCACAGTCAGCGTCAGACAGAATGTCTGATGTGGCGGATCCCTCTGCTAGGATTTAAAGCAATCGAGGGTCCAGAGTGATGTTGTACTCCTCCTCCCCACCTGGCCCAGTGGGAGGAAACCGCCACAGGTACGCCCCATGGAGTGGCCACCGATCCGGGTGTGCAGGCGCCGGCAGGCGCACGCGTGCGTTCCAGCGTGGAACGCATAGGGATAAACTGGAGGTGCAGTCGCGTCACTTCCAGTACGAGCAAGCTCCCCAGGTCAGCAGCACGGGGGAAGGAGGATGCCAGGGAGCTACTGGAGGACCCCAGCTGCACATCACCGTCCCGGCTTTACCCCCCTCGGGGGGCGCAGGAGAGGCCGGAAGATCCCGAGTCCCGCTAGTGCACAGACGGGAGGAGCCACAGGAGGAGAGCAGAGCCCCCGACCTTAGCTGCTCGGCATTTTTTTTTATAAGGTAACGTGGGTTGCCCCGCTCGCCGGCCACGGCAGCACCATCAGAGACCTCTTCATGATCCATAGGGGACAGGAAAACAAAACACTGGTGGTTGCAGCATGGGGAGGGGTATTTAACTTTTGTGTTCCTGTTCCCTATTAGGGCAGAGAGACATCCTCCGATGTTGCTGTCTTGGAAGGTGACTGGAGAAAGGGGTAGTATCTCCTAGTTTTTTCCTCAGGAAACCCTTTCTTCTTGTCATTGGCATTTTCTAGTATATTATCTAGAACTGGCCCAAACATCCTTAAACCTGAAAATGGTATGGCACACAGCTTATTCTTGGACTGGCAATTACCCGACCAGGTCTTCAGCCATATGGCTCTATGAGCTGCGTTGGATAGAGAGTTATAACAGGCAGAAAACCGCACAAATTCTGCTGAGGCATCTGCCAAGAACCCAGTGGCAAGTTTTAACAGGGGAAGACTTTCTAACATGATATTCCTAGAAGTTTTCCCTCTTAACTGATCCTCCAGCTGGTCGGTCCATAAGTGCATGGATCTGGCCACTGACGCAGCAGCAATATTAGTTTTCACGATTGCCGCTGCCGTCTCCCAAGCCCTTATAAGGAGTCCATCCACTTTCCTGTCCATAGGCTCCCTGAGGCTTGACAAATTTTCTAAGGGGATTGAAGTCTTTTTTGTACACTCTGGCCACCGAAACGTCAATTTTTGGAATCTCATCCCAGGTCTTTATATCATGTGGGTCAAATGGTAGACGGAGCCTCAAATCCCGAGGAATGACTAAACGCTTCTCGGCGTCCACCCACTCCGCCATAATTATTGCCCGGATGTAGTCGTTTACAGGAAATGTATTTGTGACCTCAGGCCCTCAAACATCTCGTCCTGTACTGACTGAGGTTTCTGGAATTCCTCTATCTGCATTGTGTTCCTAACAGCCCGCAGCAGTTCGTCTGTGTCATCTGAAATGAAGAGGTACCTCTTACCCACCTCAGGAGGTTCCGAGGTAATCTCCCCTTCTTCCTCAAAGTCCAAGCTTATGGACTGGTCCTCATCTTCTGAGGATTGATCCATTTTCCATATAGGTCTCTTGGGACGGGGACCCTGTTGGGGTGATTGGACTGGTAAGAGGTCTGAGATGGAAGCCGGGACCTCCTCTCCAACCATGGTGCGCATTTCCGTCAGAAAAGACTATTCGTCCTTGATGACTTTAAGGATGCATACTTCACATAGCCGTTTAGCCCATGCATCTGATAGTTGCTATTACAGATGGCGCACTTCCTGGATTTCCCAGAGGGATTGCCAGTCCTCTTGGGCGCAGGTGTCATCATGGCTGGTATGTCCTAATGCAAAATACAGGACCGTTTTACTAACCCGTGGAATCCTGGTTCTAGTACCCCCGCCTTTAAGGCTACTCACAATCATTGGTGATTCGGAGGGTACGACAATCTTTACAGGGTCCTCCATGCTGATACAGAGGTTCTCTCTGTCACAGCCTCCTACCAATCAAGGCAGCTTTTTTTTTCCTACCTTGTCTTCCCCAGTCCGGCATCATCTGGGCTGCATACCGGCTTACTGACGTCACCCCTGATCTCTGGCACACACTGCGTTCCAGCCTGGAACACATCCGAAAGTTCTTCTTCCGCGTCCGGAAGTGAAGTATGCGGCTGCGGTCTGCCGGTGGACGCCGAGAGCCCTCACTGGGAGGGAAGCGGCTCCAAGCCTGGAGCTCCCGCTCCACTGGGCGTATGGCTGAGGAACCCCCCCCTTTGGGAAGGGTGTCTGCCCTGGAACTCTTGACAAGAGGAAGGAAAGGATGGACCCACCTTGGAGATTGACAGTGTCGATGGAAAAGTGTCCCTTGTTGCAAGGTAATTCAATTAAGGTTATTTTATTCAGACGACACAGTTTAACGCCATACCGGTGATTTTTTTTTGTTTTTAGGAAAACAGGGTCTGTGCGTTTTTCAGAACTTAAAAGACACAGATACAGTATATAGTTGAAACAAGCTTGAATAAAAGAACCTTCATTAAACTACCTTGCAGCAAGACTCTTTTCCATCCCTGCAGCCTTTCATAGCACTTTTATTGCGTATACGGAAAATTGTTGTCAGAAGTAGCCATTTTAAAATACTGCAAAATCAACACTATGCTACATAAAACTCCAGATGTCCTCCCTGTAAACACACAGCATAATTTTGAAAGTGGTTCTCTTGTATGGGAAAACTATCACAATTGTAAGTGATACAATTTTAAAACTTCATTTTTATGGCTTCACAAGGCAACTGATCGAATGTAAAGGTTCATAAAAAAAAAAATAGAAGTTTTCATAGCATCTTGCTTTGAAATCTTACTAGTGCAAACCACCGGCATTGATGTAAAGTGCGTTAATATGCATTTCCCACTGAAAAGTACATTAATTATAGATAAGGCCATGCCTGACACTCCAGGGAAAAAAACAGCAACAAATCCAGAGCCCGAGAGTGAACAGGCAATGAACCTGCAGAGGATCAGGCCATGGCTTGGGGAGGGGCTGCTGGATACAAAGATCATTCTGTAAGTCCAACACTCGCCAACACTGCAGCACGAGGCTGTATGGCTTACTGAAGGTTCCAAGATATCAGGATGTTTCTGAATCCATTCACAACAAATTATTCCACATTTTATCACTTACATTACAGGGGCAAAAAAAAAGTAAAACGGGTAGTCGCTAATACAGGGCATATGGACATCACCGAGCTGAGAAATTGCCCTGCTAGCAGTAACTGACTGGCAAAGAATGCTGGTTGCAGGACCCAGGGCCATTAGCTCATCTTCCTGGAGACCACCGCTTGAAAGGGGGTTGTCTCAGTAACATTTAAAGGGTTAATCTCAAAACAGGAACTCATCCCCTAGCCATGCATGGTCTCCTAGGAATGTCAGAAAGAGCACAATTCTTGGCTTTCTCTAGCAGCTCCACAGACAAATGGGAGTGGACATCAAGTATGGGTTCCTCCATGGCATTGAAGATCATGGTCTTGTGAGGCCTAATCACTTGATTCATTGCATCACTCAAGATTGTTGCAGGACCCAACAACGGGTCCATTATCTCTTTTCCTAGACACAGGTGATAGCCATGTAAAGCCTCAAGAACATGACAAAACAACAAGTTCCTATGATAAATTTTATGTAGAGGTGAGAACTTGTTTTATGCCGTTTTATGCTTTATTGGGAATCTTAAAAAGAAAAGATTATACCCAAGAAGCAACACTTCTAGAGAAGAGCATCTCTCGAGTACAAGACTTCTGATGGTAGACTCCACAAAAACCTTCATGAAAGTCAGACATCGGTACAACAGGGGCTCAAATCTGAGTGAGGATATCTTGTTTGATTAATAACAAAACTGCTTTATCTGGCTCTACTCACAACTGAAATTGGATTTACTACTACTACCTAGTTTTGTGTTTTTACATGGCACTAGCTGAAGAGCCCGGCGTGGCCCCAGCATAGTAACTAACTACGGTTAGTTATAACAAATTAATAGATATACTATAATATAATAATAATATTTATTTTTATATAGCGCTAACATATTCCGCAGCGCTTTACAGTTTGCACACATTTTCATCACTGTCCCCGATGGGGCTCACAATCTGAATTCCCTATCAGTATGTCTTTGGAATGTGGGAGGAAACCGGAGTACCCGGAGGAAACCCACGCAAACACGGGGAGAACATACAAACGCCCACATCATCCCGTCAGCCAGAGCTACCAGACTAAAACCCCGAATATCCCACATCATCCCATCAGCCAGAGCCACCGGACTACTCCCCCTAATAACCCACATCATCCCGTCAGCCAAAGCTACCGGACTACTACCCCTAATATCCCACATCATCCCGTCAGCCAGAGCCACCGGACTACCAATATCCCACATCATCCCGTCAGCCAGAGCTACCGGACTACTACCCCTAATAGCCCACATCATCCCGTCAGCGATAGCCACCAGACAAAAACCACTAATAACCCACATCATCCCGTCACAGCCACTGGACTACTACCCCTAATATCCCACATCATCCAGTCAGCAAGAGCCACCGGACTACTAATATCCCACATCATCCCGTCAGCCAGAGCCACCGGACTACTACCCCTAATAGCCCACATCATCCCATCAGCCATAGCCACCAGACAAAAACTACTAATAACCCACATCATCCCGTCACAGCCGCCGGACTACTACCCCTAATATCCCACATCATCCCGTCAGCCAGAGCTACCGGACTACTACCCCTAATATCCCACATCATCCCGTCAGCCTGGGTTCAGAACCAGAGTGCTGAGTGGAATGGCCCTAACTTCCATACTGGGGATCCCTTTAAGAGAAGCCTGGAGTCAAAATGAAACTGAATGGGAGGAGACACAGATTAGATATTAGAAAAAACTTTTTGACAGTTAGAGTGATCAATGAGTGGAACAAGCTGCCACGAGAAGTGGTGAGTTCTCCTTCAATGGATGTCTTCAAACAGAGGCTGGACAGACATCTGACTGGGATGATTTAGCGAATCCTGCTTTGAGCAGGGGGTTGGACCAGATGGCCCAGGAGGTCCCTTCCAACTCTACGATTCTATGAAAACCAAAGCGCTGGATGTATTTGCCCTGACTTCCATACCAATGATCCCTTTAATAGAGGCCTGGGGTCAGTACCTGAGCATTTGAAGGCAATTGCCCTGACTTCCATACTGGGGATCACTTTAAGAGAGGCCTGGGGTCAAAACCAAAGCGCTGGATGGATTTGCCCTGACTTCCATACCAATGATCCTTTTTAATAGAAGCCTGAGGTCAGAATCAGAGCGCTGAGGGATTTGCCCTAACTTCAATACTGGAGATCCCTTTAAGAGAGGCCTGGGGTCAGTAATAATAGTAATAATAATAATCTTTATATAGCGCTAACATATTCCGCAGCGCTTTACAGTTTGCACACATTATCATCACTGTCCCTGATGGGGCTCACAATCTAAATACCCTATCAGTATGTCTTTGGAATGTGGGAGGAAACCCACGCAAACACGGGGAGAACATACAAACTCCTTGGAGATGTTGTCCTTGGTGGGATTCGAACCCAAGGCTGCAGTGCTATCCACCGAGCCACCGTACTGCCCATACCAAAGGGCAGAGTGGATTTGCCCTCACTTCCGTACCGGGGATCCCTTTAAGAGGGGCCTGGGGTCAGAACCAGAGTGCTTAGCGGAATTGCCCTAACTTAAGTACCAATGATCCCTTTAAGAGACCCTGGGGGGGTCAGAGCCACAGAGCTGAGTGGAACGGTCCTAATGTCCATACCGGGGTTCCCTTTAAGAGAGGCCTGGGGTCAGAACCAGAGTGCTGAGTGGAATTGCCCGGACTTCCACAACAATGATCCCTTTAATAGACTCTGGGGTCAGAACCACAGCGCTGAGTGGAACGGTCCTAACTCCATACTGGGGATCCCTTTAAGAGAGGCCTGTGGTCAAAACCAAAGCGTTTGATGGATTTGCCCTGACTTCCATACCAATGATCCCTTTAAGAGAGGCCTGGGGTCAGAACCATAGTGCTGAGTGGATTTGCCCTGACTTCCATACCAGAGATCCCTTTAAAAGGGAAGATGTACCTATGGGATGGAGGAGATGTTATGGGTATATGGGCACGGGAGGGGGTGATTCATTTCGGTCATGTGCTCTCTGCTTCTTTCTGCAGGGCAGACAATGGCTGGGAGCTTATGTTCCCGGGGATGCTAGATTTCTCCCACCCGGTCAGTGTCTGCTGAGGTGTTGTAGAGTTGGGAAAACTATTGCTCATGGCAACCAATCACAGCTCAGGTTCTTTTAAACAGCTCTGGTGAAATGAAAGATGCTTAGTGATTGGTTGGTGACACACACACATTCAATTTTATATATAGAGATAACAAAGTCTAAAAACATTAACATTAAAGCCCAATTACATATTGGATAGCTGTTGGCCGACAGCCATCTTTCCCCTCCGTCCCCATAAATAGTGACACAAGTTACATTTGGATGGTTATTTCAGATTGGAATATGAACAGATCACTGTGGTATCATTAGGTAATAAAGCATGTCATATACTAAATTTAAGAAAATGAAAAAAAAAAAAACAAGAATATTGTTTACCACCCTAATCCCCCCCAATAATGTTAATAAAAGCCTTACCTCCAGCATACATCACAGCCAGCATAATTGAAGAAATCCATGAGACCTCACTACTTGTTGCACCAAATATTACTTCTATGTCTTTGAAAAAAACGGTAATTGATTTGGGAAAGGCGTAGGAGAAACCAATGGACACAAAGGCGCCAACAACCACAACCCAGCCCCAGCCACCTTCTGGCGGGGTGTAACCCATAGGTCCTCCAACTGCAGGTGGCATCTTGCTGCTGTTTTAATCTTTTTCTGAAAGAAAAAAAAAAAATAATAATTATGTTGCATTGGACAAAAGGTAAATGCTGGGCAATTACATTCATTATATGGGAAGGAGGTGTATTCCCTGGCAGTGTCGTCAATATCTTCAGATTTTTCTTCTTCTCCATGTCCCTGGAATTACTCAAATCATTGCCAAAGGCTATTTTCTATAAACTGCTTTCAATCCATTAAAAGGTTTGTCCGGTGTAAGAAGCAAGTTCTACAGTCGCTGCACAATATCTAGAGACGCCGGCCAAGTCTAGATGGCATGTGACCATAAGTATGAAAATCTCCTCCAAGAAGTCACGTGGCCGCTCACTCGCATGAGAAATACAGGGGTATCGTGAGCACATCATACACTGTCACAAGAAGAAGACGGTGTGTTCTGCAGAGAAGGAGTTACACGGTTTAGCGTTGCAAACTATTATAGAAGACTGAACCAAGAAGTACACAAGCAATTGCCAAAAATTCCAGCACTCATGACCAAGTTTTACCCTATGATCACCAAGTATGGATGCCTTCTGTCTAATGTTAACGAGGACAATGTTATATTAACTAATTTTCAAGGAAGCAATGGAGGGCCGCCAGCAGCACGTCTTCATACATTACTGGCTTCTGAAAGTTGGCCAGCAATGACAGCCAAAAAGGAGAGTTGCACATCCAGGGGAAGGATTTTTCTAACAATTCAATCTGAAGACTGAGCAAAATCAGAAACCAGGGGGCGAGTGCATAAGGAAAGCTGCAAGTACTTTGGATTGATGGGTTATAATGAAAAATTGCCGAGTACTAAGCGAATAGCAGACGTACTACAACACCAACATTGCATTTGTGTAACCTCTGCCTGGTCGCACTAAAGTCAGTAATTTGAATATCTGCTTAGCTACACCCCATGTACAAACATGGGTGGATGCCCCATCAAAAGATAAGTAGCAATACCAAAAAGGAGTTGTCTACTACTTGACATGTCTCTTTCATGTAAACTAACTGCCATAGGTATGCACGTTATACCTTGCTTCCCCAAATTCCTCTGGTTGCATGAGAGCCTCCTGGCTTTCTGTGATGTCACATCAAAACCTCTCAGCTCCGTAAACTCTCAGGTGGGCATGGCGCTATTCCTGTGCATGCTGCTGCTGACACAGGTCTACCTGCAGAGCTAGCCCCCCCCTTATATCTTTCCTTTTATACATTGTGAGGCAAGGATGGGAGCCATATACAAGGGTCGCTACATGTCCCCAGGATGTGTCTGCAAACATACTGGACCAGCTGGAGAGCACTGTAATTACAACAAAAAATAAAAGTATGTGTAGACTGGATCCAGTTATTTGACCAAGTCATATTTAGGAAAACCTGATATGGGCTTATTTTTAGAAAGATCTGTAGGAAGGTAGTGGGACGGATCTTTGCCTCCAAGGTGGGGTCTTGCAAGTGGCCCATGGCCACGATTCACATTTCAACCTGCAGGTAAGGGTTGGGTGTGTCAGTCTTGGTTTCATGTGCACCAGAGCTGGAGGTTCTGTGTGTTATTGAACATAGACCAGAGCCTTAGGAAAAAGACATTACCGCTAGGGACGATAGAGTAGCTTCAGATAAGAGCTTATACGAATAACTATAGCGCTTACCAAATGGTAGCATCGGGAACCCGGATACCTAGAGCGCTCCCGATGATCAGCTGTATGTGTAGCGGCTGTTTCACTGTCACAACACATGTATGGAGAGCCCAACAGACAGGCTCTCCATGCATGTGTTGTGACTATCACACAGCCGCGACACATGCAGCTGCTACGCTGAACAGATGATCGGGAGCGCACCAGGTATTCGGGTTCCCCCGATGCAGTTATTCGGTAAGCGCTATAGTTATTCGGATAAGCTCTTATCTGAAGCTATTCAATCAACCCTAATTACTACACTAGAGATTCCTATGGTGGTGCAGGCACCCACGGCATCGCACTGGATATGGACGTTCCAGATGATAAAGCTTTGAGTTTATTTTGTAAGTTTGCAAATAAAGCCCTTTATGTCGAACCTACTTGGGTCATTGCCTCATTAACATGCTTATGTGAAAACCCCTGCCTTATAATGTACACACACATTGCTGTATACCCTGGGTAAGGGGGAAAAAAACCCAAAAAAACCACCCTGTTGTATACTCTTTATTACATGAATACATTCACATATCTCTCCCCATCCAATCAATCTTCTTTATCTGTTAGGGAGGGGGGAGTAGGGAATAAGAATTATCAGGGCTCCTGATCTGGGGCATTTCTTTTTCCTGTAACAGCATCCAGTAGAGACTATCATGCTGGGCCTGAGTGTGATGCGGAGTAAGGAGTGCGACGGGTTTACGCTGCGTTAAGGAGATGTGCTCACTGCTGGCTTGCAACCCAGCACAAGGAACGATGGAAATTGGTAGACAGAAGGGATGATTGACAGTTAATGCTAATGTTAGGGCTAATGTTAGGGCACAGGAAGCAAAACAAGAAACTTGGCAGAAAAAGGTATTGGGGATCTTTAGGGGCATTAGCCTTAAGCATTTACAGCAAACTCAGTAATTGAGTCAGGGTAGTGGACAACCTTTTCAAGTCTAAGGAGAAATAAGAGACAATATTCAGGATACAATTATTGGATTGTTGTCAACCCCTGATTGGGGCATAGATTTGGCGACTTACTTCCTGATCAGGGTGAACTTCTGTAATTATTTTGCAAAATTCCTTCAAGTTCTATTGCACTAAAAAGAAGCACCAAGGATGAGATGATAAAGAGCAGCATGGCAGCGTTGGTGACGCGTCGGAGAACTGCAGCAGTGCTGAGCCACCGTAACGAGAAGTTAAAAGATCACTTAAAGTGGTTGTCCACTACAGTAAACCCCTTTTTTCAATGCTTCTAGTGTGGCTAGAAGGGGTGAGGTGGGGAGCTTACTGGTCTGGCGCCATTACATCTGACAGAAGTTGGACGGCTGTAACACTCACAAAATTGTATCTGTTCTGCAGGTGTGACATTACAGAGGAGGAGCTGGTCAAATTGAGATACAACCCCACCAAAATGTAACAGTTTTGTAATATAGGACCACCCACTGGACTCGAACACAAGGGGTTTCAGACAATAAAGTACAAGTTATAATGAATCTTTCCCAACAAACCTATACATCAGCTTTATACCATGCTGTGCACAGATCAGACTGCATCTCCAGAGCGACAGGTGGATCTCTTACAAATACACACATATGCGCAATCCAATTTTACATAAACTTGTCCTACAAAAACACCATGATATAGCCAAGTGCCCATTTACACTGCCTGATTCTAACTGTTCAAGACCGCCGATCGGCTACAAGGGCGATCGGCTTATGTATACCGGCAGAGCGGAACTTTAAGCACAGAAAAAAAAAAAAAATTAAAATCATAGCAGCCGATGAACTAGTGTTTTGCTTGTTTGTAAGGAATTTGCCATTCTGCCTAGACGGGCCAAAAAGTTGTCCATCATAGCCATTATTTCAGTCTGCAAAAAATCAGACTGCACCTGGAAGTCATCCGAGTGCAGTCCAATGTTTTCCACTGACTCGGACATGAATGAGAGAGTGGCATCTGACTCCGAGGCAAATAGCCCCGTAGAACAGCATGGGTATGAATGTGATCCATAAAAAAACTGAGATAGGACTCATCTGATTAAAACTGTAGTCTGCACATTGTTTGAGCAATGAAAAATACATAGGTTTCCATGATGGGATTTTGGAGAGTAATTAACTCTAATATGTACCTCCTCGAAGCAATAAATCTACAGAGGAATAAGCACAGGCTCAAAAACAAGTTTGCCCCTACAAGGCAAGTCCTGGGACAATTTTGCAGAACTTTTTGAAAGTTGTGAATAAATATTTAACAAAGTAATTAAGAGTCCTGAAGATCCCAAAACAAATCGGGCATAAGTGTCAGATGGGTAAGACACGGAGCTAGGTTTTCAGTAGAGCGGAGCAGCAGAACCTTTCTCCTGCTGCTCTCGGGGTAACATCAGGACAGATTCCGCTAGTGATACCTGACACTACTGTGATTACGTGCAGTGCGTGCCTCTGAACAACCTATTCAAGGGTTTTTTGCTTCTTTATTTAGGAACATGTGGCTTCATTAGTAAAGAGCTACGTAGTCAGGAAGAGGATGAGCACATAGACTTCCCTGACATGATGACGTGTAGATGCTTAGTCACTATGGGTTTGCCTGCTAGTGGCATGAAAGCCTTTAAAGCTAATGACAGTGTGAAAAACGGAAGCAAATATGGACTTAAGGTTACCACACCACACTGCTCATCCTAATATATCTGTGTGACTATACAGGAGGAAAAGGTGGGGCAAAATATATGTAGCGTTCAATGGAGGATGTGCTGTAAATACTTTCATAAGAATTTGGGAAAGTTATGAAACGTCCTATAAATGTCTGTTCTGTTTCTGATCGAAGGATCTCGGCTTTTAGTAGACATGAATCCGTGCTGCCCTTTATGTCCATGCTCAGTGATGACCAGTGCTGTGGAATCGGTAGTCAGGGAAATTGAAGAGCGAGTCAGTCGGTGGTTTGGCTTACCAACACCAGAGCCCTGGTTGAACGCAACCATAAGCGTCAACGATTTTCATCAGTATTTGGTGAGTGTTTCAGTTTTTATCATCAGCGATTCTCATAGGAATAAGAGCAAAATATCAAAGCCAAGCACGGTCCGGAGATGCCGATCAATCTAAAAGAGTCTGTTCCGCTGCATAATTTCATTGTTTGGGGTCTTTGCAACCTATACCCCACAGCCTAGGTGATATGATGGGCTCATCAGAAATGCAGTAAAAGCTGGAGAAGGTGGTGGCAATGGCTTCTTTTCGTAGGTAAAGCCTGATGCTCAGAAAAGCTCCCCTTCATGGGCTTCTCCATAGAAAAAACAGTGAATGAACCCTTTGATGAGCCTGATGCAAGGAGATCAATTTTAATTCTTGTTCTAGAGCATGGATCCTCAACTGGCTCTGTGCGGCTCTCTGTCAACTTGGTGTATTAGCAGCAAATTTAGCCAACAACTATGAAGAGAAGGTCTACAGATTGTGACTTGTGAGTAGGCCAGAAGAGCAGATGTGGAGGTGTATGTACTGGTGTGGAAGAGCATAAATAGAGTAAACTGGAGATCAGAAGATACTGCCAATAAGAGGGGTCCATGACGCTGGGTGCGATATGGGGGTGAAGGCATTGTCTTACTCTTAATGGCTGCAGTCTGTGGCAGAAACTAAGAGAATTGCAGAACTGCCTCCTGGATCAGCACGGTGCCGGTGGACCTCCCACTGGCTGTGTCTCTCCTAGCAATCATGTGACATTCCTAAATTAAATGACTGCAGCAGATCTGGTGCAGTGTTTCAGGATTTTAATAAAACAAAGATGGCAGAAAACCAGTAGCTATTGAATCTAATATTAAAGGACCCCCGGGGGCAGGGGAAAATAAAATGTATAAAATAAATAGGAGTGGTGCTGGTTTGGGAGGCAAGAACTAGTTGGTGACATCTTAATAACAAAGTCCTCTGAATTTACAGCACACGGTAAAATCTGTCTCCAATAAAGAACACCAGCTCACCTAGCAAGCAGAAACCAGTGACCCAGCACTTCTGATGGCTACAGATAGGGTTAATGCTCAGGCTCAGAGCAGAAAGATCACCCGCTAACCAAAAAGGTCTACATGAAAATAAAGGGCGTAAAAAAAAAGATCTCGTAAAATGGATTCACGATATCTTGTTACCTGCTAATCTGACAGAATGCTACAGAGCTATCGCTCCTCTGAGCCAGATGCAGCTCAGTAGGCTGAAGCATGCCCTGGCACCAGCGCAGCAGCAAATGAGGCTAGAACAGACTCGGATTGTTCAAGTTACCGCCAAGTCTCGTGACAAGGACAAGCATTTATAGCTGAAGAGGCCACATGGCTGGATTATGCATTCACATCAGATGGTTCCAGGTTGGAAATAGCACTGGGACGTCATTCGGAGGAGGGTGCAGCTATTGCATCACTAGTCGGTAAAAGGGACTGTTCATTCTGGCAGCTCACTGTCTGTAACATATGGAGCACAGAGGAGCAAGGAGAGGAGCATGTGTCATGGGAAATGTCTTATTCTTCTAGGATTCTCATTATTTCACCAACACATTTAACAAGAGGAAACATTGTCAACCCTTAGCACGAAATTTAAAAAAGTCCGCAGAATGAAACCTGAATAGAGACTAAGACAGCTAGATCTTTTGTTGTTTCTCCATGCACCTGGCGTGTAACGGAAAGATTCACACTGCCAAACCACAGCAAGATTAACACTTGTTAAGCGAATTCAGGCGGTTGTTTGCTTCCTACACTTGGCTAAGAACCAACATGGAACTAGACACTAGCTTCAAGGGGCGGCTCCCTTTTAGACTTAGGCTGTGTGCACACGCTGCGGATTATGTGCGGATTCATCCGCGCGGATTTTGTAAAATCCGCAGGTGAAACCGCAGGTCAAAAGACCTGCGGTTTTACCTGCGGATTGCTCTACGGTTTTGTCCTGCGGTTTTTCATCTCCTCAATGGAGGAGATGGCAAACCGCAGTAGAATCCGCAGAAAGAATTGACATGTCAATTCTTTCTGCAGATTGAAAACCGCAGATAATCCGCGCAGAAAATTCCGCACCATCTGCACTGCGGTTTTTGATTCCCATAGGGAATCATGGTACTGTACACCGCAGCAAAAACTGCTGCGGGTCCGCAGCGGCCAAAACCGCTGCGGAACCGCAGCAAAATTCGCAGCGTGTGCACACAGCCTTATTGTCCTTGGGTCCACCCTTGAATCTCCCGATATCTGGCATTACCTGGGGCGCTGACGTCACGTTGACAATCAGTGATCTCATTGGCTCTGCCGGTGCCGCCTTCAGAGCCGCCCAGGTCACCGATTTACTGTGACATCCGTGTCTCAGCCAATGACACCAGGAGCAGTAATGGAGACTCACTGTGACCCAGGGGATGGTGAAGACAGCTAAGATTGCCACTTTGTAACAAACTGCAGCTGGGGCCCAACATTTAAAGGTTTATTCCCTTTCAGAAAAAGAGGCATTCCAAGCAAACATTTTATCCCATAAACCTTTCTAAATACTTCTGTTATATTAAAAAAATAACTCCTTGCCGTTTTCCTCACTTTCCAGACACCACCATTGTGCTCTTTAAATCAGTACGATGCTTTATAATAAAAGTTTACCTACAACAGTGACTTCCAGTTCACAAAAACACACAAACCCCCATGTGATCGGCAAACTGATCTTGAAGTCACATGACTCAGAGGACGAGAGTGGCGCTGGAAACCAGAGACAACATTTGTTGGAGGTGCATTCTTCAAAAAAATAAATACAAAATTGAACGTATAACAAACAGGCATGTGTTGTGGCTGTCGGACAGCCGTGAGACAAACATGCGCAGGGACTCAAACATATTTTTCGAGCACGGTTAGCATCCGAGCGTGCCAGTTAGCCCACCACACTGGGAGAGGATTCTGTTCCAGGACTGGGTGGACCCACACAGATCGCGTCAGAGCAACAACTTCATGTATACAAAGGTGGAGGAATCCATTTAACCATTAAAAATATGCAGGAGCAGCAGCCGACTGGTCAGCGAGATAAAACAGGTGGCGGGACGGACCTACGCGTTTCGAAGGCAAGTCTTATTCATGACCTCTAGAGACTATAAATAGAGACTTATTCTATAGACAAAGAACATGACTTACCTTTGAAACACATAGGTCCATCTCACCACCGGTTTTATCTTGCTGACCTGGATGTTTTTAATGGTGAAATAAAAGCTTTACACATTTTACCCGTAATGATGTCTCACCGCTGGATTCCTCCTACTTTGTATAAATATTATATAACCACGAAGCTCTGTACAACAGGCAGTGCACGGGGCAACACACCCAACTGACAGTATCTAGACTATCGATTTATATATAGGAGCTTAAACATGAATATCTATCGTAACTATGAGTGAAGTTGTGGTGGGAAGAGGGGGTGGATCACCTTCTCCTTAAGGGCCCCGTCACACATAGCGACGCAGCAGCGATCCCGACAACGATATGACCTTGTCAGGATCGCTGGTGTGCTGCCAAACAGGCAGCTTCACCAGCGATCAGCACCAGTGACACGTGGGTAACAAGTGACGCACGTCGCTTAGTTACCCACTGTGTACCTTAGTTACCAGCGCACTGGTGCAGGGAGCTGGTAACCAAGGTACACATCGGGTTTTAAGCAGTGCGCGGAACTTAGAAACCCGACGTGTACCTTGGTTACCAGCTCCCTGCACCAGTGCGCTGGTAACTAAGGTACACATCGGGTTTCTAAGTGCTGCGCGACGCTTAGAAGCCCGATGTTTACCTTAGTTACCAGCGGCAGCTCGCTGATTGCTGGTCTCCCGCCTGTCACACACAGCGATGCATGCTGGCCAGCAGGAGACCAGCGATCAAAAAAATATCTTGGCCATTCCAGGACAATCAGCGATACCCGGCAGCGAGGCCGGTTGCTGACAAGTGTCACACACAGCGATCTCGCTGGTGAGATCGCTGTTACGTCACAAAACTTGCGACTCAGCAGTGATCTCGCTAGCGAGATCGCTATGTGTGACGGGGGGGGGGGGCTTAAGTTCCTGGGCTTTTGTGTATCACGTGTAAATCATATGTTTTCAGGCTATTTAGTTAAGTGTCATCAGCTAGATCAAAGATGTTTGCACTGGACAGGTAGCTTTACGACTGCAATTTAGGTTACTCAGAGAACTGTGTTAGAAGTCACCACGGCCAAAACATCATTAAAAACTGAACTGTCATGTTATCACACAGTTCAAGAAGAACAGTGGGAAGGCAAGAAACCTCTAGAGCTGCTGCTGTAGACCAGACTGGCTCCAAGTGGCGGAGCCAGAGAACAATCCCACGGAGTCCTGACTGTCTGCCACTTTGTGGCCGCTAGGACGAGTTCTCACACCTGAATGCCAGAGCTCACTGTCCTCCAATCATACCCTTATGGTGACTCGCACATTTACAATGAATGCTGAGGATCTGCAGCAAATGCCTACACTGTGGATTTTGTTGCAGAAAGTCCAACAATCCTATTTACCTAAGACAATCGCATTCAGATAAGTGATGTCAGTCAGTCACAAATTTCTGTACCAAAATCTGCAGTTTGGGAATTCAACCTGAAGCTTGCAACAAAGCAAGCACATACAAGTTAGCTGGTCACGAATTGTGTTGCCGCCCGATGAAAACACAAAAGGGAACATACAAAGCAAAAATAGTTGAGAATTTAAGAACCATACTGAAGGTCAATTTTCTCTACAGATTCTGCTCCAAAACTCACATTAAAAAAATGCTTAAAATCCTCTGAACAAACTCTCTCTTGATTTCAATAGGAAACCAAACTTTGCTGTTCAAACAGTCAAGATCCCACACTTACCCGGCAGTTTTATGTGAAATCCACATCCCAAGCTTTAAATAGCGCCATTAATTCCACAGCGCTTTACAGACATCATCGCTGTGCCCATTGAGGTTCACAATCTAGATTCCCTACCAGTATGTCTCTGAAGTGTGGGAGGAAACCAGAGAACGCGGAGGAAACAGATGCAAACACGGGGAAAACATACAAACTCCTTGTAGATGTTGTCCTTGGTGAGATTTGAACACAGGTTTTGAAGCGCTGGGGGTCTACAGTGCTAACCACTGAGCCACTATGCTGAAGACCGTGTATGTTCAGACTGCACCACTCCATGTGAACATACCCTGAAGAGTTCAGATGATATTTGGTAAATGTCACCCACATTTTAGTTACTTACTTCAAAATGCTACTGATTTCCCAATCCAGAAACTCGGACTGGGAATCTGCAAAGTACCCGGCCTATATACAAAGTTCAATTTAACAATTAGGGTAAGTGCACACGCTGCGGAATCTGCTACGGATTCATCCGCGCGGATTTTGCAAAATCCGCAGATAAATCCGCAGGTCTGCGGATTATCCTGCGGTTTCACCATCTCCACAATGGAGGAGATAGGAATCCGCAGAAAGCATTGACATGTCAATTCTTTCTGCGGTTTAGAAACCACAGATAATCCGCGCGGAAAATTCTGCAGAATCTGCACAGCGGTTTCCATTTCCCATAGGGAATAATGGTACTGTACACCGCAGCAGAAACTGCAGCGTATCCGCAGCGTGTGCACACACCCTTAGGCCAGGTCCACATGTTTGTGTCTCATGTCCGTGGATGCTTTGGGGCTTTCTCCTGAAGCTCAAAAAAAAAAATAAAAAAGGTTCAAGCATATCCACTAACAGGGCAATTGACTTTAACGGAGCAGATGGAATCAGCTGGGGCTCTGGCAGACCTTCTTTTCAGTACTGTCCAACTTTTCAAGGCAGGCACAAAACCGCAGTGGAACCCATTTTTATGATTAGTAATGAGCGGACGTGCCCTGATAAGGTGTTATCCGAGCATGATCGGGAGCTAACCAAGTGACTTCAGCGTGCTCGAATACTATGCTCGAGTCCCCGCTGAGGCATGTCTCACTGCTGATCGACAGCCGCCACACATGCAGGGATTCCTAACAAACAGGCAATCCATGCAAGTGTTGCCGCTGTCAAACAGCAGTGAGACATTCCCCCCAGCTATGTTCGGATAACACCGTATCACTGCACGTGCGCTCATCACTAATGATCACCTCACATAGGAGGACAGTACTAAAAACAGTGTGACAGCACAAGGCGATTCCATCTGCCCCATTAAAGTTAATGCCCCTCCATCAAACATGATTGAATCTCATTTTCACAGATCCATAAGGAAGCCCTGACATTCACCGAATGCGATGTCAACACAGCCTTATTTTAACATGGGTCAATTTTAGGGACATGACAACACTCAGCAGGCACACTAACACAAGCAGGTTGTCAGAAACCTCACTCTGGAAAAACTTCTAAAGGAGTCAAGTTAATGGAAACAGACTCCTCAGCCTGAAAAGCTCAGATACATCGGTGACGTAAAGAATCTTGGCCAGATCCGCAGCCGGAGGAAGGACATTTCTCACTCGCATGCAAAAAATTCCTGTCTTGGATTTGTACTGTCTTATATTACCTTTGTATCTTAAGACTGAGCTGTGGATTCAGCGCTATGGTGTCACCACTTCCACGCTGTCAGTTGCCAAGCGACCAAGACGCCCTTTCATTAGACACTCCGTGAACAGCACGCACACACTGATGGGGGCAGAGCCACCCTCCGCAGTACCTGCTCATCTGGCAGACGGAAGGACAACCAGCATCACCGGGGTGGGAGGGAGGACGCGGGCTGCGGTCTAGTGGGACAGGGAGGACGCTGGCTGCGGTCTAGTGGGACAGGGAGGACGCAGGCTGCGGTCTAGTGGGACAGGGAGGACGCAGGCTGCGGTCTAGTGGGACAGGGAGGACGCAGGCTGCGGTCTAGTGGGACAGGGAGGACGCAGGCTGCGGTCTAGTGGGACAGGGAGGACGCAGGCTGCGGTCTAGTGGGACAGGGAGGACGCAGGCTGCGGTCTAGTGGGACAGGGAGGACGCAGGCTGCGGTCTAGTGGGACAGGGAGGACGCAGGCTGCGGTCTAGTGGGACAGGGAGGACGCAGGCTGCGGTCTAGTGGGACAGGGAGGACGCAGGCTGCGGTCTAGTGGGACAGGGAGGACGCAGGCTGCGGTCTAGTGGGACAGGGAGGACGCAGGCTGCGGTCTAGTGGGACAGGGAGGACGCAGGCTGCGGTCTAGTGGGACAGGGAGGACGCAGGCTGCGGTCTAGTGGGACAGGGAGGACGCAGGCTGCGGTCTAGTGGGACAGGGAGGACGCAGGCTGCGGTCTAGTGGGACAGGGAGGACGCAGGCTGCGGTCTAGTGGGACAGGGAGGACGCAGGCTGCGGTCTAGTGGGATTAGGCGAACACACCATAAACGGAGAAACCTCTAGTACTGAGCAGGCCTACGCCGCAGCAGTGTGCACCCAACGATAACGCGGAGTAGGAGCAGAAATGGCAGCAATGGGACAAGCGGAAATCACAACAATCTACCCACTACTAAATGGGTAGTCATTTATGGGCGCACATTCACACCTGGAAGAACTTGTGTACACAGGATCTATCCATGGGTCACTATGTCCCACCAGGAAAAATCCCTGTAAAGTAGGAGTTGTCCAACAGCGGAGAACCCTTTCAATCACTTTAGTGCCCCATATAAGAACCACCATCAATATTTGAGAGATTTTTGCGCTGCTATTCTTGGCGTGACACAATGTGACTTGACCGGCTGGGAATCGCAGAACACATCACAGAAACGGTGCCGCCGCAGGAGGAGAGTAGCCATTGTTTTTATGTTATGGGACACTAAAGTGATGAAGCTGGGGTAAGTCCAGTAGTGGACAACCCATCTAATGCAACACAGTAGACACATCAAGGTTAGACGGGAAACATTCAGATTCAACATGGAAGTCAGAAATCCCACCCAAATGTCACAATCCCCATAACTCGGATGAGAATGGGTTTCCATAACGCCTTTTACAAGCAAATGAGAAATCCCATACAGGCGTTAGGCATCACAGCAGGAAAAAAAATGCACAGAAAGCCGAGGCTCAGTGCTACGGAATGACAATAAGGCCAATTATTGTGGGGAATTATGGCAGCAGTCCAAAGGCCAGCCTGGATCTCTGCCACGGCCAAACAGTAAGTGTACCTGACATGTGAACAGATCCCGTGCTATCGCTCTACGGACCTTGCAGCTACCGTGAATAAGGGCACACACAGGGTCATGTGTGGCAGGGGACAAATCATTAAGAAAACCTAAAGATCACTCATATTACCAGGCTAAAGACAATTCTGCCCGTTTTGTGGGGCAATTGGCCGCCTGATTAGACTGATACTTTCTCCCGATAATAGTTCAGTGTAAACACCGGAAGAACCCGGAGGTCTGAAATGCATCAACGACCTGTGGCCATTCAGAATATATTATATACAAGAAGTTTATATCATAATTCCACAGGGCTTTACAGACATCATCACTGTCCCCATTGGGGCTCACAATTAGGATTCCCTATATCTTTGGAGAGTGGGAGGAAACCCACGCAAACATGGGGAGAACGTTCCAACTCCATGTAGATGTTGTCCTTGGAGGGATTTGAACCCAGGACCCCAGGCTGCAGTGCTTACCACTGAGCCACCGTGCTAATCACTGAGCCATCCTGCTAACCACTTTGTGAATACTAAAAATACTCTACATTCCCTCTGTGTGCTAGACACGTGCATCTAATTATGCCACTTAGTGAGCCGGCATGGTCTTCTCCATGAAGGCCTTTGTAAGAACAGCTATCCATGAAGTTGTAGTCATTCTTTTAAAGGAACATTGTACCAAAACCAGGCCAGCCTCTGTGTCACACTGCAGTCAGTGACATGTGGAGCAAGTCTCCAATAGTAATCATGCCATGAAGTTCTATCAGAAGCTCTAGAGCGTCGTCATACAAGACCTCTGCCTGCGGTCTGTGGAAACATCTACAGGACTGGACTAGTGATCAGGTTCTGCTACATATGTCTCCACCCTACATCAGTAGCACAAAGCTGAGGGTCTGCTACAATGTATCATGCTCCATAGATCTGGACTGTGGACTTGCCCATGACCCAATCCCAAGGAGTAACTCACAATCAGGCAGGAGAGAACATCCATTCCGTGAGGAGATGAAACACTTACTATAGGTTACTCCTGATCAATACCTGTGTGTAATCTAGACCTAAGGTCACCATCAGGGACAGAGGTTTCCAGGGCATTGCATCACTCACACACCAGCAGTCACACTGATGAAAGGCGAGGCGACGCTGGAGGGAGAAGTGGGGGGTCAGGGGATCTCAGGACTGACCTATGGCCACACTCGGCGATATGGAAGAGGAAGGGTTAAGGCAGCAGCGCTCAGAGCTCGCCCGTTACACGTGGAGGAGAGCCGCCCCCTCCACCAGGCAGCACAAACAGATGGAAGCCACGGCGCAGCGGAGACACGCGTGGAGCCTGCGGCACAGGCCGCCGGTCACTCACCTCTCTGTATCCCCGGAGTCACACGCGAGAGCGCTGCAGCAGCCCCGCACGATGCGCACTCAGCACAGCAATGGACTAATCAGCGGAGTCACTAGAAGCAGCGGCTCGGAGGGTAGAACTGAGCATGCGCGTCCCTCCCTCTCCCCGGCCCCGCCTCTCAGTCACACATAAAGGTGACCGCTCGGCTGCAGATCCTCTGTGTGTCGGCGGCCGGGCTGGAGCTGAGGCGCTGCGCTCCTGTGCGCTCCTGTCAGACGGTGCGGGGCGAATGTGCCGTTATTTAGGGGGACGTGAGCGGTTGTCCTCAGCAGCCGCGCTTTGTCTTCCACCTCCATAGAGGATTTTCCTCATAAACGCCCCATTATGGCACTAAACCCCAAAGCGAGTTGCTCTTTTTTTTTGTCACTTTTAATCGTTTTGAGCCGTGTTGGATGATGTTAGTGCGCCAAAGTCTTTACAATTGTCTCCAAATGTGAAGTGCCCTCCTGGCCCAATTCTTTATGGCGTTAGCGCCTTTCTTGATGCGTTTTTGGCGCTTTGCTCCTGCTGTCTTTTGGGCTTTAGTCTTATAATTAGCCGATTTTTTAATATCCATGTGTTCACCCTTTTATTTTTCTTTATTAGCCATTGTGGACGGGATTTCTGCTTTCCGAATGCTGTTGTCTGATTCGTCGGTTTTGACTTCTTACTGTTACTAGATTTTATGTACACTGCACATTTTGCAACATTTTAGCAGCATGGGCCATTTTTATGCTAAAATGTCACCAAAAATGGTAGAGAAAAATAAAGAGCGGTTTAATTTTTGGGCAAAGTCCATGAACCAGGCCCATTGTGTTGAAGAATACGACAAAAAAAAAAACATTCACAACAAAAAAGATATAGGGTTCATTGTTTTGGAGAGGTTCGCCACGTGCATACGTCGAGTGTTTTATTTATTTTTTTTTTTTAATTCTGTATTTGTTAGCGCAAACTGGGAGTGGAAAAACCAGAGAAACAGTATAATAGAAATACATCACCATTTCTGTATTTATCACCCTCTCCTGGTTGTGTCTTAAAAATACTGAGGTTATAAGCTCACCAAATACTGAACCATGTGCACATGGCTTTACAGTCACTACTCAAATGTGATGTTCGTGTGATGGCATACTCATTGTATGTATATGATGTCTGTGTGATGGTATACCCAGTGTGTGTGTGATGTCTGTATGATGGCATGCTTGGTGTGTGTGTGTGTATGATTGTAAAATAAACCTGGCACTCAAATGGATGCTTTCAACCTAATTTTAATGCAGTGCAAAAACATGTTTCGGTCTATAAGACCTTCCTCAGTGTACCGGCTGGTTTCACATTAGCGTTTTTGGGCGCAGCGCATTGTGTGCTATTGGGCACATGCACCCCTATGTTTAACATGGCAGGCGCATGGTCTAGTGCTTGCACGCATTTATGTGCGATTTCGTGCGCATGCGCTTTTTGCAGGTGTGCGCCTAGACGCTACATGTTGCATTTTTTGTTCCACCCAACCTCGTCAAAAAAACGCATGTGATCGCGTGCGCACAGAATATGCCAAAGAAACACATTAGTCTATGGGGTCGCAGGTGTGCGCATGCAATTTTTGAGTAAACAATGTTTAGACTCTGGTTTAAACCACCCCCTACACAAAGAAACATTGGTGGGTAGTGTAGATAAAAGAAGGTGTTTGCACTGGTAGACCACTACTCTACAGACAGCCTACAAGCGATACAAGAGGATCCAGTCATTTTGAGACAAGCAGGAACTTCAAGAATGTGCGTATTCTACCTAATGTCTGTCTGACCTTTTTTAAATTTATTATGTCCTAATGTATTTTTTTTTTTTAATTTCAGCATGTCTTCTGGAGAGGAGTACACACCGGCCCGGGGTGAACTGGCCCAAGCAGAGCGTGAAGTGAGTATCTTCTTGCCCGAAGTACCTATATGAGCAGGATTCAGAAAGGTGCTTCTTAATGTCGGCACGCTGTGTAAGATGCCTTTCTGAATCCTGTTCATATAGGTACTGTTCACATAATCAGGTTTTAAATACATTAGATGGGACTGCTCCGAGATGGGTATACCGTAACGTTGGTAGAGTGCCTTAGTATGTTTTTTGCAAAAAACGTATCAACTAAATACCCTGTTTTTGTTATTATTTTACTAGCACTTGCTGTCTACTGTTCTATTTTTTTACAACAGAGTATTTTTGCACGTTTGTCATACTGTGTTTTTTCTTTGTGTTTCAGTCTTTGGGTGGTGTGAACACTGTCCAACCGACTTGTTCACTTTTGTGCGTGTCACACGTGTTTTTAATCTATTAGTTCCTTGCTCATGCAAGGTTTGGGAGATGCCCACCCTTCTCTTGTGTGACATGCACATAAAAAGCCATCTTACACAGCGTGCCAACATTAAGAAGCGCCTTTTTGAATCCTGCTCGTATAGGTACTGTTCACATGATCAGGTTATAAAATACATTAGGCCGGTTTCACACTAGCGCATTTTCAGCGCGCGCACGGCCGGGGGTAGCTCCGCCCCCGATCCGGCTCTCTGCCCGGCGTGCCCGCCCCTTCCTTGTAGCGCCGCCTCCTAGCGGACAGCGGCGCCTGCGATCGGCGCACCCTATCTTTAGCATAGGGTGCGCCGATCGTGCGCAGGCCGTGCGCTAGTTGCGCTTTGACCTGCGCTGCGCACTTTTGACGGTGCGCCGTGTGCGCCAAAATCAAACTTTTCGGATTTTGGCGCGCACCGTCAAAAGTGCGCAGCGCAGGTCAAAGCGCAACTAGCGCACGGCCTGCGCACGATCGGCGCACCCTATGCTAAAGATAGGGTGCGCCGATCGCAGGCGCCGCTGTCCGCTAGGAGGCGGCGCTACAAGGAAGGGGCGGGCACGCCGGGCAGAGAGCCGGATCGGGGGCGGAGCTACCCCCGGCCGTGCGCGCGCTGAAAATGCGCTAGTGTGAAACCGGCCTCAGATAGGACTGCTCCGAGATGGGTATACCGTGACGTTGGTGAGGTGGCTTAGTATACATTTGTTGCAAAAAAAGTGTCAAATACCCTGTTTTGTTATTATTTTACTAGCACTTGCTGTCTACTGTTATATTTTTTACAACAGAGTATTTTTGCACGTTTGTCATACTGTGTATTTTCTTTGTGTTTCATGTGATAAAAATATGTATTATCTCCACTGTCGCTGCACATTGAGCACAAACTGTAGAGATGATACAGGTCATACAACTTGTGTGTATGTAGTCACCTGGCCAGGAGTGTTAGTAAATTAATGATGCACAAAACACAGCATCATGAATTCACAAGTACACTTAGGCAGATGATTATTGTACTGGATTGTATAAAAAAACAAAACAAAAGAGTGCACTTGGTACAGGTATCCAAACAGGCTTTTTATTAACATACACACAAGAAAACAATTTTACACCATTTGATCTTGCCATTCCACACGTCCTACATCAGAGATAAAGTAGGCCACAAATTGGTCCCTCATTTGGCCAACTTCAACTGATGACCTGAGAGGATGCTGAGTGAATTCAGGCAATGGGTTTGCAGCTGGTTCTTCGAGTTCAAAGTTAGGGTGCTCTTTAGCCATAACAAAATTATGAACACGCCTTCATGACCTCATCCACTGTTTCCAGTTTTAGATTAATGGTTGTGCCGAGAATGCGCCAAAAGCACACTACAGTTCTTTGGGCCCTGGTCAGTCTGTAATTAAAGATTTTTTTGGTGTGGTCCAAGTCCCGACTGGAGTAGGGTTTCAGCAGGTTTTGGCACATTTGAAAGGACTCATCCCCAACCATTACAAATGGCTGTGGCGGTCCTTCGTTGTTGGGAAGAGGCCGTGGCATGGGGAAATTAAAACGGTTGCCATACAACCTATGGCCCATGTCAGAGTTCTTAAACGCCTGGGAGTCATTCCCACGGCAAAATGCCCCAATGTCCACCGCAACAAACAGTCTGCATCCGCAATGCCCTTGAGTACTGTAGAAAAGTACTTTTTGTAATTATAGTACTCTGATCCACTTCATGTGGGTTTTATAATCCGGATGTGTTTCCCATCCACCGCTCCCAAACAGTTGGGGAAATTGCAGACTGTCCAGAATTTTTCAGCGATTTCCATCCACTATTTCGCTGTGGGCAGGTGTTTAAATTCTGGACAGAGAACGTCCCACAAAGCCCGGCAGGTGTCCGCAACTATTCCCGACAAGGTGGATATTCCAATCCAGTACTGGAAGTAGAGTGAAGTCTCTCCAGTAGCCAGGAATCTGCGAAACAGAGAACAAAAATTAATATATAGGTCTAGGGTTTTTTAAAACAATAGCATAAAAAAGTATTAGTACCTGGCATAACAATAATTCAGCAGGCTTTTGTTTAATACATGGCAGAACAAAAACAATTATGCAGGCATTGTTTTTTAAATATTACGTACCGTAATGTGACCAGGAGCCGTTCCTCAGGAGGAATCGCACGACGGAGCTGTGTCCTGTCTTCGGATGGCTTCTTGAACACGATCAAGCAAATCCATGAAGCTTTCTTGGAACATCCGGGTATAGTCAGTAAATTTCTCCGGGTTTCCCTGGAGCTCACTGTAGAGGGTGTGGTACGCTCCACGGCTCTCACGGACTTCAATAATCGGATGTATCCACAAGCGCCCCCGCTGCCATCTTCGCTGTCTCTCTCCCTTTGTTGCTGGCAAGCAAAAGCCTGAGCCAGCGCGATGTCCAAATCCAAGTTAAGGTGAAAACTCCTCCAACACAGATCCATGTTCACAAAGGAAAAAGCAAGCAAATCTGAAGAATTCAGCTGTAAATAGGGTCTATATAAAGAATTCCAATGACACACGCCCACTGGTGTCCCATTGGTGTAGTCTGTTGCAAGAATTTTTCAAGGATTTTCCTTCTGAGAAATGTGACACCTAGAGAACACATGCGCATAAAAAACGCAAATGCATGAAATCGCATACAACTGCTGCGTTTTTTTGTCATGCGCACACTGATGCATCAAAAAAATTGCTGCTTTTACATGCGTTTGCAAGCATTTTTTGATTGCGTTTCAAGTGCGCACGAAACGCTGCACAAAGGCGCAAATGTGAAACTAGCCTTAGAGAGGTTTAGGAAACATAAGGACACAGCATCCGTTTCAGTGGAATCTGAAGATGTTAGTGCTGTGATCGCAGTTATGACCACAGGGGACTCCACGGTCATAACTGCGATGACAGCACTAGCATCCTACACACACCGGGTACATCATCACATGGACATCATATACATGGTGACTCAGTGGTTAGCACTGCAGGAGTCCTGGGTTCAAATCCCACCAAGGACAGTATCTGCAAGGAATTTGTATGTTCTCCCCATGTTTGCGTGGGTTTCTTACCACATTCCAAAGACATACTAGTAGGGAATTTAGATTGTGAGCCCCATCGGGGACAGCGATGATAATGTGTGCAAAACTGTAAAGCATTATTATTACTGTAAAGTATTATTATATACACATCCAGGTACGCCATCACACAGATATCATACACACACTGGGTACACCGTTACATAAATATCATACACTCCTTTTGGAAGTGCATTGAGCAGCAAGGTGGTGTGCTGGTGAAAGGGGGAAAAAAAAAAAACTCTTAAATCTTCTACCTGAGCGTAAGTGTGAACTGTGGTAAGTGTGTGACTTGAGATTCTGTGACTTTGGATTCAGGGAGTTTCCAAGGGAGGTCTTACTGAATTGCTGTTATATTATATTAATACTTTTTTTTAAATTTATTTTTGCTTATCTTATTGTCTGGTGCAATCCCCATTAGGATGTGCTCCACTATTGCCAATGCCATCCAGTGCACGTCATGCCGCATGTATGAAATCCTTGAACAGCCGGTCGAGAATGCATACTGCTGTGCAAGATGTGAGCACGTTGTGCATTTGGAAGCCCAGATACTGGATCTAAATGTGCAGCTGGCAACACTGAGATCCATAGACAATATGGAAAGGAGTCTTCTGCTCACTGAGCAGACGCTCAATGGGATAGATGAGGGGGGATGCTAGGTTGGAGCTGCAGGACAATGAAGCAGCTAACTGGGTGACAGAAGGCGGGGTAGAGGGAAGAGCACCAGGGAGGCTAGTCCTGATCTGGCACACCCCAATAAGTTTGCTAAGTTGGCAGATGAGGGGAGTGTTAGTGCAGGAGTAGCACTGCTGCAGCAAGGCATGTCCTCTGAAAGCCGGAGGAGTGTCTGCTCCAGTAAGGGGGGGAAATAGGAGAGCAGGGCAGGCCAGACAGGTTCTGGTAGTGGGAGACTCAATTATTAGGGGAACAGATAGGGCAATCTGTCACAAAGACAGGGATCGTCGAACGGTGTGCTGCCTACCTGGCGCTCGAGTCCGACACATCGCTGATCGGGTTGACAGATTACTGGGAGGGGCTGGTGAGGATCCAGCGGTCATGGTGCACATTGGCACAAATGACAAAGTTAGAGGTAGGTGGAAGGTCCTTAAAGATGATTTCAGGGAATTAGGCTGTAAGCTTAAAGCAAGGACCTCCAAGGTGGTATTTTCGGAAATACTTCCTGTGCCACACCAGAGAGGCAACGGGAGATTAGGGAGGTTAATAAGTGGCTCAGGAATTGGTGTAGGAAGGAGGGGTTTGGGTTCCTGCAGAACTGGGCCGACTTCTCAGTTGGCTACAGGTTCTACGCTAGGGACGGGCTGCACCTCAATGGGGAGGGTGCAGCTGTGCTGGGGGAGAAAATGGCTAGAAGGTTGGAGGAGTGTTTAAACTAGGGGGGGGAGGGTATTCCTTTTATAAGAGGGGAAGACAGTGCAGCTAGAGACCTGGGCACAAATAATGACATTGGGGGTGGGGGTGGCATGGGGGGTGGGGTTAGAACAGTTAATAATTTAAGAAAGAATAGAGGTACAGAGAGATACATGAAGTGCATGTATACTAATGCCAGAAGCCTCGCCAACAAAATGGAGGAATTGGAGTTAATGTTGTTGGAACATAATTATGACATGGTTGGGATATCTGAGACATGGCTGGACGAGAGCCATGACTGGGCGGTTAATTTACAGGGCTATAGTCTGTTCAGAAATGACCGAACAAATAAGCGAGGGGGAGGTGTGTGTTTATATGTAAAATCATCCTTAAAACCCATCCTTCGTGATAATATATATGAATCTAATGAAAATGTAGAGTCCCTGTGGGTAGAGATAAGGGGAGGGGGGAAAAATAATAAATTACTGATAGAGGTTTCTTATAAGTCTCCAAAAATAATGGAAGCAACAGAGAATATCCTCATAAACCAAATAGATGAAGCTGTGACTCAAGGAGAAGTCATTATTATGGGGGACTTCAACTACCCAGGGGAAGAGTCTTGAGGAGATCATTTGCATATTCCCAGTGCCTTCTGGGATAAGTGAAGAGTCTCCGCGAGCTCAACGATCACTGGGTTTTGGTGGTTGCAGCTGAAAAGAGGAAATCGGAAAACCAGGGGAAGAGTCTTGAGGAGATCATTTGCATATTCCCAGTGCCTTCTGGGATAAGTGAAGAGTCTCCGCGAGCTCAACGATCACTGGGTTTTGGTGGTTGCAGCTGAAAAGAGGAAATCGGAAAACCAGGGGAAGAGTCTTGAGGAGATCATTTGCATATTCCCAGTGCCTTCTGGGATAAGTGAAGAGTCTCCGCGAGCTCAACGATCACTGGGTTTTGGTGGTTGCAGCTGAAAAGAGGAAATCGGAAAACCAGAAATTTGGCGAAATTTGGCTCATCTTTCATCGTTTTTAAGAAATCTCAAGATGGAAGAGGCCAGGAGCCATTTGGTGAGCTGCATTTCTTGCTACATGTTCACAGATTTACCAGTGGAAAAGCCAAACTTCACATGCCACAAATGCAAGCTTGTGTCCCTGTTGGAGGAAAAGTTGCAAAATCTCGAAGAGAGGTTAGCTACGTTGAAGATCATTAAGGAAGGTGAAGAGTTCTTGGACAGAGCAGAATTATCTCTTCATGTTACAGAAAGAGAAGAAATTCGAAGTGCACCTGAAGAAACAGAGGAATGGAGACATGTGACCCAGAGAAGCAGGAGGATCAGGAGGCAGTCAGCACCCATACTTCTCAGGAACCAGTACCAGGCTCTCACGCAGGAAAACGATGAAGAAATACATCAGGATAAGACTTTGCCAACAAACAGCAACCTTGTACGCCCTCAGAGTCCTCCTGGATGGAGAAAGAAAAATGTTGTGAAGAAGAAACGGAGAGTGGTGGTCATGGGGGATTCCCTGCTGAGAGGAACAGAGGCCGCTATCTGCAGACCGGATATAACTACAAGAGAAATGTGCTGTCTTCCAGGTGCAAAAATTAAAGATGTGTCTGACAGGATATCAGGACTCTTCAGACCTACAGATGACTACCCATTCCTGCTACTACATGTGGGGACAAATGACACCGCAAGAAACGACCTGGAAATCATCTGCAGAGACTTTGAAGACTTAGGCAAGAAAGTGAAAGAACTGGGAGCGCAGGTGGTCTTCTCTTCCATCCTCCCAGTGGATGGCCATGGAACAAGGAGGTGGAATAAGATTCTGCAGGTGAACAACTGGCTACGTCGATGGTGCCGTCAGCAACGATTTGGATTTATGGATCACGGAGTGAACTACTTATACGATGGACTACTTGCTAGAGATGGGGTGCACCTTACGAAGACTGGAAAGCATGTATTTGGAAGTCGCCTTGCTACACTTGTAAGGAGAGCTTTAAACTAGAACAACATGGGAAGGGAAGCAAAAGACCAGAAAAAGCCATACACCTGACAAATGCTATTGAGAACTCTGCTATTAGAAGTGGAAAGGAAGAACAAAGACGAAAGAATCGAATTAATACAAATATTGGAGAAAGAGAAACCAATCACAAACTAAAATGTTTCTATACTAATGCACAAAGCATGGGCAACAAACAAGGAGAATTGGAACTACTAACACAGGAAAAGAAATATGATGTAATTGGAATCACTGAAACTTGGTGGGACAATACACATGATTGGAATACAAGACTAGAAGGATACAACTTATTTGCAAGAAACAGACTTGATAAACGAGGAGGGGGTGTCGCATTGTATGTTCGAAACGCGTATATCTGCACAGAGATTGAAGCTTCAGAGACTGGGAGTTCTGTGGAAACTGTTTGGGTAAGAATACAAGGACAGAACAATGGAAAGGACACCATTGTAGGCATTTACTACAGGCCGCCTGTGCAAGCCGAAGATATAGATGAACTCTTTATGCATCAGATGGCCAAGTTCTCCAAAAAATATGACATAGTTGTCATGGGAGATTTCAACTATCCAGACATTTGTTGGGAATCTCTCTCAGGCAAAACTAACAGGTCAAGGAAATTCTTATCCTCTCTTGCTGACAACTTTATCTTCCAAAAGGTAAGGGAGAAAACAAGGGGAACTGCTACCTTGGATCTAATCCTTATAAACAGGGAGGAAATGGTTGAGGAGGTAAAAGTGGCTGGGACCCTAGGAGGTAGCGACCATGCTATTTTAGAATTTTGGATAACTAGAGGTGGAAGACCTGTGAAGACTCAGACGTCAAGGTTAGATTTCAGAAAGGCAGATTTTAAGGGATTCAGAAAGAGAATTGGAGGGATCCAATGGCTGGATATCCTTAAAGACAAAAATGTCCAGGAAGGATGGGAAATCTTGAAAAATGAAATTCTCAAAGCACAGTTGTTAACAATTCCGAAAAGAGGGAAGAATAGGAAGCATTTAAGGAAACCAGGATGGATGAACACAGAACTTAAGCACATGCTAAAAAGGAAGAAAAAAATGTTTATAAAATGGAAAGAGGGAGGCATATCTAAAGAAGAATATAATGCTGTCTGTAGAACCTGCAGGGCACAATTCAGATTAGCTAAAGCTGAAAATGAACTGAGGCTTGCAAGAGATGTCAAAAGCAATAATAAAGGATTTTGGGGATATGTCAAAAGTAAAAGAAAAGTCAAAGATGCTATAGGATTTTTACAGGATGAAAATGATGAAATGGTAAGACAGGATGTTGAGAAGGCTGAACTTTTAAATTCCTATTTTGCATCTGTTTTCTCTCAGAAAGGAAATGCAACATCAACTGTTATTCACTGTCCTATTATGGGAATAGAAGAATCCAGGATATCTATAAACAGAAAGATAGTGAGGAAACACTTAGCTAACCTAAATGAATTCAAGTCTCCAGGTCCAGATGAATTACACCCCAGAGTACTGAAGGAGATAGCAGAAGAAATTTTTGAACCCCTCTCCATAATCTTTGAAAATTCTTGGAGAACAGGAGAAGTGCCAGAAGACTGGAGAAGAGCAAATGTTGTTCCTATCTTCAAAAAGGGGAAGAAGGTGGACCCAGGCAACTATAGGCCGGTGAGTCTGACTTCTATACCAGGAAAGATCTTTGAACAAATTATTAAACAACATGTATGTCAATACCTGGATAAGAATGAAGTGATTAAACAGAGTCAGCATGGGTTTCTAACTAATAAGTCATGTCAGACTAACTTAATTTCCTTCTATGACGGTATCACTGATTGGGTGGATCAAGGAAATGCTGTAGATATAGTATATCTTGACTTCAGCAAAGCATTTGACAAAGTCTCTCATACAATCCTTATTGAAAAAATGACTAAGTATGGAATGGACAAGGCAACTGTTAGGTGGATTCATAACTGGCTTAGTGATCGGACCCAAAGAGTGGTCATAAATGGCTGCACATCCAGTTGGAAGAATGTCTCAAGTGGGGTACCACAGGGCTCTGTCCTGGGCCCTGTATTGTTCAACATCTTTATCAACGATTTAGATGAAGGAATTGAGGGTAAACTGATTAAATTTGCTGATGACACAAAGCTAGGAGGGATAGCTAATACTAGAGAAGAGAGAGAGAGGATTCAAAAAGATTTAAATAAACTGGAGAAGTGGGCAGCAACTAACAGAATGGTTTTTAACAGGGAGAAATGCAAAGTACTACATCTGGGCAATAAAAATGAAAAAAGCATATATAGAATGGGAGGAATAGGGCTAAGTGACAGCACATGTGAAAAAGACTTGGGTATACTAATAGATCACAGACTGAATATGAGTCAACAGTGTGATGCAGCAGCAAAAAAGGCAAATGCAATTCTAGGATGTATTAACAGAAGCATACAGTCTAGATCACGTGAAGTCATTATTTCCCTCTACTCCTCTTTGGTCAGACCTCATCTGGAATATTGTGTCCAGTTTTGGGCACCACATTTTAAAAAAGACATCAACAAACTGGAGCAAGTTCAGAAAAGAGCGACCAGAATGGTGACCGGTCTGCAAACCCTGTCTTATGAGGAAAGGTTGCAGGATTTGGGAATGTTTAGTTTGCAAAAGAGAAGACTGAGAGGAGACTTAATAGCTGTCTACAAATATCTAAAGGGCTGTCACATTGTAGAAGGATCAACTTTATTCTCATTTGCACAAGGAAAGACTAGAAGCAATGGGATGAAACTGAATGGGAAGAGACACAGATTAGATATTAGAAAAAACTTTTTGACAGTTAGAGTGATCAATGAGTGGAACAGGCTGCCACGAGAAGTGGTGAGTTCTCCTTCAATGGAAGTCTTCAAACAGAGGCTGGACAGACATCTGACTGGGATGATTTAGCAAATCCTGCTTTGAGCAGGGGGTTGGACCAGATGGCCCAGGAGGTCCCTTCCAACTCTACGATTCTATGATTCTACCCTGAAATACATTGGGGAACAGAAACCTGCAGTTCCAGCAAAGGTAATAGGTTTTTGACTACTATGAGAGACAATTACCTTTCACAACTGGTTCAGGACCCAACAAGAGGGGGGGGCACTGCTAGACCTAATATTAACCAACAGGCCAGACCGCATATCAAATGTAAGGGTTGGGGGTCACTTGGGTAATAGTGATCACAAATTAATAAGTTTTCATGTATCCTTTAATAAGATGTGTAGTAGAGGGGTTACAAGGACACTAAACTTCAGGAAAGCAAATTTCCAACGGATGAGAGATGATCTTGGTGGAATTAACTGGGATGATATCCTGAGACATAAAAATACACAAAGAAAATGGGAGACGTTTATTAGCATCCTGAATAGGACCTGTGCACAATATATACCGTATGGGAATAAACATGCGAGAAATAGGAAGAAACCATTATGGCTAAATAGAGCTGTAAGGGGCGCAATAAGGGACAAAAATAAAGCATTTAGCGAATTAAAGCAAATAGGTAGTGATGATGCATTAACTAAATACAGAAGATTAAATAAATTCTGTAAAAAGCAAATCAAGACAGCAAAGATTGAGACAGAGAGACTCATTGCCAGAGAAAGTAAAAATAATCCCAAAATATTCTTTAACTACATAAATAGTAAGAAACTAAAAAATGATAGTGTTGGCCCCCTTAAAAATAGTCTGGGTGAAATGGTGGATGAGGATGAGGAAAAAGCCAATATGCTAAATGACTTTTTTTTCAACAGTGTTTACACAAGAAAATCCCATGACGGATAACATGATCAGGGATAAAAATTCTCTGTTAAATGTCACCTGCTTAACCCAGCAGGAAGTACGGCGGCGTCTAAAAATCACTAAAATTGACAAATCCCCGGGCCCGGATGGGATACACCCCCGAGTACTGCAGGAATTAAGCACAGTCATAGATAGACCATTATTTTTAATCTTTAAAGATTCCATAATAACAGGGTCTGTACCACAGGACTGGCGTATAGCAAATGTGGTGCCAATATTCAAAAAGGGGACAAAAACTGAACTTGGAAATTATAGGCCAGTAAGTTTAACCTCAACTGTGGGTAAAATCCTGGAGGGTTTTCTAAGAGATACTATACTGGAGTATCTGGAGAAGAATAACCTCATGACCCAATATCAACATGGGTTTACAAGGGACCGTTCCTGTCAGACTAATCTGATAAGCTTTTATGAAGAGGTAAGTTCCGGACTGGACCAAGGGAATGCAGTGGATGTGGTGTACATGGACTTTTCAAAAGCTTTTGATACGGTGCCACACAAAAGGTTGATAAATAAAATGAGAACAATGGGGATAGGGGAAAATATGTGTGGGTGGGTTAAGAACTGGCTCAGGGATAGGAAACAAAGAGTGGTTATTAATGGAGCACACTCAGACTGGGTCACGGTTAGCAGTGGGGTACCACAGGGGTCAGTTTTGGGCCCGCTTCTTTTTAACATACTTATTAATGACCTTGTAGGGGGCATAGAGAGTAGAATTTCAATATTTGCAGATGACACTAAACTCTGCAGGGTAATCAATACAGAGGAGGACAATTTTATATTACAGGAGGATTTATGTAAACTAGAAGCTTGGGCTGATAAATGGCAAATGAGCTTTAATGGGGATAAATGTAAGGTCATGCACTTGGGTAGAAAGAACAAGATGTATAATTATGTGCTTAATTGTAAAACACTGGGCAAAACAGTCACTGAAATAGACTTGGGTGTATGGGTGGACGACAAACTCACATTTAGCGGCCAGTGTCAGGCAGCTGCTGCAAAGGCAAATAAAATAATGGGATGCATTAAAAGAGGCATAGATGCTCATGAGGAGAACATAATTTTACCTCTATGTAAGTCACTAGTGCGACCACACTTAGAATACTGTGTACAGTTCTGGTCTCCGGTGTATAAGAAAGACATAGCTGAACTGGAGCGGGTGCAGAGAAGAGCGACCAAGGTTATTAGGGAACTAGGGGGTCTGCAATACCAAGACAGGTTGTTACATTTGGGGTTATTTAGTTTGGAGAATCGAAGGCTTAGGGGTGATCTTATTACAATGTATAAATATATGCGGGGACAATACCAAGAGCTTTCTAATGATCTTTTTACTCTTAGACCTGTGACGGGGACAAGGGGGCATCCTCTACGTCTGAAGGAAAGAAGGTTTAAGCATACTCAGACGCGGATTCTTTACTGTAAGAGCAGTGAGACTATGGAACTCTCTGCCATATGATGTTGTAATGAGTGATTCCCTACTAAAATTTAAGAAGGGACTAGATGCCTTTCTTGTAAAGTATAATATTACAGGGTATATACACTAGTTTCCTTAATATTGCATTGATCCAGGGAGCAAGTCTGATTGCCATATGTGGAGTCAGGAAGGAATTTTTTTCCCCAATGTGAAGCTTACTTGTTGCCACATGGGGTTTTTTTTGCCTTCCTCTGGATCAACATGTTAGGGCAAGTTAGGATAGGATATGGGTTGAACTAGATGGACAAAGTCTCCCTTCAACCTTAATAACTATGTTACTATGTTACCATTACACAGACATTATACACACACCATATAGAAGTATACCATGGCACTACTGAATGAGGTGCTCAGATAGGGTCCCAAATAACATTAAAATATATATATTGTGAGATAGCGCTCACTGTATGTGTTGGGGGACACTCGCTTGGCAACGGGATTAAAGGAATCTGTCACCTCATTTTTGGCCTATGAGATGCAGCCACCGCCATCAGGGGCTTATCTACAGCATTCTGTAATGTTGTAGATAAGCCCCTGATGTAACCTGAAAGATAAGAAAAACGAGTTAGATTATACTAACCGGGGGGCGTGGTCCGGTGCGGTGGGTGTTGCGGTCCGGTTGCTTTCATCTTCTAGCGATGACGTCCTCCTCCTTACTTCTTCCGCGGCTCCTGCACAGGCGTACTTTACCCTATTGAGGGCAGAGTAAAGTACTGCAGTGCGCAGGCGCCGGACCTCTCTGACCTTTCCCGATGCCTGCCCACTGCAGTACTCTGCCCTCAGTAGGGCAAATAAAGTACGCCTGCGCTGGAGCCGCGGCAGAAGAAAGGAGGAGGATGTTATCGCTAGAAGATGGGAGGTGCCGGACTCGACCGCGACACCCATCGGACCGGACCCCGGGGTGAGTATAATCTAACTTGTTTTTCTTATCTTTCAGGTTACATTGGGGGCTTATCTACAGCATTACAGAATGCTGTAGATAAGCCCCTGATGGCAGTGGCAGCATCTCAGGCCAAAAATGAGGTGACAGATTCCCTTTAAGGCACACAGGAACGGTTTCTCACAAAAACAGTCTATTCGGTTTATTTACTCAACATAAACCGCATAACGTAAAGTCCATTTCATTACATCCACGAACCTGTGATGACCACCAGTCTGTTCATGTAGCAGATAAACCTCTCTGCTGTTTCTTACAACCCGCTTGTCTGAGGTTACCTTTCCAGGAGCTCCACTCCACACGCTGACTCATTGTCAGTCCTGGCTTCCAGGGTAGCTACCTTAATAAGATCACTGTCCCCTATGATGACTTGCTCAGCAAGGTCCACCTGACAGTTCCAGACCCTTAGAAGGTTGGTAGCTTCCCCAACACATTTAGCCGTCACAGGCTCTGCAGGTACATCGTCTCATCACGTGCTATTCAGGAATCTGGTCCACTCGCAGGACCTTCCAACACAGACCATCCAGGTACATGACCTCACCACGAGCTCTTCAGGAATCCAGTCGACTCACAGGACCTTCCAACACAGAGATCTGTCTATCAGGACCTTACAACACAGACCATGTGACCATACCACAGTCTCATTATATCGCATGAGACACACCCCTTGATGGGAGGTGTGTGGTTGGCCAGTCCCGCTGAGCTCTCCAGCCAATCCTGTCAGCCCAGCCCCTTAAGCTAAACAAATCTTGTGGAACTACAGGTCCCAGAGCAACATTTCAGGCTTACAGCGCAGAGGGCCTCCTCCTCTGCGACACATACCGGCCATTCACAACAACGCCGGTCACTGTCTCGCATACCCCCTCCCTCTGTTCAAATATGTGGGGTTGAACACTTGTCATAAACCAGGGGCACCGTCAGTCCCCGAAACATAGTCTATCACTGTCACTAAACTCCTCTCTGTGAACAATGCACAATGGACTTTGTCGCCTCATTCTTTGGAGTCATAACTTTAAGCCTCCCCGGCCCCCAGCGGTCAGTATGCAGGTACAATTCCCTTGTACCTCTAACTTCTGTCTGGCCTTGGGCTTCAGCCATTGAGTCATAGTCTGTCCGTGTCACCAGACCCTTTTTAGTCACCACTAGTGATGAGTGAGCATACTCGGTAATGCTCGGTACTTGCCTGAGCATCGCTGTACTTGCGGTACTCGCAGATCGCTGAGCATTTCCGAGTTTGCTCTGCAGGAGTTCGGGTCCCCGCCCTGCATGTTTGGCGCTTTTTACAACATGCAGGGATTGTCTGCCACACACTAATGCCGCAGCCATGTTGATTGTGGCATTACAGTGATTGGTTGACCAGACAGCGTCATCAGGTGTATGAGACCTGCCGCCACCCTGCTCCTCAGTCACCTCCGGAATCAGACAGGGCAGATATTAGTATGTCTTTGGAAGCAGACAGGGAAGATATTTTACACTGGGTTTTAGCCCGCTACACGGATCTCATATCATTGCCCTAAAAATTGTGCCATTTCAGACCTCCATTGAGTTTTTTTGTTGTGTCTTAGCCTACTTATTGACATAATTTAGCTGGGCAAGAAAAAAAAAATACAGGCCAGATACTTAAGTGGGCTATCTCCGTCAGATGCCTCATCTATCTGTGGGCTAGAAATTGTGGCAATTGAGACCTCCATTCAACTATTTTGGCTGTCTGTTACCTTAGTTCTATACAATATTTTGCGTTAAAAAAACAAAAATACAGGCCACATATTGAACAGTGTGGTATCTCCATCATATGCCTCATCTATCTGTGGGCTAGAAATTGTGGCATTTGAAACCCCCAAGCTGTTCAAATGTGTCTTTAATAAAACCTCCTTGCCCTTTCTCTGCTCTAGGGTATGTTTCCATGTTAAGGAAACGCTGCGGAGAGGATGCAGCTCCGCCCAAAGCATGGCCCCCTTTTCTACGTGCAGTGATTCTGCATGGTTTCATGGAACACATGCGGAATCACCGCATCCTTTACATAGACTGTTATTTATCTTGCGGAGACTGAGCATCTCCGCAAGTTAAATAGTCATGCTGCGGTCTATAAAGATGCGCCGCATGTCCGGTTATGCATGTCTGCCACCTGCGTGTTTGCACGCATAGTGGAGATGGGATTTAATAAAATCCCCTCCACTATGCTGTAACATCTGGACGTTGGTGCTGTACATAGCGTCCAATCCGCAGCGTTTCCTTAATGTGGAAAACATACACTTATTGTTTCCAACCAAAAACTTGAGATGTATCCAGAGTAGGTTTCTGGGGTTCTATCCTGGCCTCGTCCTCAAGGTCTGCATGCCTTCCAGCTCTTCATGCGTTTCGACAACTTCTACAGGCAATTTATTCTGCACTACCTGTCCCTTATTCCACCTATCTCCACCTTAACCAAGAAGGGGGCTAATGTCAGAATCTGGCCTGAGTCGGCTGTGTCGGCCTTCTAGCATTTGGAAGAGATTTTTGCGAGAGCTCCGGGGCTGCATCACCCCAATCCCAACAAGCAGTTTCTCTTGAAGGTAGATGCCTCTTCTGTTGTTGCTTTGGTGGTGCTGCTGCAAAAAACTTCTCTGGGGAAGTCTGACTTTTGCTAGGGATGAGCGAGTACTGAAGTATTTAGACTCGCTATACTCGTACCGAGTATACCCTAATACTCGGGTATTCGGTACGAATAGCGAGTCCAATGATAGTCAATGGAAAATGTGAGTGATTGCTTGACCATACAAAGTGGTCTGTGGGCTGTGGAAAAGGCTAAAAAATGTGTAAATGTTAAAAAATGTATGCTGTAAACAAATGTCTATAACATGGGGGCACCTGGTCAGGGGCTGCACGATTGTTTTTACACCACTGCTTCACTAGAATGTACAAACACTATTTGAAGTCCTGTGGTTTTTTGCTGGAAGAGCGGGACTCGTACGCCACTTACTCAGTGCCAGTGATATATCAGAAGTGTCGTAAGAGCGAGTGATGATGGAAGCGATCTTCTGACAGCTAAGTGTGTAAATGGTGTAAGGAGAGCAATCAGCCCTAGGGGCTGTGTTATGGTTAATGCAGGAAGAAGCCACCCATCATCATCATCACAAGGGAATCACAATTATAAAGCTTGGACTACTGTCCTTGTTGTACCACTGCCCAATGTGTAGGCATATAGTGTCTTCAAAACATTAGCCCCAGGGGCTGTATCATGGTTGATGCAGGAAGCAAGGCAGGTCTGAAGGGCCAAACAGTTATGATAAAGCCAGGACTACTAGCATAGAGGTGGCAATGCCCAGTGTCCAGGCATAGCCATAGTGTCTCCAAAAATTAGCCCAAGGGGCTGTATCATAGTTGATGAAAGAAGCAAGACAGGTCTGAAGGGCCAAACAATTATGATTAAGCTAGGACTACTAGCATAGAGGTGGCAGTGCCCAGTGTCCAGGCATAGCCATAGTGTCTCCAAACATTAGCCCAACGGGCTGTTTCATAGTTGATGAAGGAAGAAGGGTCTCACTCTCATCACAAGTGCATCCGATGGGAAATATTAATTAATATAACATTGTTTTTAGCTTATTGACCATGAGTTACATGTGTCAGAAGCAGGTTTTGAAAACGTGTAAGAAGAAGAAAAGGGGCTTGTATGGGAAGGGATGGATGTGATCAATTTAAAAAAAAAAAAAAAAAATATGTGTTGGGTGACTTTAGGTTGGTATTCTGTCGTCTGGAGGGCTTAAGTACTGTTGTGAAATCCAGTCCTTGTTAAATTTTATCAGTCAGCCTGTCTGCTTTCTCTGTTGTCAACCGTGTGCGTGTATCTGTGATGATTGCCCCAGCGGCACTGAAAACGCGCTCTGGCATCACACTAGCAGCAGGGCAGGCCAGCATAAGGCATAGAAGGACAGGTCAGGCCAACTATGCAGCTTGGATACCCAGTAATTAAACGGTACAGAAGCATCAGGAAGGACGCAGGTATGGTCACTTAGATAGTCGTTGACCATCTTGTTCAACTTCTCCCTCCTTGATTACGTGAGTGTCTTGGCACAGACAGATATGAAGTGTGCCATGTGTGCCAAGCTGCAAAGAGGCAAATGTACTGTGACCCCTGATGGAGGAACAATACTCATCCTCTCCTCTCACTGACTCTCCTCCACCTCCTCCTCTTCAGCCCACCCATGCTGGACAGACATGAAGCTGGGGTTGGGATTCCCCTCTGTAACATGGTGTCCCCTCAGTACCACTGAAAAAGATGTCCTCTCCCTCCTCATTTTCCTCATCATCTTCCTCCCCCAATGTTTCCTGATATTGACTAGGCTGGGTAGGATCACCCATTGTGAAATCTTACTCCATACCCAGCTGCTGAGCACGCAAAGATTCCTTTTTTTGATTCTGCAGCGATATTTTTCAGCAGACATAGCATATGGATGGTTACGCTGATAATAGCCTGATCACCGCGCATAAGCTTGGTGCAGTACTCAAAGTTATCAAGCACCTCACAAATATCAGCGATCCACACCCACTCGACAGCCTAAACGGCAACATCTCCACAGCTAGCAACTTGGCAATGTGCGCGTTCAGTATTTGCGCTTGTGGGTGTGTGGCTTGGTATTTCCATGTCCTTTCATACATCTGGGGCTCGGACATTTGGACGCTTTCTTGGGACAAACAAGTGGATGAGCTTGTTGTGGCCTGTGTCTGTGCAACCGCAGCTTGTGAGCAAGAGGTATGATGATTACCTGCTTCCTGTCCAGCAGATTGGAAAGGACGTATCACAGGCGACATGGCAGTGGTTTGACCCGCAGTCGCAGACACTGATGTGGTACCCTGTCGTTCAGCCCACTGACTAGGGTGCTTGGCTGCCATGTGTTTCCGCATACTGGTGGTGCTTTGGTTGCCTTTGCCCTGGCCTCTGCTCGTCATCTGTAGCATCTGCCATAAGAAGCTAACATTTAGCTCAGAAGGACTACCGGAAAAATATTTCCAGAGAGCGGCTGAATGCACCCTTGACTTGACGTGGGGCACAGAGGGATTGCTCTCGGCAACAGTTGACACAGTTCGCACTGAGCTCAAACCAGTAGCCCTTGGTGCCTTTGTTGATCCTACGTATCCACCTTCATCCTCTGTGCTGGCTATGCGTGCCAACGTTCCAGGTCGGATCGGTGGTCTCATCATCGACCAACTCGTCATCCATGTCATCCTCCGTCCATGTCATCCTCCTTCCATGTTGATATTGGCAACTGGCCAGATGGCAACTGTGTGTCATCACCATCAGCCTCCACCTCTTCACCCTGTATATCACGTGGATGAAAGTGGCTTTCTTCTGGACGTGGGGTTTCAAATATATGGCCATCTTCAACAGACTATACCCCCTCATGTTCCTCTTCAATGTCGTGCAGTGAGAGAGCAGAGGCAATGCAAGGAAATGGATCAAACAGATCCTCGGAGTGACCAAGGTTGGGGTCAAATGTTTCCTGTGACTCCTGACCGGGTGATTGAACTAGGAACAGGTTGAGAATAGGATGACTCAGCGTTATCTGTATGGACAGTAGACTGTTTTGTCATGGACGATTGGGTGCTGCTAGAACATTTCGTTGCGGCCTTATCAGCCATTCAAGACAGTATCTGCTCTTGTTCTTCTGGCTTCCAGGCCCGTTTATATTCCAGACCGAGAAATTTCGCCAGGAACCTAGATGCATCAACCTTCTTCGATCTCCCAGACTCTGTGCCTTGTTGGGCACCAACGACCCCATGTCCACGTCCCTGTCCCTTCACAACAGCCTTTTTAGGAATTTTGGATTTTTCTGCCATAGTTGCAGATGTTCAGATGCAGATATTGGGGAACAAGGAGCAGTTAGTGCTTTGTGGAAGGTAGCACTGCAGCCTAGTACTGCTTTGTGTTTTACAAACGGCACTGCAGCAGCAGAAAAAAATTGCCCTGAGGTTTAAGGTGAGATTACGCACCCCAGTAACCACACAAGACAGCGGTGCTGCCACTAAAAAATTGCCCTGAGGTTTAAGGCAAGAATACGCAGCCCAGACACCACACAAGACAGCGGTGCTGGCTGCGTGTCAGTTGTGCAGTACCACGCGTGCGTACTATTCGCTGTGATCACAGCACCGCAACTGCACAAAACACTGCCCTGAGGTTTAAGGCAAGAATACGCAGCCCAGACACCACACAAGACAGCAGCGCTGGCTGTGTCAGTTGTGCAGTACCGTGCGTGTGTACTATTCGCTGTGAACACGGCACCGCAACTGCACAAAAAAACTGCCCTGAGGTTTAAGGCAAGAATACGCCCCCAGACACCACACAAGACAGCGGTGCTGGCTGCGTGTCAGTTGTGCAGTTCTGTGCGTGCGTACAATTCGCTGTGATTATGTGAACACAGCACCGCAACAGCACAAAAAAACTGCCCTGCAGCGGTACATGTGACCTCAAAAAAAGCTGGGAAAACAGTCTCTTATTTCCGTGACCTTATACTTTCAGCTTTGAAATGAGCTTTTGGGTTTCACAGAGGATTTCTGGAAGATTTGCACCAAAAAACACAACTCTCCCTAGCAGCTGCTCACACTCTCCCTACATTAGCTGTGTTCTGCATGCAATGTGCTATTTAAGTATAAAACTTATATCAAAGCAAATTATGCAGTAGCACTAACTAGCAAAATATTATCAATTGCAGCTATAGTAAGTAATAATAAACCTATTCACAAGAATGTATATCCAAAAGGGTAGGTAAAGCAATTTAAATCTTTATTGAAAGCATATACAAAGACTAATTAAAAAATACACAGTGAGCAAACACAATAGGCAACACATAGCAGTAGGAGGGGATGAAATAATTGTAAATATAGCAACAATATCAAAGAAATAGATATCTAATAAACATTAGCCAATAGGCCATATATGTAATGCATTGTTGTCACAATTAACCAATAAGGGGATAATATCAAAAGAATAGATGCATATAGATACCTGAATTTAACTCCTCCCACTGGAATGGCGCCAGGTCCCAACACGTGTTTTGGCATATTTAACCTTCGTCAGGGGGCCTGTGCAGTCCACCCAGGCGTAGTCAAGAAACAGTCTGAGGTCAATATTCCAAGAAGGTACAAAAGGGTATCATGACAAAAGGGCAAGGCAAACAAATGGTCAAGACAAATCCTGGGTCAGGCAGCAAAGATCTGAATACCAGACAAGGAGCACAGAGCAACCACACACCTCATTAGCAAAGCTATATTTGGCAGCATCAAATGCAGAGAGCTTGTTAAATAGCCAGGTAATTACTCTAGACAAGAAACACATGGATGAAGCCCTGGCACACCCTGGTCCTGTTTGGACAGCTACACTGTCAATCCAGACACTGACAGCTCAGCACAACCCAGCATCCGATTGGATGGCTGAGCTTTCCTTCACCATTGTGACAGCCCAGCACACCACATTCCTAGATTGGATGGCAAAACTGTCATTCACTGCATCCAGACTGCACTGCATTCACTGTACTCAGGAGGAATTGTGACCGTGACCCCCCCCCCTCTTCTAGGGGGCCACCAGGCTTCCAGGTGTCCCAGGAAACCTACAATAAAAGGCCTGTTTGGGTGATCAGCTTTCATGGAACAAACTGGGACCCAGAATCTCGCTTGGGGTCTGTATCCCCTCCAAAGGACAAGATTCTGGAGAGAATTTTGGATCATCTGAGAATTCAAAATCCTTTGCAACTCATACGCTAACCCTCCATTAACCAAAACTAGAGAAGGTGGAGATGAGGAAGACAATACAGAGGGGGCAAATTCTTTCATTAATGACTTGTGAAAAACATCCTTAATACGAAGTGAGGGAGGAAGCTTTTATCTAAAGGTCTAGAAAGCTTTCAGCCCGGGAAGTTTTAATCTAAAGAGTTATTTGCCTTCAGAATTTCATGTTGTCCAATAAATTTAGGAGCCAGCTTTGCCAATGGTGCCTTCGACTTAATATTTTTTTTAATAACCACACCTTTATCACCTACCCTGAATATGGGACCCACCGAATGTTTCCTATCGGCCTTCCACTTTTTGAGTTTTTTGGCAACTCGGAGCCACTGCAATATACTTCTGGTCCTCCATCCAGACATCCCTAAGTTTCTGTATGGCCATCTCTACTCATGGACACCCAGAACTCATCCTAGAAAATTCTCCAAAATGGGGATGAAAGTCATAATTACAAAAAAAGTCAAAGTTCCTGTTGACTGATTGACCCTACTGTTAAAGGGTCAATGGGCAGCATGGTGGCTCAGTGGATAGCACTGCAGCCTTGCAGCTTTGGAGTCCTGGGTTCAAATGCCACCAAGGACAACATCTGCAAGGAGTTTGTATGTTCTCCCCGTGTTTGCGTGGATTTCCTCCGGGTACTCCGGTTTCCTCCCACATTCCATAGGGAATTTAGATTGTGAGCCCCATCAGGGACAGTGATGATAATGTGTGCAAACTGTAAAGAGCTGCGGAATATGTTAGCTCTATATAGAATTAAAGATTATTATTATTATTAAAGACAAATTCAGAAAGAGGTAAAAATGAGGACCAGCCCTCCTGCTGAGCCTCAAAAAAACACCTTGAAATTTGTTCCAACGATTAGTTTGTCTTCTCTGACTGTTGGTTTCAGGGTGGTAAGTAGATGAAGATAACAAATCAATTCTCAATTTTTTGCAAAAAGCTCTCCAGAATTTGGACACAAATTGCACCCCCCTATCATAAACAATGTTCAGTGATTTCATGCACCTGAAAAATGTTTCACCCCTTGGTGACCCTGATAACGATAATGAAACAATATGAGTTTGTATAATCAATTGGTCAATAACCACACAAAAAAGTTTTCCATCCATACAAAGGCAAATCCATAATTTAAGTCAATGGACAAATGAATCCACTGTCTTCATGGAATTGGCAATGGAGCCAATTACCCAGTCAGTCCGTAATGACAGAATTTAAGGTGTGCACAAGCTTCACAAGTGGATACAAAAACCTTAATATTATTAACCATATATGACCACCAAAAGTGTCTAGCAATAGCTTTCTTTGTAGCTAAAACCCCAGGATGACCATTAAAGACGTAATCGTGAAACTCTTGCAACAGACGTAATCTTAAGTACACAGGCAAAAATAATTTGGACCCTGAAGTAGCGGAAGGAGCCAATGACAGGACTCTATGGATCTCCTCTTCTAACTTTGAAGATACCATAGAAACCACAATACCCTGAGTACAAATGGAGGATGGAGGTTCTGGAGGAGAAACTGAATAAAGGCTGCATGATAAGGTATCACACCTCGCATTCTTGGACCCAACCTGAACATGATAGAAAAATTTAATCTAGAAAAAAAATAAGGAACATCTGGTCTGTCTTGGGTCAACCATTCAGTTGATTCAGTATAAGCTACATCTTTATGATCTGTCACCACAATGACCTGAAGAATAACACCTTCCAAAAATAGTCTCCATTCTTCAAAAGCAAACTTGACAGCAATCAGCACGCAATTCCCAACATCATAATTTCACTCAGCGGATGAAAATTTCCTAGATAAAAATGCACATGGCTGCAAGTTGGTCAGAGATTTAGAACCTTGAGATAATACAGCCCCTACTCTGACCTCTGAAGCATTTACCTTCACAATGAACGGTTTCTGGAGAGCTGTATACATTAAAACTGGAGGGGACATTTATTTAATTTAAGGCCCCAATAGCATCCGATAACCAAACCTTAAGATCTGCTCCTTTACGTGTGAGATCAGTAAGAGGTTTAACAATCTGCAAAAACCCATAATAAGCTTTTGGAACAGAAAAAGTAAATTTCTCCAATTTAGCAAACAAAGAATTTTCCCTAAGCTTTTGTAAAACAAAATGGACATGTTCATAGTGCGAATCCAAATCAGGGGAAAAATTAGAATGTCATTCATGTATACCACAATAAATCTTCCAATGCAATCAGAAAACATCATAACGTTTTGAAAAACTGCTGGCACATTGGTTAACACGAAAGGCATGACAATATTTTCATAATTTATGTTAAAAATGGCATTTTCCACTCGTCACCCTTCTGGATGAGTATCAATTTATAAGCCCCTCTAAGATCTAGTTTAGAAAACCATTTAGCCCCAGTAAGCTGGGATAAGTGGAAGTGGATATGTATTTTTATTCATAATTTTGTGTAACTCATGGAAATCGAGGCAAGGACGGAGACCGCATCATTTTTTAACAGGAAAACCCAGCCACTGCAGGAGAGGAGGAAGGATGGATATGACCCTTCCGTAAACTTTCGTTCACATATTGTTTCATGGCGGTACGTTCAGGTCCCTATAAGTTATATAGGCAAGCTTTAGGTAATTTTGAACTAGGGATAAGATAAATAGTGCAGATATGTGGATGATGAAGACGTAATTTCTGTCTCTTTTTTCGAGAGCACATCTTCAAAGTCTTTCAGGTACCCCTCTAGACCTTCCAGACTTGCAGTGAAAATTTGTACACAAGAAAGATATATCTTATGACAGCTGGGGTTCCACTTAACAATATCCTTCCAACACCAATCAATAACTGGATTGTGAATTTGCAGCCATGGAAACCCCAATACCAATCCAGCAGGCAAATTATTCAAAACATAGCAGTAGATGAGCTCAGAGTGAAGTATTCCCACCTTAAGTGTGGATTCCATCATTATCAGTTGGACAAAGTTTTGGAGTAATGGTGTCTTGTCAATGACAACAATCTGAATTGGTCTTTCCAACCTAACTGTCTAACTGTTGGCACAAGACCCACAATCAATTAAAGCTTCCGCTGGTAATGATTGGTAATGGAAAAGCAGTTCCACATTTAGCAGTACTTTATCTGAAGTGTAAAAAGGTACCTGGAAGTTTGGGTGACCTACTCAACAATCACCAAGAGCGTTTTCCTTGCATGAGGGAGTGTCAAGCAGTCCTTGAGAAGATACCCAGGGCAACCACAGTGGAAGAATAGTCAGAGAGCACGTCAAAGTCTACTCTCCATGGTCTGAGAGCTGGCAGCTCCAAGTTCCATGGCTTCTGCTTCCGGTAGGTGGACAGATTCAGAGAAAATGATCGAAACCTCCTGTCGCTCATCATGCTTCTCCCGAATCCTGCAATCTAACTCAATAGCCTGAGTCATGGCCTCCCCCCAGGAACAGGGTGGAGTATGCAGAACCAGAGCATCACTAAGTGTATCCAAAAGGCCTTGGCAAAACTGAAACCTGAGAGCTGCATCAATCCACAGAACTTCAGTGGACTATTGCCGGAACTTGGTACTATAGTTCTCAGCGGTGCAGCCGTCCTTGCTCAGATTCATGGTCTTTGCCTTCCAGACTCTGTCAGGTTCTTCTTAGCGCAACCCTGAATCATCAAAAAGCATCAACAGATGGCTGTTCTGGGGCTTGGGGGGACAAAGAAAATGCCCAAGTCTGAGCACCTCCTCGCCATAAGGACATAATTATTCCCACTCAATGGGACTAATTTCCTTATGACCAGGATCGCAGGGTAAAATATAGCCTACAACTTTCACTGAACACCCTAGACTGTTTTTTTTCTCCCCCCAAAATTTATCACGGAGGGCCATGATAAACAAGATGTCAATATAGGAGATTCCCAAGACAATAGCTTACATATGAATAACACTTCCCTACAAATCTAACTTTTATTGATTGTCATTAAAAAGCAAAAGACCCAATAACACAAAGACTTGACATCAAACAATTAACAATTAGCATGAAACTGTGTGCCCAATCTACCTATCAACCTTAGGCAACCCTAGCATATAAAAACACACAAACCTCAAAAATCAGTACAATTCATCACACATATAATGATATAATGACCACTTGAAAAGATATATGTGATAATAGCAAATCCAAAGTAACTATAGTTTACGTCAAATAGATAGATGATGATGTTGCAACATTAAAGGCATCGGCGTATACGCTTTAAACCAGAAGTTTACATACACTATATAAAAAGACACCATATGCATGTTTTTCTCAATATCTGACATGAAATGAAAATAAACCTTTCCTGTTTTAGGTCAATTTGGATTACCATAATGATTATTTGCCAAATTCCAGAATAATGAGAGAGAATGTTTTAAGGCATTTGCATTACTTACTGCAAAGTCAAAAGTTTACATACACTAAGATTATTATGCCTTTTAACAATTCTGGACTGCCCATATGATAACGTCATGTGTTTGGAAGCTTCTGATAGTTTTTTTGGCAACATCTGAGTCAACTAGAGACACCTGCAGATGTATTTTAATGTACACCTGAAACACACTGCTTTTTTGTGTAGCATCATGGGAAAGTCTCAGGAAGTCAGCCAAGATATGAGGAAGAGAATTGTGGAGTTGCACAAGTCTGGCTCATCCATGGGTACAATTTCAAGATACCTGAAGGTGCCTCGTTCATCTGTACAAACAATTATTTGCAAGTACAAACAAGATGGGAATGTCCAGCCCTCATACCGCTCAGGAAGGAGACGGGTTCTGTGTCCCAGAGATGAACATTCTTTGGTCCAACATGTGAATATCAACCCAAGGACAAAAGTAAAAAACTACCTTTAACTGCAGTCGTTAAGGGGTTTAGGATAAAAAAATGAATGCTTTGGATTGGCTATCACAATGTCCTGATCTCAATCTTATTGAAAATTTATAGGTAAAGTTGAAAAGGCAGGTGCGAGCAAGGCAACCTACAAACCTGGATCAGTTACACCAGTTTCGTCAGGAGGAATGGGCCCAAATTCCGTCCAACTATTGTGAGAAGCTTGTGGAAGGATATCCCAAATGTGTGACCCATTCCTTCGTTCAAGTAGATTTAGCACTCGTGTGCATTCAAATGTTCTCACGTGCACACAGTATGCTTTGCCCGACTGTGGGCAAAGCATAAAATCATTATTGCGCATGCGCCGGCATACGCCATTACGTCCTATGACCCGGAAGTATTGTGATACATCCGGGCCATAGAACGTAATGGCATATGCCGGTGCATGCTCAATAATGATTTTATGCTTTGCCCACAGTTGGGCAAAGCATACTGCGCACGTGCAGGAGAACATTTGAATGTGCACACGCACTAAATCTATGTGAATGAAGGAATTACACCAAATGTGTAGAGCAAACCAGGAAGGGGGGAGAAAGGAACAATAAGCCCCACCGATCGGACCAGACTGAGGAGATTTACATATACTGCGGGAGGAATATGAAAGGTATTTATTATAGATGGGGAGTCAAGGGGTATGAAAAGTACTGGTATAATGCATAGTTGACACTGAATCCATTCATATTTTTACTTTATATGCGAAAAAAGTGGTGACAGATTCCCTTTAACCCCTTTACCCCCCAATAATGGTTTGCACGTTAATGAAGGGCCAATTTTTACAATTCTGACCACTGTCCCTTTATGAGGTAATAACTCTGGAATGCTTCAACGGATCTTGGCGATTCTGAGATTGTTTTCTCGTGACATATTGTACTTCACTTTAGTGGTAAAATTTCTTCAATATAGCTTGCATTTATTTATGACAAAAAACAAATATAGCGAAAATATTGAAAATTTTGCAATTTTCAAAATTGGAATTTTTATGCCCTTAAAACAGAGAAATATTTCACACAAAATAGTTGCTAAATAACCTTTCCCACATGTCTACTTTACATCAGCACAATTTTGGAAAAAAAATTTTTTTGTTAGAAAGTTATAAGGGTTTAAAGTTGACCAGCATTTTCTCATTTTTACAACAAAATTTACAAAACCATTTTTTTAGGGACCACCTCAAACTTGAAGTCACTTTGAGGGGTCTATATGGCAGAATATACCCAAAAGTGACACTATTCTAAAAACTGTACCCCTCAAGCTACTCAAAACTGCATTCAAGAAGATTATTAACCCTTCAGTTTCTTCACAGGAGTAGCAGCAACGTGGAAGGAAAAAATGAACATTTAAATTTTTAGTCACAAAAATGATCTTTTAGTCCCCAATTTTTTATTTTCCCAAGTGTAACAAGAGAATTTGGACCCCCAAAGTTGTCCAATTTGTCCTGAGTACTCCGATACCCCATATGTGGGCCGGGACCACTGTTTGGGCACATGGTAAGGCTCGGAAGGGAAGGAGGGCCGTTTGACTTTTTCAAACTAAAATTCACTAGAATTGAGATCGGACGCCATGTTGTGTTTGGCGAGCCCCTGATGTGCCTAAACAGTGGAAACCCCCCACAAGTGACCCCATTTTGGAAACTAGACCCCCTAAGGAATTTATCTAGATGTGTGGTGAGCAATTTGAACCCCAAAGTGTTTCACTAAAGTTTATAATGCCCGGGTGTGAAAAAAATTTTTTTCCACAAAAATGATATTTTAGTCCCCAATTTTTTATTTCCCCAAGGGTAACAGGAAAAATTGGACCCCAAAAGTTGTTGTCTAATTTGTCCAGAGTACACTGATACCCCACATGTGGGAGAAAACTACTGTTTGGGCACACGTCGGGGCTCAAAAGGGAAGTAGTGATGTTTTGGAATGCAGACTTTGATGTATAGGGATGCGGGCGTCATGTTCCATTTGCAGAGCCCCTGATGCACCTAAACAGTAAAAAAAAAATAAAATGTGACATCATTTTGGATACTAGACCCCCAAAGAACAAATCTAGATGTGCCCCTACTAATCTAATGTTTCCGGTAAAGTAAATTAGTAGTGCATGGAGGTGTGGTACAATTTGAAGCAATCCTTCATACACAGGCCAGGTTTTTCGGGGCAGGTGTCGTATTGATAAATGGTGTCCTTGCGTATTCCCTTTTTGTAACACACTCGGCACCTTTTTTGCGGCCTACCTTTTCTTCCAGTTGGTGAGACCACCCCCGGAAAATGCTGACCTGGTACAATACGATCACCTTCAGTTCTAGAAGTACTGGGGCCCGCTCCAGTTCCTGAAGTACTGGGACCCGCTCCTTCCGGAGTGCCAAACATCAGGGCCTTAACCACTGCCTTCTGGAACTGAAGGTATGACGTATCGGTGTGGCATGCACATCATGACAGCAGGAAAGTGTTAAGCATTGCCATTTGGATGATGTGCACGGCCAGCTTTTTATACCACACCTTGGCCTTCCTCAAAGCATTGTATGGTTGGAGGCGTTGATCGGAGAGATCAAAGCCCCCCATGTTTTTATTGTACCCCATTACACAAGTCTGTTTTGTTGACTTGTGTAGAGGTACCCCGTACAGTGCAGAGGGCACTGCCATCACCGTGTATGGTGGTCAAGAGAAGAAGATCCCTCTTGTCCTTGATCACCAGCAGGTGGTCGCTACATTGGGCTCTGCTCTCACCTTTTCTGAGCATCTGCCCAAGTAGTGTCTTCAGAAGGCCTCTCTGATTTCTGCAGACAGTACCGCAGTCTGCCGTACCTCGCACAGAGAGGGATTGATAGAGTGGGACACTGGTATAAAAGTTATCAGTGTAGAGGTGATAACCTTTATCCAGTAGTGGGTGCACCAAATCCCACACAATTTTCCCACTCACTGCCAGGAAAGGGGAACACTCAGGGGGTTCAATCCTGATGTCCTTCCCTTGGTAAACTCTAAACCTGTGGGTGTACCCTGAGGTACTCTCACACAGTTTGTAGAATTTGATTCTGTACCTGGCCCTCTTGCTGGGCAGGTATTGACGGAATCGCAGCCTTTACTTAAAATAAATCAAGGACTCATCCATGCAGATGTCCCTTTGGGGCATGTACACTTCAGCAAACATTTTGTTCAAGTGTTCGATGACCGGCCGAACTTTGAACAAACGGTCAAAATTGGGGTCATCTCGTGTAGGACACTGTGCATTATCAGTATAATGCAGGAATTTGTGGATGGCCTCAAAACGCATCTGGGCCATGACCATTCGGAACACTTGAGTGTTATATAAAATATCAACACTCCAATATTGCCGAAGTTCTGGCTTCTTCAGGATCCCCATATGAAGGACCAGGCCTCAAAACTGTGTCATTTCGACTGCGTCTACATGAGACCAGTTAGAAAATGATGAACGCGGGTTTTGTTCCAAAAATTGACGAGCGTACAAATTAGCTTACTCTACCATGAGGTTAACAAAATCCTCAGAGAAAAAGACTTTGAAAAAGTCTTTCTGTGAGGCAGGTGGTGTCAAACTTGATTCCTGATTGTGCCACAAAATCAGGAATCAGTGGCTCGTAATTTTCGGGGGGCGAGGTCCATATGGGGTGTGCTGGTTCAGCTGCGGGAATGGTGGGCGCTGCCTCATCTTCTGTCCTGGCGCGTCTGCGTGGCGGTGTCGCAGGACCCGAGGAGGAAGATGAGGAGGGGGAAGAAGATGAGGGTATCGCTATCAGTGTCGGAGGCAAGGAAATATGCCTCCTCCACTGAATAGCGCTGTTGGGACAAATTTGGTGAGGAGGACATTTTTTGTGTGAATATGGTGCTTTGTTTTACTTTAATGATAACTTTATGTGTGTGGGGGATAGTGATTGGTGTAAACTATTCTGAAAGAAAAAGCTGGGAGATCAAAATGCCTGTGAAAAAAGTCTAAAACAGTAGGCCCTAGCTCTGATAAGTGAACTGCGTGTGTCTCATCAAAATTCAGTGGCTGCTGGATGTGCACACAGGGGTGGGGAAAATAAAAGTATCTAAAACAGCCGGCACGAGCTCTGATAAGTGAACTGTTTCATTTATCAAAGTTCAGCGGCAGCTGTATGTGCGTACAGGGTGGCGCAAGGGGGGGTTGAAAAGGAAAAAGAAAACGACAGGCAAAAAATTTGGTGAGTGAACTGCGTCACTTATCAAATTTTGCGGCTGCGGGATGTGTGTACAGAGTTGGTGCAAAGGGGACTGAGAAAAAAAGCGACCACAAGTGTTGATCAATGAACTGTCACCAATCAACGCTCGGCGACTGCACAAAGGGGGGTGGAGAGGGGTAAAAAAAGAGTGGGAAGGGGGAATAGGGGCATTGGGGTGGATGAAAAGAGATTGAGCAGGGATCAATTAGGGTTGTAGTAAGGTGGGGGGTGAAAAAACTGAAAAACAGCAGGCACAAGCTCTGATTAGTGAACTGCGTCACTTATCAAAGTTTGGCTGCTGCGGGATGCGTGCGTGGAGTAGGCACAAAGAGGACTGAGAAAAAAGCAAGCACAAGTGTTGATCGGTGAACTGCGTCACCAATCAATGCTCAGCGGCTGCACAAAGGGGGGTGGAGGGGGGGTAAACAGGGAGAAGGGGGGGATGGGGGATCAGGGTGGATGAAAAGATCGGGCAGGGATCAGTTAGGGTTGTAGTCAGGTGGCACAAAGGGGGGTGAAAAAAAATGGAAAATGTGTGAAAAGAGGGGTGGAGGGGGTAAAAAAGGGGAAGGGGGGATGAAGATAGATTGGGAAGGGATCAGGTAACACAGTTGTAGGATTTTTCTTCTCTCTTCAGCCGGGATTTGTGGAGCTACAGGCTGCTGTGGCACCATAATACCCAGCACAGCAGGAGATCCAGCAGTAGGACCACTCTGTAGGGAATCCTCAGCTAGTGTGAGGACCCCTGCAGAGCAGTCATACAGGTCACTGGCAGCTCAGAGACAGGTCACAGAGCAGTCACACCGCTGCTGTGACCTGTCATTGGTGGGATCAAATGATTATATCTATTCCACCAATCCCTGCTGGCCCTGGTGATCATGGCAACTGCCTAGGATCGGAGCTCACAGCTCCGATTCCTAGGCAGGCCATGGCCAGGTCACCAGCAGGGCACAGAGCGATCATAGCGTGACCGTAGCTGTGCTCTGATTGACTCGATCGATGATATCGATTGCGCCAGCTAGCTCTTGCAGGCCCTGTTGGGCCTATCCTAGGCTCCGGCCTAGGATCGGTGCTATTACAGCACCGATGTGGGCTGGTACTGACAGGGCACAGCGGCCCCCCGATCGCGCCAATCCGGGGGCTTTTAGCCGGTGCCTGGCATTGCCAGGCACCAGCCTAGGATCGAGTACATTGGTACGCCGATCTTAGCCTGGGACATCATTGTTTCAGCCACTCTGATTGGCTGAAACAATGATAAAGGCTGCGATTGGCTGTTCAGAATTGAACAGCCAATCACAGCACTCTGGAGACCAGGGAGGCGGGATCGGAGCCCAGGAGGCGAACACCATTTTAATGCGACCACCGCGACTTACTCGCGGTATCGCATTAAAGGGCATGACGTACTATCCCATCCACGGTCATACGGGCCCAGGTACCATGGACGGGATAGTACGTCAGATGTCAGAAAGGGGTTAAGCTCAGTGGTACCAAATACTAATGAAATGTATGTAAACTTTTGACTTTGCAGTAAGTAATAAAAATGCCTTAAATCATTCTCTATCCCACTATTCTGGCATTTGGCAAAAATCATTATGGTAATCCTAATTGACCTAAAACGGGAAAGGTTTATTCTGATTTCATGTCAGATATTGAGAAAAACATGCATATTTGTCTTTTTATATAGTGTATGCAAACTTAAAGTTTCAACTGTATATACCAAACATTTTTACAAGGTGTGGCATGGCTAAGGGTTGCATAGTTGATGGGAGGTATGTGTCTCAGAGACGATTTATCTCTAATGTAAGCCCTAAGTAATTCACTATATTGCTAATGTATTGCAAGGACCTGTGGTGAGGTTACAGTCACGTGACCAGTCAGCTGCTGGGTTTGTGGGTGTGGCTATACTCATAATGTAGACTGCTCCTTAAACAGAGGGTTGTATGTGGGGAGGACAAGCCTCCAGTGTGTGCTGAGGCTCAAGGACTGAGCCAGAAGGAATGGACATTTATGTTTTTTTCCTCTTGATCTGAAGGCTGTTTTTTTGGTGATGTGCTCTTTTGGTTTATGAAGCATTAAACCCCATGAACTTTAAAGGAACTTGCCTCCTGATTGTCTCCCGCTGCACCTGAGCGAGTAGAATCCCTACAATTGGTGCTAGACGTGTGGGCAGCGTTCCCAGCAGAGACTTGAGACAGTTGCTGCATGTCCTGGGTCAAGTTTTCAGCGAGGCAGCATGCACTACCTGGAATAATGGAGGACCTGCTGAAACACCTGGTCCAGTCCCAGTCACAGCAACAGGAGACCAACAGGCTGTTGTCACAGCAGATCCAGCAGTGCCAGGAGGAGCAAAGGCAGCAGTTCCAGCAGAGCCAGCAGAAGCAATGGCAGCAGATGCAGCTTCTGGCAAACACCATCCAGGAGAGCAGGACGAGCGCCCCAACCCCAGGTCTGGCTGATGCCACCCACGTCGGGAAGGTGGTAAGATGCGCATTACAGAAAATGGCCCCTGAGGATGATGTTGAGGCCTTCCTGACTGTATTTGAGAGGGTAGCTGAGAGGGAAAAACTTCAGCCAGAGCAGTGGGCAGAGGTACTGGCCCCATACCTGACAGGGGAGCCCCAGAAGGCGTACTATGACTTGACGGTACAAGATGCCAAGGATGTTTCCCAAACTAAAAGTGGAAATCCTCGCACTTTTGGGGGTGACAATGACTATCAGGGAACAGCGAGTTAATCGCTGGGCCTATCACTGGGTCAAATCGCCGCGCTCCCAAATGTTCGACCTGTTGCACCTGGTCCAGAAATGGCTGCAGCCAGAGTAGTCTTTCCCTGCACAGATGGTAGAGCGAGTGGTGATGGATCGGTTTGTGCATTCCCTGCCGAGACCCTTACAGACTTGGGTTGCCCAGGGTGATCCCCAGAATGCCGATGAACTGGTCAGACTGGTCGAGAGATACCAGGGGATGGAAGGCTCCTTGGGGAAGCAGCCCATTCCGTATTGGGGGTCTCACCAGGGGGTGGAGTCCCAAAAAGGGGTGGGGCTTCCAAGGTCAAAAGGGGCGGAGGAGGCGGTGCCCAAGGTCCCCACGGGTGATATTTGCTGGAAGTGCCACGGGCCAGGACATATAGCTGCCCGTTCCCAGACCACAGAGCAGATGGACTGCAGCATGGGACGCCGTAGTTCATACTATGCATATCCAGTTGCAGTGTGAACTCGCCACCTAACGAGGGGCCACAAGCGTGTCCCGTGAAGGTGAACGGTCGAGCAGTAATGGTACTGCTAAACTCCGGGCACTTGGTGACCCTTGTATGGGCCAGTTTTCCTCTCAACCTACTCCCAGGTAAAAAGGTTGATGTTCAGTGCATACGCGGCGATGCCAAAAACTACCCTATGGCCAGGGTGAATATTGAAACGGCGCATGGCACCGAGTCCCATGAATTTCGCGTCGTTCAGGACTTGTTGCATCCTATAATTATAGGCCGAGATTTCTGTCTGTTTTGGGATCTGTGGGGTAAGGGTTCTGAGATTGCTAGCAAGAGTAGGGAACCAATGAACCCTAATAAGGTATCGCCACCATCAGAGGTAGATGGGTTTCCTTTATGTGTCCTTGTGGGGGATGAGGAGGAAGGGTCCCCTGTATCTGACATTCCGAAGTTAGGGGTGGCCGGTGAGAATTTTGGGACTGCCCAACATAGGGACCCAACACTGAGAGAAGCCTTCAACAATGTCACCGTCAATAATGGGGTTGCACAAGAGCCGGGAGCAGACACAAGGTTTCCCTATTTTATGATGAGTGGGGAGTTGTTATACCGGGTCACGAAAATAAGGGAGGAGTTGGTAGAACAGTTAATAGTACCAGGCCCCTATAGACAAAGTGTTTGACATGTCACATTCAGACATCTTGGGGGGACACCTGGGGGTGGAAAAAATGCAGGAACGGGTTGTGCAGAGGTTCTATTGGCCTGGATGTCACCAGGAGATAGGAAACTATTGCAGGTCCTGCCCGACATGTCAGTTAACTGCCCCCACATCTCACTTCTGGAACCCCCTTGTGCCATTGCCCATTATTGAGGTGCCATTTGAGAGAATTGCCATGGACTTGGTCAGTCCCTTAGTTAAATCAGACCAGGGCCATCAGTATATATTAGTCATTCTGGACTATGCCACACGCTATCCTGAGGCAATTCCCCTGATAAACTGCTCCGCAAAGAGTATAGCCCGTGAGCTGGTCCATGTATTTTCCTGGACGAGTTTGCCGAAGGAGATCCTGACCGACCAAGGAACACCTTTCATAAGCAAGGTGATGAGGGAGTTGTGCAAGGTTCTGCAGATCTCCCAGTTGAGGACTTCAGTGTACCATCCGCAGTCAGATGGCCTTGCTGAGAGATTTAACAAAACACTGAAGAGCATGCTAAGAAAAGTCATAGAGAAAGACGGCAGAGACTGGGATTGTCTCTTACCGTATCTGCTATTTTCTATCTGTGAAGTTCCCCAGGCTTCCACGGGGTTCTCGCCCTTTGAGCTTCTGTATGGCCAACATCCACGAGGTCTCCTAGATATAGCCAAGGAAACCTGGGAAGCCGAAGTCACACCCCACAGAAGCGGCATTGAGCATGTGGCACTGATGCAGCAGAGGATTGTGAAGGTGATGCCCATTGTTAAAGAACATCTCCGCCAGGCATAAGAGGCCAACCGGTCAGCAAGACTGAGGCAGTTCAGTCCGGGAGACCGAGTTCTCGTGCTAATTCCGACAGTGGAGAGTAAGTTCTTGGCCAAGTGGCAAGGGCCGTATGAGGTGGTGGAGAAGCTTGGTGAGGTAAATTATAAAATTCACCAACCCGGAAGACGAAAACCATACCAGGTTTACTATGTCAACCTCCGCAAGCCGTGGCAAGATAGAGAGCCAGTGGTAAATCCGTGTTTACTGGGCAACTTAGGTGAGGTTGGAGCGATGACCATAGCGGAAACACTATCAAAGGCCCAGAAACAACAGTGGCGGTAGTTACCCCATGAGAAACCGGGACCTTTTTTCAGAATTGCCGGGATGCATGAAGGTCATCGAGCACGAAGTTCTGATCGAGCCCCATGTGTGGGTGAAAGTGAAGCCTTATCGAATTCCTGAGGCCCGTCGAGAAGTAATCTCCAAGGAGGTGCAGCATATGTTGAAGCTCGGGGTCATTGAGGAATCCCAAGATCGGCTGGTCAAGCCCGATTGTCCTGGTCCCAAAACCTGATGGTGAATGGAGATTCTGCAATGATTACCGTAAGCTTTATGAGGTCTCCAAGTTCGACGCATACCCCATGCAACACGTTGATGAGCTCATCGAGAGACTTGGACCTGCCAGGTACATAACCACCTTGGATTTGACAAAGGGATATTGGCAGATCCCCATGGCACAGGAAGCCAAGGAGAAGACTGCATTTTCTACACCAGACGGGTGCTTCCAGTATGTCTGAATGCCGTTTGGCCTGCAGGGTGCTCCGGGGACCTTCCAGAGGGCTATGGATAGAATTCTTGCGCCTCATAAGCTATACGCTGCCGCGTACCTGGATGATATTGTCATTTTTACCCTGGACTGGGAGACTCATCTGGAAAAGGTCCAAGCAGTGTTTGATGCTCTAAGGGAGGCGGGGTTTATGATAAACCCAAGGAAGTGTGCCTTGGGCAAAGAGGAAGCCAAGTACCTGGATATGTAGTGGGACATGGCGAGGTCAAACCCCAAATCAATAAAGTGGAGGCAATTCAAACATGGCTGAGACCTCTGTCCAAAAAGCAAGTTAAATCCTTCCTGGGGATTGCGGGATATTACAAAAGATTCATCCCAAACTTCGCCATGATGGCGACGCCTCTAACTGATCTTCTAAAGGGGACAAAGTCTGTAATGGTCAGATGTTCCAAAGAGGCAGAGTCAGCCTTCCAAGAGATGAAAGGGGCTCTGTGTAAGCAACCCGTTCTGGTGGCCCCAGACTTTAAATGTGAATTTATCCTTCAGACAGATGCCTCAGATATCGGGGTAGGTGCAGTCCTTTCCCAGGAGATACGTGGGGAGGAGCATCCTGTTCTTTACTTGAGTAGGAAGTTGTCTTCTTGTGAAAGAAATTACTCAGTTGTAGAGAAGGAGTGTTTGGCCATAAAATGGGCATTAGATACCTTACGGTACTACCTGGTGGGACGGAAGGTTACGTTAATATCCGACCATGCCCCACTCAGATGGATGAGGGAAAAGGGTAAGAATGCTAGGGTCACCCGCTGGTTCCTAGCCCTACAAGACTTCAACTTCCATGTAGAGCATAGGGCCGGGAAGCTACATAGTAATGCCGATGCCCTCTCAAGAATCCCTTGTCTAGTAGGTGAAAGTGCCAAGCCCCACGGCTTTAGGCAGAGGGGGAGGTATGTGGTATGGCTAAGGGTTGCATAGTTGATGGGACGTATGTGTCTCAGAGACGACTTGTCTCTGTAATGTAAGCCCTAAGTAATTCACTATGTTGCTAATGTATTGCAAGGACCTGTGGTGAGGTCACAGTCACATGACCAGTCAGCTGCTGGGTTCATGGGTGTGGCTATACTCATAAAGTAGACTGCTCCTGAAACAGGGTTGTATGTGGGGAGGACAAGCCTCCTGTGTGTGCTGAGGCTCCAGGACTGAGCCAGAAGGAATGGACATTTGTTTTTTTTCCTCTTGAGCTGAAGGCTGTTTCTTTTGGTGATGTGCTCTTTTGGTTTATGAAGCAATAAGCCCCATGAACTTTAAAGGAACCTGCCTCCTGATTGTCTCCCACTGCACCTGAGCGAGTAGAATCCCTACAAAGGAGAACATAAAAAAATTACATGGATCTATTGTCGCCCTACTGACATTGCTCAATAATAAAGTACCAACGTCAAATTGTAAAATGTGCCATGTAGACATTATCAATAAGGATATATAGAGATTTATAAGGGTATGTTCACACTGGGTGTTTTTGCTGCTTTTTTTCTGCAGGAAAGAAGCTGTGGCAAGAACTCAGGCTTTGGTGCATTTTTGGTACTTTTTTTGTTGCGGTTTTGGTGTGGTTTTTTGGTGCATTTTTGGGCTAACTTGTGTCTCTTTGTGCATAGTGCCCATATGACTTTTCTGCAGAAAAAACACTGCAAATAATGATACCTGCGTTTTTGCAGTGTTTTTTCAACACCCATTCAAGCCAATGGGTGAAAAATGCTGCAAAAACGCTGCAAGAAGTGACATTCTCTTTGTCCAAAAAAGCAGCAAAGCACAAAATCTTGATGAAGCAAAAAGCCAATGTGTGTGCAGGAGATTTCTGAAATCTCAGTCTTTGCTGGTGCTGTAAAAAGCAGCTGAAAATTAGCATTAAAAAAGCAGCAAAAATGCCCAGTGTGAACATATCCTTAGAACAAATTGCTAATACTTACATAATTGGCAGACTACCTAGAGGTACACTGTTAATAATTATATTTTATCTTTTGCACAGTTCCCCATGCTACAGTGCTTCTAAAATTGATTCCGCTAAAGAGCAATCTGCAGGTATAGCTCCATGTAGAAGTGGTAACCCTGCTCAAGAAGTGGGTGCAACACCACATTTCACACTACTTTCCTTAGCCTACATTACTACCACAATATTTTCACTGTCTCTGAGGAAGGGAATATTTTGGGGGTTCACTACTGGTGTCCTGTTCTTTGTGTACTGGGGGTACTCTTAGCTTATGCATTTTAATGTCATACCGTGGCCTCCTACTATTTGATGAAATATGAGTATAGCATTTTTTTTCAAAACCATATGTCATGTCGTAACATTTTTGCTGGCCCACAATGTTATTCATGTATTTTGTAGCCTTTCACAATTGAGGCCCCATGTACGGTAATTTAAATAGGGAAAAGTCCTAAGACAATAGCCAGTGACCACACCTATACATTGTTACACAGAACAGATCACAGTAGTCAGCTACCTCCAACTGAGTTCCTGGCGATTGAAGAAATTTCCTTTATGTCATGTCATAGCAGCATGAGAGCTTTGAACTGGCAATAAGTTAAAGGATGCACTAAGCCAAATCTTCTGGACCAACACCCCATCGTGAATGTGCAGCTTTTTAAATATCTTGTGTAACATGAAAATATTGCTTTGCCTTGGAAACTAATAGTAGATACTGAGCTCCAACACTCACATGTAGTGACGTGAATAAATATTATACAAGACTGAGCAATAGAGTTGAGCGATACCATCCGATACTTCAAAGTATCGTATCGGATGGTATCGGCCGATCTTTAAAAAAAGTATCGGTATCGCCGATTCCGATACCGGAAGTCCCATTCAAGTCTATGGGACTTCCGGTATCGGAATAAGAAAAACCCTTTCCTGCCCTTGTACAGCCTCTCTGGGGTCTGTACGGGCCTTTCGGGGGGCTGTGCCGGCCTGCCAGGGGGTCTGTGCAGGCTCCGGTGGTCTGTGCCGGCCTGCCGGTGGTCTGTGCAGGCTCCGGGGGGCTGTGCCGGCCTGCCGGGGGGCTGTGCCGGCCTGCCGGGGGGCTGTGCCGGCCTGCCGGGGGGCTGTGCAGGCTCCGGGGGGCTGTGCCGGCCTGCCGGGGGGCTGTGCAGGCTCCGGGGGGCTGTGCCGGCCTGCCGGGGGGCTGTGCCGGCCTGCCAGGGGGTCTGTGCAGGCTCCGGTGGTCTGTGCCGGCCTGCCGGTGGTCTGTGCAGGCTCCGGGGGGCTGTGCCGGCCTGCCGGGGGGCTGTGCCGGCCTGCCGGGGGGCTGTGCCGGCCTGCCGGTGGTCTGTGCAGGCTCCGGGGGTCTGTGCAGGCATCGTCCGATGGGACTACAAGTCCCATCTGGCGATGCCTGCTACCATGACAGTGATTGACACATTAGCCAATGATGGGACAGTAGTAGTCCCATCATCCGGCTAATGTGTTAAATGTAAAAAAAAAAAAAAAAAAAAAATTACATGCTACATTCATACTACATACTACATACATGCTACATTCATACTACATGCAACATACATACTACATATATACTACATGCATGCTACATATATACTACATGCATGCTACATACATACTACATGATACATACTACATATATACTACATGCATGCTACATACATACTACATATATACTACATGCATGCTACATACATACTACATGCTACATGCATGCTACATACATACTACATACATGCTACATATATACTACATACATACTACATATATACTACATGCATGCTACATATATACTACATGCATGCTACATACATACTACATATATACTACATGCATGCTACATACATACTACATGCATGCTACATATATACTACATACATGCTACATATATACTACATACATACTACATATATACTACATGCATGCTACATATATACTACATGCATGCTACATACATACTACATGATACATACTACATATATACTACATGCATGCTACATACATACTACATATATACTACATGCATGCTACATACATACTACATGCTACATGCATGCTACATACATACTACATACATGCTACATATATACTACATACATACTACATATATACTACATGCATGCTACATATATACTACATGCATGCTACATACATACTACATATATACTACATGCATGCTACATATATACTACATGCATGCTACATACATACTACATATATACTACATGCATGCTACATACATACTACATGCATGCTACATATATACTACATACATGCTACATATATACTACATACATACTACATATATACTACATGCATGCTACATACATACTACATATATACTACATGCATGCTACATACATACTACATGCTACATGCATGCTACATACATACTACATACATGCTACATATATACTACATACATACTACATATATACTACATACATACCACATACATACTACATGCATGCTACATATATACTACATGCATGCTACATACATACTACATATATACTACATGCATGCTACATACATACTACATGCTACATGCATGCTACATACATACTACATGCTACATACATACCACATATATACTACATACATACAATACATTCATACAATACATACATAGACATACAGTACATATAACATAGAGTAACATACTTACCAATACTTGTCACATTGTTCCCCGAAGCCATTGTCGTCTACGGAATAAATATTAACATAACAAACCACAAAAATACTCACCCACGATCCGAAGCAGTCCACGAGTGTGTCCCACGACGATCTTGGGTAGAGAACGGCAGCATCAGCTGATGCTGCCGTTCTCTACGGGCTGCAGGAATCCAATGACGGAAGGTAGGTATCCTTCCGCACTGTATTCCTCCGCCACTTAAAAAAAAAAAAAGTCCCTAGTCTCACTTTATGCCATTGCTGTGTGGGAATTTCCCACACAGCAATGGCATAAAGTGAGACTAGGGACTTTTTTTTTTTTTAAGTGGCGGAGGAATACAGTGCGGAAGGATACCTACCTTCCGTCATTGGATTCCTGCAGCCCGTAGAGAACGGCAGCATCATCTGATGCTGCCGTTCTCTACCCAAGATCGTCGTGGGACACACTCGTGGACTGCTTCGGATCGTGGGTGAGTATTTTTGTGGTTTGTTATGTTAATATTTATTCCGGAAAGACAATGGCTTCGGGGAACAATGTGACAAGTATTGGTAAGTATGTTACTCTATGTTATATGTACTGTATGTCTATGTATGTATTGTATGAATGTATTGTATGTATGTAGTATATATGTGGTATGTATGTAGCATGTAGTATGTATGTAGTATGTATGTAGCATGCATGTAGCATGTAGTATGTATGTAGCATGCATGTAGTATATATGTAGTATGTATGTAGCATGCATGTAGTATATATGTAGCATGCATGTAGTATGTATGTGGTATGTATGTAGCATGTAGTATATATGTAGCATGCATGTAGTATGTATGTAGTATGTATGTAGTATGTATGTAGCATGCAGTATGTATGTAGTATGTATGTAGTATATATGTAGCATGCATGTAGTATGTATGTAGTATGTATGTAGTATGTATGTAGTATATATGTAGTATGTATGTAGCATGTAGTATGTATGTAGTATTTTTTTTTTTTTTTTTTTTTTTTTTTTTTTTTTAACATTTAACACATTAGCCGGATGATGGGACTACTACTGTCCCATCATTGGCTAATGTGTCAATCACTGTCATGGTAGCAGGCATCGCCCGATGGGACTTGTAGTCCCATCGGACGATGCTTGCACAGACCTCCGGACATCAGCACAGCCCCCCGGCAGGCCGGCACAGCCCCCCGGCAGGCCGGTACAGACCCCCACAGGGTGCACAGCCCCCCGGCAGGCCGGCACAGCCCCCCGGCAGGCCGGCAGAGACCCCGGGCAGTCCACACAGCCCCCCGGCAGGCCGGCACAGCCCCCCGGCAGGCCGGCAGAGACCCCCGGAAGGCCCGAAATGACGGCGCATCATGATGCGCACACACCGCGCATCATGATGACGTCAGGCCGTCAATCAACTGAACTTCCGATTCCGATGCCGAATTCCGATATTGAAAAAATATCGGAAGTCGGTATCGGAATTCCGATACAGCAAGTATCGGCCGATACCCGATACTTGCGGTATCGGAATGCTCAACACTACTGAGCAATGTTTTGAAAATCAAAAAAGATTGAGAGCTTTTGGGAAAAATAAAGGAGGTAGAGCTTTCAATTCTTCTAGAGATGAGTGAATTGATTTGGTGAAAATCATACTTTGTCTAATTTAATAACTCAGCAAATTCAAACAATTTATAATTTCCTTTGCACAACTTACCTATAACGGCTGCCACCATTTTACACATTGTAGAAGATTTAATTAGCCAGAAAAGGCTTACATGATCTTCGATGTGGCCAGGCATTCCAATTATGCATTGCAGCCATTACATGATAAAGAACAGCCAATCAGGAAGGACTATCGTTGCCTGTACAAAAGCTGGAGCAGTGAATGTAGCAGCCATTTTGTGGTGAATCTGAATAGTGAAAGAAGATCATAGCTCACAGCTTAGTTATAGAAATATGGATTGAAAAATACAGTATAAAACAAAGAATAAATTACACAGGGTGTGACTGTACAGCAGTGAAGATTAGTGTTTGAGGTATTGGCTGTTGGTTACCATCTATTTACTTACAGTCAGGGCCAGGACGAGGGGTAGGCAGCCACCAAGGGTGCACCTTGGGAGCAAAAAAAAGATACAGTAAGATAGTCCGGCTGTGGGGGAGGGAGCAGCGCCGGTGGAAGAGCAGGTCACAGGAGGCAGAAGCAAGCGCTGGGGCCAACTATTAGAGAGAATGAATATTCACTGCTCCCTACACCCATAATGCCGACGACGAGAGGTGAGCGAGTCTATCGTATTGGAGAAATACATTTTCATTAATACGGGGCACACGTGTTAGCCGCAGCCGCCAGCTCCTCCAGCGGTTGGGCAAACACGTGTGTGCGCTATAAGAAAAATGAATATTCACTGCTCCCCACACCCATAATCTCGGGTGTGGGGAGTAGTGAATATTCTGTCAACTGACGTTAAGAGTGTGGCGGCGCATGGCAGTGATGTCAAGCGCTTCTTACATAATGATGTCAACTGCCAGCATTAGAACAACGCCGCAAAGGAGCAGAAGGAAGGTGAGTAGAATTGTTTTTTTGTGTGTGCGGTGTGATGGGGGTTGTGTATACCAGGATGGGGCTATATATATACCTGGATGATGGGGCCATAAATATCAGGATGTGGGGCATATATACCATGATGGAGGGGCCATATATACCAGGATGGGGGCTTTTATACCAGGATTGGAGGGGACATATATACCAGTCAGGATGGGGGGCCATATATACTAACCAGGATGGGTGGAGATATATACCAGCCCAACAGAGGGCAGCTAGAGCAAGAGAAACTAATGAAGTAACTGAAACACATAGAACATCTAATGCTGCACGACAATGAGCAACATGCAATGCACAAAGTGATACACAAATTTCACAAAGACTCGACGACGGCAAGTTACATTTGCCGCTAGAGGGCTTCTTAATCAAATTGATGAGACACGTATTGAAGAGCACTATGCTGGCGAACTGACATTTCAATGTCGGTTCTGCCAATCTAAAAATTTCAAGGACGAAAAGGCGCAGGACAAAACATTCCATTCCTGCTGCAAGTGAGGGTGCATCCAATTACGTCCCATTCGTATGGATGATCAATTAGTCAAGTTGAAAGGAGAGCATCACCACTCCAATAACTTTATGGCTAATATAAGGCAATACAATAGCTTTCTTGCTTTGGCATCAATGGGAGCACAAGTAGTGCCACCTCCTGGCATGGTACATACTGTTTTGCTTTCGAATTCATGGACAATTTTACCCCATAACTGCCCCACTGCATCCCACTGTGGGTAGTACTCCCAAGTATGCCCAGATTTATATCTTGGACAGTGAAGAAGCATTAAGTATAAGAAGTCAAGCAAATAAAAAGTGCCTCCCAGCAGTGCTGTCATCTCTTGGAGAGAAAATGAAAGCAATTAACCCACTTGCAAGAGCCTTCACAATGATGAGGGAATTTGAAAGAGGATTGCTGAATTAGAAACTTGTGATCCACTCGAAATAACAATGTCAATTATAAATTACTACAATGATGACCAGAGGCGCTACAATGCACCAAGGGGCAATGAAGTAGCTATTTATCAAAATGCATTGGGTGAACCCCCATTTAATAGGGACATTGGTTTTCTCTTTTCAGGTGAACACTAAACAGTTCAAATCAGCTTTCTTCACAGATAGTGTGATGCAATAACATATCACTTCTATTCCCATATGGGGACAGTGGATGGACAATAAATTTGACAACTCCAATTGCCCTAAGGCTATGTGCACACGGTGCGGATTCTGCTGCGGATCCGCAGCGTTTCAGGAGCTGCGGGTCCGCAGCAGATTTAGGTGCATTGTACAGTACCATTGTTTTTAATAGTAAACTGAAAAACGCTGTGCACATGCTGCAGATTTTTCCGCATGGATTTGCTGCGGGTTCAAATCTGCAGCATGTCAATTCTTTGTGCGGATTCCGCTGCGGTTTCACACCTTCTCCATTGTAGAGGTTTTTTGACCTGAGATTTTACCTGTGGATTTTTACAAATCCCTCGGAAAAATCCGCAGGACCAAAATCTACGTGTGCACATAGCCTAAGTGTGCAACATCAAGGAATTGGTGACATTGATCTACCATCCATTTACTGTCAACTGTGCGTACAAAGAAGTCTTTTATTAAGATTTTTAACAATTGTAAAGGCCCAAAATTTTGTACACACAAGCGGGACTAACTCCTAGCCGCGGTCTACGGACCAAACATTGGGCATGGGCAGGGCTTTGGGGGCAGATCCCAAGTGCGCTCAACCATGTGAAATAGCTTACGCTCAGGAACATTGAGAGATAGTGTAGGAGAGCGAGCCCCTGCTGTGTAACCGGGCCGGAACCAAGGGGACCGTCACCAAGGTTCCTAGGGGGTTTGTTTCCAGGGGACATGATTAGAGGACAGACCAGAGGAGCTTCTAGAAAGTGGGGCGGATATAAAAGGAGAACAGGGAACCAGCAGAGGGCACTCGACGGAGAGAGACAGAAGGTGCAGGAAGCAGGAATCTAAGTGGCGCTGGAGAGCTAGAGAAAGTCAACGGCTGCCTGGGAGACAGGACGAAGGCTCACCTGACTCAAGGGGAGGATGGCACCGAGCAGAGCGAGGGAGTGACCTGACACCCGCGACTTTGCTCCAGAGAGACCCGTAACTGCCATAGCCCCACTCCAGCCCGCGCCTGTGGCCTGCCCATTGCCAGCCGCGGCCGCGACTGCCCGACTCCAGCCCGCGGCTGCGGCCTGCCCACTGCTAACCGTGGCCTCCACTGCCTTACTCCTGCCTGCGGCTGCAGCCTGCCCGTTGCCAACCGCGGCTGCCACTGCCCGACTCAAGCCCGCGGCTGCGGCCTGCCTGCTGCCAACCACGGCCGCCACTGCCCTGATCCACACCCTGGTTGCGGCCCAGACGCTGCACCCTGCGGCAGCCACTGCCCTGTCCCAGACCCCGGATGCGGCCTAGATGTTCAGGGTTGCGGCTGCCACCGCCTCGCATCCGTAAGGGAGCTCCATGCTAAAGAACCCTCCCGGGGCCTGTTTTGCCCCCCCCTGCATCCAGGCATAGGAACTCCAGAAGTCTACGACAGCGCCTCGTCAGCTGGGCCCAGCGGCTGAGACACCGAACGGACACCTCCCGGACAACACCTCTGCAGGACGTCAGAGAAGGATAAGTGACACTCTGTTGTTAGCCAGTTATAATTCAGGACTTGTAGTTGGCCACACCGCGGCCATACAGTTACTGGCTCCGGCCGGGTAGTTGATATTGTGTTGCTTGTGTGTATTATTGTTTAAATCCCTGCGAGGAAAACTATTGTCAGCAAACTAGTTATACATATAACACCTATATAAAGGTTAAGTTTAAGCTTGTGCCGTCTCCGTCTCGTCACTGCAGTACCTGCGAGTACCACAATAGCGCTATCGGTTAGCTCTACCCATTCATTTCCTTTAGGAATAGAGCTATGGTATAGCTCTATCGTGCACTTTCTTCATGGATAGCGCTATACACAAGGTAGGAGTGGCAGTAGAGGTACACCAGGTATTTATGGTTGCTGTTAGTCTACACACATGTCAGTCTGGTGCATGGTTACACCCCATTGTGATGTCAGTCTGATGCGTGGTTACACCCCATTGCGTGGTTCGTAAGCTCAGCATGTGCCCGAAGGGCGCACAATCACTCATATACTATAAGGGGCTTATTTAAGTCATAATATGGACAGATATTTTTTTATTCAGGATCATTTTAATAACACTGTTATTTTTAACCCTTTTACTCCCAAGGGTGGTTTGCTCGTTAATGACTGGGCCAATTTTTACAATTCTGACCACTGTCCCTTTATGAGGTAATAACTCTGGAACGCTTCCATGGATCCCAGTGATTCTGACATTGTTTTTCTCGTGACATATTGTGCTTCATGTTAGTGGTAAAATTTAATTCATATAACTTGCATTTATTTGTGAAAAAAAAGGAAATTTGACGAAAATGTTTGAAAAGTTCGCAATTTTCCAACTTTGAATTTTTATGCCCTTAAATCACAGAGATATGGCACACAAAAAACTTAAAAAGTAATGTTTCCCACATGTTTACTTTACATCAGCACAATTTGAACCCAAATTTTTTTTAGGAAGTTGTAAGGATTAAAAGATGACCGGCGATTTCTCATTTTTACAATACCATTTTCTTTTAGGGACCACATCACATTTGAAATCACTTTGAGGGGTCTATATGATAGAACATACCCAAAAGTGATACCATTCTAAAAACTGCACTCCTGATGGTACTCAAAACCACATTCAAGAAATTCATTAACCCTTCAGGTGCTTCACAGGAATTTTTTGAATGTTTAAAAAAGATGAACATTTAACTTTTTTTTCACAAAAAAAATAATTCGGGTCCAATTCTTTTTATTTTACCAAGGGTAACAGGAGAAATTGCACTGCAAAAGTTATTGTGCAATTTGTCCTGAGCATGTTGATACCTGATATGTGGGGGGGAACCACTGTTTCGGCACATGGCAGAGCTCAAAAGGGAAGGCGCGCCGTTTGACTTTTTCAACGCAGAATTGGCTTGACGCCATATCGCATTTGGAGAGCCCCTGATGTGCCTAAACAGTGGAAACCCCCCACAAATGACACCATTTTGGAAACTAGACCCCCCCAAGGAAGTTATCTAGATGTGTGCTGAGCACTTTGAACCCCCAAGTGCTTCCCAGAAGTTTATAACGCCCGGGCATGAAAATAAAAAATCATATTTTTTCCATAAAAATGATATTTTTGCCCCCAATTTTTTATTTTTCCGAGTGTAACAGGAGAAATTGGACCCCAAAAGTTGTGCAATTTGTTCTGAGTAGGCTGATACCCCATATGTGAGGGTAAAGCACTGATTGGGCAAATGGCAGAGCTTAGAAGGGAAGGAGCACCGTTTGACTTTTTCAACACAGAATTGGCTGGAATTGAGATCAGATGCCATGTTGCGTTTGGAGAGCCCCTGATGTGCCTAAACAGTGGAAACCCCCATATTCTAACTCCAATCCTAACCCCAACAAACCCCTAACACTAGCTCTAACCTTAGCCCTAATGGTAAAATGGAAATACATTTTTTTTATTTTATCACTAAGAGAGTGATAAAGGGAGGTTTGATTTACTATTTATGGTGGGGTTTTTATGTTTCACAGCTGTCACACGCTAAAAGATGCTTTTTATTGTAAAAATAGTTTTTGCATCACCACATTTTGAGAGCTATAATTTTTCCATATTTTGACCCACAGAGTCTTGTGAGGTTTTATTTTTTGCGGGACGAGTTGACGTTTTTATTGGTACCATTTTCGGGCACGTGACCTTTTTAGTCCGATTTTTGGGACACAGAATGAAAAAAAAAAAATCGGCATTTCATGAATTTCTTTTGGGGGGCATTTACACCGTTCCACGTTTGGTAAAATTGATAAAGCAGTTTTATTCTTCGGGTCAGTACAATTACCTCATTTATATCTTTTTTATGTTTTGGCGCTATAATTTTTTTGCATCACTTTATTCTGTGAGCTATAACTTTTTTATTTTTTTGCCGATGATGCTGTATAGCAGCTCGTTTTTTGCGGGACAAGATGATGTTTTCAGCAGTACCATGGTTATTTATATCCTTTTTGATCGCACATTATTGCACTTTTTGTTCAGCGGTACGATGATAAAGCATTGTTTTTTGGTTTGTTTTTTCTTTTTTGTAATGGGTTCACTAAAGGGGTTAACTAGTTGGACAGTTTTATAGGGCAGGTCGTTACGGATGCGGCAATACTAAATATGTGTACTTTTATTGTGTTTTTTTATTTACAAAAAAGAATTTATTAGGGAATATTTTTTTTTTCAATTTAGGAATTTTTAAAAAAATATTTTTACACTTGATCTTTTTTATGTTCAGTCTATTTTATTAAGCATTTTACAAACAGAGAATATATTATATGCAAACAGATAATATATAGAATCATAGAAAATATCTAGTATTCAAAAATGAGAATACAAACTTCTATCAGCAAGTCAAACATACCATGGTAGAAAATAACAGTAAACCATATGGCGAACGCCAACAAGGTATTCAAGAGAGGAAGTATTCTCTATATTATGCAGAGGAAAGACATAGGATAAAAAAATGCGGGAAAGAAAGACAAGGGAAGAGGGGGGGAGAAAAAAAAGGGGTTATTCATAAAGAGGTCCTTAAAATCATATTAATGTGCACATTCCTATGTAACTGAAAAAGTCAGCTGAACAAATTATGGAAATCAGGTGAGTCCTGAAACAAAATCCATCCACTCCAAATCCTTCTAAATTTATCGTTTGTACCATTGCAGTCTGCAGACAGTTCCTCCATTCTACACAGATTGACCATTTCCTTATACCAGTCTAATATGTCAAGGGGGTTTGTAAGTTTCCAAAACCGTGGTATTACCATCTGTGCTGCTGTTAGACAAAACCAAAGAATATCTCTCCTGTCAATTTTACCTTCAATAGGGACTCAGAAGAGCTATTTGAGGGGACCTTGCTACACGGTTTCCCGTGATTCGTTGATAATTGTCGAAAACCTCCCAGAATGGCTTGATCTTAGAGCATTGCCACCAAATGTGAATCAGAGCCCACCTCCCTCTTGCATCTCCAACAAACCCCTGAAACTGCTGGATATATTGCATGTAGTTTAGAAGGATAATGATACCATCTCATAAGTATTTTACAGTTCTTCTCTTGTGCAATCCCAGCGCTAGCAAGTTTATGTGTGAAGAGAAACCCCCTTTCCCATTCCTCAGGAGACAAGCTTATCCCCAAGTCTCTCTCCCACACCTGGTGAAATATTAACTTCTCCGCTTCACCCTCTCTGCTTAATCCCCCATAAATCACAGATATAGCATGTGGCGGCTTATTTTCCTCTACGAACAATTTCTCAAAAAGGTGAAGTTTGAAATTGAAATGTTATCCAAATTATGTCACAAGGATTGTAATTGCAAGTATTCAAACCACCTCATTTGGAAACAGCCTGTATAGAGACAAAAGAAGGCAACTCCCCATTTTCTAGCATCTGAAACAATTGGGTATCCTCCACTGCCCTCCGACCGAGAAAAGATCCGCGCAAGTATCCATGGAGAAAGGATGGATTGAAAAACAACGATGTAAGTGGGCTAATATTCCTATCTGGGAACCCCTTCTTTCTCAGAGTGTGCCATATTTTAAGTGTGTCTCTAGTTAAATTACAATTGACAATAGTCAATGACTCCCCAGAACACCACGGCAGATGTCTTAAAGGGACATCGAAACCCTCCTGTTCCACCCCCACCCATTATTTAGCATCAGCCCGAAAGTGCCAGTCTAGAATCCTAAGTAAAGTAGTAGCCTGAAAATACCTCTTAAAATTGGGAAGACCAGCACCACCTATAGATTTAGGTCGAGAAAGGGTCTGTATGCTTATGCGAGGTTTGAGTTTACCCCCAAATGAATTTGGTTAAAGCTGATCGTAATTTACAGAAGAAACCATGAGAGGGGGAAATTGTTATAGTTTGGAATATATATAAGAAACGGGGTAAAACGTCCATTTTGACAGCATTCATCCTTCCAAACCAGGATAGTTTAAATTTACTATAATTCGATAGGTCTCTGTATGTTCTGCTTAATAAAGTTTGATAGCTAAGCTGGAACAATTTATTAGGCTCAGAAGGGACTACGACCCCTAGATATTTCAATGACTCTCCTTGCCATTTAAAAGGAAATTTATTCATGATTTGAAGGACCTCATTCTGAGAAAGGGATATATTTAAGGCTTTTGATTTGGAATAATTGACTTTAAAATTACTAAGTGAACCAAACCTATCAAATTCCTTTAAAATCATTGGAAACGATATTTGTGGTTACGATATATAAAGGAGTAAATCATCTGCATACAGAGCTGTTTTATAAGAGTTAGGTCCTATCATGTATCCATGAATATTGATATTAGTTCTGATAGCGTTGGCTAGGTGTTCCATTACCACTACGTAAAGTTTAGGAGAAAAAATGGGCAGCCCTGTCTGGTTCCATTGTTGATCGTAAATGGGCTGGATAATGAACCATTTATTCTAACCCACGCTGTTGGACCATTATATAAGGCTAAGATTTTCTGTAGAAAGTGAGGACCTCGACCTATCTGTCTCAAGGCTTCCTCCATAAACCCCCAATGGACTATCGAAAGCCTTCTCTGCGTCTACAGATAAAAGACCTAGTGGTGTGGAGCTAGTTTTTGCCTTGGAGATGATAAGTAATGTCTTACTAGTATTATCCCGGGCTTCTCGTCCTTTGACGAATCCTACCTGATCGTTATTGACTAGGGAAGGAAGTAAAGGGGCTAGCCTCTCAGCTAAAATTTTTTAAAATAATTTAATGTCTATGTTTAAGAGAAAAATCGGCCTAAAGTTGGCAATTATCGAAGGCTCTTTACCTGGCTTAGGGAGCACACTAATGTGTGCTTCTAGAGACTGGGGAACAAATCCAGTACTTTCATCAATAGCATTGAAAGTTTTTGCCATTATTGGAGAGAGTTGTTCCCTAAAGTTTTTATAAAACGCCGGTGTGAATCCGTCTGGAGCAGGGCATTTACCCGACGGAGAGGACCGTATTGCCAAATCGATCTTCTCTATTGAAATCTCCTCTATTGAAATCTCCTCCTCTAAAGCGTTCAGAGCTGAACTACTCAACATAGGTAGGGATGTTTCCTGAATGTATTCTTTTATCTTATAGGAGAGGGGGCATATCTGCGAATTGGTTCTTAATGTTGTATAAATTCTTATAGTAAGACTGAAAGAGATCCACAATTTCTTTTGGGTTGTGTGTATCCCTGCCATTTTGCTTTTTAACAAACAGAATAAGTGTAGCCGACGCACATGGATGGAGTAGTATGGATAATGGTCTCCCGCATTTGTCCGATAGGTCATAGAAAAAACGTTTAGATTTTTCCATGGATTGAAAATATTTTTTATCTAAAATTTCTCTTAATTCATTTCTTTTTTTTGTCAAGTCAGCAAGCGTGGAAGCAGATAGAGTTTGTGTGAAATTTCAAGGGAATGAATTTGCTGTAATAATTCATCCAATTTGAGCTCTCTCTCTTTAACCTAGAACCATGCTTTATCAGAATCCCTCTCATAACGCATTTCAAAGTCTCCCATTGCAAGGGAGCTGAAGTTTGGTCAGAGGCATGTATTTGGATAAAGGAGTCAATAGACTCTTTCAGCTCTGAAGCACATAAAATATCCTTGATAAGGTTATCATTCAATCTCCAAGTCCAAGAACGTTGGACCAGAGATGGCAGAGATAAGGACAGAAAAATCGGAGCGTGGTCCGACCACAGAATGTCTCCGATTGTGGCCTTGGGTTGCCAGGACAAAGCATGGTGGCTCAAGAGAAAGAGGTCGATGCGGCTACAAGAATTATGTATATGAGAATAATATGTGTAATCCTTCCCCCGAGGATTCATTATCCGCCAAACATCTGTCAGTCGGAGGGCATGACGAACCCTTTTAAGAGAATGCAGCTGTCTCGCCGAAACAGTTTTCCTCCCAGAAGAAGAGTCTACCTTTGGGTTCATTGTAAAATTGAAATCTCCACCTGCGATCAGTGTACCTTCTGCGAAATTAGAAAGTGAGGTTAGGAATGCACGGTATGCTGGAATCTGGCCCTTATTAGGAAGATACTAGTTAGCAATTGTGTATATTGAGTCTGTAATTTTTATCTTGAGAAAGATATATCTACCTTGTATGTCTACAAGTGTATCAATAAGAGAAAATGCTAATGACTTATGGACTGCAATGGAGACACCTTTGGACTTTGATTCAGGAGATTTTTTTTTTATCTTTATTTTATTGTCCCGGGGGGGACATCACTGTAAAGTTTCAGATCACTGATCTGACACTTTGCAGTGCACTGTGTCAGATCAGCGATCTGACAGGCACTGAGGAAGCCACCTCCCTGCAGGACCTGGCTGACACCTGGCCGCGATTAGCGGCGCTCCCCCTGTGAGTGCCACTGATCGCATTGACATACTATCCCATCCCCGTTCATACGGGCCCGGGTACCGTGGATGGGATAGTACGTCAGATGTCAGGGGTTAAAGGGCACTGTGTGGAATGTACTGCAGAGGACCTGAGAAAAGAGAATCTGGATAGAGAAGCTGTGGAAGTGAAAAGTCGTCATGGCTTCTGGACAAGATAGAGACAAAAAAAGAAAGAAGACTCAATCAGAGAAGAGGTCACCCATAAGGTACCTGGATGTATGTAAATGTTTTCTGTTGATACTGACTACGTCTCATCAGTACTGTTGTTCCTGTATGCTCCACAGTGTGATAAAAACTGATAACTCCTAGCATCTCCTTACCATTGATAAGGACACACTGGGAGTTGTAGGTTCATGACACACAAATGTATATGAGCCTGACTTAGAAGGAGTCAGCTAGTCAGTTATTAATCACATGATGTCATAGACTTAATGAAAAAGGGAAGTATCTGGGTAGAAAGGCAAAATAAGCAATTGTAAGTACACAGTGCTATTTAATATGATGATTGCAATATATTAAAAGGTATATCCAAAAGATATATCCAGGAATTTCTGAAAAATAAAAAATGTGCTTAAGCACTAACATGCAGGTAATTGCTAACTATGTGCCTTTTGCGCTGGCCGTTCTTCCCTGACACAGCGCAGTCACAGACACTCCTGCTGGTGATTCCGCTGCCTCTGCTGACATGTTGACAAAGCGATGGATTCTTTTCCGCTCTGCTCTGTTAGCAGGGCGGGACTTCCGACGTCATTCTGATAGCCGGATTCCCGCTGCCTAACTGTCCCTCCAGAGCCGAGCAGAAAAGAATGAACCACTCTGTTGACATAACATTAGTAGAGGTAGCTGAATCTCCAGGCAGGAGCAGTTTTTGACCTCTCTGTGCTGGGGAAGAACGGCGCCTGGCACAACAGGCAGGTAAGTAGCAACTAGCTGCCTGCTAGTGCTTAGGCACATTTTTTGTTTTTCAGAACGTCCCGGATATTCCCCTTAGTCCACATTCACACTTTGATTATTTTGTCAGTATTTTACCTCAGTATGTGTAAGCAAAAACCAGAAGTGGGTGATAAATACTGTAGTGGTGACATGTTTCTATTACACTTTTCCTCTGATTGTTCCACTTTTGGTTTTGGCTTACAAATTGTGCTGTCCCATCTAAAGTTATGATTATATGCTTTATATAGATTGTGTTATTTTTCATGCTGTGTAGTCTTCCATTTGGTCTGCTGCCACCTGCTGTCCTTTTTCTGTATAGCAGACTGCAGCTAATTATTTCTTGTACATGCCTTCCACTTCCTGGTTAAGGTCACTGCTTCTCTTCCTGTTAGCTGCCATTATTAGTTTCATTTTCTCTTGGGAGAGACTTGCCTGTACGGGCTGTGAAAGGCATCAGTTTTTTGACCACACACTTGGTTGCTCAGGCCTCTTTCACTCTTCAGTTTTTTGCATCAGTCACAATCCGCCAAAAGGACGGATGGCGGATCCGTTGTAGTACTGATGACAACGGATGTCACCCGTCCGTTTTTTTTGACGGATCCGACAAATGAAGAATTTTAAAGGAATCGCAGCCTGGAAAAGGAGAGAGAGAGAGAGAGAAACAAACGTTGCAAGCTCCGTTTTGAAATCTTTGAGGATGGTGACGGACAGGAACTTTTGGCGGATCCGCAAAAAAAACCGGATGCAACGGACGGCAATCCGTCACAATCCGCCAATAATGGAAGTCAATGGGGGAAAAAAAACGGATCCTCAAAAGAAAATTGCGGATCTGTTTTTTTCAAAACCTGGCGGATTGTGACTGATTGTAAAAAACTGAAGTGTGAAAGAGGCCTCACACAACTTGCTGAATCATCTTGCTGTACCACCTGGATTGTTACATCTGCATTTCTGGAGAAGTACTGCATTACCAATCATATGCTGTATGTCCAGATTTCCAATAAACAAGTCTGGACTTCACAATATCTGGTGTGTATCATCTCTCCGGACGCTTGAACAGCAAAACAGCGACAATGATCCTGTCTGCTCTGCATTGAGGAAACGGAAGGTAGGAATCTCTCCCAGCCCCAATCAACTGCACCTCCATTCGCCTCATGTGGGGAAAGAACAGTCAAAAAACTGCCTTGAAGCCTGGCAAAAAAATCACCCTTATATCCTAACCCGCCTGCCCGCTCACATTCTGCAGCCCTGCTCTGCTAAGAAACTGCAGTGTCACCCCAGACCGCGTTGTGCATAGAGACTGTCTGTATATTATACAACATTGCTGCAGATTGTTGGATTGAAAAACCTCACAATTCTCTAAAAACACATTGGGGATCTTGTCAGGACATCGTAACCAAGCTGCACTGCGATTTCCAGCCCCCAATTCAAAAGTTCAGTTTCTTAAAGAGACAGTGCACCTTAAATCAAAAAGGCCGAAAAAGACCCTGCACAGTCTCCCACTGCTGAAACAGAGCAAATACCCGATACTGTCCCATTATGAAGAGGGGGAAACAGAGCCAGCTTCAGAAACGGACCAAGACTCACGACCAAGACACTCTGTCAAACCAACCATAAAGGTCATCAAAAACTATCACAGTACAAAGGATGAGTTTAATGACAACCTGGATGACCTATGGGAATGAGTCACCTCCCTCATGTCAAGCATCCAACGCCACAAAAATTATGCAGCGAGTCTACAGGACACTATAAAACGGCTAGACACGGCCCACGGAAGATACAAGAGACTTCCGCAAGGTACATTGCCTTCTAAAAGACTCTAATATTGATGAAGCCTCATCAGAATTAAGCAAAGTGGATTCCACAGAAAGAAAAAGGGACACCGCTGTGCAAGACGCCAAAGATAAAGCAGAGCTCCGTATTGCTTATCTGCAAGAAGCTGGATCTCACAGGTCAGGCTCATCCAGACACTCTGCTCGGTCATACAAATCATCCTGCTCAAGAACTTCAGCCCTCAGCAACAGAATCCTAGAGGCCCATTTAAACGCAGAGCGATCCAAATTAAGACGCTCCTACACAGAAAAGAAAGCAGAAGCAGAGGCAGAAGCCAAGAAAGCAGAAGCAGAGGCAGAAAGCAGAGGCGGAGGCAGAAGCCAAGAAAGTGGAGGAAGAAGCCAAGAAAGCAGAGGCAGAAGCCAAGAAAGCGAAAGCAGAGGCCCAAGCAAAGATCCTTCAAACAGAAGCAGAGGCTCGGGCAAAGATTCTTCAAACAGAAATGGAGGAAGAAATCGCGCTAGCCAAAGTAAAAATACTTGAGCAAGCATTTAAACAAAACCTCGACCCGATTTGCCTACCACCGATTGGAAGAAGAGGACCCAGCTGTCCGTACCAGTGATTATGTGCAGAAATAGATATCTGCAGCACACACCTTCTCCAGCGATGTTCAACCCAACAATGTGGAAACGTCCAAGTCAGCCCAATTTACGGTGCCAGAGTTACCTACAGCATCTACAGAGACCCAAGACCAACGCCATAATGCGTCCCCTCAGGTGCAGCAATCACCACAAGATGACCACAAGATGCACTCCAGTCCATCTCCACAGTTCAAGCCGCAGTTATCGAAACCTCCAGAGGTTAAACCACAGCTCAACCCTCCAGCAACATCATTCTACCAGGGAACAATTCACCCTTCCACGCCACACAGCTTATACGCCCGAGAGGCAACACAAGCTGACATGGTAACAAGGAGTGAAGGATCGGATACGACTGAGTTAGCCAGGTTTATGGTGAGCAGAGATCTAATCGGCACCAGCCTCTCAAAGTTTGACGACTGTGCAGAGAACTACAGAGCCTGGAAAGCAACCTTCAAGGCCACCATTGCTGACCTCAATCTATCTGCAGAACAGGAGCTCGACCTCATGGTAAAATGGTTGGGTCCTGACTCCACAAACCGTATCAAGAGTCTTCGGACCATCTATGTGGGGCAAGCTGAAGCAGGTCTCGCTGCTGCCTGGCTGAGACTCGAAAGAACATATGGCAGCACTGAAGCCATACAAAAATCCTTATTCAAGCGACTGCAGAATGTTCCTAGGATCAACCTTAAGGAAGACCACAAGCTTCTGGACTTAAGCGATCTGCTTATGGAACTGGAACTCACAAAAGGAGACCCTCGTCTGTCTGGATTATGCTACCTGGACACTGCCCATGGGGTGAACCCAATCGTCTCAAAGCTGCCGCATAGTCTGCAAGAGATGTGGGCAGTATGCGTTATCAGGTACAAAAGGTCACATGATGTCAACTTTCCTCCGTTCGATCAGTTCTGCAAGTTTGTCGACGAACAGGCCCAAATGAGGAACGACCCTAGCCTAGACTTCCTGGAGTCTAACACTACAGCTCCAGCAACACCGTCATCAAGGTATGAAAACGTCTCACATAGACGCAAGAACTTGAGGAGCAGTATAAGTGTCAGAAAGACTAACCTGCCACCACCTGCAGTAACTGCCGATAAACAGTACACTATTCCATCGAGAGATAAGTCTTTCAATCGTGAGTGTCCCATTCACAAAAAACCACACTCATTGAACAAATGTAGAGGCTTCAGGTCCAAAACCATGCAGGAGCGCAAGAAAATCCTCAGTGAACTTGGAGTATGTTTCAAGTGCTGCGCCTCGTTAGAACACATGGCCATCGACTGTAAATCTGCCATAAAGTGTGAAGAGTGTCATAGTGACAAACACCCATCAGCTTTGTATCCAACCTCAGCTACCAGCGATCCAGCAGTCGCAGTTACCTCTAGTCCGGCTACAAGCCATGGCGGGGAGCCACAGAATAACGCCAATTCTACCATGGCCGTCTCCTGCTCATGCTCAGAGGTATGTGCAAAGAGCCAAAGTGATAAATGCTGTGCCAGGATATGCCTAATCAAAGTTTATCCAGAAGGGCAAGCAGAGAAGGCAGTAAAAATGTATGCCATCATTGACAATCAGAGCAAACGATCCCTGGCTGGACCTAAGTTCTTTGAAGCCTTTGGAATCAAGGGACCAGCAACGCCCTATACTCTGAACACTTGCTCAGGCCGCATAGAGACTAGCGGCAGGAGGGCACAAGGTTTCATTGCTTCTCCTGTCAACGGAGGCATAGAAATACCCTTACCTACGCTAATCGAATGCGATCAAATAACCAGCCAATGGAATGAGATTCCTACCCCAGAAGCTGTGTTCCACCAACCACACCTAAGGCACCTAGTCAGCGTTATCCCACCTATGGACTCAGATGCTGAAATCCTACTTCTGCTCGGCAGAGACAATTTAAGGATACATAAGGTCCGCCAACAGTGCAATGGTCCCGACTATGCCCCCTACGCACAGAGACTCGAGTCAGGGTGGGTAATCATAGAAAATGTGTGCTTGGACCGATCAAGAGTCGATTCCTTTAAGACTTATGTACGCAGAGACGGACGAGCTACTCTCTGCAAACCATGCCCTCATCACTACGAGGTGAAAGAGAAGCCTCCAGATCCAGTACAGCTGCCTGATGTCATTCCTTCTCCCTATGCAGATGACTTGGGAAGATCAGTATTTCATACAACTAAGGATGACAACAAAGTAGCCCTGTCAATGGAAGACAAGGAATTTGTCAGGATAATGGACAGTGAGTTCCTTAAGGACGAGACCAATCACTGGGTTTTTCCCTTACCCTTCCGAGCTACCAGGGTAAGACTCCCGAACAATCGTGAACAAGCCTTGTACAGATTCAACTCTCTCCAACGCACACTTAGCAACAAACCGGAGATGAAAGAACACATTGTCACCTTCATGAGCAAGATATTCCGGAATAACCATGTGGAGCCAGCGCCTCCCTTAAAGGAAAACGAGGAGTGCTGGTACCTACCCTCATTCAGAGTATATCACCCACAGAAACCTAAGCAAATTAGAGTTGTCTTTGATTCAAGCACCAAACATCAAGGCGTATCTCTCAACGATGTCCTCCTCACGGGTCCTAATCTTACAAACAACGTAGGAGTGTTGATGAGGTTTCGGAAAGAGCCCATGCCATCATCGCCGACATTGAACAGATGTTCCACTGTTTCACAGTCGGAGAGGACCATAGGAATTTCCTCAGGTTCCTGTGGTACAAGGACAATGACCCCAGCAAAGAGATGGTGGAGTATCGCATGAGGGTGCACGTATTCGGGAACAGCCCTTCCCAGCAGTGGCCACCTATGGCCTTTGGAGAACCGCACAAGAAGGAGAGACCGAATGTGGAACAGATGCCAGAGACTTTATAGAGAAAGACTTCTATGTAGATGGACTAAAATCTCTACCCACAGAAGCGGCTATTGATCTACTCAAGGGGACCCAAGGTATGCTGTACAAAGCTAAGCTTAGATTGCACAAAATTGCTTCAAACAGCCTGGCTGTCATGAGAGCCTTTGATTCAAGTGACCACACACCAGGATTCAAGGACATAGACCTGGGACCAGACTGTCCACCTGTGCAGAGAAGCTTAGGCTTGAGGTGGAACCTGTCAGTCGACACCTTCAGTTTCCAAATCAACTGTGCAGACAAGCCATTCACTAAACGTGGTGTCCTGTCAGTGGTGAATAGCTTATACGACCCACTGGGGTCGTGGCACCAATTACCATACAAGGTAAATCCCTTCTGAGACAGCTTTCCGAAACCGTCAAGGACTGGGATGCCCCACTCCCTCCTGAGAAGGAACCAAAATGGGAAGCCTGGAAGCAGTCTGTGTGCCTTGGATGAGATCCACATACCGAGATGCTATGCCAGAACCTCACTTGCTGCTAGCACTAGGAAGGAACTCCATGTGTTCTCGGATGCATCCACGGAGGCCATTGCAGCAGTTGCCTATCTGATGGTGACAGGACCCGACAATCAAGATCACGTTGGGTTCGTCTTCGGCAAGGCTAGGTTGGCTCCCAAGCCTGACCACACTATTCCCAGGCTTGAACTCTGTGCAACCGTGCTTGCAGTAGAACTCGGAGACTTTATACAGCACGAGCTGGACACCAACATAGATGACGTGCAATACTACAGTGACAGTAAGGTTGTCTTAGGTTACATCTACAACCAAACAAGGCGCTTCTACGTGTATGTCAGTAACCGCATCGAGAGAATAAGGAGGTCTTCCAAGCCTGAACAATGGCACTATATCCCATCTGAACTTAATCCAGCTGACCATGCCACGAGACCTATGTCTATAAGGTCCTTTGTTAACTCTTCTTGGCTTTCAGGTCCTAAGCTTCTGTTGGAACAGAAGAGAAGTGAACGTGTCCAGGAAGTCTTCAGCATCCAGGATCCGGATGGCAATCCAGAAGTCCGCTCCGAGGTCAGTGCCTTGGCGGCAAGCACTAAACCAACCTCCAGCCTCGGTTGTCAGCGCTTCAAATACTTCTCCAATGAGATGAAACTTCTTAAGACTGTAGCAAGGTTAGTCCACATTGCGAGATCTTATCTCAGCTCACTTGGAGACAAATACTGTCACGACTGGCACGTTTGCCAGTAGGATGAACCACGAACAGAACACTGCCCTACTACTTCGTCCATTGGATTACTGTTGAGTCGGAGACAGTTTGGCCTAGTGCAGCTTCTCCGATCCGAAGATGGGAACCATTGGATTGTCTCAGGAACTGACTGTCATCTGCCTCGTTTTGAAGTTATTATTGCATGCATATTCATGTTTCTTTTTTAGGTTATTGAACTTTAAAGAAAAACAAAAAAAAATTATATAGTGAAATCCCTTACGGAATTTCAGACGGGGAGTGTGCTGTCCCATCTAAAGTTATGATTATATGCTTTATATAGATTGCGTTATTTTTCATGCTGTGTAGTCTTGCATTTGGTCTGCTGCCACTTGCTGTCCTTTTTCTGTATAGCAGACTGCAGCTAATTATTTTCTGTACATGCCTTCCACTTCCTGGTTAAGGTCACTGCTTCTCTTCCTGTTAGCTGCCATTATTAGTTTCATTTTCTCTTGGGAGAGACTTGCCTGTACCGACTGTGAAAGGCATCAGTTTTTTGACCACACACTTGGTTGCTCACACAACTTGCTGAATCTTCTTGCTCTACCACCTGGATTGTTACATCTGCAATTCTGGAGAAGTATTGCATTACCAATCATATGCTGTATGTCCAGATTTCCAATAAACAAGTCTGGACTTCACAATATCTGGTGTTTATCATCTCTCCAGACGCATGAACAGCAAAACAGCAACAATGGTCCTGTCTGCTCTGCATTGAGGAAACGGAAGGTAGGAATCTCTCCCAGCCCCAATCAACTACACCTCCATTCGCCTCATGTGGGGACAGAACACAAATACTGATGTAAAATACTGACAAAATAATCAGAGGTTAAAGAGCTTGGAAAGGGTTGTATACAGACCTAGCACACCTTAGAGTGTTACACATGTCTTTTCGGGGCAATTGGAGGCTTTGCGATGCTTTCAATTTGCTGCAAATCAAATTTATTTTAAAAATTTTGCAAAAGAGAAAAATATGATTTTAAAAAGATTTGCTTATCTCTGGTTTCAATGTTTGGTTGCCATATGGAGGAGAAACGTATATATGGACATAGACCTGTATGCCTGTGCTTGACCAGCTGATAGAAATATACCAATGGTGCTAAAATGGATGACTGAAAGTAGCTTCATGTACTAAAGGCACATGCAATCTATTGAAATGCTGGAAGCATTTACTGTGTAAAGCTGCATTAAGCTTTCACGTATGATAAATTTGGTTTAAGTATCAAGGGTCCTTTTTACTAAGGCCCTCTTTACATTTCAGTGTTTCTGCTACATGTGAGGCCATTATTTACACTTACAGGAGACATTTGCAACTGCAAATTCATTATAATCTATGGGGCTGAGCACATTCTCTTGTGTTCAAACGGACCGCGTGTCCATGTAGCCCACACATAGACATGTCCATTTTTTCTTCCAACAGCACGAATGACAAAACAGACTTCAAAGGGATGACATAATGTGTGACATCCACGTGACATGTATCAGAATAGAAATTACAAATGCTTAGGTGTTAAAGATGTACAAAGATAGAGATAGATAAATAGATAGATATGGGGTAGACAGATGGTTAGCTAGATATCCATGAGATCTACAGTGGGTGCGGAAAGTATTCATACCCCTTTAAATTTTTCACTCTCACTGCAGCCATTTGGTAATTTCAAAAACGTTCATTTTTTTTCTCATTAGTGTACACTCTGCACCCCATCTTGCCTGAAAAAAAACAAATGTAGAAATTTTTGCAAATTTATTAAAAAAAAAAACTGAAATATCACATGGTCATAAGTATTCAGTACCATTTCACCCCCCCAAATGCAGCACCATGTGCAGCACCATGTCATCCCCTGATGTGCAGCACCATGTCACCCCCCATATGCAGCACCATGTCACCCCCCATGTCCTGCACCATGTCACCCCCCATGTCCTGCACCATGTCAACCCCCATGCGCAGCACCATGTCACCCCCTTGTGCAGCACCATGTCACCCACATATGCAGCACCATGTGCAGCACCATGTTGTCACCCCATGTGTGCAGCAGCATGTTGTCACCCCATGTGTGAAGCACCATGTTGCCACCCCCATAGCTCCCCATGCCCACCCAAATGGCCCATACACATAAGGAAAAAAACACCACATACTCACCTTGTCCCATTCCCTGGCACTGTGCTTCTCTCCCTGCGTCTCATTTCATCGCGTCAGCTGTTTCACATGCTGATTGTTGGTGGAAGTGGCCAGAGGCCCCTCCTCCACCAAAGAAGTCAGCAGAGCCACGGCACACATGGAAAAAGCGAGCGGGCATCGTGCGGCCCGTGAACATCTGATTTCCTGCCCCGTGGCTGCCTCAGTCCGCGGGCCAGACTGAGACAGCCAGAGGGCCGGAGGTAGCCCACGGGCCGCACTTTGCCCAGGTTTTCCCTATGGAATTAATCTAGGGGTGAGCATTTTAAACCCACAGGTAATTCACTAAAATGTTGCTTTAGGCCCACGTTTTAATCTACAAAATATCTAATAGAAAACAGACCATAAAATGTGTTACGTTATTTCGCAAAAATACACCAATGCCTGACATGTAGTCAGAAACTTCTTTTCAGACACAATGCAAAGCTCTGAAAAGAAGGAGCACCATATTAAATTGCAGATTTTGAGAGAGACATTGTGGTTGTCCTGTCATATTAGCAATGTCCCTTAGGTTCTCCCTGCTAAAGCTAACGTAGTCTGGACTCCGCCATGGAGACGCACTCGAGGTCACCATATATAAGCCAGTGCCAGAAAAATTGCTCCATCATCTGTAGTGACTGGGAGTGAGATGGTTGCGAGAATGCCCATGCTTGGGGTCACCTTGAAGGAGGGAGATTATTATTCTCTCCAGTTGCTGCTCGGTTCCTGAGAAACAAGGACATAACCTGAAGTAAATTTTACAGGCCTCCCTGAAAACAACAAACTTGTCACACCCCCCAGAGAACCTGTCACGTAAATCGATCTTGGGCTCCACTAAGGGTTGCCTGGGAGTCATTCTCCAAAGCTGATGTGTTAGGGTGCTGCAAAATGACAGTGCGTAGATCTGCCACCTCCAGGCTGAGCTGCTGAAGTTGACCTGTCAGAGCAGAGATAGGCTCCATAATGGATCAAAAAATGGTTTTGGTCAGAGTTAATATCACGACCCTGTTGCTGGGTGTCCCAGGACTAGCGCTAGAAGAGCCCTAGCTCGCTTTGTTCCCTGGATTACTTCTGATGGTGAAGATGCAGAGGCCACCTACCTTGCCTTAGCTCCTGAATCTGCCCTCAGTCTCTACCCTTCCCCCACCCAGGGAAAAGAGGAGTAGTAGTGTAACATAATACACCAACCAGACTAACAAAGAATATGAACAGGGGTAAAGAAAAATTCCAAACATACAAAAATACTCACACATATAATGGAAGAATGCATCGGGGAGTGGAGGATGGGGTTTAACCAAAGTAGGAGAATAAAGGGAAATATCACACACTCAATCTAGCAACAGTCACAGATAAACCCACCAAAAGCTTTTTCCTGTAATAACCAACAACAATGTCCAGTCATGCAACATAAGCTAACTCTGACAATGAGTGCTAGCCAGGGCCCAGTTTATATGGGAGATGGGAGTGGCTAACAGTGCACAGCTGAGAGCCTAAACGCACTAAAAACTCAGAGTAGATTAACCCCTGCATTGCTAAAAGAAATTTACACCGTTTATGAAGAGGAATATTTGAAATCAGATGCTGCAGTCTTCTGGCTCCTCTGTGTCGTGGTTAACCTGTGACAGCACTAGTTGGTTTTTGGAGCACAGCTTTTCCTAGAATAGTTTGCAGACTCTATTTGCAGAGCCCCCAAGTGCCAGAAAAACAGAAACCCTCTCTCAAGTGACCACATTTTGGAAATTAACTCCCTCTAGATATTTGAGTACGGGTGTAGTGATAATTTTGATTCCATGGGTGTTTTCCAGAAATAAGCAGCTGTGAATGTTGCAGCGTAAAAATTACAAATATGCCAGCTTACTGCCCAGTACACTGTTCAAGCCTGTTGTAATGACACCAATGGGGTCACAAGCGCTGCCTAGAGGGTACTATCAGCAGGCACATGATCGAGCGCAGGAAGTGCAGGAACAAGGCACGCTGTATGCAAGGTGCTGAGACTAAGCAGTAAGCACAGGACCTGGCACTGAGCAGTCACATGACCAGGGGGAGGAATCACCGTGCATGAGTGCAGAGAAGGCAACTGAGTGCACGGAGTGCAGGGCACAGACAGTAAGCGTGGTCAAGGAAAGCCGAGGATCAAAAGCCAGGCAAGAGCGTAGAACCTAGGGATAAGACAAAGAGTAAACGGAGACAAGCCAAGGGGTCAGATAAAAAGGAGGGACTGGGCAGTACAAAGCAGGATACAATGGCAAAAAAGTCAGGGGATGACCTGGGTTATACTCAGCAAACCTCACACACACAGAGGCACAACGTTTACGGACGAGTAACCTGGGTTAACAACCACAAACTGAGTATATGGAAGTATCACCGTCACAAAATCCAGGAACTGCCAACATTTAATAGCCACCCCAGAACCAAAGAGGCAAACTAAAATTAACCCTGACCTGACCAGGATGGAGGTGGAACCATCCTGTCCAGAGTCATGACAGCTTTAAACTAAATGGTAGTGTTAACATCTGGAAACTACCTGCAGGTTAGACACACTGTGATGCCCTAAATGGATGGGGGCATTTGGATTTAGGAGCACAGCTTTCATTGAATTTCATTTGGGAGAGCCATGTTGCATTTCTAGAGCCTTTGTTCTACCAGTAAAATAGGAACTCCCTTTATTTCCGTTGACAGATAATGTAGAGGTGGGCCGAGCTGGGGGGTGGTCCCTCTCTTACCGCGCAGAGATGTAACAGAGACACGATGGAGGTAAATGTCGGGTACAATAGGTCCAAGCTTTATTCTCTGGCCGCCCACTTGAAGGCCTCCGCAGTACACCGGACTTGAATGCAATACACTTTACTTCGTTTACTTGTAGACCCTCCGTTTCCAGAGCCGCTTCCTGCACACCGTACTTCACACTGGGGACGTGTATGTATACACCGTCCCCTCTTCACTCATTGACACTCCTGTCAGGTCCATCACTGTGGCCGCCCTAGGCCTGTAACCAACAGTACTTTTACCGAACAGTAGTCTCTCTCAGTACGGTATGCTTTACCTCGATGCCTCGTCTATTCTGCGGTACATTCCTGTCAGGACCACCCCCCCTGACGTTCTCTCTCCTCAGTCCCCCTGGTTTGGTTTTCCTCAGAGTGCCCAGACTGTCGTAGTCCTCCTGTCACTTGAGCTCCCCCTGGGGACTGGAACTTTCTGGAACCCTCCCTCAGTATTTATATCTCTCCTGTCACTGTAACTCCGCCCCCCATGACTAACAGTTTCTAAAGCCCTAAGCTGATGTCAAGTCCTTTGCTCACACTCCTCCCTGCCATCTAATGGTCAACCCAAGGTACTGCATGTCCACTACACTTTCCTAGCTGTTTCCCCACTGTAGTAACTGACACCTGTCTAAACTGTGCAAACCTATCTTTCTCTATTCTGACACGTCCGTCCGTCAAGTCACCTTCCCTACAATAACAAACATTAATGAGGACTTGTTTTTGGTGGACTGAGCTGAAGTTTTTATTGGTGCTATTTTGGGATTCATAACATTGTGGATCACTTTTAAAGCTCAGTTCACATTTATCCTGTGCTGTACTCTGACCACGTACATCGGAGATTACATCTAAATCTCTGAAATACATGATTGCGATGGAACCCTCGACTGATCCATTCACCATAATAAATCAAACAATGTTATTCTGAACTCTGTGGCCTCTGTTTAGAGGTGTCCATCTTCTCAGAGGTGCAGAAACTGTGGTCCACTGTGCTTTTGTGCACGCCAAAAAAGATGGGACACTGCCAGATCAGTGACAAGATGAGGTCCAAAGTGACTCCATCTGTTTCTTCACAGTGAATGTTCCATCAGGGTTTTGTCTAAATATTGTATTTCTGAGATTTCAACAGAAATCCTGATGGAATTTCTCAGCGTAGATCACTTTATAAATGTAAACAGAGCCTTATTGTGATCTTTGGAAGGCAGAATGATTAAGTCAACAGCAGTTCAAGCGTTGCTTTTATTTCTACACTGTTGACTGTGTGGTATGATTGATAAAACACTTTTATTCCTTGCTGTAAAAGTACCAAATTTGTAAAGTTTTGTTTTTATTTTGCTACATTTGCACCCTAAGATCAGTTTTATAAAAAAAAAAATTTGTATCACTCCATATTTGGAACGCTACAACTTTAATAATTTTCCATTGACAAGGCTGAATTGGGGTTTTGTTTTTGCGGAACATGAAGATGCTTTTAAGGATACCACTGTTATTTACTGTAAATACAACTTTAACAACTTTTTAGTCTCATTTTTTCATTATTTTGTGCTGCAGTATGAAAAGAAATAGTCACAGGTAGTTCTTGTTTGGAATCGATAGAAAGATAAATTCGCAAGAGATAGCATGATACTTCTGTCAGCATGCTGTGAGCCTCGCACTCATAAGTTTTCTAGTAACTTTCAAAAGGGGAGTACATTCCCTTGCTCTGCCCACCCAGTGAGGTCAGCCAGGAGAAAGTTGTCATTTGCCCCGGGTGCAGCTAGGAAGTTGTGTTGATGGACCCTTTTCCTTCTGGGAAGGCGCCCCTCCCCCCTCCACACGGCATGCCATGGACTCATAAGTAAGTTCTTATTTTAATCCATTTTATTTTGTAATTGCCTGTATATATTTTATCTTGTCTTGTTTGTAACATCTTTTATATTTTTTTTAAACACTGCCTATATTTTCTGGAGTAAATCTATAAAATTTACGAGTTTTGTTTTCCTTGCTCTATAGCGTATCGCCACGTTCCCCGAATTAAAATTTACGCTACCTTTTGGGTTGGCTACTGAACTAATATTGATGTTAAAATAAATGGAGAAGCTGGGGCCAGTAAAGTGTTCTTGGGTATTGAGGAGACCATGGCAGTGACGGAACGGAGGTTTTATGTGTCTATTTCCTGCTTGAGACTGGGGATATACATGCTGCCCTCTCTGCAGGGTGCCGAATAGCCAGTACACGGCAAGTCAGCCTTTCTGGTGACTACTTATCCGAGGTGTAGTTCCCTGACTGACCCGAGGGTAAGAGGGGCGTCAGAGAGCTGCAAGTTCCAAACCATAACTGAAGGTGGAAACAAAAGTTGTGGGTGGTTATATGACCCACGACCACTAATAAATAGTAAATTTGTGACAATTGGTGGGATATAATAAATCCCTGACAACTGGGGGGCAACCTCACACCCCCAGTTCATGACCTGACTGATGAAAACACAATTCAGATTTCTACTAGTGTCCAGTCCTTGTGTTGCTTGGCTCAAACAAATCTATTGTTCTTGCTTGCAATCCTCAGTATTGGCTTCTTTGCAGCAATTCAACCTCAAAGGCCTTCTTTGCACAGTCTCCTCTTGGCAGATCATGTTGATATATGAATACTACTTGATGTTTGTGCATCATTTATGAGGGCTGTTATCTGAGCTGCTGTAAATTTTCAGTTTCTGGGGTTGATACCTTTATGGAACTTATCCTCTGCAGCAGAGACTATTGTTCCTACATTCTGGGAGCTGTGCTCATGAGAGCCAGTGTCACCATAGGGATTGAGGATTTGGTTTTCATAACAGCATATGAGGATGCCTTCATTGTTCTCGCAGTCTTCTGGATTGACTGACCTTCATGTCTTAAAATAATGATGGCCTGTCATTTCTCTTTACTCTAGTCGATTTGTTCATGCTATATTCTATGCTTTTGAACATGTATAAAATCATATAACCCCCTGTAAACTTAGCTTCAAAGTTTAATCAAACATGAACACATTCATTTTAGCTGTGACTATGTTTATTTTCATCTGTAGAGTTGCTGTATTTTGTCATTGGCAGAGTGCTGCTATAAACAATAGGCTTTTCAGTTCCCGGTAAACAGAAGTTAAAGTTGACTTCCAAACTCTGATCACCACTTTTTGTGTAGCCCTATAGGTGGTCTTTTGTTTATTTGACATGGTTGGAATTACAATACATTGTGTATGAAAACCACACTGTATTACTTTCAATCTTTTAAGATTTGATCCAAAACAATATGTTGTGTGCAATGAAACATTTGTAGCCACATGAAGTTTTACCTCTCTGCTGTCAATTTAATTTGTATGTTTGGATGAAGATCTAAGTTCATTGCATTGATTTGGATCAGCTGCTGTCATGTTGGATCTCAGACAAGGATACATTTTTATAGTTCTGCCTTTTCATCTCACTTTCATACTACTAAAAGATTCTTAAATTAGTTAAAAGATTGTATGCAGTAACAGCGTTTGTCTAAGGGCTCAGGGTCAAACTGCAGCTCAGTGTCTGAGCTTTTTATATAAAGACCAATCTCATCCTCTAAGATCGCAAAAAGGTTTACTCAAAATTTACTTTGGGCATGGCTTTTCTGAGCCACACGATAAAAAAGAAATTCCAATTTTAGTCAATTTTTTCAGTCTAATGAGCAAAATATATATAAGATGGCTAAAGCAGAATAAATATTTTTTGGGGTAAACCGGATTCTTAACCCCTTCCTGACATTTTCAGTATATATACTATGGAGGGAAGGACAATAAAGTATTCATTGAAGTGCCAATAAAGTATATTTACATCATGGTGATCATGCGGGTGATCGCCGCCGAGTGTTCAGCTTACATGACAGCTGACATCCGACTCTCTCTTCCAGGAGCAGTGTGGGCACCGCTCCCAGCTGTTTAGTCCCTTAAATGATGTTATCAATATCAATCGCAGCATCTGATCAGCGCTTCTGCGACGTTATCGGGAGGACCCAATCGTTTTCATGGTGATGCGAGGTCATCATTACAACATCCGGGTCACCAGGCTCTAGCAAGCTTGTTAGACCATGCACAGAGCATGGTCTAACAAGCTTGCGTCTGAGTAGTCTGACAGTTATAATGCATTACAATCTAATATATAAAGCTCAAAGTGTGTATGTATGTATGTATGTATGTATGTATGTGTATATGTATGTGTGTATGTCCGGGATAGGCATCCGCACCGTCGCAGCTACAGCCACAAAATTTGGCACAGTCGCACGTCTGGACCCCGAGAGCGTCCTAAGCTATGTTGTGAGGCGAAATTTTAACCTTGCGCGTTCCAATTCACCAAACAATTTTGCCCCTATCTACATACTGGGGAAAAAGTGTGTGCACGTCAAGCCCCGCCCCTGATTATGATGTCATAATGCCCCTATCTACATACTGGGGAAATAGTGTGTGCGTATCAAGCCCCGCCCCTCATTATGATGTCACAATGGTTGCCATGGCGACGCTGATGTCATCATAGGTTGCAAGCCCCGCCGCTCATTATGATGTCATAATGGTTGACTATGGAATGGAGGATGGGTATATGGGCACTGGACTATGGGATGGTGGATATGTATGATGGGTATATGGGCACGGGACTATGGGATGGAGGATATGTATGATGGGTATATGGGCATGGGACTATAAGATGAAGGATGTGTGATGGGTATATGGGCACGGGACTATGGGATGGCAGATATGTTTATACGCACGGTACTATGGGATGGAGGATGTGTGATGGGTGTATGGGCACTGGACTATGGGATGGAGGATATGTATGATGGGTATATGGGCACAGGACTATGGGATGGCGGATATGTATGATGGGTATATGGGCACGGGACTATGGGATGGAGGATATGTATGATGGATATATGGGCATGGGACTATGAGATGAAGGATGTGTGGGTATATGGGCACTCGACTATGGGATGGCGAATATGTATGATGGGTATATGGGCATGGGACTATGGGATGGAGGATATGTATGATGGGTATATGGGCATGGGACTATGGGATGGAGGATATGTATGATGGGTATATGGGCACGGGCCTATGGGATGGCGGATATGTATATAGGCACGGGACTATGGGATGGAGGATGTGTGATGGGTATATGGGCACTGGACTATGGGATGGAGGATATGTATGATGGGTATATGGGCACGGGACTATGGGATGGCGGATATGTATGATGGTTATATGGGCATGGGACTATGGGATGGAGGATATGTATGATGGGTATATGGGCATGGGACTATGGGATGGAGGATATGTATGATGGGTATATGGGCACGGGCCTATGGGATGGAGGATGTGTGATGGGTATATGGGCACGGGACTATGGGATGGCGGATATGTATATGGGCACGGGACTATGGGATGGAGGATGTGTGATGGGTATATGGGCACTGGACTATGGGATGGAGGATATGTATGACGGGTATATGGGCACGGGACTATGGGATGGCGGATATGTATGATGGTTATATGGGCACGGGACTATGGGACGGAGGATATGTATGATGGGTATATGGGCATGGGACTATGAGATGAAGGATGTGTGATGGGTATATGGGCACTCGACTATAGGATGGCGAATATGTATGATGGGTATATGGGCATGGGACTATGGGATGGAGAATATGTTTGATGGGTATATGGGCATGGGACTATGGGATGGAGAATATGTATGATGGGTATATGGGCATGAGACTATGGGATGGAGGATATGTATGATGGGTATATGGGCATGGGACTATGGGATGGAGAATATGTATGATGGGTATATGGGCATGGGACTATGGGATGGAGGATATGTATGATGGGTATATGGGCACAGGCCTATGGGATCGTGGATATGTATGATGCGTATATGGGCATGGGACTATGGGATGGAGGATAATTATAATTTGCTATAACTAACCACAGTTAGTTACTATGCCCAGGCAGCGCCGGGCTCTTCAACTAGTGTATTATAAATGTGATCAGACTGCTGAAAGTGAAAGTCCTGTAGAGGCACTAAGAAAAAAGTAAAAGGAGAGTAAAAAATTGTAAAAATATTTAGTTTAAAATCATTAAATAATAACAATAAAAAATATATATTGTACCCATAAATAAGTATTTTTCTGTAAAAAAAAAAATAAATAACTTGCTTAGTATAAAACTGTCACTCTAGTTAAGTAAACTCCTTCAGTGAACACCTTTGAAAAAAAACAGGCAAAAAATGATGCCTTTTCATCATACCGCTGAACAAAGAGTCGAATAAAACACAATCAAAAAGGTGAATATAAATAAAAATGGTACCCCTGGAAATGTAATTTTGTCCCTCTAAATACAAGCTGCTATACAGCTCCATCAGCAGAAAAATAAAAAAAGTTATAGCGCTCAGTGATGGAAAAATAATAATTTTTTCAATAATATAGCTTTTATTGTGTAAAAGCGCCAAAACATAAAAAAAATATAACTGTGGTATCGCTGCAATCGTACTGACCCGAAGAATAAAGCTGCCTTTTCAAAACTACCACAGGCAGAATGGCATTAAGAAAAAAAATCCTAAATTGCTGTTTGTTCACTCTGCCTTCCAAAAATCAGAATAGAATGTGATCAAAAAATCTTATGAGCCCAAATATGGTACCAATAAAAGAGACAACTCATCCTGCAATAAACAAGCGATCACATGACTTTGTCATCAGAAATAAGTAAAAATTATAGCTCTCCAAATATGATGATGCAAAGCTAGTTTTTGCAAAAAGCATTTTTTAGTGTGTAACAGCAGCCAAACATAAAAGCCGATATAAGTCTGGTATTGCTGTAATTGCCAAAGAATAAATAATAAATCATTTATACCACACGAGGTGCTTTGCCTGGCTCTTCCCACTTGCACTATGGCTGTATCAAATGGAGTTCATATTTGTGGGGTTGATATCACTTTTGTATTTTCAGGTCATATCAAGCCCATCAGTTAGTAATGGATAGGCATCTATTAGACGCCTAACTATTACTAACCCCATAGTCATATTGTCAATAAAAAACACCAAGTCCTTTATTTGAAATAAAAATATACACAGTTATATACACTGTGTATAACAAACACAGTTATACTCACCTCAAACCCATTCCATTAAAGCCCTCATCCCCTGTAAACAACAATATCCCTCATCTGTCCAACATACTGTCCCAAGCCGTGATCCATGTCTGGTGCCAAGATGCAACAGTCCAGGCTGAAAACCATGGGAGAATGAGCTGCTGCAAGTGCAGCATTAGTGACAAGCGGTGACATCATCGAGGTTACTGCAGGTCAGTGAGAATGTGTTTCCAGCTCACTTCAGTGTGAGCAGGGCCAATGATCTACGGTGACCTCAGTAATATCATCGCTGTCACAGTTCCAATCCTCAGGGTTTCTGGGATGCAGTTACTGACAGCTCGGCCATCCAATCCGGTACAGGGACATGCTGAAGTTGTCAGTACTTTGATTCACTCAAGCAAAAAAGGAAGCACACTGTAGTGCCATAACATGCAAATCTGAAAAATGAAAAATGAATTGCATTACTGCATTAGAAATATGAAAAGTTGAGAAAGTTTAGCGCATAAAATGGTTAAGTTATGTGTACCTGGAAGCCACGTTAAGGCATTTCTCATTTTCCAGGTCCCTGTCTATGCCAATCCTCACTAAGACCTAACGTGGCTTCTAGGTACACATAACTTGGCCACTTTATGCGCTAAACTCTCTCAATTTTTCATAATTCTAATGCAGTAATGCAAATCATTTTTCATTTTTCATATTTGCATGTTATGGTGCTACAGTGTGCTTCCTTTTTTGCGTGAATGTATATGAGTTGGTGACTCTAGGTTAAGCACCTGTTCACACTATGCTTGGATGTGATGGTCAGTTTTTGAAATTTGTATTCATTTACTTTCTGACTGAGCACTCCACCTGTTAGCCACAGGCGTTTTTAATCAAAGCAGGGCCACTTCCCCTCCACAGAGATATAGACTTCAGTCTAAACAGAGGATTTTTCATAGGTTCCCATTCAGATGGAGGCTTCAGTCTTAGTGAGGATTGGCATAGACAGGGACCTGGAAAGCGAGAAATGCCTTAACGTGTCTTCCAGGTACACATAACCTGGCGATTTTATGCGCTAAACTCTCAATTTTTCATATTTCTAATTCAGTAATGCAATTCATTTTTAATTTTTCATATTTGCATGGTATGGCGCTACAGTGTGCTTCCTTTTTGCTTGAATGTATATGAGTTGGTTAAGCACCTGTTCACACTATGCTTGGATGTGACGGTCAGTTTTTGAAATTAGTACTTTGATTCACAGCATGGCCATCTAGTCTGGTTCAGGGGTATGCTGAGCTGTCAGTGTGCTTATTGACAGCTTGACTAGCCAATCTGTGACTGTGAGGCATCGGCTGTCTCATGTGTTCATTATTCCAATTAATGGCCATGCTTCTTAACTGAGCTGAGTTTCCCAGAACACTGCCAGACGTACATTCATCTAGTGAGGTTTGTGCTTTGCTCTGTCCTGTGCCTTGAGTTCTATATGCATGATCTGTTGCCTGACCTTGGACTTTATTCTGACAATCCGCTTGTTTAACCCCTTCAGCTCTGATCCATTATCCTCCCGGTACTCTAACCTTGGAACGTTACCTGACTACGCTTTTGTCTCTTCCTTCTGTTTATGACGTACCCGCCTGGCTTCTGACCTTGGAGTCCTTGACCACTCTGACTCACGGCTTTGTCCTGAGAAGTGACTAGCATCACAATCGCTAGCACCATGAGAAAAAGTCTCATGGTACAGTGCTGAGCTCAGTGAGCTCACTGCAGTTCACCGTGAGAAAGGGCATCATTAGTCAATGACGCTGCTTTCACAGCAGTTCATTCTCCCATGGTTTTCAGCCTGGATGGTCGTATCTTGGCACCATTCAGGTTGAAAACCAATTATCGCAGACATGGATTACGACATGGGACAGTATGTTGGACAAGTGAGGGATATTTTTGTTTTATACTTTTTTTTACAGGAGACCAGGGCTTCAATGGAATGGGCATTAGGCGAGTATAACTGTGCTTGTTGTTTTTAAATAAATTGACGGTGTGTAGTTTTAGTTCAAATTAAGAACTTCATTCTGGGTGGTTTTTATTGACCCTGATGACTAAGGGGTTAGTAATAGATAGGAATCTTATGGACGCCTCTCCACTACTAACTGCTGAGCTTGATGTCACCTGAAAATGCCAAGGTGACATCAACCCCACAAATATGAACCTCGCTTGCCACTACCGCAGCGCAAGTGAGAAGAGTTGGGCAAAGCACCAGAATTAGCGCATCTAATTGATAGTGGTTGTGAGCTGCTATTTTTAGACTGGGGGGACCATTATCCATGGCCCTTTTCCAGCCTGAAAATACCAGCCCCCAGGTGTCTGTTTTAGCTTGGCTGGTTGTCAAAAATGCGGGTGTTCCCACACCTTTTTTTTAAAAAAAAAATATTTAAATAAATAAATTTATTTAAATAATTTAAAAAAAAATGATATGGAGACCCCTCTATTCTTAATTACCAGCCATGATAAAGCTGAGGGTTGCAGGTCACAACTGTCAGTTTTGCCATACTGGTTATGAAAAATAGAAAAACCTCACAATTCTTTTGTTTATTTATTTATAACTCAGGTGCCGGCTGATGAATACTCACATCAGTGTAGAAGTCCGTGTTAGGGGTCAGTGCCTGAACAGTAGGTGTTCAGTACGAACTGTTCGAATTTACCCATCTCTAATTATATTTTTCAAGAAGGGAATTAAGGCTTTCTTTGAACTTGTTCGGGGACGTGACTATTACCTATTTTCAGTATTTATCGCTTAAATGTTCTTTGGTCAAAATCTTAGAGGTCCAGTTATTTGATGGCACACTCTATATTAGGGACAGGTGTGTTTAGGCCATTTCAATTATTTATGACCGGCTTTGATTTGTTTAGTGATTTTAAGTGATTTAACCAGGATACGATCTGATTTAACTTTGTTTTTTAATAAACCATATCTTTTATTATTTTGTGTGTACACTTTTTGAAACATTTAAAAAAACAGACTCAATTTATCAGTAAGAATATCAAACTGGTAGCCAAAGTTTGGAGTGTCAGGAGACGTGGAGCTTGATAATCAAGAAGATAGAACAGTTTTGTTCATACCAGCCAGAGAAAAAGTGACAAAGTCCTGACGCTTTATCAGGTTTACAATTTGTATTTTTGTTACTTCTTTTCTTTACTTTTCACTCCTTATATTTTATGGGACAAAACAAATTAAAGTAAGACATACATGGTAAGCACTGCAGCTTGAGGGGTTTATTAGTTTCTGCTGATTTTTAATCCTTTGTGTTATTGTAAATAAGCCTTGTTTTACAGACCATTTGCAGGCGTTTTCATCTGGATCTGCCAGTATCAAATCGTCAGTCTATGATTTTGAAATCACTTTTCCCAAATGTTCTAATCTTTCTGATAGGTATTATTGTTAAAGGGTTTTAATGAAAAACTTATTTTCTGTATACAAATAAAAAAAAACAGCGATTTCTATTGCCTGCACCACACACTTCTATTTGACAGAAATGTATTATCTTCTGTAAATATGGGACATTAAAGAAAATTTGTCACTGCTCCTGATATGTCTGCTTTAGTTAATAATTATATTCCCTATGAAGCAACAACTGTGTATCTTGTCTTATATTTCTACATATATGCTGTTTCTTCAACCAATGTATGAATAAAATGACAAGTGGGTGTTACCAGCTGGTGGTGTATCCTTACACAGCTAACAATGCCAGGCTATGTATGGGTACCCCTGTGACAAGTGGAATGATGATGCCTAGTTTTGTTTTTTGTTTTTTTCACAAAAAGCAGCTTCATTTAAAATAAGTTTCTGTCTTTATTGAAGTTTTTTATAAAAAAAAGAAAATCACAAACTATGTGATATTCACCGTCCATGGGTCCAGTGATTAGTCTCTGCTGCTGCACCCGGTACTTGGCATTGGCTGCCAAACTGACATCACGTCAGCAGTAAGGCAAGCCAATCAGTTAGGTCAGTAGCTCTAAAGGAGGCGTTCTGGCTACAGTGGCAGAGCTGATGAATTCCATGATTGGCTGCCAAAGTGACCTCCAGCATCGCAACCAATGCCAAACATCAGGAGCATCAGCGTGGGACTCAGAGAACCGGGCAAGGTGAGTACAGTGCAGTTTATTGTTTTATAACAAACTGCAGCCAGGTTAGAAAGTTAATTGAACATGAACTACCCCTTTAGGCTGTATTCCCACGATGAGTTTTTTAGCGAGTTTTTCAAACTGCATATTTTCGCTGCCTCAAAAATGCAGTGTCTTACAGTTCCAGCATAGTGAGTGGGATTTATAGAAATCTAATGTCTAATGCACTGTTTTTACACAGCTGAAACTAACTTGCGGTTGATGGTTTTAAATCTTCAACAAGTCAATTTCTCTTGTGAGTACACTGAGTTTTATGTGCAAATTATTCCCATAGAATTGCATGTGGGAAAATCCACAGATAAAAATCACACACAAACAATGAAAAAAACCTGCAAGTAACCTAATGTATATAAAAGGAGAAGAAATACTTCAGAAAATTTGCAACATCAGAAACTCACCATATACTCACTGTAGGAGCATAGTCTTTATTAGGCTTTTGAAAACTTCATTTTAAAATGCATTAGTGTTATTAAAGTAGTAGAATACTTAATTCACCAGTTTTGGTGCTTCCCAGACTGTTTTTATATTGGTATTCTGAGATGTAGAGTTGTGCTCAAAAGTTTACATACCCTTGAAGAATTTTTGCTTTCTTGGCCTTTTTTCAAAGAATATGAATGATAAAACCAAAACTTTCTCCACTCATGGTTAGTGGTTGGATGAAGCCATTTATTGTCAAGCTACTGTGTTTTCTTCTTTTAAATCATAATAACCCAAAACATTCAAATTACCATGATCAAAAGTTTACATACCTTGGAGATTTTGGCCTGATAACTTCTGTGCATGTTGACACAAATGGGTTTGATTGGCTACTAAAGGTAAGATCCTCACCTGTTTGCTTGTAATCAGTGAGTGTGTATAAAAGCTGAGTGAGTTTCTGGGATCCAGACAGACTCTTGCATCTTTCATCCAGCCACTGACTTTTCCAGATTGTGACTCATGGGGAAAGCAAAAGAATTGTCAATGGCCCTACGGGAAAAGTAGTTGAACTGTATTAAACAGCAATGGGATAGAAAAAGATATCCAAGGAATTGATAATGCCAGTAAGCAGCGTTCAAACTGTGATTAACAAATGGAAAATCAGGGGCTCTGTAAAAACAAAACCATGGTCAGGTAGACCAACAAAACTTTTGTCCACAACTGCCAGGAAAATTGTCTGGGATGCAAATAAAACCCTCAAATAACATCAGCTGAAATACTGGACTCTTTGAAAACTAAGGGGTGGCTGTTTCAAGATGCACAATAAGGAGGCACTTGAAGAAAAATGGGCTGCATAGTCAAGTCACCAGAAGAAAGCCATTATTGTGCAAATGCCAAAACGTATCACGCCAACAATACGGAAAACAGCACAAAGACAAGACTCAAAACTTCTGGAACAAGGTAATTAGGAGTGATAAGACCAAAATTGAACTTCTTGGCCACAACCAGAAATGTTACATTTGGAGAGAGGTTAACAAGGCCTATGATGAAAGGGACACCATTCCAACTGTAAGGAATGGAGGAATATCACTGATGTTTTGGGGATGTGTGAGCTGCAAAGGCACAGGAAACGTAGTCAAAGTTGAAGGAAAGATGAATGCAGCACGTTATCAGCAATACTGGAAGTAAATTTGCAATCATCCCGAAAGCTGCACATGGGACATACTTGTACGTTCCAACATGACAACGACCTAAAACACAAGGCCAAGTCGACCTGTCATTGGCTACAGCAGAACAAAGTGAAGGTTCTGGAGTGGCCATCTCAGTCTTCTGACCTCAATATCATTGAGCCACTCTTGGGAGATCTCAAGCATGCAGTTCATGCTAGATGGCTCAGGAATTTACAGGAACTGGAGGCTTTTTGCCAAGAAGAGTGGGCAGCTTTACCATTTGAGAAAATAAAGAACCTCATCCACAACTACCACAAAAGACTTCAAGCTGTCATTGATGTTAGAGGGGGCAATACACTGTATTAAGAAATGAGGTATATAAACTTTTGATCAGGGTCATTTGAATGTTTTGGGTTGTCATTATGATGTAAAAAGAGAAAACAGAAGTTTGACAATAAATGGCTTCAACCAACCACTAAGCATAAGTGGAGAAAAAGTTTTGGTGTTATCATTCATATTCTCTGAAAAAAGGCCAAGAAAGCAAAGATTTTGCCGGGGTTAGTGTTGAGCGATGCCGTTCGATACCCAAAAATAACGTATCGGATGGTATTGCCCAATCCAAAAAAAATATCGGGTATCGCCGATTCCGATACTGGAAGTCCCATTCAAGTCAATGGGACTTCCGGTATCGGAATTTAAAAAAGACCTTTATTTCCTTGTTGGCTAATTCTACGTAATTGAAAACAAATAAGAGTCATGTAGAATGTATTGTGGGAGGTGGAGGAGACATTAAAGGCATAGTGGTTTATTCAAATCACATGGCATAGCATTAATTCCATTTTTTTTTCAAGACGTTCGGAGTTAAAAAGATATTGACTGTTAACTTTTTTATATTTTGTCAGATATGTATGTTTCACAACTTCCATGCTCTTCACCTTCTTTTGTACTTCTCCCACACTTTCTCCTTCATGATCCGCAGCAGTAGCATTTTTTTCATCAACTTTTTCTTCACCTTATTCATCTTCGTCACCTTCTTCCATTCTTCATATTCTTCTTATTCAGCTATTATTAATTTTCATATGCTATTTCTTCATCTTCTTCCTATTCTTCTTTTTCTTCATTTTCTTATGGTGACAGGCATTCCTGTAGTACTTATCTATAAAAGTTATAAGATTACACCTTACGTTCTGCCTGTCACAAAAGATTTACCACAGGATTTGTCCGCGTTCAGTTTGGCCTGCAGCAGCAGGCATTTTCCAGGGGCACCACGAGGAGGAACGGACTCACCCCCATTTACTGCTTAGTCTTCTTCGGCTTATAATTTTGATTTCTTCTATGCTGATTTTTAGTCTTATGCTTAATGTTCTTCTGCTTTCTGTTCTTCTGCTTTTGCCTCTTCTGCTTCTTGTTCTTCTGTCTTTTGTTCTCTATCTTGGTGGTTGTCTTCATGTTCTTTGTCCTCTTGGTCTTATTATTTAGGGTCATATTTCTGGTCTTCTTTGGTGTGGTCTTCAGGGTCGTCGTCATCAGGGTCGTCATCATGGAGATCAATAAGGATTACCAAAGACAATTTCAAAAAGCTTGATCTTGGAAATGTAGCAGAAGGTACAAGAAGGCTGAGAAACTGGCGAGAACCAGCTGACAGTACTGGAACCCCTAGTGGCAGCAGAAGGAACAATAGCCAATGGCACTACTGAGGAACAGCTGACGGTGCTGGACCCCGGTTACTATGCAGGAGGTACCTGTGCTAGAAACCACTACCAAGGACCAGCTGACGGTGCTGGACCTAGGATACCGAGATGGAGGCACCTAGGCCAAAGGGTCTGGCGAGAACCAGCAGACAGTGCTGGAACCCAGATGGGTAGCAGAAGAAACAAGAGCCAATTGCACTACCGAGGACCAGCTGACGGTGATGGACCACGGTTACTAAGCAGAAGGTACCTGTGCTAAAAAGCACTACCAAGGACCAGCTGACGGTGCTGGACTTCGGATACCGAGATGGAGGCACCTAGGCCAAAGGCTCTGGCGAGAACCAGCTGACAGTGCTGGCACCCGGATGGGTAGCAGAAGGAACAAGAGCCAATGGCACTACCGAGGACCGACTGACGGGGCTGGACCACGGTTACTAGGCAGGAGGTACCTGTGCTAAAAAGCACTACCAAGGACCAGCTGACGGTGCTGGACCTTCGGATACCGAGATGGAGGCACCTAGGCCAAAGGCTCTGGCGAGAACCAGCTGACAGTGCGGGAACCCGGGTGGGTAGCAGAAGGTACCCATCCAAAGCAAAGTAGCCAGGCCGCAAGCCGGCCGCAGTTACCGAAACCCACAGTCCTACAGGGGGTCCATGTCCCATTGGCACTACGGATCCAGCCTTCAGTGCCAGTTCCCGCAGCCCACATAGGAGTCACCTAAACTGCAGGCACCGTAGAGTCGGCTAACCCGGCCGCAAGACGACAGGACAACGGATTGGTGGCATAGTGACCTTGACACTACCCGGAAACAGCTGGCGTGCTGGAACCAGGCTGGGCAACAGGGAGTACCCGTGCCAAAGACACTGCCGAGCGCCAACTGGCGTTGTTGGAGCCCAGGGACAATCATGGTGCAGGCCGAGGCCTACTAGGAGCCAGGTGTAAATCGGAGGTATTTTGACTTAGGAGGGAGCAGGACACTTTGCCCTCCACACAGCAGGGGATCAGCTGACGTTACCGAACCCCACTTTCACATGAACAAGTGTTTTTTCCTGTGTGGACAGCACTTCTGAGCACCAACTGGCGTTGTTGGAGCCCAGGGACAATCATGGTGTAGGCCGAGGCCTACTTGGTGGCAGTTTTAGATTGTTTGTAGGCTACAACAGACTGTCAACGTGCTCCAATTAGGCATCTGTCTCCACTCTGTTTCCAGGATTTCACGTGACCACCAACACCGCCAGTTTATGCGTACAGCAGCCGTCTGCCCAATCCACATGTGTTCCTGTGTTACTGGGGTTCTGTAATGTCAGCAGATCCCCTGATGTGTGTCTGCCACTGTCTTCTGCTCTGTCCACATTCCCACCACTTGTAGTGGGAAGGTGGACAGCGCAGGAGACAGTGCCGGACACACATTGGGGGATCTGCTCACGTAACAGAACACCAGGAACACAGGAACAAGTGTGGAATGCATGGACGGCAACTGTGAGCAGGAACTGGCGGTGTTGGAGGTCAGGGGAAATACTAGAGACAGAGTGGAGACAGAGGCCAAATCAGAGAATGTTTAAATCTGAAGTAGTTACAATTTGGAGGCAGCAGCAGTTTGCCCTCCACACAGCAGGGGATCAGCTGACGTTACTGACCCCCACTTACACATGAGCGAGTGTTTTGTCTGTGTGGACAGCACTTCTGAGCACCAACTGGCGGTGTTGGAGCCCAGGGAAAATCAGGTAGTAGGCCGAGGCCTACTTGGAGCCAGGTGTAAATCTGAGGTTGTTTGACTGTGGAGGGAGCAGGACACTTTGCCATACACACAGCAGGGGATCAGCTGATGTTACCGAACCCCACTTACACATGAGCGAGTGTTTTGTCTGTGTGGACAGCACTTCTGAGCACCAACTGGCGGTGTCGGAGCCCAGGGAAAATCAGGTAGTAGGCTGAGGCCTACTTGGTGGCAGTTTTCGATTGTTTCTAGACTACTACTAACTGTCAACGTACTCCAATTAGGCCTCTGTCTTCACTCTGTTTCGAGTATTTCCTCTGGCTTCCAACCACGCCAGTTGCTGCTCTGAAATGCCGTCTGCACAACCCACACTTGTTCCTGTGTTACTGGGGTTCTGTAACAGCAGCTTCTCCCTAGAGGTGAGTCAGGCAATGTCTCCTGCTCTGTCCACTTTTCCACTACAAGTAGTGGGGATGTAGACAAAGCAGGAGACATTGCCGGACTCACCTCTGGAGATGAGCAGATGTTACAGGACCCAGGTAACACAGGAACAAGTGTTGATTGTGCAGACGGCACTTGAGAGCAGAAACAGGCGGTGTTGTAGGCCGGAGGAAATACTCAAAACAGAGTGGAGACAGAGGGCAAATCAGAGAACATATTGAATCAGAGGTAGTCAGAAGTTGTAGGCAGCAGGAGAGTTTGCCGTACACACAGCAGGGGATCAGCTGACGTTACCGAACCCCACTTACACATGAGCGAGTGTTTTGTCTGTATGGACAGCACTTCTGAGCAACAACGGGCATTGCTGTAGCCCAGGAAATAAAGTTCAGGTCATAGAAACATGAACACAACAGGAGACCTGGATCCTGTTGCCAGCCAATTATTTATTCTGGAAGAGGACTGGCAAATTCAGGTGAGATCCAGGCCTTGTTCATTTTCAGAAAAGTAAGCCGGTCAACATTATCGGCGGATAGTCGCGTGCGACGGTCTGTTACCACACCACCTGCAGCACTAACGACACGTTCCGATAATACACTGGCAGCAGGGCAAGCCAGCACCTCCAATGCATACTGGCTAAGCTCTGGCCATATATCCAGCTTAGAGACCCAATACTTGAACGGGGAAGAGCCATCTGGGAGTACACTAACAGGGCAAGACAAGTAGTCTGTCACCATCCGACGGAAACGTTGCCTCCTGCTGACTGGAGCCATCTGTGATGGTGTAGCCGTTTGTGGCGGTCCCACAAAACTTTTCCACATTTGGGCCATACTGGCCTTGCCTTGTCCTTGTCCTGCGGCACTGCCTCTACTACCTCTTTGTGCAGAGCTTCTTCCACTGCTTCTACCCACATGGCTGCTTTGAAAAGCACTACCAGCAACACTTGCGGGGGGAATGGAGAACATGATGGCCTGCACAAGTGTTTCTTGGTACTCCCGCATTTTATGCTCCCGGTTCAACTGTGGTATGAGGCTTTGTAAGTTGTCCCGGTAGCGAGGATCTAGGAGGGTGTACACCCAATAATCAGCCGTGTGGAGAATGTTGGCGATGCAGCGGTCATTTAACAAGCACTGCAGCATGAAATCAACCATGTGCTGCAGACTGCCAACTGGACCAGAAACGCTTTCCCCAGCTTGAGGCAGCATCTCAGCCTGCTCAGCATCACCCCACCCTCGCTGTACACACTGACTACTAGAGCCTTGTGTACCTCCCTCCTCTGGAGAGATGTGTTCCTCCTCCTCCATTGACTCCTCGTCATCCTCCTCACTAAGTGTCCCCTGCCTGGGCCTTTGTGTGGAAGCACGTTGCGCAGACTTGCCAGAAGCAGATGGCATTTCTGACTCCTCATCCTCGACCTCTTCAAAAACCTCCTCACTTAGTGCTTGTAAGGTTTTTTGAAGCAGACAGATAAGGGGGACAGTCATGCTGACTAGTGCATCATCTGCACTGGCCATCCGCGTGGAGTCATCGAAGGCACGCAAAACTTGGCAGAAGTCCCTCATAGTGGCCCACTTAGTGGTGGTGAAGTGTGTCCAGCGCACAGTGCGACTTGTTTGCGCCTGATGCAGCTGGTACTCCATTACTGCTGCCAGCTGCTCACACAACCGCTCCAACATATGCAATGTTGAATTCCACTTGGTGGGGAGGTCACATATGATGCGATGTTCTGGCAGGCGGAATCGGCGTTGCAGAGATGCAATGCGCGATCTTGCCATGCTGGAACGCCGCAAGTGAGCACACTCTAGGCGAACTTTGTGCAGCAGTGCATCAAGATCCGGATAGTCCCTCAGAAAGCTCTGCACGACCAAATTGATCACGTGTGCCAGACATGGAATGTGAGTGAGGTTGCCTAGGCCCAGAGCTGCCACTAGATTTTGGCCATTGTCACTCACTACCAAACCTGGCTGGAGATTCGCTGGCACAAACCACACATCGCTCTCCTGCTTGATGGCATTCCAGAGCTCCTGTGCTGTGTGGCTCCGATTCCCAAAAGAAATTAATTTAAGGATGGCCTGTTGACGTTTGGCCACACCTGTGCTCATATCTGGCCTAACAGGCTCATGCAGTACTGATTCCGAGGAACTAGAGTAGGAGGAGGACTCAATATGTACTGACTGCATTCCTGCAATCCTTGGAGTTTGCAGAATACGTACAGAGCCACTCTCCAGATCTGTACCCGGCTCCACAACATTGACCCAATGGGCAGTGAGGGAAAGGTATCGTCCCTGTCCATGGCTATTGGTCCACGCATCAGTGGTCAGGTGGACCTTGCTATTGACGGCGTTTAGTAGCGCATTTTTAATTTTTCCCTCCACATGCTTTTGCAGGGCAGGGACGGCTTGCCTGCTGAAATAAAAGCTGCTGGGCACATTGTATTGTGGAACTGCCAATGACATCAAGTTCCGGAAGGTGTCAGTCTCCACCAGCCTGAATGACAGCATCTCAAGGGCCAGTAGTTTGGCAATGCCGGCATTCAGAGCCAGTGCTCGGGGATGGTTTGCCGAGTATGGACGCTTTTTCTCCCATGCCTGTGCTACCGATTGCTGGTGAGTGGCCTGGGAGTGTGCTGATGACTGAGAACGTGGTCCATTGGGTGGAATTTCACTGGGTCTCTGGACAACAGTGGCAGAGGTTCTTCCATGGCGTTCCAGTGAGGAAGCCGAACCAGCTGTGTGTGAGCTGGAGGAAGAGGCCCCAACACGAGCTGAAGAGGTGGTAGGTGCTGCTGAAGGTTGGCCTACATCTTCAGTGTGTCTGTGTAACTCCACCTCGTGCTTGGTACGCACATGTTTCCACATATTTGTGGTATTGAGGTTGCTCACATTTTTCCCTCGCTTAACTTTCTGATGACACAGCTTGCATTTGACAAAGCAAATGTAATCTGCAACTGTGTCAAAAAAAGACCACGCACTGCAAGTCCTGGGAGCGCCCGTTTTCTGTTTTGGAAGAGGATTGCTCCTTACGGGTGCCAAAGTGGAGGCTACAGGCAACCAAGTCTGCCCCCGCCCTCTCCCTCCTCTTTTGGCCGTTCGGGGAATCTCTTCCTCAGAGCTGCTCCCACCACCTTCCTGTGGCTGACGCCATGATGGATCAAGGACCTCATCATCTCCACTCCCCTCTTCAAGCACTGGCTGGTCCTGGGTTGTCTCGCCAGCACCGTACGCACCAGAAATTGGCAACTGAGTCTCATCATCATCAGATGTGCACTGAGGTGTGCTGACAATAGGCACTGGCCCACCCGCCTCTTCAGATTCAGAGGGACAAAGCAGTTGCGCATCACTGCATACTCCCTCTTCTTCACGCTCTAGAATGCTGCTTGGCTGGCCACCTCTTTCCAAGCCAACAGATTCTGAGAACAGAAGTAAAGATTGAGATGGCTCCTGTCCAGGGCTCTCAGACTGCCTGGGCAATTTGGCAGGTGGTGAAGAGACAGATGGTTGCTCTTCAGTGCTCTGGCCTTGGGAGGATGCGGAAGTCATTGAAGTGGATGCGTTAGCTGCCATCCATCCGACAACGGCTTCAATTTGTTCGTCACGCAGCAGTGGGGTACGGCGAGGTCCTACAAAGCTGCGCATGAAGGACTGTTGCCTGGTAAAAGTGGGGGATGCCGGGTCACTGGTGGCCGCAGCAGACACCGAATCCCCACGTCCTCTCCCTGCTGAATCCCCCCGTCCTCTCCCTGCTGAAACTCCACGGCCACGACCACGTGCCTTACTCCCTGCCTTCTTCATCTTGGTAGACTGATAAAGATAGGCAGAAAAGTAAAAAAGGGGTGGCTTAGTGTTCTTATTCCTGAACACCTGCTAACCAGTATAAAAACACTAATTTGGCTAAGTGTGTGTACTACACTTTAATATGATCTAATGTGGCCTACACAACTCTACAGTGGAGTGTTTGGTGAACTTTATTTCCTTTTTTTTTGAGGGGGGGGAAAGAAAAGGATGTGACCAAAGTTTGAAAGCTATAGTGTCACAAACTTTTTGGAGCGATTACAATGCAGGAAGCTAACCTACAATGCAATTGATGAGGCTCCAAAAAATGACTAGTCTGGCTGGCCCTGAAGGGCACAAGCCAGCAAAAAGGCTCCTCTATCTAATCCTACTAATCCTATATAGTGTTTGCAACCAACCAATGACAATGGATGCGGATGGAAGCACACTAATATAGGAGCAAAAATCTGGACAAATTAGCTGCAAAAAAAGGACTATGTATGAGGCAGTAACGCACGCTGAGCGGACTACAACCAGCGGTGGCTGTAGAACACACTGCAACGTGAGCTGCACTCACACACAGAGAGACCTATCAGACAGCCAAAAACAGTGCAGAGAAATGGGCTATAGCACTGAAAGGCTGCTGAAAGGCTCCGCTGTCCACTCCTTTAGTGTTTGCAACCAACGTATATGGATACGTATGGAAGCACACTATACTGGAGAAAAAAAAAGCAGCAATAAAAGAAAAATGTTTATGAGGCAGAGACACACGCTGGGCGGCCTACAAGTAGACGTGCCTGCAGGACACACTACACAGCGTGGGTCTGCACTCACACAGCCCTTGCAGACAGCTATTAAAACAGCGCTGCTGGGCTATAAAAAATGCTACAGTGGTGGATTATGTAGCCTGGGTAGAGCAATAGATATGTTTGATGATCGCTATTTCTAACTGTCCCTCACAGTCTTCAACAGCAGCCTGTCCCTAACTGAATTCACAGCAGAGTGAACCCGAAATGGCGGCTGCTGCGGTTTTTATACTGCATTATGACATCATTTCAGCAGCCAATCACAGCCATGCCAGTAGTTAACATGCCTACATGCCTAACAGGATGTGCCCACACTTCTGAGGATCCCCATTGGCTGAATCAAATCGAGCGGGCTCCTAGCATTATGGGAACTTCAGATTACAGTATTCAATATGAAAAAAGTATCGGAACTAAGTATCGGAATTCCGATACAGCGAATATCGGCCGATACCCGATACTTGCGGTATCGGAATGCTCAACACTAGCCGGGGTATGTAAACTTTTGAGCACAACTGTATATCACACATATTTTATAAAGAACCACACACTAAAAAACACTGAAACAATGACTCACAATTAGGGATGATGAGTGAACCCAAATTGTAAAGTTCAGGGTCCATGCTGGACACCTAGTTTCCGGTACTGAACTCAGAACACGGACTTAACAGTATGTCCAGTTTGCTGTTTGGGATAGGATACTCAATAATGTTTGATGAAAGGCTGCAGCACAACCATTCAACAAGCTTTTAGGCTCTGTGCACCTCAAGAGCTATACAACTATGACAAGTATTGGCATAGCTGTGATTGGCTGATGCCTCACATGACCCAACCTATATAAATGCCAGATCTTAAGTGCTGCCACCATTCTGCTCTGAACAGTGTAGGGACAGGGCACAGCAGGAGTGAGGCATAGAATTAGGCTGTGCACTCTGCCAAAAGCCATTGTGTGTACTCTGCACATATCTGAGTACTGTGCCAAAAATCACAGTGTGTACTCTGCAACCATATCTGTGGGAGTACTGTGGAAAAAATCTGCTGTATGTACTCTACACTCATAATTGTGGGAGTACTGTGTCATAAACCTCTGTGTGTACTCTTCACCTCTGCTTATGGTAGTACTGTGCCTTTAAGCCTCTGTGTGTATTGTGCAACCTCACCCGTTGGAGTACTGTGCCTTTAGGCATCTGTGTGTACTCTGCCATCCCATCTGTGCAAGTGCCTTGCCTTTAAGCCTCTGTGTACTCTGCAACTCTGTCTGTTGGAGTACTGTGCCAAAAAGCCTGTCTGTGTTCTATGCACCACCGGCTGTTGGAGTTCTGTGCCTTTTAGCTTCTGTGTGTACTCTGCAACCCCGCTTGTGGGAGTACTTTGCCATTAAGCCTCTGTGGGTACTCTGCAACCCCGCTTGTGGGAGTACTTTGCCATTAAGCCTCTGTGGGTACTCTGCACTGCTGCCTGTGGGAGTACTATGCCTTTGAACCTCTCTGTGTACTTTGCTACCCCACCTGTGGGAGTACTGTTCCAATGAGCCTCTGTGCACTCTGCAGCCATGTTTGTTTGAGTAGTGTGCCCAAAAATATTCTACTCTAAAATTTCTAGTAAGCAGCCATCTCTTTTCCATTTGTCGGTCGAAAAAAATATTTTATTCTACCACTGTGTCTATACGAGTAGCGTTTCCAAAAAGATTTTCTACTTTTCAGCTGTCTATTTCCCATTTGTGGGCCGGATAAATTATTTTATTCTCCTGCCGGGACTATACTATTAGCGTGTCTAATATATTTTTTTATTCCGCAGTCATGTTTTTGTAAGTAGTGTGTCTAAAAAATTTCTAGAATGCAGCCATCTCTTTCCCATTTGTGGGCCAAAAAGTCTGTGTGTACTGTACCAAAAAGCCTCTGGGAGTACTGTGCCAAAACGCCTTTCTTTGTACTGTGCTAAAAAGCCTCTTGGAGTACTGTGCCAAAAACTTCTGTGTGTACTGTTCCAAAAAGCCTTTGGGAGCAATGTGCCAAAAAGTATCTGTTTGTACTGTATCAAAAAGCCTCCATTTGTACTGTACCAAAAAGCTTCTGTGAGTACTGTGCAGGAAAGGCCTTTGTTTGTACTGTGCCAAAAAGTCTATGGTAGTACTGTGACAAAAAGCCTCTGTACTGCACCAAAAAGCCTTTGTTTTTACTGTACCAAAAAACCTCTGGGAGTACTGTGCCAAAAAGCCTTTGTTTGTACTGTGCCAAAAAGCCTCTGTGTACTGTCCCAATAAGGTTGTTTGTACTCTACTAAAATGCCTCTGTTTGTACTATGCCAAAAAGCCTCTGTTTGCACTGTTCCAAAAAGCCTTTGGGAGAACTGTGACAGAAAGCCTATGCATAAACTGTGCCAAAAAGCCTCTGTGTGTACTGTCCCAGAAGCCTCTGGTAGTACCCTGCAACCCTGCACCTGGGAGTACTGAGCCAAAATGCCTCAGGCAGTACTGCGCCAAAAAGTCTTTGTACTGTACCAAAAAGCCTCTGGAAATACTGTGCAAAAAGGCCTATGTGTGAACTGTGCTGAAAAGCGTCTATGTGTACTGTGTCAAAAGCCTCTGGTAGTACCTACAACCCTGCCTCTGTCTGTACTGTTCCAAAATGCCTCTGAGAGTGCTGTGCCAAAAAGACTGTTTGTCCTGTACCAAAAAGCCTCTGGGAGTACTGTGCCAAAAAGTTGTGGTCCTCTGCACCTGTGTCTATGGGAGCACTCTGAATAAAAGCAAATATTTCTAAACTGCAATTGTCTCTGTAGGAGTATTGTGCCAAAACAAACTGTGTGTACTCTGCACACATCTCTGTGGGGGTTCTCTGCAAAGCATCCAATGTAGGTGTACTCTGCAGAACAGTGTGTGTGGGTGTACTCTGCAAAACACCTGCTTTTTTTAAATTTGGGTAGACCTCAAACATTGTGAATTTAAAATAGAACAAACAAACTGCAGTGGAGTCTAGCAATGGCTAGAAATGTGTGGTATAAGCCTTGTAACACACCTCCACTCTCTGTGGATGGGGAATACTCACTTGGCTGGTCTTCAAGAAATATGCTGGGACACTCAGGGTTAAAAACAAGTTTCAGTTTATTAATACACAGCATAAGCCGAATCTCAGGTACTTGGTAACGTGCAGCACCTCGTGCACTGTCCAGCCACCTTTCGGCTTCATAGAACCCATTGTTCTCGCTGAGCCCGGTGTGCCTAACACAGATCAGTGTCCATTAACTGTTGGTGATGACCACACAGGTTCCCGGATACCTCATCCTCAGAGGCGTCCTCTCCGGAGTTATATCACAGACCTCCTCACTCTGGCTCAGACTAGCCAGCACTGCTGCCCACACACAAACACACAGGCTGCATCTTGGGTGTTCATGGTATGTAGGTGACTGGACCCACCCATCATTCCAAGTCACCAGGAAACCTTCCTAATGTATAGCAAAACCCTCAGTAGTAGATCTGCTGAGCAAAACAAGCCCAGGCTTCCATCACAGGACCACCCATCTCTGTGATACACGCTGCCCATTAACCACATGACTAGCAGCCATACCACAGTTTTATGTTCAGCCAAAGGTATGTCAATCCAAAGGAAAAAATGTCCAGCTCATGCTGAGTCTAAGAACACCTGTTCGAAACGAGTCCAGCTTTCCATTAGCGATCTTTCCTTCGGACACTCCGGTCGGGTGCGTTATGCATGTCTATATTTTATGATGTTCTAATAAAGTCTTTGGATTTTAGTCCTCTGAGCTGGACATTTTTTCCTTTGGATTGATTTGTCTATCATCTGGCAGAGACATCGTCTGTGTCTCGAGGATCTCCGGTCATATTAAGGGTGAGCTGAATCATTTTCTCATTTTCCTTGCACAGCCAAAAGGTATGGACAAGTGAATGTGAGCTTGCCCACCTTGGTTGTGGACAGGCACTTATGTGGCGCCCCTGAGGCTCAGTCGCCACAGAGGTACTGCACCTTCTCCTAAGGTGTGTGCCTCACCATCCAGGTAAGTTGGAGACTCCTGACCATGCTCCAACACTCGCACCCCACACAATAGAGTAGTTCAGCAAAACCACATTGCGGCTCCTTGCTTAGAGAGAAGCAGAGCACCTTTGGTGGTTCCCTGCTTGGAACACTAGACGTGCTGGGAGGTGGGTGGAGTTGAGAGTATATAAAAGAGTGGGATGGTTTAGGATTACAGGTCAGTTGGTCAGTCGGTCAGTCAGATGGGGAGTCAGAGAGAGGAAGCCACTCAGAGAGGAGTGGGGATCCCTGGAAGAGAGATGGAGGAAGGAGTGCTGCAGCTGCCTCAGTGATCTGAGCCAGCTGGCACGGGAAAGGAAAGAAGGGAGAAAGACATTGAACTGAAGCCTGAGCTTCCATAGGAGAGAAAGACAAGTACGGAACGTAGGAGTGAAAGGGAACACAGAGGACGTGGGTTAGAGAAAGAACCCTGCCTAGAAGTTCTAAGCGCAAGGCTGGGGCCCGGTCCCCGAGGTTGTATGGACACTAATGGTTCTGCAGCAGACACCGGTGGAGTAGTGGGCTGTAAATGCACTACTCCCATCTAAGACTTGAGGGCACAACAGCAACACGGATAGAGAGCCGGGACTTAGGAGTAGAGATTCCCCGAAGCAGGCTACAGCTGTCTGCCGTACAAGTAGAGTTCTTGGGAACATCTGTCAGGAGGAACTCCAGTGTAACTCAGTACTAGGAGATCTTCACACTTAAAGTCACTATAGAGGAGACGTTCAGAAAAGGCACATAAGTTGGCGGAGCGTGGAAGGGAGCATTCCATCTTGCCTGGAGGTTGACTGAGTCCCTGACCCATAGGACACGGCACTACAGACTGTGAGTAAAGCTTTGGAACTACATGCCCTGGTGTCCTCCATTCCTTCCTGCGTCCGTCCGTCCGCCTGGCACTGCTACATCCCCCTGCGCCAAACACTGCACCATCTAAGTGCCTCCACATCTACACTGCCCTGGGACAACAGCCCTGCCTGTGGAGGGCTATAACATCATTGCTGCACCACACCATCTGTCCCAGAGGATCTGTCTGCAGCGTCGGCTTAACACCTCCCTTGCCGAACACCACAGGTGGCGTCACGAACTATTCATCTAACTACATTCCACCATTCACATCTTCCTATTACTTGGGCGCCCAGGGCCACGGTCCGGGTCACCGCCACTGTGACACGTCCCGCTGATACCGGCCCAGTACCGAGTACCCCACGGCCCTGGGAGGGTGACCCACTTATGCCTGTCTGTGATCACACCTCCTGTGGTGCTAAACACACTTTTTGACAACACACTTTTCACAGAGCAGGCCAGCACATCCAAGGCGTAAAGGACAAGCTCAGGCCATACGTCCAATTCGGAAATCCAGAAGTTAAATCGGCCAGACCCATCACTCAATATGGGGAGACATGTGGACTAGGGATAAGCAAAAGTGTTCAGTGATATTCCGATGTAATTCAATGTTAAGGATTACACAGGAGGTACCATGCAGATCCCATCTCTGCCACCAATTGTCAAAGATTACAGCTGAAGAGAATGTGCAAATCCACCCGATTTTACCTTTTTGACACAAACAGGCCACTGCTGCCTCCAATCATCCAGACAATTATGTAATTGAGTGACCATTAACAGACGAGGATGCTGCTGTTTCCATTAAGGCTGGTTATTGGGAAACTAACAGTGAGCATATGGTATATACACCTCCAATTCCAACACATGGAATATGTGTATATACTGCCGGTACAGTTACTACTAACTCTACAATAAAACAAGAACAACTCACTTCCACCATCAGTCGTTTTTATACAGGCTGACTGGACACCTGGTCCTTGTAGCTTCAAAGGATGTGCGTCAAACCGGCTCAGTCCAGAGCTGTAAGAGATTTTGCCAGTTATCGCACACCACCAGGCCGGTATGGAGGTTTTATTGGCACCAACCACACATCTGTCTGTTGTTTGATTCCCATCCACAGCTCCTGCGCAATGTGGGATTTTCCCCACAAAGATGAGCTTCAGAACAACCTGCTGTAGTTTATCCCTCGCTGTGCTGAAGTTGGTAGTGCAGGTGTTATGCTGACTGGATAGGATAAGTAGGCGTTCCAGAAAGCGAAGTAGGAGGAGGATGCAACATGGACAGATAAACATTCAAAAGACATACAGCATCCTCTGTGGTGGTAGGACATGCACCAAAACGCTTTCTGCTTCAGGTCCAGCTGCCACAAAATTTACCAAGTGGGCAGTTGGAAAGATATTACATGCCTGCGCATGCTTACTGGTCATGGTCATTGCTCATTGGCCACAGTCACTGGTCCCATGAACTCAATATATTGTTAGCCTATTAGAAATCACCTGTAAGACCACATGCAGAATATGAGACCCAGTGTTTGGGGGATGTACAACTGAATTTTTCATTGGGATGGTGTGGAGATGCTCGGCGACGCTGCTGCTGGTGCTGTTGTCTCATCCTCTTTTTTGTGGGGAGCCAGGTGACCCTCTGCTCGGGAGGGGTACGAAGTTGACGAGACCGAAGCAGAAGAGGGAGGAGGATCAAATCTTTCCTGTTTTTTCAGGCGTGTATTCCACTGCAAGTCATGCTTTGTATTCAGATGCCTCGTCATGCAGGTGGTGCTCAGGTTAAGAACATTTATGCCTCGCTGCAGTCTCCGATGGTACAGTGTCCAAACACCCATGTATTCTCAGGGAACTCCATTGATCTGGCTTTGGTGTGGTCAGTTCATCGGCGTGGTGACCAACAGCAGCCAGTGTACTGGCTAGGGGCCACCCTCGGTGCTTTTGCACCCTGCTCCCTCTTTTGCTGTGTAGATGGGGCAGCGTGACCACACATCTTCCTCAGAACTGCCCACATCACTTGGATGGCCTTGATTCAATGTGGGGTCTAGGACCTCATCATTTCCCATTGCATCATCACAACTATTCAGTCTGTCTGTAACAATACTGCCCTACTAATCCACTTCTGTCCTTACTTCTCCTCTGTTTCTCCCCTCTGCAAATCCATTCATTGTCTCCCAATTTCACAATGTATCAACTTTAAGCTACTAACACTGAACTACAAAGGTGTACATAATCTGTCTCCCCTATATATTTCTGAACTAATCTCCTAATATCTTCCACCACATAATCTCTAGTCCTCCCAAGACTTCCTTATAGTACTTTCCCCATCCAATCACCTGTAAGACTTCTTCCGAGAATTTCAAATCCTTTAGAATTCTGTGGCCCAACACTTCCTGCTATTCCCTACATTCAGAACTTGAAGAGGAACATGAAAATCCATGTCTTCAGAACATCTTACAGCCTACAATGACCCTGATGCCACTTCACCAAAACCGGATATGCAGCAACTCCCGAACCTACTGTCTCCTTCTCCATTATACTGTAGAACGTAAGGTCGCAAGTGTAGGATCCTCTCCTGTCTGTACCTGTCTGTCACTATTAATTTGTTCATTATACAGTTAGGTCCATATATATTTGGACAGAGACAACATTTTTCTAATTTTGGATCTAGACATTACCACAATGAATTTTAAACAAAACAATTCAGATGCAGTTGAAGCTCAGACTTTCAGCTTTCATTTGAGGGTATCCACATTAAAATTGCATGAAGGGTTTAGGAGTTTCAGCTACTTAACATGTGCCACCCTGTTTTTAAAGGGACCAAAAGTAATTGGACAGATTAAATTGTAAATAAAATGTTCATTTCTAGTTCTTGGTTGAAAACCCTTTGTTGGCAATGACTGCCTGAAGTCTTGAACTCATGAACATCACCAGTCGCCATGTTTCCTCCTTTTTAATGCTCTGCCAGGCCTTCACTAATTTCTATTGGTGTTTTGTATGTAACCTTTCCTCATGTACAGCACCATGGAATCAATGGTACGCTGAAAAAATAATAATAATCCTCTACGTGATGTTCCCCTCAGTCCTCACCCCTGACCTCCTTGCCAGACTGCACACATCAGTTACAATTCCCTGCTAATTTAGGCCAAAATTAAAAAAATCCTCTCTAGGTCTTTGTAGTGCAACATTTCACATACTGAATTTTGTGCCCTTTTATTGTCAAGTGCTCTGTGTCATAAACCTTAACATTTCTAGTGGGTGTAAGGTAATATTTACTTGTGCCAATGTGTGCCATATTGTTACAGACTGAATGCAGATTTCTGACCACTTTAAAGAGACAATCTTGATGACAGTTACTTCGCTTAGTAGGTCTCATGGACCGCTTCACTATTTACCCTTCACCCCCTACATAGGGATCTGTTCTTTGCTGAAAATACCTTTTTGGTTTGGTAGCTGGTGAATGGAAGAGCAAATTAGCGGGAGAATTGTTGTATAGCTATGTCAAAGCCAGAGGGAGAAAACCAGGAACAATATCAAAAGGCAGAAGCATGTTCAGGACTCAGAAGTAGAGCCGAGGTTAACCCAGGCGGTCAAGATCAGAAATCAAATCAATTGACCTAGAATGGTTAAACAGCCAAGATCAAGTCTAGAGTTTAGACAGGATAGAAGTGGTTAACTAGCTGGTTTGGAAATCATGATAAAAAACAGGAATGTAATACAACTGAAATCATAATAAATACTTAGAATTAACAGAGACTGTGTACATTAATACATTTTTAAAAATGTGCGGACTAATTGGCCACTGAACCCATATTAGTTTGCTGAATGGTCCCTGCCACAAGCAGGTAAGCCATAATCAAAACCTAATTTAAATATTAAAAACCATAATTTTGAGGAGGAACCAGGGCTTGGTTGGGCATGATGTAACTGACTACAAGTCAGGCTGCGTGGCACCCTGCCATGATGTCAGCGCTGCTTGCCAAATCAGATCACATTTTCTCTCCTGTGACATCCTTACCCTCATCATGGGCGATTTCAACATCCCCATTGCTCTTCCCCTCTCCCCATCTGCTACTCACCTTTTATCTCTAACCTCCTCGTTTGGCCTTTTGCAGCTTACTAATTCTCCAACGCATGAAGACGGAAACTCCCTCGACTTGGTCTTCTCTCAGCTTTGTGCAGTGGATGATTTTGCAAACTCCCCTCTCCCGCTCTCTGACCACAACCTTCTTTCATTCTCTATCAAGAACTGCCAGGCTGCTCAGGTCACCCCCACTGTCCATATTTATAGAAACATACAGGCCATTAACACCCAGAAACTTATGAAGAACTTGCATTCTTCATTGGTCCCTATCTCCTCCCTCTCATATCCTGATTCTGCATTGAAGCATTACAATGAAACACTTCAAAGTGCCCTGGATGAATTTGCACCTTCTATACATAGAACACCACAACACAGATGGCAACAACCCAGGCACACCCTGCAAACACGTTTCCTACAGCGGTGCTCCAGGTGCGACGAACGTCTGTGGTGAAAATCCAACCTTCCCGAAGATTTCATCCATTATAAGTTTATGCTTCGAACATACAACACTGCCCTTCACCTCTCAAAACAAACCTATTTCAACACCCTCATCACCTCACTGTCCAATAACCCTAAACGTCTCTTTGACACTTTTCATTCTCTACTCAACCCAAGAGTACAGGCCCCAACCACATAGCTTCGAGCTGACGATCTGGCCAATTACTTCAAAGAAAAAATTGACCAGATCCGACAGGAAATTATCTCCCAATCACCTCATACCATGCACTGTCCTCCCTCCCCCACTGCATCTAGCTCACTCTCTGATTTTGAACCAGTAACAGAAGTTAAGTTAGTTTCACACTAGCGCTTTTGAGCGCAGCGACGGCCTGCGCACGGCCGCCGCTAAGCCCCGCCCCCTGCCGCGCCTCCGCCGGTAGCTCCGCCTACAGGTGCATGACGCTGCATGCGTCCTGCGTCCCCTATCTTTATCACTGGGGGCGCAGGCCGTGCGCAGTATGCGTTTGGCGGCGCATGCGCCTTTTTGACGGTGCGCCGAGCGCAACCAAACTGCAGCAGGTTGCGTTTGGCGCAGGTCGGCGCACCGTAAAAAGGACGCATGCGCCGCCAAACGCATACTGCGCATGGCCTGCGCCCCCAGTGATAAAAATAGGGGACGCAGGACGCATGCAGAGTCATGCGCCGGTAGGCGGAGCTACCGGCGGAGGAGCGACAGGGGGCGGGGCTTAGCGGCGGCCGTGCGCAGGCCGTCGCTGCGCTCAAAAGCGCTAGTGTGAAACTAGCCTAAGCAGGCTCCTTGCATCTTCTCACCCAAACACTTGCACCAGTGACCCATTTCCGTCACATCTACTCCAGCCCCTTTCCCCTGCTGTCAACCCTCACCTAACTAAAATATTTAACCTCTCTCTCTCTTCTAGTATCTTTCCATCCTCATTTAAGCATGCCGTCATACATCCACTACTTAAAAAAACCATCCCTCGACCAAAACTGTGCCGCTAACTATAGACCTGTCTCTAATCTTCCCTTCATCTCTAAACTCCTGGAACGCCAGGTCCACTCCCGTCTTATCCGCTATCTCTTTGATAACTCTCTTCTCGACCCTCTCCAATCCGGTTTCCGCTCTTTACACACTACTGAAACTGCCCTCACTAAAGTCTCTAATGATCTACTAACAACTAAATCAAATGGTCATTACTCCATACTAATTCTCTTGGATCTCTCTGCAGCATTCGACACTGTGGATCATCAGCTCCTCCTCACTATGCTCCGTTCCATTGGCCTCAAGGACACTGTTCTCTCCTGGTTCTCCTCCTGTCTCTCTGACCGCTCCTTTACTGTATCTTTTGCTGGCTCCTCCTCTCATCTTCCTCTTACTGTTGGGGTTCCTCAAGGATCAGTCCTAGGCCCCCTCCTCTTCTCTTTGTATACTGTCCCTATTGGTCAAACAATCAGTAGATTTGGTTTCCAGTACCATCTCTTTGCTGACGACACCCAATTATATGCTTCTTCTCCTGACATCACGCCAGCCTTTCTAGAAAACACCGGTGATTGTCTAAACGCTGTGTCTAACATCATGTCCTCACTATATCTGAAATTGAACCTGTCAAAGACTGAACTCCTTGTGTTTCCTCCTGCTACTAATGTACCTATACCCGACATTGCCATTTCCGTGTGTGGTTCCGCTATTACTCCCCAGCAACATGTCCGCTTTCCTTTGTCCCCCACATACGATCACTGGCTCGCTCTTGTTATCTGCACCTCAAAAACATTTCTAGAATTTGACCTTTTCTTACTTTTGACTCCGCAAAAACTCTTACTGTTTCTCTTATTCATTCTCGTCTCGACTATTGTAACTCTCTTCTAATCAGTCTCCCTCTTACCAAACTCTCCCCCCTCCAATCTGTCTTGAATGCTGCTGCCAGGATCATATTCCTCACCAATCGTTACACCGATGCCTCTACCTTGTGCCAGTCATTACACTGGCTACCCATCCACTCCAGAATCCAGTACAAACTTAATACCCTCACCCACAAAGCTCTCCTTGGCTCAGCATCGCCCTACATCTCCTCCCTTGTTTCAGTATACCATCCTACCTGCACCCTCCGTTCTGCTGATGACCTGAGGTTAGCATCCTCAATAATCAGAACCTCCCACTCCTGTCTCCAAGACTGTACACGTGCTGCGCCAATTCTTTGGAATGCACTTCCCAGGTCAATACGATTAGTCCCAAACCCCCACAATTTTAAGCGTGCCCTGAAAACTCATTTATTCAGACTGGCCTACCACCTCATCCATTAACCTAGTCTATCCCTATGTGGCACAGCCAAAAGTTTTTACCATAACCAGGTTCCCCGCATCATGTTCCCACATGCTTTATGCATCCATTAGCCCTCTGCGTCTGTACTGTTACACACTTAACATTATGGCTGGTCCATACAATCAGGGCAACTGTTACCACCCACCTTTCGTGTCTCCCTTTTTTCCTCATAGATTGTAAGCTTGCGAGCAGGGCCCTCATTCCTCTTGGCATCTGTTATGATATATGTGATTATTGTTATGCTGTAATGTCTATTGTCTGTACTAGTCCCCTCTGAAATGTAAAGTGCTGCGGAATATGTCGGCGCTATAGAAATAAAATATATTATTATTATTATCAGTGGTACTTGAATTGGAAAAGGTGTGGAAAAGTAAGGAGGTATCACATTTATAATTATAAACGCCATGTCTCATAAATCTGTTATTGTCACCAACAAAGAACTGGCAACAAGGTAAAACTTCAACTCTGTCCCGAGTTTGTGTGAGATATCTTATGGCTGGTAACCAGACATGGCAGGAGGCAAAGCCACCTCATTTATAAGGCCTGTTTGTTTTTTTATTTATTTCATTTTACCTCTCAGGTTGCAATAAGGAACATAATAAATTAAAGCAAAAGAAGGATGTCAGGGTAAGTAGTGCGAGTGGCGTTTTTGCATTTTTTAATTTTATTTCCTTTGACTTTTGCTTACTTTTAAACTTTAGTGTAAAAACATCATGCTTGTATTAAATATTGAGCTGTAAACAATTTCTGTATTACTTTTTTTGACTGTAATGACATCTCAGAAAAGCGTTATTGTTAGAAGCTAAAGGGTTTTAATGAAAAATATATTTACAGTGTTAAAAAAAATACTGTGGATTTAGCTTAGCTGCAAGAAACAATAATTTGGGGCAAAATTCATTGGTTTCTGTCGCTGGGCATTAAATAGGACTTGTGTTTAACTAAATAACTGTATTTCCTATGAATTAACAATTCTGGAGCATCTTTTCCTAGGCTCCATCCCCCATTATTTCAAATAGAAATGTATTAAAAAGTGGGTATTACCAGTCACACAACCTGCAAAACAAAATTAATGTTATCACCCACTTGTAAATTGTTTCAGAAATTTCAAAGAAGAATTCCAGAAGTATGAGGCAAACCTGAATTTTAAGGACATAAGTATGATCTTATCATTTTTATTTCATAGATAGTACAGGTATTTACAGGTCTGATTTAACAGCGTTGCCCACTATACGGACAATGCGTCCTCAATCACCACCTTTCCTCCATGCAAAATGGTGGAAATACTCAACCCCAGTGCAGGCAGCATTCCAGCTACAGTATGTTGGCACCTGCTCTGGGGTTGAGTATTGAAAAAAAAGAAAAGTTGACTGAACTGAAATTAAATCCCATAACCGAGACCTAGGAAAGAGCAGCCCTTTGGCTGTTCTTATCTGGCCTGTAGACCGGAACAACTAAATGGCTGGAAATAATGCTTTCCCACACCAAGCGGCCATCCTCTAGCCGATGTCTCAATTACACTTGTATCTGCAACTTTGTGATGGAGATACCAGTGAATACAATGAAGTAGAAGGGAGCTGTCAGGTCCTTCATCCACCTGTGTATCTGAGAGCACAGCAGCTGTGATGACATTGCGCTCTCTCACCCCCGTGCACTGCTCTGGGAGCAAAAGGGGAATGGGGTTAGGTGAGTAGATTTATTTTTTTTAAATTGTCAGTACTCATGGGGGCCTGTGTATGTGAACATCATACTGGATGGGGGGGAGGGAGGTCATGATACTGCTTGGGGGACTGTGTGGAAACATTATACTGTAAGGAGAGCTATGTGATGAAATTACACTGTATAAAGGGTTTTGTGGGACATTATACTATGGAGGTAGGCTGTGTGGGTACATCATACAGTGTGTGGGGACATCATACTGTGAATCGTGGGCTTTTTGGGAACATCTTACTTTATGGGTAGTTTTGTGGAGTCATAATACTGGTTGGGGGTTTTAGGAACATCATACTACATAAAGGGCTTGAGGGGACATCATGCTGTGTGTTGGGCTTTGTGGGGACATCATACTGTGTGCAAGGCTTTGTGAAGTCATCATACTGTTTTAGGGGCTGTGTTGGGGGGAGATCATACTGTTTGAAGTGACATAATGCTGTTTGAAGGGCTATGTGGGGACATCAAACTATATGGAGAGCTGTGTGTGGACAGCATACTGTGTGGGGGGGATGTGGGGAACATTATATTGTGTTTGGAGTTGGCTCTCTTTAAGCTTTTCTTTCCAAGGAGAAAATCCACATACAGCTGCTGACAATTTTGCAACATGATTTAATATTCTTGAAACATTTTTATTTAGGATTGCTATAAGATACAGTAAAAAATTACCAGGCTCACAACATTTAAATATAAAATTACAGGATCTTTAAATGCCTGTAAATTATGTTATTTTTTATATGGTAAAGAGTATATATTATACTAAAATCTTTTAACAATGAAACAAAGGTATCATTATCAGGGAAACTACTTGATTTGGCTACACATATATATTTTTTTGACAATATGCACCCAATTGTATAGACAACTTCTTGAAAATAGGAGTTTCATTGTTTGATGTGAATAGCATTGTTTTGTGTGGAGACCACACGCTGACTAGAATGTACACACAGCTTTGTAGGACATGATCAAACATACAGTAGGAAAAGGCTGTTTCAATAACATATCCATGAATATCAAGTACAAAATATGTGTATGTTTATTATTTCTGCAAAACTTGGACAGCAAGGGTCGTTTAAAAAAAAAGTGTACACCACTTCCTTAGTAGGAAATTTAATGTATTTCACTTTTGCCTGCCAGTTTCCTGCAAAAATGAAGAAGATCTTTGTTTTCTACTGCAAACTAGTGACAATCAGCTGTGGAACATTAGTAGAAAAACATTAGTAGAAACCTTCTACAAAGTCATGTATTGCAACATTTTCATTGTTATGGTCACACGCTGGTAAATTTTGGGGTGGAATATAGGAAAAAAAGTTTTCATTAAATGGTGGTGTGTCTTATAGGCCAATTTTATGGTATCTTAAGGGGGGGTGGGGAGCGGGGACCCTGGCTACAGGAAGCTGACGGCAGTGGATGCAGGAGTGGGGCGATGCTGCAGGGCCTGGGCTAGAAGGAGGGGATATTCAGCGGTGCGAGGTTGCGGTGGGCCCCGGGCTTTCAGAAAATGTTGGCTGAGTCCCCATACTTCCCATTGTTTTTACTGCGGTGGACTTCGGGAAGATAGCCGCCAGAGGTGGCGCATGTGCAGACTGAAATCTCTGGAGCCAAGATTTCAATCTGAGTATGTGCTGCCTCCAGCAGCCATTTTCCCTAAGTTCACCACAGTGAAATCAATGAAGTGCTGGGACTCTGCTGACATTTTGTGAAAGCCCAGGGCCTGCCGCAGCCTGGAACTGCCGAACACCCCCTCCACCCAACGTGGGTCCTGCATTATCGCCCCACTCCTGCGGCCGCCACCACCTTTTTGCAGAAGAACCTGCTATTACAACGATACAGTTACTGTATCTTCACAGATATCAGTTCTGTCAACCGTGCAAGTCATTATCCCAAATCTGACAACAAAATCCTGTAACAGCCCACTAATACACTAACAGAATAAATAATCTAAACACTGTATTCAAAAGTAGGCAAACATCAATATGTCAGATATTTTATTGATTAGATGAATATGAAAGACAAAATTAAGAACATACAACATGAGACATGAGATAAAAAAAATATATATACAGTGGGGGAAATAAGAATTTGATCCCTTGCTGATTTTGTAAGTTTGCCCACTGACAAAGATATGAACAGTCTATAATTTTAAGGGTAGGCTAATTTTAGCGTTGAGATACAGAATATCAAAAATAAATTCCAGAAAATCATTGTATAAATTATATAAATTTATTTGCATTTTGCAGTGAGAAATAAGTATGTGATCCTTCTGGCAAACAAAACTTAATACTTGGTGGCAAAACCCTGGCAAGCACAGCAGTCAGACATTTTTTGTAGCTGATGATGAGGTTTGGGCACATGTCAGGAGGAATTTTGGTCCACTCCTCTGTCTTTGCAAATCATCTCTAAATCGTTAAGATTTTGAGGCTGTCGCATGGCATATCAGAGTTTCAACTCCCTCCATAAGTTTTCTATGGGATTAAGGTCTGGAGACCGGCTAGGCCACTCCATGACCTTGATGTGCTTCTTTTTCTGCCACTCCTTTGTTGCCTTGGCTGTATGCTTTGGGTCATTGTTTTGCTGCAAGACCCAGTCACAACCCATTTTTAATATCCTGGTGAAGGGAAGGAGGTTGTCACTGAGGATTTTATGGTACATGGCACTATCCATTCTCCCATTGATGTGGTTAAGTAGTCCTGTGCCCTTAGCAGAGCAACACCTCCCCAAAACAAAATGTTTCCACCTCCATGCTTGACAGTGGGGATGGTGTTCTTTGGGTCATAGGCAGCATTTCTCTTTTTAATAAACACGGCAAGTTGAGTTAATGCCAAAGAGCTCAATTTTTGTCTTATTTGACCACAGAACCTTCTCCCAATCACTCACAGAATCATCCAGGTGTTCACTGGCAAACTTCAGATGGGCCCGCACATGTGCCTTCTTGAGCAGGGGGACCTTGCAGGCACTGCAGGATTTTAAACCTTTACGGCATAATGTGTTACCAATGGTTTTCTTGGTGAACGTGGTCCCAGCTGCCTTGCGATCATTAACAAGATTTCCCCCATGTAGTTTTAGGCTGATCTCTCACCTTCCTCATGATCAAGGATACTCCACGAGAAAGCTTAGAAAGCTCTATGGTCTTGCCCATGTTGTAGAGGTTAGAGTCTGAGAGTTTGACTGATTAATTGAGTCTGTGGACAGGAGTCTTTTATAAAGGTGACTATGTAAAGACAGCTGTCTTTAATGTTGGTAATGAATTGATTATGAGTGTCTAACTGGTCTGTAGGAGTCAGAACTCTTAATGATTGGTAGGGGATCAAATACTTATTTCTCACTGCAAAATGCAAATAAATTTATATAATTTATACAATGTGATTATCTGGATTTCATTTTTGATATTCTATCTCAATGTTAAAAATAATCTACCCTTAAAATTATAGGCTGTTCATGTCTTTGTCAGTGGGCAAACTTAAAAAAATCAGCAAAATCAAAATCAGCAAGGGATCAGGTAGTAAGGTGTACTGTAAGGTGTTTCCATGGAAATGCCAAGAACTACCTCTCGGTCCAGATCAACATACACACAGATGAAATAGGAGTGGTCAAGGACTTGTTGCATGCTATTATTATTGTTTGAGATTTTCCTTTGTTTTGGGACTTATGGGCTAAATCTGTAGCACTCAGTAGTCTGGTATGCCATCAGGAGTCAGCTATTGTAACAAGGTGACATGATGTAAACTGTGAATTTCCTTTCACTCTACTGACTAGAGTGGAGGGTGAGGAAGTATCACCTAAAGCCAAAGTCCTTGACCTGGTGGAGTCCCAGGACAACTTTGGGACTGCATAACTCACGGATGTTACTGTAAAAGGTACTCTGGAAAATTTAAGTGTGTTAAATGGTGTTCCCTAGGAGCTGCGAGGCATTAATAGTTTTTCACAATCGGCCAGGCATAATGATCTGTTGCGTTGCCAGACAAACATTAAGGGCCAGGTAAAAGTGTGTCTCTTCAAGGCACCAGATGCAAAATACAGGGGGTATAATCAATTGGCTCGAATAAGACAGTGTAGGTCTGGGAATCAGGCACTTATGTAGGTGCTCACAGTCAAGTGCATGTTTCTTACCAAGTGGCAGGGACCCTATATGGTGGTGGAAAAGGTGGGAGAGGTCAACTATAAAGTACACTGACCAGGAAAGCATAAGCACTTTCCCAAATATTATGGGATAGGATAGGGACCCATTTGAAACGGCTTGTTTTATCTGAGATAGCTCTAACCACAGACTAGACGATGGCAACTCAGACCTATGCTGCTTGACAGGCTGTCAAGAACTTCATGCAAAAATAAATCTGGCACTCCCTTTAAGAAAAAACAGGAATTATCATTTACATTGAAGCAATCCACAAGATATATTTGTAACGTTTTGGTCACAATCTTGACCTTCTTCAGACTAGATATAAAGTATAAGAAAATAAACAGAAAAAATACAAAACCAATCATTAGTCTTGCTGGTATCATGTGCAATCTTCACATCACTGTATATACAACGGAAGCTGGGCGGATTAAAAATAGACCCCAAAGACAAATTCATAGAGAAAACAATAATTCAATCTAAATGGAATAAAATTTACAGATCTTGGTTAATAGACAAAAAGAATAAAATGAATAATGAGATAGCAATAGCATAGCTCAAAAAGAACTGATGAGCCCAAAACATGGGTTGCAATACATAGGTCATATAGTAAGCAATAGTACATATACTATATTCTCTCTCACCACAATCAATACAGACAAATTATCAGAGAGAAAAAAAATAATAATCGAGGGGTATAGAGGAGTGCCAGATTTATTTTTGCATGTGATTGGGGTTGGTATCCCTTTCTGAGCACCCCTCTTGTAATATGGAGTGACGTGTCTTTCTTACTCTCGTCAAGAACTTCAACTACCTCCTAAAGAACCAGAGAGCAGAGTGCAATTTACCTACAGAAGGGAAGTGTGCTGAAATAGAAAGATATCCCAGAGTGAATAAAACAAATCACCAAATACAAAATAAAGCAGAAAGATAAACCCTAGCTGGTCTTTCTCTAACTGGTTTAAACTACAGCAGCATGACTGGACATCCAAATGAGACTATCACCAGCAGGAAATTCCAGCGGGGGAAAGTATAAAAAGTCAGACCCAAAAGGTGAGTGCAGAAAAATGATTAGATGAAAACACCTGTTACCATGAAAAGACTGAAGCAAGGATAACAGACACTAAACACTAGGATAAAAGGTGTATCTGCTGTTGCTCAGTGACCAGGGAGGCCGGTCACAAAGGACAGGATCAAGGATTCAAACCCAGGTGCATGACATATCCACTATATACAGTATGAGTTATACCTTCATGATCACTGGGGATCAGACCCCCGATTTCCCATCAATCCTAAGAATGGAACTCTAAAGAATTCCATCTGAAAGGAGCTGAAGCCAAGCATGCACACCTCTACTACATTCATTTTCTATGGAGCTTCCAGATTAAAGGCCAAGTAATCTCTGACAGTCTCATAGAAATTGAAAGGGTATCGAAGAGTACCCAATGGATGTGCCATATAGTGCAAGTCTAAATAATTCCAGTATTGATTTCTCAAACAGTGTATAGAAATACAGAGCAGAAAAAGGACCAACCAGCATTTGTGATTATACATACAGTATTTTGTAGGGATTGATTGTCTCTTGTAGCCATAAGACATTAGGCCTTATATAGCGGTCACGCAGGTAATTGTTCCAGTTTTCTCATAAATGAATGATGTCTTAAAATTGTTGGTGATAAGATCTCTCCACAGGTATTCAATGGGATTTAGATCCGGACCCATTGTGTTAGGAACGGCGGAACGCACTAAATAAAAATAATAAAGTGCGTTCGCCGCTCGGGGTCCACCGTGCAGTAGGTGATATAACCGCTGCTAAGTGGTGGCAGGAGCAATATGGCGGTAATGCGCACAGAGTTAAACGTCACTCAGGTGCGCAGAGCAATCTCTATTAAGTCACAGGGATGCCAAATAAACGCAAATACAAAGACTGAGCCTGTTAAGGTCATAGTACTCAGTAAAAATACACACACAGTATCAGGTCACAGGAGGAGACCAAGACGGCGGCACTACGTCCGTCTAGACCTACCGTTTGTGCAGCGTCGCAGCTGCGAACGCTAAGGAGAGCTGCTACTGCAGCGCAGCGTGGACACTGCCGCTAAACGACAAAGCTATGACACAAGTGCAATGTCGGACGCTAGCAGCTGTGGATGTTGCAGCAGAGGAGCGCTGGCGCTGATTCTAACTCAGTCCCTGACCACATATGTAATATCAGAGGGAAGGGGTTTCATAATGAGTCACTCACCAGAATCATACATCCGTTCTCATACACACAGCAGCAAGCAAGTCTATATTAACGCATGGAAGAACAGCCATGCGCGCCTTTTATAGCAGCCGGGACCTTCCGCATACCTCCAGATCTCTGAGATGGACCAATGAGATCTGGAGTGGGACCTGAGCACATGCCATGACTCCCTATCTCCAATGGGAGATCGTCCCATGAGCATGCTCAGTAGGAGGACAGAAGGACTTAGCCTCAGGAGAGATTTGCTGCAAGGCAATCTCCTCTGCAATCTCCTCTGCAGTAGATAAAGAGCAGGAGACTGCAGAATGTGAGGGTCTGGATCCCTGCGGAGTAAACGCAGAAATCCGACTCCTAACACATTTGCTGGCCACCTAAGAACTCTCTATAGCTTTGTTTCCATCCATTTCTGGTTGCTTCTTGAAGTATGTTTGGAGACATTGTGTAACACCGGTGTGTTTGTACATTGATTGCCCGGCATTACTCTGCATGTCTCTGTATTAACCCTTTGCGCCTTTCCCCATAATTAGCTTGGATACTGTTGTCTGTTACCTATATGGATGCTGCTCAGTTCCCGGCTTTGCTGCATATCCGTACATGCGTGTGTGGTTCTGCTGCGCTGCATGACCACCCGATTGTGCGGTCCCTGGCCGCTGCTGTGGAAAGCTATCCGCGGGTTTCTAGGTCCTATGCACTGTGTATGATTTACCATGTGTGTTCAGGCTTGCAGCTCCTGCCAGATGTCCTTTGCAATGCTGATTTGCTGATTTGTGTCTGGCTGCTTTTAGGGTGCACACGGCCACACCTCCCTTGCTTTTAAGAGGAATGGGTGTGTGCTAGAATTGCTGCTCCAGCCTACCGCTGTGAGGCAGCTCTTATATAAATTTTTCCTGCCCTTTGGGGCGTTGCCAGAGCTTTGCCTTAAGTCTCTGTGTCTTGCCATGTCTGTGTTCAGCATCTGTCCTGCCTGCCTGCAGTTCTGGGTGAGCTGATGCTTGTCTTGCCGCCCTCCAGGAGGCAGAATATCCTGGTCCCTGTATCCATGTTCCTAGGCTTGCCTTGTCCTTGTTGCTGACCGCCCTCCAGGAGGCAGAATATCCTGGTTCCTGTGCTTTATGAAGTCCTAGTCCTGATTCCTGCTATGTTATGTTCCTGACGTCCTTCTGTGTCTTGAACCCTGTGCCCAGTGACTGTGACTCTTTGCTAACTGACTTTCTGTCATCTAACCTGGGTTCATCTTGGAAGTAGGAGTCTGGTGTGTCTGCTGAGTTTTTGCTACTCTGTGCTCAGCTTGTTATTCGGTGCATTCCTTGGCTGGTTCCAGTCCAACCCGGCAGGGCTTGCACCAGACCGCTTGGGTTCCTTTTTAGGTTGCTGCCAGATGTCCTTAGCCAGATGTCCGGAGCTTGATGACCGTGGCCTGATGTCCGGTGTCTGACGACAACTTGCAGATGTCGGGATCCTATGCTTCCCTGCTGTATGTCCAGAGCCTGATGAATGCGGCCTGATGTCCGGAGCCTGATGTCTGCAGTCTGATGTCCAGAGCCTGTCAATCGTTGCCAGATGTCCAGAGTCCAATGCCAGTGTTCTGATGTTCTTTCTGAGATCCGATTCCTGATGTCCTGCCTGAGACCTGATGTCCGCCTGGTTCCTTGATGTCCTGATGTTTAGATGTCCTTCCTGATGACCTGATGTCCACCTGATGCCTTGATGGCCTGTGTCCGATGTCCTGATTTCCGGCTCGAGTTCCGATGTCCTGCCTATGTCCTGATGTCCAGCCTGTGTCTTAATGTCCTGATGTCCAGCCTGTGTCCTGATGTTCAGCCTGTGTCCTGATGTCCAGCCTGTGTCCTGATGTCCTATGTCCAGCCTGTATCCTGATGTGTTTCGATGTCCAGTCAGTGGTCCTGGTGGTCCAGTCTGTGTTACAGACTTGGTCCCGCCTGTGTTCCTGGGGAGTCTCCAGCCTTGTGTCCCAGTGACTGCTCTGCCTGGATCTAACCAGCCGATGACCTGTGTTGCCATGCCGGTGTTCCTGTTACTGTCCTGCCTGTGTCCCAATGTCCCGCTGGTTCCCTAGGGTCCACCCTGTGATGACGTCTGTCCTGGATCGGTGTCTGATGTTCTCCTATTGAGCCTGTGCTATGCCTGAGGCCTAAGAGAGGGGTCGTCCTAGTATGCCCGGTCCAGGTTACTCTGTGGTCCAGTGGGTCCACATTCCGTCCTCACTTGGGATGCTCGCCCCAGGTCACCATGGTCGGGCGATGTGGAGGCATCGGCTGGGCCGCGCCTGCGGTCGCAGTCGTGACACATTGTCCTGTCGAAATACCTATCATGTAGGACGCAAATCCATCTTTCTGACAGTAAGCACTACATTGCAACCCAAAATCCTTTGGTAATCTTCAAATTTCATGATGCTTTGCACACAGTCAAGGCACACAGTGGGAAAGGCAGAAAAATAGCCCCAAAACATCTTTGAACATCCACTATATTTGACTGTAGGTATGGTGTTCTTTTATTTGTAAGCCTCACTCCATCTTCGGTTTACCATAGAATTATGTGTTTTACCAAAAAGTTCTGTGCTGGTCTCGTCTGTTCACAAGATACTTTCCTGGCAGGATTTTTACTTATTAATGTATATTTTGGCACACTGCAGTCTTTTTTTAGGTCTCTGTGTCAGCAGTGGCATCCTCCTGGGTCTGCTGCCATAGTGTTTCATTTCATTCAAATGTGGATGGACAGTTTGTACTGACACAGATGCACCCTGAGCCTGCAGGACAGCTTGAATTTCTCTGAAACTTGATTTATGTCATTTACACACTATCCATACTTTCCAGCATTGCAGTATATGTACATAGAGATTAGCTACAGTGCCATGGGTTGTAAACATCTTGATTATATTGTGCACTGTAGACAATGGAACATCAAGATCTCTGGAGATGGACTTGTAACCTTGAGATTGTTTGTAACCTTCAGTTTGTTGATATTTTTCAACAATTTTGGTATTCAAGTCCTTAGACAGTTCTCTTCTGTTCTCCATGCTCAGTGTAGCATACACACACACATAATGCAAACACTGAGTCATGTTCTCCCTTTTTTATCTAGTTTCAGGTGTGATTTTCATATTTTCCATACCTATTACTTGCCACAGGTGAGTTTGAACAAGCATCACATGCTTGGAATACAGTTGTTAACCCACAATTTTGAAAAAGTGTCAACAATTTTTGGGGTTTTATGTGATAATGTCAAATTTGCTGGCTTTTTTTCTTTTTTTTTTGTTGCTGTTCCAATACACACAAATGAAATAAACATGTGTATAACAAAATTTGTAATTTCAATAATTTTCTGGGAGAGATACTTAATTTTCTGGAACAATTTCAAGGGTGCCAACACTTTCGACCATGACTGTATATGGTATGTATATATGTGCTTGTATTCCCAACTGTGTTATTTCTCTGGGAAATGTATGAATACATTGACATCTGAGTGTTCCTGTGGTCTTTATGTTGTGTCATATGCCCCCAGGAATAAAGCCAGAGGGGTGAAATGTGTGTCGGGGTCATAGAACCTCAGACAACACCATGCTGTAACAACCCTGCCGGCATCACTGCATGGCCTCTCATCCCCCACCTGCCTTACTCACTACTCCAGGCCATACCATGAGTTCGGTCTTCTGCCGGCTCCATGCTGTGTGCCTCCTACCTGCTCTCTGCATGCTTCTTTACTGTGGGCATAGGCATCGGCTCTCTCTGGCTCTTATAGAGTCAGTGTGCACCTTCCTAAGGTATTCCCAGCCAATTGCCAAGAGGCCTCTGGTATTTAAGGCATACTCACCCATAGAAGGATGCCTGAGCAACCATTTCTCTCAGTCAGTATCTTGCTGCTAAGCTGCCAGTTCCTGTTCTGTTTTCCGCCTTCTCTGGGAGCTGAGTACCCAGCTCTGTTTCTGTGCTTTGTGTCTACTTGTTCCACCATTCAGGAGGCTGCATATCCTGGACTGTATCCTAGTTCCTGTACCTTATGCCGTACCTGACCTTGTCAGTATTCAGTCCTATTTCTGTGTATGTTGGTCTCCTTGTCTGTGGCTTCTTTCCCTGCTGTGTCAATCCTTGTGTCTTCTCCATCTGCTCCATCTGCCCTGCTCTAGCTCCGCACTCCTGTGGTTCAACCTTTTCTCTGCACTCCTGCGGTTCAGCCTTGACTCCTCACTCCTGCGGTTCAGCCTTGGCTCCTCACTCCTGTGGTTCAGCTCGCTGCACTGCAACCAGCGACTCTGTTCTGCTCTCTGCTCCACAACCTTGTGGTTCTGCTCCGCTCTTGTTCGGCTTCCTGCTGCTCTTTACCTGTCCCTGCCCCTCCAGTCTGAACAGGTCCCTACCTGTTCCCACACACTACTCTTACCTGTTCACATATATCTCGCATTCTAAATCTGTGTCTCTGTCCCTCCTGAACCAGCCCCAGTGCCACCAGTCTGATCAGATCCCTACCTGTTCCCATATATCTCTCATTCCCATATACCACTTATGTCTGTCCGTGTTCCTGTCCCTACTGAGTCTGTTCTTGCCACTTCCATGTGAACTGTGCCCGCCTGTCTGCCAGTGTCTCAGCCATGCCCACCTGTCTGCCAAGAGTACCAGCCGTGCCCACCATAGTACCATTCGTGCCTGTCTGTACTTGTCCACACTTCTCATAGTCTTCTGTTCCCCAGTGGGATCAGCAACCACAACCAGACACCACCCTGGAGTGGCACCTGGCAGCTAACTGCCGCAAAAGCCTGATCTCATCAGAGATTCCAGTGAACACCAAGGTAGCTGCTTAGTCACGCCCCTCCCAGAGTAGTCTGGTTTGTGGCACAGTGGGGCCACACCACCCATGCTCGTGCCAATCAGTTAGGGCGCGAGCGTTACACATGCCATATCGGCTCCATACCTAATACTATCCTACACTTATCCAGGTAAAAAGCAATATACAAAATCATGAGTTCTCATGCTGATACTAGACATTATTACTGGGTGAATATGGATTGTATGACTTAGTAAGCATAGGTGGACTGATAAACTGATTAGAAATCAAATACCAAGTTTGGTTGTCATTAGCAATATAAGGGAATGAGCTTTATGCATTGGCACTTTATATGTATATGTTTACTGACTATCTTTTACTGCTAGCTATATACATCAATGTATTACTGCTCAGATTATACTGAATTATGAATGTTCATGCAGATGTAACAGAAAACATTACCAAGACTATTTGTATTGTATTATATCTAATATTTAACAAAGTATTTGTGGAGTGATTTGCTGAGTAGGGACTCTTGTGAGTTATTTTATTTGAGGTATAACCATAGACATTAGGGAATAATTTAATGTACTGACATTTTGCATTTATATGCACATTGACTATTCATTTCTACTGTTGAGGTATATCCTTATTGTCAGGGTCCTGACAGCACCGGCGTACAGCCTCCGCTAAGCAGGGACTCACCCGCACCGTAGGGACCCCGGGGACAAGAACAGCCGGACAATAAAGATGCACGGGACCTGAATGTAGAAGATCAGAAAGCCAACACAGGACCTACGGTCATGTGAAAAGTCATGTGACTGCAAGAGGGCGGGGCTTAGCGTCCTGCTTTCAGAGGAGGAAGAAAACTCAGAGTCGGGCAAAGCAGAGATCAGGCACAATACAGGCAAGCGAGGTACAGGAGGGATAAACAGACGGGAGGCCAGACAAAGCCAAAGGTCATACACAAGATATCAATACAGTACCAGGGATGAGACAGAACGGACAGTCAGGGCCAAGCAGAGATCAAAAACCAAATGGACATAGAAGGTACCAAGCAGAATCCAAAGCGATATCCAGAGAACAGACTAAGTCATACACAGGGAATCAAGCAACCAGAACACAGCACTAACACACTCAGGGGGTCACCACACAATGCCAAGGGCGAAAGTATAACTGACGGGGGATGGGAGCTTCCTGAGGCTATAAGAAGCCTCCCCAGAACCAATGAGAGGCCACCCTAATAGGTCCCAGGTGTGCAGGTGAGAGTCTGCACTGCGATCAGAACATTAACCCCAGAAGTGCCAGTCACCCAGCACTGGTATCATGACAGTACCCCCCTCTCAACGGGAGGGCCTCTGGGCCCCCAGGCTTGCCCGGGTACCTAGCATGGAAAGCCCAAACCAGACGATCCGCATGCATCAACCGGGCCGGCACCCAGGACCTGTCCTCCGGCCCATACCCCTTCCAATGAACTAGGTACTGTACTGACCGCCGTACCAACCTAGAATCTACAATGTGACCAATCTCATATTCCACATGTCCCTCAACCGAAACCGGAGGAGCAGCGGACTCGGATTCTCCCCGGACTGCTTCAAACAGCTTCAGTATAGATCTATGGAAGACGTTAGGGATCTTGAAAAAGGGTGGAAGGCACAGCCTGTACGCTACCGGGTTGATTTTTTCCACAATCTTGTACGGGCCAATGAATTTGGGGCCCAACTTGGCTGACGGAACCTTTAACTTAATGTTTCGCGTGGAGAGCCAAACTTTCTCTCCCACCTGAAACATGGGACCAGGTGTTCGTTTCCTGTCCGCGAAAAACTTATACCTGCCTTGAGACCTAGATATACACCGCTGGACTTCTGCCCATGTATCTTTTAACCTCTGAACAGAGTCCTCAACCCCGGGGCACCCCGAATCCAGACGAGAAAACTCACCAAAATGAGGACTGAACCCATAGTTGACGAAGAAAGGGGACATACCAGTGGATTGACTCACCCGACTATTGAAGGTGAATTCAGCCAATGGCAGTATATCACACCAGTCATTCTGTCTAGCAGAAGTCAGACATCTGAGGATCTGTTCCAGAGACTGATTAGTGCGTTCTGTCTGACCATTACTCTCAGGATGGTATGCAGATGAAAAGGACAGAGATATCCCTAATTTTTTACAGAAAGCATGCCAAAACTTAGCCACAAACTGCACACCACGATCAGACACCACATTCAGGGGTACCCCATGCAAGCGGACCACATGCTGCACAAACAATCTGGATAAGATCTCAGCAGAAGGTAATGCGGGCATGGGTACAAAATGAGCCTGCTTAGAAAATCTGTCCACCACTACCCATACCACCGTATTACCCCTGGAAGAGGAAAGATTGGTAATAAAATCCATGGACAGATGGGTCCACGGTCTTTCGGGAACTTCCAAGGGCATCAGCTCCCCCGCCGGCCGGCTATGGGAGCTTTTAGAACGAGCACAGACCCCACAACCAGAAATGAATTTCTTTATATCAGAACCCAGAGTAGGCCACCAGAAGATCCTAGCCACCGCCAGTCACGTGGCTGATATACCAGGGTGAGCACACAACTTGGATTCGTGGAACTCATGCAAGAGTTTAAGGCCAAAGTTGTTCTGGGACAAACAACTTGCCCCCTGGTTTGGCCGCAGGAGCCAGCGACTGGGCCCCCTCAATTTCCCATTCCAATTCAGACGAGATCCCTGCTAACACCACCCCAGGGTGTAGAATGGAGGACAGTGGCTCAGGGACAGACACAGGGTGAAAACTACCACATAAGGCATCAGCCTTGACATTCTTTGACCCTGGACGGAATGTAATAGTAAACTGGAAACGGGAAAAAAAAAGTGACCAACCAGCCTGTCTGGGCGTTAATCTTTTAGCAGACTCGATGTAAGACAAATTTTTGTGATCAGTGATCACAGTAACCGGGTGACTTGCCCCCTCCAAAAAGTGCCTCCATTCCTCAAACGCCAACTTAACCGCAAGAAGCTCTCTATTGCCTACATCATAATTTCTTTCAGCAGCAGAGAACTTCTTGGAAAAGAAGGCACATGGCCTGAGTTTGGTTAGAGTGGCAGGTCCTTGAGACAACACCGCCCCCACCCCCACCACAAATGGCTTGGAAGGATCTGGCTGTATCAAGACAGGAGCAAACATAAAACATTTTTTCAGCGTCGCAAAGGCCTATTTTGCGAATGAGGACCAATTTCTCACATCTGCACCTTTGCATGTTAGATCCGTGAGAGGTTTGACCACTTGCGAAAACCCCCGGATAAATTTGCGGTAATAATTGCCGAACCCCAAGAAGCGCTGAAGACCCTTAAGATCTCGGGGTTGCACCCAATGCGCAATGGCCTGCACCTTCTTGGGGTCCATGCGAAAACCCTCCCCGGATACAATTAACCCCAAAAAAGACAATTCTTGCACACAGAATACACATTTCTCCAATTTGGCATACAGATGATTTTCTCTCAGTCTTTGGAGAAATGTTCGTACATGATCCAAATGAGAATGCTTGTCGGTGGAGTATATCAAAATATCATCTAAATAGATAACGACAAAACGACCAATGAGATCCGAGAACACCACGTTGATGAAATTCTGAAATATGGCGGGGCGTTGGTAAGACCAAACGGCATGACTAAATTTTCAAATAGTCCCTCGGTCGTGAGGAACGCGGTTTTCCATTCATCCCCCTCTCGGACCCTTATCAAATTATATGCCCCCCGAAGATCCAGCTTAGAAAACCACTTTGCCCCTGATAGTTGGTTACATAAATCGGGAATCAATGGAAGGGGGTACGTATTCCGTACAGTAATCTGATTAAGCTCCCGGAAGTCGAGACAGGGACGTAACCCGCTATCTTTTTTCTTTACAAAAAAGAAACCTGCCGCCACAGGTGAGACTGAAGGACGTATGTGTCCTTTGCGCAGACTTTCAGCAATATACTCCTTCATAGCCAAGCGCTCAGGACCGGACAAATTAAACAGACGGGCTTTAGGTAATTTAGCCCCCGGGACCTGCTCAATAGCGCAGTCAAAGGGTCTATGTGGCGGTAACGTCTCGGCCTCGCTTTCGGAGAATACATCTTTGAAGTCCTTCAGGCATTCCGGAATACCTTCCAGCTCGACAGATGATACAGACACAGATTTAACAGGTTCAGCCAGCAGTGCGGATTTATCACATAACTCAAAATCATTAAACCCCCATTGAACAATCTCCCGGTTTTCCAGTTAATAACTGTGTTATGGCGTTGTAGCCAGGGCATGCCCAACACCAACCCTGCAGGTAGATTGTCCAGCACAAAACAACATAGGTTTTCCACATCAGTAGCACCCACTCTGAGCGAAAACAAGTCAGACATAAAGCGAATTCCCTCCTTAGTGAGGGGAGAGGAGTCAATGGCCATCACCTTGATCGGAACCTTGAGCCTATCTGTCCCTATCTTGCAGTGTGTGACCAATTGGGAGTCAATGAGATTAATCGATGACCCGCAGTCCACGAAGGCCGTAGAGGAAAAAGAACTACCGTCCACAAACAGTTCCACAGGCAGTAACACTTTAGAAAACGCGGAAAAGGGTACCTGAGGGTCTGAGCAGTCTCCCCGTTGACTACCCAGACCTAGTCGTTTCCCGCCAACCGGGTTTCAAGATGGGCAATCAGGACACTCCCATTTCCAATGTCCCGTTTTACCGCAGTAAAAGCATAACTGCGTGTCCTTCCGGCGTTTCCTCTCCATATCCTTCAGGGAGAGGGCGCCTACATCCATGAGCTCAGGGGCAGTCTCTTTTCCACTGGGGAATAAAGGAGTTTCCACCTGCATCACCCCTCTGGCCCGCAGCCTGCGGTCCATCCGGACGGCCTGGGTCATGGCGTCCTCGAGAGAGTTAGGTGGGGGATGTAACGCCAAGGCATCCTGCAGCCGCTCGGACAAACCTCTGCGAAAGAATCCTCGGAGTGCGGCATCGCTCCAAGAGACCTCTGCGGCTCAGCGGCGGAACTCAGTACAAAACCACTCAGCTGATTGTTTCCCCTGACAGACACTCATCACCATGTCCTCTGCCAATCGCATTCGGTCAGGCTCATCATAAATGTGCCCGAGGGCTTCAAAAAATGCATTCACGGACCTCTCTCAGGGGCAGTGGGAGAAAGGGAGAAAGCCCAAGCTTGTGGGGACCCTCTTAATACAGACATAACAACCCCGACCTTCTGACTTTCGTCCCCAGAGGAACGTGGTCTCAAACTAAAAAAGTTTGCACCCCTCCATGAAGACCTTGAACTCCTTTTGGTTTCCAGAAAAAAAGTCAGGCAGTTTAACAGGTGGTTCTGGGGACACCAAAACAACATCACTCGACCCAGCCCCCCAGAGACCCAGCAGCTAGAGCTCCTCGCACTGTCTCAGAAACCTGCCGCTGAGAACGAGCCAGAGCTTGCTGCTCCAGAGATAAACCCTGAAACATCTGACTCAGACTTTTTATCCGGTCAGCCAGAGACTGTATGGGATCCATAACTCTCTGCATAAAAACCCCCCAAAAAACGTAATGGTCAGTTATAATGTCAGGGTCCCGACAGCGCCGGCGTACAGCCTCCGCTAAGCAGGGACTCATCCGCACCGTAGGGACCCCTGGGGACAAAAACAGCCGGACAATAAAGATGCACGGGACCTGAATGTAGAAGATCAGAAAGCCAACACAGGACCTACGGTCATGTGAACAGTCATGTGACTGCAAGAGGGCGGGGCTTAGCGTCCTGCTTTCAGAGGAGGAAGAAAACTCAGAGTCGGGCAAAGCAGAGATCAGGCACAATACAGGCAAGCGAGGTACAGGAGGGATAAACAGACGGGAGGCCAGACAAAGCCAAAGGTCATACACAAGATATCAATACAGTACCAGGGATGAGACAGAACGGACAGTCAGGGCCAAGCAGAGATCAAAAACCAAACGGACATAGAAGGTACCAAGCAGAATCCAAAGCGATATCCAGAGAACAGACCAAGTCATACACAGGGAATCAAGCAACCAGAACACAGCAAAAACACACTCAGGGGTCACCACACAATGCCAAGGGCGAAAGTATAACTGACGGGGGATGGGAGCTTCCTGAGGCTATAAGAAGCCTCCCCAGAACCAATGAGAGGCTACCCTAATAGGTCCCAGGTGTGCAGGTGAGAGTCTGCACTGCGATCAGAACATTAACCCCAGAAGTGCCGGTCACCCAGCGCTGGTATCATGACACTTATATTGTACTACTCATAGTATGTCACAAATAGATGATCTGTACTTCTTTTGAGGTATCCTTGTTTGCTACATGATTTTATGGTTTGGATATTTTTTGGACAATTCAAATAAAAATAGAATTTTTTACTTTATCATATCCTCATTTGGATAAATATATAGACTCCTTCAGACATTTGATAAAATCCACAATCATAGACACTAACAGGAGACAAGCATCCAACATCAGTGCCCAGGAGAGAAAGGCCATACAGTCTTTAAAAACCAACAAAGAAATCATCATTAAACCTGCTGACAAGGGAGGTGCAATAGTCATGATGAATACGTCAGACTACATGAAGGAAGCAAACAGGCAACTTATGGACACATGCTACTATAGAAAATTGGAGTCGGATCCTACACAGGACTATTACAAGGAACTAAACAAGTTGGTTTCTTGTCTGCCTGACCAGTCCATAAGAGCTGGCGATGACCTGATACCAGAGACTCCAAGAATAGGGACATTCTACATGCTTCCCAAAATCCACAAATCTGGAAATCCAGGAAGACCAATTATTTCATGTGTGGGCACCCTCACTGAGCAGGTATCTGGATGGGTAGAGGGTATTCTTAAACCACTGGTGAAGGATACATCCAGCTACATTCAGGACACAACTGACCTATTGAATAAACTAGCAGCAATAGGTCCTCTACCAGAAGGAACCATCCTGGCCACCATGGATGTGGAATCTTTGTACTCTAATATCCCACACCAAGATGGTTTACATGCCTGCAAATTCTTCATGGAAAACACAGGGACTGATGCTGATGCCGTGGTGAAACTTATAAAATTCATCCTCACCCACAATTACTTTGAATTTGACAACAGGATCTATCTACAGGAGACTGGCACAGCTATGGGAAGTAAAATGGCTCCACAGTATGCAAATCTTTTCATGGCCAAGCTTGAAAGCGATTTTTTGTCCTCATGCCCCATCAGGCCCCTGGCCTACTACCGCTTCATTGATGATATTTTAATCATCTGGACGGAGTCTGAGCAACAGCTAAAGACGTTCCACGAACAGTTTAATCAATTTCATCTCACCATCAATTTAACACTCAACTACTCCAGTACCGAGATTAATTTTTTGGACACCATCATTAAGCTAAAAAACAATGAAATAGAGACATCCCTGTATCAGAAGCCAATCGACCGTCCAACATACCTTAAATGGGACAGTTTCCATCCAAAACACATAAAGAACTCTATTATCTATAGCCAAGCCATCAGATACAATCGTATATGTTCCAACCCCATGGATAGAGACAAACACCTTGGTCGCCTCAAAAAAACCTTTTTGAATCAGGGTTACCATCCAAGAACAATTGAAAACCAAATTACAAGAGCCACCAGATTGTCAAGGAATCACCTGCTACATTACAAAGCTAAAGAAGAAAATAACCGAGTGCCTCTAGTAGTCACCTACAACCCAAATCTGGAGGTGCTAAGGGGAGCTGCACGGAAATTACAACCTTTACTACAAAAAGATGCCCGATTAAAATCAATTTTTCCAGACCCCCCACTGCTGTGTTTTAGGCAGCCCCCAAATTTAAGAAGCATCATTGTCAGAAGCTCCCTGTCCTCTCCAACAGCTGCAGGAACCTTTCCTTGCAACCAGAAAAAATGTAAAACCTGTCCATTTATAATGACCACGGACAAGATAAAGATCCCCAACTCACATCAGGACTACAAGATCCCAGGTACTTTCACCTGCATTACATCTAATGTGGTGTACTTAATTATTTGTACTAAATGTCCAACTGGGGGTCTGTATGTGGGGGAGACAGGGCAAAAGCTTAGAACAAGGATGAATGCTCATCGTCACACAATAAGAGAAAAAAGAATGGATCTACCTGTGGCAAAACATTTCTGTATCCCTGATCACAGCAGCATGGATATGAAATTACTGGTATTGAAAGGTAACTTCACATCTCAGATAGAGAGACGAGTTTGGGAGTACAAATTTATGACGAACTTTGACACTCTCAGTGCTGGAATGAATGTGTCGCATGGATTTATGTCTTTTTACATCAATTAAGGAATTTCCTTTTAAAACCTTGCAGGGCAACACAGAACTAGACCCCAATCAGAGGACCATAAAACATCCAGACTCCTTATCTATGAACTGGTCCAATGTTTATATTTATGTTTCTCCCTCTCCCATATTGATAGTTCTGCTTCACGTCACTTGTCTTATCTATTGCATTTTTTCTAGGCTGTATTGTGCATAAATATGTGACTTCAGATTTTGTATTAGTCTAGCCTGATGAAGAGACCTGAGTAGTCTCGAAAGCTTGCAATGTATTACCATCTTTTCAGTTAGCCATTAAAAGGTATCAACTACTGAGGACTCTCAATCCTGAATATTTTTCTATCTACTGGCTAACACGGTACAAAGATATACATCTTTCCTGTTACTTTATCATAGATCTCTTCTTTATCTGCAACTGGACAGTCACAAATTTATGAATTTTCTATCTGATACTGTCACCACTGATTAAACAGTGTCTCCAGGTCTCATAACACTGATCTATAATACAAATGCCATCTGAATGTCATAGGGTTGTAAAATATAGATTAATACAACAGATCCTTCTTTTTCCCTTTACAAATGCGATATGTGCCAGATTTGGGGAGAATGCGATATCTGAAGAAGTCTATACAGAAATATAACCCTAGAGAATATAACGATATAACAAAATTACGTCATAGAATAACTGTATCTCTGTATTCAGAATATCTTATATATGGAAGGTAAATATAACCTTGAATTAACAAGTGTAAATGAAGCCCTGGAGAATGAATCATCATGTACTTACTGTTTATTGTTCTAGTTTCAGTTTACATAAAATTATATTTAATAAGATTTTTTGCCAAGTCATTTAGCACATATACTATGTTGAAATCTAACATTGCTTAAAGTGAACCGTAAGTAAGTTCAAAAAGGGAAGTTTTATGGGAAGATATCTTCATTCTACAGTATTAATGTTGTCCACTAGTTCTCATACAATATTATTAAGTAAAGTAATTTCCGTTCACATCTGCTAATTCTACAGATATATACAATCAAGTAAAAAAAAAAAATGACAAACAAATATTTTTGGGAAAAGTGGATTAACTCTTACATTGCCAAAATAAACATTCCCATACAAATTTGTGCTATTTTAGTTGCAATAAACAATATTCCACCTCTTGCAAATTCTGTTTATTAAACTTTCTGCTGTTTGCAATAAATCAAACAAAAACAAATAGCTTGGCACAACTAATATAACAAGTGGTTTTTCCAGATTAAGCACTATAGTAATTGCCACTTTTAATGACCACTGCAGTCTCAAAATTATTCAATCCCTTCCTAACAAGTGTATTTAGTACTTAGTAGAGCACCCTTTGCTCTTACGACATACTGCAAACATGATTTATAATCAAGGCAAGCGAGGTCCATCATTAAGGTAGAGGATACTGGGCAAATGCTCAAGGCTCCTTCCCCAAGAGGATTCATAGCAGTAGCAGAGTAGAGGGCAGAGTAGAGGGGCAGTCACCCCGTCCTCGCCCACATGGAGTACAGCACTGCTGATTTCACTTCTTAGGCCGGAGTCACACTAAAAGTATGGAATATCGGTCCGAGTCTCCCTGCCGAGAGTCGCACAAGTGTTCTCCATATGGTCATCCATGTGTAATGCGATAATGCGATTTTCTCGCACCTATGTATCCGTATGACATCTGTATAGCTTTTCATTTCTCACTGATTTTCCCCATTGAATTAAGTGGCTCAATGGGCTGAAATGAGGAAAATGTGTACCTATTTGTTGCAAGCTAGACGGATGGTCTGTGTGCTGTCCGAGATTTTCTCACACCCATAGGCTTGCATTGGCGAGTATCGGACGATATACGCGTAAAATCGCAGCATGCTGCGATTTTACACGCACATCGAAAACGCCTGAGAAAAAAATACGATGATGTGATCTGCCCCATATATGAACACTGTGCTGAGTGCTATGCGATGTTTTATCGCATACCACTCGTCCGTATTCTACGGTAGTGTGACTCCGGCCTTAGAATAAGTGGAATAGTATAAAACCAAGTTGTTTTTCTCATGAAAAAAAGTTGGAATGAAGAAATTTTTTAAACATGCTCACAAATTTACTCCAAACTTGGTGACATTTCAGAGTTTTCCCCCAAAAATTTGATTTCTGGCGAATAAATTTGCATGAATCTCAATCCCGAAAAGCTTACAATTGCTTGGAAAATACACATGCAGAGTGGAGAAAGAGAGCAAGAGAACCCAGCTAACAATAAGAGCTCACACTCAGAGAGTAGCCGCCACTATTCATAAGAGCTTACAATCTACGGCAGAGGTCTCAAACTGCGTTCCTCAAAGGCCGCAAACAGGTCATGTCTTCAGGATTTCCTTGTATTGCACAGGTAATAATTTAATCCCCTGCACAGATAATGATTCCAGCACCTTGTGCAATGCTAAGGAAATTTCAAAAACAGGCATGATTTGCTGCCCTCGAGGAATGCAATTTGAGACCCCTGATCTATGGGCAAGAGAGAGTGAGTACCCTGCTGACTAAAAAAGCTTACACTCTACAGGATTGAGACTTACCCAGTTATTCTAGAGATGAAAAATGACTCTGCCGTACAAACTGTGCTCCATTGGAAACTGCTGATCTGTAATGGCCCAGGTACAGAGCACCACTGTACAAAATATGATAATCTGGCCTAGTCGCAGGACATTTTGGGAAAGCCCACTTGATAATGAAAATTTAAACTAGTCATTAGGTTTTTTTAATTGTAAATTAAATCTTAAAATATCTGAATTTGCCCAAAACCCAGATTTTAGGAAAAGTGACTCAAACTTGATTATTCGCAGATCAATCCGCTCATCTATACTGCTCACTTTATACTTTTGATTATAGCATTTTTTTTCATAGAACAATTTACATGAAAAGAAAAAAAAGTTTCCAATTGGAACCACTACCATTTTTATTGGCCTTTGGGTATTTTTTAACTCGCATTACTTTTTATGTTTGAATGGATGCAGCACCTCTCAATATTATTAGCTAAAACCCTGTTTTAAAATTTTTTGGTCAGCAGAAAGTCTCTCCTCATTTTTTATAAGGGATGTAACAATGCTACTTACTTGGGAGTGATCTGAGGTATCACAGGAACCGTTTCTATTTAAAGTCCAGCCAGGCTATTTCAGTCCTCATAAATCATATCACAAGAAACTTAGAACTTAAATACAGCCTTTCTATGGCACAAAGTGAAGCAAAAAGTCCATGCAATAGTGCTGGTTAACCCACATGGCTTAGAGTGCAGATTCTTAGTCCTTTAGCAAAGGCACTAAATCCAAGAGATCTGCACACCTCTTCACACATACACATGTGTGAGAAAAACATGTCTCATTTTAGAAAGTTAAACACACCCAGGGGGTGGGATATAGTAAGTTGAAACTATTCAGCTGCTCATAATCAATCTGTCTTGACCAATTAACTCCTTTCAGTCTTAAGGTCCTTTTACATTTAGCAATGCACCAGCGATCTGACCAGCGATCCGACCCGGTCAGGATCGCTGGTGCATCGCTAAATGATCGCTAGTGAGCTTTCATACAGAAAGATCTCACAGCGATGCAGCAGCGACACAGTGCACGATACTCACCTTTCACACACAGCGATCCTGACGTCCTCCTGCCCGCCTCCACGCGTCGCTTGTCGTCACAGCAGGAAGTCTCAGCAGGAAGCGCCCGACAAGAAATGGAGCCGGACATTCTCGCGCGATCAGCGATGGACAGCGAGGGAGCCGGTCGTTGGTAAGTATCACACATAGCGATATCGCTAGCAATATCGCTATAACGTCACAAAACCAGTGACGTTTTAGCGATATTGCTAGCGATATCGCTTAGTGTGAAACCCCCTTTAGGCTATGTGCACACTCTGCGGATTCACCCGCGGATTTGTATCTGCGGATCCGCAGGTAAAACTGCAGGTTTTCCCCTGTGATTTGACACCTGGACAATGGAATAGGTGGCAAACCGCAGCAGAATCCGCAGAAAGAATTGACATGTCAATTCTTTCTGCGGATTCAAAACCACAGCTTTTCCGCAGTTGAAAATCTGCAGCATGTGCACAGCAGAATGTAAATCACATAGACTTACATTGTACTGTACACTGTCTGCAGAACTGCTGCAGATCCGCAGCGGCCAAATCCGCAGCGGATCCGCAGCAAAAACCGTAGCGTGTGCACATAGCCTTAGGCTAGCTTCACACTAGCGTATGGAGGATCTACGGATGGCTGCGGGCTTCCTCCGTGAAGCCCCGCCCCATCTGCACCTCCTCCCATCAGCTCCGCCTCTCTTGGAATGCGGCCTGCGTACCCTATCTTTAGCATTGGCAGGCCATGCCGATGTATATGGATGTCTCCGCATGCGTCGTTTCAACGGTGCTGCGAGCGCACCAAAATGCAACATGCTGCGTTTGGCGCAGGTCACTGCACCGTCAAAACGATGCATGCGGAGGCATCCGCATACATCTGCACGGCCTAAGCACCCAATGCTAAAGAAAGGGTACGCAGGCCACATTCCAACAGAGGCGGAGCTGATGGGAGGAGGTGCGGCTAGTGTGAAACTAGCCTTATATGTACTACTAAAGCATTACTCCAGGTTTATCTCTCATCCACTATGTGTTTAACAGCCACCATACAACAGAATCTGTGTATGTATCCAGTGTATGGGAGAGCATCACAGCCAGGGCCGGTTTTAGATACAGTGGGGACCTGGGAAAAAGTTTAAAGTGGGGTCTCAAATGCTAACATATTGCACCATCACACAGAAACATTTTGGCTGTATTTACCTGCACTGAGTTCAGAGCTCTAAACGAGTATGATAGAGAATATCGAAGTCTAAGGGTACCGTTACACCTAGCGACTCACCAGCGATCCCGACCAGCGATATGACGCGGTCAGGATCGCTGGTGAATCGCTAGGTGGTCGCTAGTGAGCTGCCACTCAGGCAGATCTCACCAGCGACATCGCTGGGGACAGGGATCGCTACTTACCTGTCAGACGCGGTGATCCTGCATCCTCCCGCCCGGCTCCACGCGTCGCTCGTCGGCGCCACAGGAAGCGCCGCAGGAAGTGACCGACGAGGAATGGTCCAGCAGCTTCTCGCGCGATCAGCGATAACCAGCGGGGGAGCTGGTCGGAGGTAAGTATCACATGCAGCGATATCGCTAGCAATATCGCTGCAACGTCACAAAATCGGTGACTTTACAGCGATATTGCTAGCGATGTCGCAGTGTGTAATGGGGGCTTAAGCTTGTTTCCCAGCCTCTTTACACCAGCTGAGGCAGAATAACAGGCACAGATCAATCACTAGATAACAGATCAATCAAGCTGTCCCCATACAGTATCATGTTGTCAGCAGCATATCTGCAGTTTTCACTGGGAACAGTGATTTTTGTTCCAGCATAAGCAATCCAATCACTCAATGAATAGGCAGCATTTTGCTTCTTTAGTTTAATACATCCCATAGTCCTCCACATAATATAATGCAATCCATAGTCCTCCATATTTTATAATGCACACCCCATCATCTTCCCTATCGTATAATGTGGCCCATAGTTTTCCATATAGTATGATGTGGCCCATATCCCTCCATATAGTATAATACACTCCTTATAGTCCTCCATATCTCTAATAATAAATGCGCTAAGCAGCTTCCGTCCGGTTGTAATGCAGCTTCTGTCCAGTTGTAACTTGGTGACGTCACATCCAGACAGAAGCTGCCTTTCTCAGTAGCACTGTGCCTCTTCTGCCCCCCGCACACTCCCCGACACCATATACCTTCCTAACACACACCTTCCTCACCATGCCAGCCCCATCACCACACACCTCTTGCCATGTTAACCCTCAACACACACTCCTCCTCAATACACACATCTCCTCAACACACACTCCTCTCACCTTTCACCATCTCCACTCATGTCCCCCCCTCTTTTACTCCAGATACGACTCTTTCTCTCACTCCGTCTCTCATACTCACGCCGTCATCGCCGCTGCTCCACGATTGCCGTCGGCATCGGCACGATCCCCGACATCTTCTTCCGCCGGCGCCATCCTGGATCCAGACGTTGTCCATGCCGGCGACATGTTCTTGCGGCAACGCCATCTTGGATCCGCGAAATCCCGCGATACTCAAGATGGCGTCGGCGAAATCTCGCGAGATTTCGCCGACGCCATCTTGGATCCCCCGGAATTTTGTCATTTACCTCACGCCGACTTGCTGTGCGGACGTGTTGCCTTGCTCCTCTGCCTGTTCACTGCCGGTGTCTAATTACAGGACCAATTTGCCTCTACCACTTCATAACTACTGCTGGGCAATTACAGGGCCAATTTTGCCTCGACTAGGAGGACACCATTTTCTTCAAACGTTAAGCATAACTACAGGAGGACCCCTGTTTAAGTCTTCTGCATAATTACACCAGTTAATCAGTCATTTATCTCACGCCATTTATATGCCCTGTTTTGCTGTACCCCAATTCTATAAGAAGACTATAAGTACTATAAGTATCTGTTTACACTACAATACTCCAGGACGCCTTCTTCACTGCCAGATAACTGCCAAATAGACTCCTTTACCTGTGCCAACAATAGTCATACCAAAAAGTATGCCAATGCCAGTGAAAGGAAAGCAGCTTTAGCACTAAGTCAAAAACAACGCCGTGCTAATGAGACTCTTGAGGAAAAACACCATCGTCTTGACAAGATTGAGGCTTATAAACGCCGTCGTCTCACACACAAATCCCCTATCTCTAAATCCATTAGATTGGCTGAAGAAGCCTCTGCACGCCGTCACCGCCGACAACAGACGGCTTCTTCCTCATCATTATTATTAGACTCACAACAGGATTGCTTCCACATCAGCATGTGGAACAAGTTACTACCACACTTCATCCTATATGCCGTTCACTGACATAACTAATCAGCAATCTGTTTCTGCCCTATCAATACCACCATTAGTCAATACCGATGCACAGTATGGCAATGCCAGTGAAAGGAAAGCCGCTTTAGCACTACGTCAAAAACAACGCCATGCTAATGAGACTCCTGAGGAAAAACAGCATCGCCTTGACAAGATTAAGGCTTATAAACGCCGTCGTCTCACACACGAATCCCCCAACTCTAAATCCTTTAGATTGGCTGAAGAAGCCTCTGCACGCCGTCACCGCCAACAACAGACGGCTTCTTCCTCATCATTATTAGTAGACTCACAACAGGATGCTTCCACATCAGCATGTGGAACAAGTTACTACCACACTTCAACCTATATGTCGTTCACTGACATAAATAATCAGCAATCTGTTTCTGCCCTATCAATACCACCATTTGTCAATACCGACGCACAGTTTCTTCACATACAAGCTGCAACAGTTAGCCCGCAGAAAGTGCAACCAAGACAAATATACGTTGGTCTCAAAACTAGGCGCAACCCCCCTGTTTGGACATGCACTTCTACTACAACCTCACATTTTCACTAATGATGAAAATAGTATTACTGAACACAGCTGTGGTGACATGACCCATGAATGTGAGAATTGCCAAGCTTTGCATTTTGTAGCAGAGATACCTTCTGATAACAACTTTACGCTCTGCTGTCAGAAGGGTAAAGTCCATGTACCCATACTACAATATCCTGATGTCTTTACACGTTTGCTGAAAGGGCAAAGTGAATTTAGCAAAAATTTAATGGATAATATTTGAAGTATTAACAGTTCCTTTGCTTTTGCCTCCATGGGTGCAAATATTTCACCACCTCCTGCATATGGCCCATACTGCTTCCGCATACATGGGCAGATCTATCATAGAACTGGAACACTACATCCCTCAGATGACCAACAACGCGCATTTGCCCAACTTTACATTCTCGATACCGCTACCGCATACGAACAACGCTTACAATGTAAAGAAAATCAAAAATGTCATCCTACATTGATGAACATTATTGCCCTTCAAATCCAAACTATTAATACTTTTGTGGCAGCTTATCAAATGTTACGTGATGTGGAAGAACAAGAAAAAATTAAATCTCTACAAAACAGAACTGTCATGCCAAACATCACTATGGCTATTAAACAAGATCGTACTCAAGACCCTCGACGCTACAATAATCCCACTGTCAGTGAAGTAGCAGTCGTGTTTCAAAATGACAATGGTGAGCCACCTTTCAATAGAGGCATATTAATTCATTTAAAACCTGATTCCCAGAACCCTTTAGCTCCAAAAAAAAACACAGCAAATTAGCATTCTCCATAGCAATTTGGATGCTCTTCTCTATCCAATATTTTTCCCTTATGAAGACCAAGGATGGCATGATGCATTCAAACAACTAGGCAAAAGTCCGCGGAGGATCACACAACTCCAATACTATTGCTATATGTTATCTGTCAGAAATTACTTTAATCCACTCCTCAATGGTGGTAAGCTAACACAGCAATATTTAGTAGATGCTTATGTCAAAATCGAAGCTAATTGCCTACATTACATCCGCAACCACCAAAAAGATTTAAAAGTGGAGGATTACTGCCTCCTTCAAGAACATCTACTAAAAAAATCGATTCAAAAGGGCATCCCTATTGGAAAAACTGTCATTTTACCATCTTCTTTTGAAGGCAGTCCAAGAAACATGCAGCAGCGCTACCAGGATGCTATGGCTATTGTTACGAAGTATGGTCGACCAGATCTATTTATCACCATGACATGTAATCCTAAGTGGAGTGAGATTACTACACATTTAGAACCGTGGCAGCGTGTTGAACACAGACCAGACTTGGTTGCACGCGTCTTTAAAATTAAACTGGAATCCCTCTTAAAAGACATTAGCAGTGGATTATTTGGAAACCTCACCGCAATGGTCCATGTCATTGAATTTCAGAAGCGTGGTCTCCCACACGCTCATATTTTAATTATTCTTGACAGCCTGTCTAAATTACGGACTGAGGCGGACATAGACAATATAGTCTGGGCTGAAATACCTGATGAAACAATCTACCCTCAGCTCCATAACATTGTTCTTCAACACATGATTCATGGTCCCTGTGGAGAACACAATCCTAATTCTCCCTGTATGGATCTTGGAAAGTGTAGCAAAGGTTTCCCTAAACAATACCAACCATATACCATTAAAGAAAAGGACGGCTATCCCACTTACCGCAGACCCATTGGCAAAACATATGAACACCATTCTAAGACGATTGACAATTCATGGGTAGTTCCATATAACCCATTTTTACTCACCAAATACAAGTGCCATATTAATGTAGAAATATGTGCTTCCATTCAAAGTGTAAAATATTTATTTAAATACGTTTACAAAGGACATGACAAAGCCAACCTTGAAATTTCCCAAAATAACATCCAACATGATGAAACACACCAATTTAGGGATTCCAGATATGTTAGTGTACCTGAGGCTGCGTGGCGGATATTTGCTTTTCCTATGCATAAACAATCTCATGCCATCATTCGCCTAGTCGTACATCTGCCTAATTCTCAACCACTCTATTTTCATGAGAATGACTCTGCAGACAACATCCATCAAAAGCTCAATTCCAATTCTACACTTATGGCGTATTTCAACCTTAATAAGATCAACCACAATGCACATAACTATTTCTACCGCGAAATTCCAGAACACTACGTTTGGAAACAAGGCACATGGGAACAAAGAAAACGAGGGGGTCTCACAGTTATTGGAAGAAAGTATACTGTTAGTGTGAAAGACCAAGAATGCTATTATTTACGTTTGTTGTTACTGCATCTAAAAGCTGCTACCAGTTTTGACAGCATTAAAACCGTCAATGGAGTTATGCATGAAACCTTTAAGGATGCTGCATTAGCACTCGGATTATTATTCGATGATAGCATCTGGAGACATACTTTAAGAGATGCTTGCATTCTTAATATGCCTTCCCAACTTAGAGACATGTTTGCTTATATCTGTATTTTTGGCCCCTCCAGTAATCCACTTGAATTGTGGAATGAATTTAAGGACCATTTTTTACAAGACTACTGTCATACATACCACAGCGACACTGAAGAGTGTATCGATTGTGAAGGATATGCTATGAAAGATGTCCAAGATGTCCTCATAGTCCATGGAAAAACTTTTGCTGATTTCAATTTACCACGCCCAGCAAAAAATATTAAACACCTCCTTAAACAATATGATAAGGATTATGAGTTAAAAAAAGCTGCAGAGATGAAAGACTCTTAATCAGGAGCAACTTTTTGCCTACGATGTCATTACTGAAGCTTTACAAAATAGCAGTTTAACACCAAAGTGCTTTTTTCTCGATGGACCTGGTGGCAGTGGAAAGACCTACCTATACCATCTACTTACACATCATTTAAGAGGACAAGGAGAAATTGTCTCACCTGCAGCGACTACAGGAATAGCAGCTAACTTGATACAAGGAGGCCGAACAATCCACTCTCTATATGGCATACCTATTCCGATCAACGAAACATCCGTTTCCAGGATTAAAAACGATACAAATGCAGGAAAACATTTACAGAGTACAAAACTTTTTATTATTGATGAATGCACTATGGTCCAAAAACATGCATTGAATGTGATAGATAGACTTCTACGTGACATCATGACAACAAATGTTGCTGAAAAAAATAAAACACCGTTTGGAGGTAAAGTTATTGTTCTTGGTGGAGACTTCAGACAATGTCTTCCCGTCATCGCTCATGGAACAAGAACAGACATTGTAGATTCCTGCATTAAATATTCACAACATTGGCAACATTTTACCAGACTACCGCTAATCAACAACATGCGCTCCACTGATCCTGAATACAGCACTTGGTTGCTTAAACTTGGAAATGGTGAGCTGTCTAATGAACATAACCTTGGAGAGGATGTCATTGAAATTCCTCCAGACATGCTTTGCACTAGCTCTATAGTAACCGAGATCTTTGGAGACCATATTTGCATTGATGTTAATGACAAACAAAGCCTGAACACTGCTGCATCACATGCTATATACTATGTCCAAAAAATGATGACGTAGATTTTCTGAACTGTAAAGTAATGGATCGCATCAGTGGTGATTATACTGTATATACAAGCGATGATTCTGTCGATGCTGATGAGGCAGAGGAATGTGAAAACTACCCAGTTGAATTTTTAAACTCTCTGACACCATCAGGAATGCCATCACATCTCTTAAAACTTAAAATTGGCACCATTGTGATGCTATTAAGAAACCTAAACACCAAGAAAGGTCTCTGCAATGGCACTCGCCTCATTGTCATTGCCTTACTCCACAACATCATACAGGCTATAGTGATTACTGGCTCAGCTGAAGGAGACATTGTATTTATTCCACGCATCGATTTGTGTCCTTCAGAAACTGGGTTACCTTTTAAATTAAAACGTCAACAGTTTCCTCTAAAACCTGCTTTTGCTATGACCATTAACAAATCCCAAGGACAGACCCTCAATCGAGTTGGCATTTTTCTTGCCCGAACCTGTATTTGCCCATAGACAATTATATGTTGCAGTCTCCCGAGTAAAGCAATGCAGCAACATTAGAGTCAAAGTGGTGGATACACCACTTCAAGGACAATTGCTACCTAATAGGCCAAAAATCTTCACTAGAAATGTCATTTACAAAAATGTCTTACTTTAAACTATATAAGTTGGTCCTGGAATGGATAGATATATAGATATATAAATGATAGTTACATTCTAAATAGATATAGATAATAGACTTCTAAGACTTCTATACATAGCTTGATATATGTTATATATATAGATATTCTAAGCAGATAGATATATCATACACTAATTATCTCTTTCACATATATGTCATAGACACATTTAAATCCATAGAAACATACATACGTATAGGTATATAGATAAAAAAAAAAAATACAAAAACAAAAAAAATTTAGGCACACATACGTAGATTTCAACTACATAGCTAACATATACCTACATAACTTAGGAGATTTTAAATGTTTAAACTATGCTATATATACCTGCTATCCAGTGATAATGTACCCTTTCTCACCTTTGTCCAATCACGTCTAATCCATACTGGGCCTGAGACCGTCTGAGCCTGCCTCCTGATCTATAGACATAGGTTTTTAATGTGTAAACTATGCTATACATACCTGTAATCTGGTGATACATTACCCTTTCTCACCTTTGTCCAATCACGTCTAATCCATACTGGGCCTGAGACCATCTGAGCCTGCCTCCTGATCTATAGAAATAGGTTTTTAATGTGTAAACTATGCTACATATATACGTGTTATCCGGTGAAACTGTATCCTTTATCAACTTTCTACAATGTTGTCGAATCCATACTGGGCTTGAGAACGGCTGCCGAGCTGTTAAGCCAGCTACAGCACCTGTGGTTTGGACACGTAATTTTTTCATTTTGTCAGGAATGCCGGTTAGGCCTAATTCCGTAATTGCGGTTGACCTGCACTTACTGGGAAATCATCATTCGCGGGGAATAATTGGAATCCCAGAACCCCATCACTAACGGTGTTGAGCGGGTTATCAGCACCTGTAAGCGACAAAAGCTGGTCCTTTCAGTGTAGCGTGCATGCAGCCCCGGACATGTAAGGGCATGATAGACCTGTTATTGCTCGATCTCGCGTGCCAGAGCCTCGCTTATCCCTCTAGTAAGCATGACGCGTACCGCGGGGGCATGCCGGAATCTCGGTCGTTAACGGAATAAAGCTGAGAAATCGCTGGCACAACTACAAACGGACATACCACTCCACACACAGAATCGACAAAGCTTGCAATCTGTCCATTTTTTCTGTAGCTTGTATGGTTGTGATTTCCCGGGTGGAGTCCAATTAAGCCACAGGCTCCACTCCTGGTGGTGCCCTTTTGGACATTCCTTTGAGGTTCAGCTTTGCAATCATACAGCCCCCGGAAGAAAAACACTTTGCCTTCATGGATGCAGTTTGGAGGTTCGTGGGAATAACGCCGCCCCATCGGCAGTTGCCATAATTTTTTGGTGGGAAGTCCGACGGTATATGATCGTGATCGATTTAAGAATTTTTTATTTTTTTTTTGGTTCGTATTTTACATTTTTATTCCAGCCTTTCTTGACTTCATAAGGGTATGACAAGCCTATATCTGTTTCTCCTCCACCTCCTCCTTTTCCTCCTCCACCTCTTTTCTAAATGTAGTTGCCCTTTTCCATATGTTATTTTTGTCTTCTGAGCATTTTGTCTGCTTTGGGACACCTTTAAAGGTGTTTTGTAATTGTTTTCTATGTGTTTGTATGTGTTTGTGTTTGCCTGCCATTGTTTTCAATGGGGTTCGACGGTGTTCTTCGAACGTTCGACGAACATTCGACAAACTTGCCTCATGTGCGACGAACCAAAACACTAGCGGGGTGGCTCAACACTACTCCTGATATATAGAAGTACATTGTTAATGTTTAAACTATGCTATATATACTTGGCATCTGGTGATACTGTACCCTTTCTGCCAGGAAGTCCTCCTCCAACCAACACTCTAAGTGTATCATTGACACCTGGAACATTGTCCCACATGTGTGATTATTTCTTGCGGATCTTCTTGTTATATTGTGGTGTGATCCATCCTGAGCGTGTGAGTGTCTATGGGTTACTCCTGCAATTTAGATGTACATTTAAAAATTACCCCAACTCTGTATACAGCTCTACGCTTGGGATACATTACCCATTTACTGCTTGTTATATTCTGGTCTAATCCAAACTGACCAAGTGAGAGATATTTTCTGACTGTGGAAATAAATACTGAAATTGACAACAATGACACCTACACTGTGTACAGCTGTACTCTTGAGATCCATTACCGTTTTACAGCTTTTTAGATTGTGTTGTAATCCAATACTGAGCCTGAGAGTGTCTCTGTGTGCCTCCTCAAATATCTACGGAGATTTAGAATGTTTAAACTATACTATATATACCTGCTATCTGATGATACTGTACACTTTGTCTAATTTTTATATTCTTGTCTAATCCATACTGAGCGTCTCTGTGTGACTGATGGAATATATAGGGAGATTGTCAATTATCCTTTGACTGAATAGAGCTGTACGCTTCTGATACAGTGCCATATATCTGATGTTATTTTGGGTCTATTTTCTGCAAAATTTTGAAGTTTGGTGGAAGAGGCCGCGGACGTGGGCGTGGGGGGGCCAGCTGGTGCTGATGGTGGTGGTGCATCTGCTGGTAGTGGCAAATGCACAATAGCAGCTAAGGCAGGAGGTGTTGAGCCTGCGTCATGGTCTGGCTCCGGAACGCCCGGAAGGCTACCTTTTCTGGGAGTAGGTTAACCGCTTTTAAATGCGGAGCATGTGGAACTGGTTTTGGCTTACATTGCCGAAACAGACTCCAGCAAATATGCCCTCCTCTTCTGAAGTTTCAAAAAATGCAAGCACTGAGTCGTCAAGTGCTGGCCCCTTTCCTTGTGTCCTTCACCCCCACCAAAAGTGAATGATGCAGCAGGCCACACTTCACATTAGTCCATGTAGCTCCTTCTATCATACCATGCCTGGGTTATCAAGTCAAATCATAAATTCCCAAGTCAAAGATGAATCAGACATGGAGTGTGGGTGGCCAGCCAGGGCAGTGGGGTTAATCGGTACCGGGCCGGTGTCTCACAGCGATGTGTCACGGTGGTGGTGACCCGTTCCATGGCCCTGGGCGTCCATGCAAAGGGGTGAATTATGTTTATAGGTGAATGATACGTGACGCCACCTGTGGTGTCTGATTAGATTGGCCAGTGCTGCAGTGTCGCTTCTCTGGGACAGATGTTGTGGTGCAGCTAAGATGTAGAAGCCCTGCACAGGTAGGGCCGTAGTCGCAGGGCAGATGAAAGAGTTGGTAGATGGTGTGCAGTGCAGGATGTAGCAGAGCCGTGCACCAGCTGCAGGAGAAAGATGACAGACACAGTCGTGCAGTTCCTTTACCTATACTTGGTAAGTGCCATCCAGGACCCAGAGTACAGATGGAGAAGGAGTTGGTCAGCCTGGAAGTCAATTTTGAATTCTCTCTCTGCAGATAGGTAGTGTGGCCTCCGTTCTAGCGCTTATCTGAGGTACTCGCAGTGCTGAGTTCAATGAAGTTCCCCCTGTTGACTCTCTTTTGGAACTTTCTCGTATGGCAGGCAGCCGTAGCCTTTTCCTTCTGGCTCCCACACGTCGATGCTGGGGCCTCCGAGCCTTAGTTGGGTACAGAGCATTTACAGCTGCTACTTCCTCCGGTTTCTGCTGCAGGAACGTCAGTGTCCCTACAAACTCGGAGACCAGAATCCGGACCATGCGCTCCAGCTAGGAGTGAGCCTTAACTCTGCTCATCCTCCAGCTCCCCTTCTCACGTCCACACACTTCCCCTTCCCTGCACAGAGTGCCCTAACTTACCTCCTCCCGACCACAGAGAGCAGCTCCTCAGCAGTCAGGTTCAGAGGTCTCCCTGCTGGCCTGGAGTGGGAAATGTGTTGTGTGTTGGTTGAACTGCTAGAGAGATCCTTCGTCGCTCCCAAGCATGACATCACACTCCCTAGGAGGAAGGTAATGCCACTGTGGCGACCGTACTCCTGGGGACGCCACAAGTGCACTGATGCCCAGCCACTGCTAGATGATTCTGCTGGTACATTGACCCAGACCACTACATTCCCCTCACACTCTACACAGCCAGAATCTGACCCTGAGGAAACTCAGGTTCCCCTTCCCGCATACTATACCACCTTACAAGGTGACAAAGAGGAAGGTGCAGATGAAAGTGCAGGTTCCTTGAGCAGGTGGGGGGCATACTCATGGGCGACAGCACTGGCACAGGGCCCCTCATAGTATGCAAAAGTGTCTCTGCCGGTGGGAGGCTCTGCCCACCCGCTGTCAGACACACCGCCACACACCGCCGTACTATGTGGGGCCCTGAGCCAGTGCCATCTCCAACGAGTGGGCCCCCCCTGCTTGCTCCGGATCACAGCACTTACAAAGTTGAAATACTTACCTCTCCCTGCTCCACCGCCATGACATCTTCCGCGTGTCCTGACAGTGATATTCTGATCAGAGAGCGCAATGACATCACGACTGTACGCCCTCTGCCTAAACAGCCAAGTGCAGTGAGATGGAAGATGGGGACGACGAGGAGTCCAGACTAGTACAGGGATTCCCTAGCAAGGAGACTTATTTAATTGTTTTCAATGTTGGGACAGCAATTTTTGGGGAGCACTATACTCTGGAGAATGATATATGGGGCCCACCATACACTGGAGCATTCCAAAGGTGGACATCAGACACTGGCGCAGCATTTACAGGGACCATTATACACTGGAGCATTAGAAATGGGGCCCATTATATATGGAGCATTATTTAGGCCCATAAGACAGTGGAGCTTCATCCATGGGGACCAACATATACTGTAGCATTATGTGGAGCTCATCATATACTGTTTCAAACATTATATGGGACCAATGATTCTGTATGGAGAAATATATGGGCCTCATTACTCGGTATAGCGCACTATGCGGTGCCCATAATACTGTATTGAGTAATATACTGTCCGTTTTTGGAGCTATTGGAAAATTTAAAATCGATATCAGTCATGAGATGTAAAAAGTGAAGTATTTTTCATTGTACTATACCGCTATTTCTCTACCGTATCGGAGCATCATGAGTTGTGGTATGTGTTAAAGGGGTGCTCTTTGGCCCAGGGCACATGAAAACCTGGAGCCAGCCCTACCCCTCCACAACTTTAGCCAAATAACCCCCAGTTTTCAGTGCGGAACTATTATAATGAAGTAAATTAAGGTTGACAAGCTTCAGTAATAAAAATTGATGTTTTTGCCATTCAAATGGGCACTGTAGGTGTGTTTAATGTCCTCCACTCCCTGCCGACTTTGCTTCCCCATTGACTTGCATTGGGTTTCGTGTTTCAGTCGGTCTTCGACTTTTCACGAAAATCGGCCGATTTCGTTCGACCCAACTTTTGAGAAAGTCGGGTTTCATGAAACCCGACTCGACCCGAAAAAAGGCAAAGTCGCTCATCTCTATTGATAAATATCAACAATTTCAAGGTTACAAGTAAATCTCCAGAGATCTCAATGTTGCACGGTACACAACATAAGTTTACAACCCATGGCACTGTAGCTAATCTCCCTGGACGTGGACTGCAGACCAGACAAAAATTGATGAAAGGTTGCAACACAGAATAGTTGGAATGGAAAATAAGCATCCCCAATCAAGTTCCAAGGAGATTGAAAGTATCCTGCAGGCTTAGGATACAGGGTGCAGTGTCAGCGTGAACTATCTGTCAACATTGGAATGAAATGAAACACTATGGCAGGAGACCCAGGAGGACCCCAATGTTGACACAGAGACTTAAAAAAAGCTAGACTGCAGTTTGCCAAAATGTATGCGAGTAAGCCAAAATCGTTCTGGGAAAGCGTCTTGTAGACAGAGGAGACTAAGGCCTCTTTCACACATCAGTTTTTCGCTGTCAGGCGCGATCCGGCTTTTTTTTGTAAAACCGGATTCGGCAAAATGCAATGCCGGATCCAGTTTTTCCCCATTGTCTTGCATTAGCGCCGGATCGCGCCGGATGGCATTGCGTTTCGTCCGTTTTTTGCCGGATCCGGCTACTTGTCTCATTCCGGCGTCTGGAAAAAACGGCTACTGTAACGTTTTTTGTCTCCGGCGAAAAAGCCGGAAGCGCCGGATCCGACACTTCCGGCTTTTTGCCACAATGAAAGTCTATGGGCGTGCGCCAGATCCAGCAAAAGACGGATCCAGCCACCGGATCCGTTTTTTTAAGTCTGCGCATGCTCAGATCCAATTGGCCAGCCCCCCAGGAAACAGATATAACCTGCTAGACGGATCCGGCAGAAAAACGGATCCGTTTCTACAGTTCTCCAAAATTTATGCCGGATCAGTTTTTTCTAAAAATAGCCGGATCCTGCCTGACGGCAAAAAACTGATGTGTGAAAGTAGCCTAAGAAAGAGCTTTTAGTAAAAGCACATTATTCTACAGTATGCTGAAAATGGAATGAGGCCTACAGAGAAAAGAACACAGTACCTATAGTCAGTTTTATTAACCTACCTGGTGCCTGCACTTTGCCAAACGCTGAAGGGAGAAAATTAATTTTATTCTTCCTGGCAGCATTCCAGTGTCAGTCACCGGGGCAGTGCTGCTGCTGGTTCAGTCACTGCTCTGAAGAGCGACGGCTGTAACTGCGTCCCCCATCATGGACTGACATCCAGCCCTAATGCAGACCAGTGTCAGTCAGGGCCGGGGGAGCGGTTACAGTTGTCGCTCTATATATTCAGAGCAGTGACTAAACCAACTCTAGCGCCACCACCCTGACTGTATCCAGAACGATGTCGGAGGAAAAAAGTTCATTTTCTCCCTGTAGCATTTGGCTAAGTGCAGCCACCGGACAAGTTAATAATGCTTTTAACCTCCAGATAAACCCCATATCTGCAGGTTAATGTTTTTTTCTGGTGAGAAGTTCCCTTTAAAAGTTATTGGTTTTACATATCATGAAAGAAATCATGCAATTTTCACACTTGCGACCTCAACTTATGACTTTAGACTCAAATAGAAAGAATGGGTTTAGAATGTGAAAATTGAGTTTATTTCCATTTTTTTTTTTTTTTAAATTTCCAAAATTAAAAAAAAGAAAATCATTTAACACACAAACCTGATTTAAACATTAGTTCATTTCGTGATGATACATTCTCTTAAAAAATTATATACCATGGACAATATATATATTTTTTACAATCTAAATTAATAGCCCACTTTTGTAATTGAACAGTGTCTTATGTCAGAGGCTTTCATCTTTCTTGTAGTTTGTTGAACAATCTAGAAAAAGATCATTAATATTTTGACATGACATGCTATTGTATGAACATACAGTCATGACCAAAAGTGTTGGGACCCTTGAAACTGTTCCAGAAAATGAAGTACCGTATTTCTCCAAGAAAATTATTGCAATTACACGTTTTGTTATATAAATGTTTATTTCCTTTGAGTGTATTGGAACAATGCAAAAAATTTGAGAAAAAAGACAAATTTGACATAATTTCACACAATTTATGGGAGAAATACTTCTCTTTCTGGAACAATTTCAAGAGCGCCAAGACTTTCAGTCATGACTGTAGATGCTCTTGATAAAAACATAATTTTGCATCTATACAAGTCACTAGTGCAACAACACTTGGAATACTTTGTAAAATTTTGGGCTCCAACATATACAGTGGCAACCAAAAATGTAGCTTTTTTTTAAAAGTATGATAGCGCCTGTCTGGTTGCTGTGATGCCAGTTTCCTGGTGATTTTAGTAAATCAGAAGCAAATGGTTGTCAGATATAAGGATGAAAATTGTGTTTGACATTATTTTATCCCTTTATTTGTTAGTTTTCATCATGTGCTGGGCAAATGTTTTGCATATTTTTTCATGGGTAGTCGAATTTTGCCTAAAATTTTTCTTTGTTTGTGTTTTTCAGTTAAAACATGGCAAAGACTAAGTCAAATTTATCACCAGATGTCAAGAGGCTTATTATTCTGAGAGTAAAGTCAGGCAAAAGCCAAAAAGAGTTGGCTATGGAATTCAACTGCTGTCACGACCCATAAGGGTTGGTCCAGCGGACGACACCACAAACACCAACAAAAGAGATGGAAAAAGGGAGAGAAAGGCCCTAACAATAGGAAAAGAGGGATGTGGCATCTCCTAACACAGCCTGTGCCTATCCCTGAGCTCCCCTAATGCCCTATGCTGGTCCTTCCCCCCATCACCATCATGTGCCTGGTCCCTAGCTGTCACCTCACTAAACCCTGGCTAGTGCACTGGTCGGCAAGGACACTAGCTTCACCATTGCAGCGGGTACAAATACAGGGGATGAGACAGACAGACATGAGACTGACAAGGTAAATAAACAAGAAACTTAGCTCCAGGCTCTGCTGCCAAGCTCCACACCGCAGAGGATATGGAAATAGGACCCTGTTGTGAACTCCCTTGCTCGGACTTCTGAGCCAAAGCTCCCTCTGCTCCCTCTGGTGGTTACTGAGAGTAGTGGAGCTGGCCAGGTTGATGGAAGTTCCCCACCTGATGACGATAATTGGGAACCTGGGATTACTGGCTGGGAGCATATAATTGAGCTGGCAGCTCTTGGTAGTTGCTGGTGATTTCCTCCATGTGCATTTGGAGTTCTTTTGTCCCCTGCCTGATCTGCATGGTTCGGTTAAATGATTATTTTGCTAATCCTTTGCATCTAATCTGATTCTGCCTTTTTTTTGCTTTCTGCTTTATTGCTAGAGTTCAGCGTACTCCCTGCTGGGGGCCGCTCTGGGCCCGGCTCCATATGTTACAGCTTATGTCAGTTTGTTCAGTCCCCCGTTATGTTAGTATCTTTTGCTTTGCTTCCAGTTTATACCAGAGTGCTGATCTAGTGAGGGAGAGGTCGTGTGGCCTCAGGCTTTTTGTATATCAGAAGTGTTGGATTTTTTTAGGGTTTTGTGCGTGATTGCAGACAGTATCTTTTCTGTCCTGTCCTGTCTAGACAGCTTGGGCCCCACCATTTGCTCAGTCTGTTTTCTGCCTGTGTTTGTGTTTCATCTTGCCTCACCGACAATATATGTTTGGGGGCTGTCTATTCGTTTGGAGATCTGCTCCGGGGCAGTTTAGATTTCACCTTTCTGGCTTTAGGCTTAGTTGGGAAGGGAAGCAAAAGACCAGAAAAAGCCATACACCTGACAAATGCTTTTGAGAACTCTGCTATTAGAAGTGGAAAGGAAGAACAAAGACAAAAGAATCTAATTAATAAAAATATTGGAGAAAGAGAAACCAATCACAAACTAAAATGTTTCTATACTAATGCACAAAGCATGGGCAACAAACAAGGAGAATTGGAACTACTAACACAGGAAAAGAAATATGATGTCATTGGAATCACTGAAACTTGGTGCGACGATACACATGATTGGAATACAAGACTAGAAGGATACAACTTATTTGCAAGAAACAGATTTGATAAACGAGGAGGAGGTGTCGCATTGTATGTTAGAAACGAGTATATCTGCACAGAGATTGAAGCTTCAGAGACTGGGAGTTCTGTGGAAACTGTTTATAAAATGGAAAGAGGGAGGCATATCTAAAGAAGAATATAATGCTGTCTGCAGAACCTGCATGGCACAAATCAGATTGAATGAATTGAGGCTTGCAAGAGATGTCAAAAGCAATAATATAGGATTTTGGGGATATGTCAAATGTAAAAGAAAAGTCAAAGATGCTATAGGATTTTTACAGGATGAAAATGATGAAACTGTAAGACAGGATGTTGAGAAGGCCGAATGTTGTGAGTTCATTTTTCCCTTCACCGTTGAGGTCTGACGAACTCCCTCCTCTGGTGAAGGAAGGTAGTGAGGCTGATTACCAAACACCTGGGCAGCTAGATGATGACTGGGTGGCTGGAATTGAGGACTGGATATAAGGCAGCAGACGCCCTTCTGCCTTGCTGGTGATCCTGCTGGATTCTTGGAGACCAGTCTGATTCCTGCGTCTCAAAGCTAAGTTTTTCTTCTCTGGTTTGTACACTTCAGTTTTGTTTTTGTTTTGCCTTGTTTTTTGGAAGTTCTGCCATCCCCGGCCAGGGGTGAGCTGAATTCCATTTTTGTCTCTGATCTGTTGATCTTTTGCTCTGTCTTCAGAATATACCTGAGTGCTGATATAGTCTTTTGAAGCCTAGCGACTTCAGGGCCTGTTTTTCCTATCAGTCGGTTGGCACATTTTGGATAGGGTTTTTGCGGATGGCAGACAACGGCTTTCCTATCCTGTCCTATTTAGTTAGCTTGGGCCCCATCATTTGCTCATCCTATCTTTCTATCTGTGTTAGTGTTTTCATCTTGCTTCACCGTCATTATATGTTGGGGGCTGCCTATTGCTTTGGGGTCTGCTCTGGGGCAGTTTAGTTTTTCCCCTTTCTGTCTTTAGGCTATGTAGTTCTCCGGCTGTGATCGAGGGGTCTAGGGCACCGTAGGAACCCCCCACGGCTACTGCTAGTTGTTGTGGATAGGATAAGGGGTCTGCAATCCAATAGCTGCCAACCTTTCTGGTTCTTCTGGACTTAGCTAGAATTTTGTTTTTTCCTCCTTCGGTGACTCATCATAACAGAATCACCAGCCATACCGCAGATCCTAGGGTACTCAATAGCAGGAGAGAATTGTAAAAAAAAAAAAAAGTGTGTCAGAATTTTTTTTGTGCATATTTTTTCCTCTAAATCTCTGAGGCCGTAGGGGGAATTTTTCTCTCAGTGGAGATGAAGCAATTGTCTGATCGTGTGGAGTAGCTGGCTGCTGAAGTGCGGGGAATTTCCTCCTATCTTGCTCATTCACATGCTGCTGAACCAAAGATTCATACTCCTGATGTGTTTTTTGGGGATCGGTCTAAATTCTTGAATTTCAAGAATAATTGTAAATTATTTTTTGCCTTGAAGCCTAACTCGTCGGGGAACTCCGCGCAGCAGGTTAAAATTGTCATCTCTTTGCTGCACGGCGATCCCCAGGATTGGGCGTTTTCTTTGAAACCTGATGATCCTATTCTGAATAATGTGAACGCATTTTTTTAAAGCCTTGGGGTTGTTGTATGATGAACCTAATGCTATTGATCAGGCTGAAAAGACCCTGTTGGCATTAAGCCAGGGTCGGGATTCGGCAGAGTTGTACTGTCAAAAATTCTGAAAGTGGGCGGTCCTTACTACCTGGAATGATTGTGCCTTGGCAGCCCTCTTTCGGAAGGGTTTGTCAGAAACTGTAAAAGATACTATGGTGGGATTTCCTATTCCCTCTGATCTTGATGATTCTATGACATTAGCCATTCAGGTGGATCGGCGTTTACGTGAACGCAAAACTACACGAGAGATCTTGCCACCTGTTGAACAAATGTCTGAACCTATGCAATGTGATAGAGTTTTGTCTAGGGCGCAACATCAGGAGTTCAGAAGGCGTAATAAGCTGTGTTTTTTTTGTGGAGATGACTCGCATATTTCTGTCTGCCCTAAACAAGAGAAACGTTGTGCATACACATTTTCTGTGGGTGGTGTTCAACCTAAGTTTCTTCTGGCAATTACTCTGATCTGCTCCCTGTCCACATTTTCCGCCAAGGCTTTTGTGGATTCGGGAGCCGCTGTGAACCTGATGGACTTGGATTTTGCTAAACGTTGTGGATTTCCTATGACACCTCTGCGGACGCCTATCACTTTGAGGGGTATTGATGCTACTCCTTTGGCAAAGAATAAACCTCAGTTTTGGACCCAGGTGGTAATGCGGGTCACCCCAGACCATCAAGAAAATTGCAGATTTTTGGTGTTGCATAATTTGCATGATACCATTGTTCTGGGGTTTCCCTGGTTGCAAATCCATAATCCAGTTCTGGATTGGAAATCTTTGTCTGTGGTGAGTTAGGGTTGTCGGTGTGCCCTTAGTGATGCTCCTGTTTTCTCCACCTCTCCCCAGTCACATGATGTTCCTGACTATTTGGCTGACTTTTATGATGTATTTAGTGAGAATGAGTTTGCGTCTTTGCCTCCTCATAGGAGTTATGACTGTGCAATTGAGCTGAACCCGGGGTGTAAATTCCCCAAGGGACGGCTTTTCAATTTATCTGTACCCGAGCACGAGGCTATGCGATCCTATATTAAGGAGTCGTTGGAGAAGGTTCATATTAGACCATCCTCTTCACCCTTAGGTGCTGGGTTTTTTTCGTGGCTAAAAAGGATGGTTCATTAAGGCCTTGTATTGACTATCGTGCCCTCAACAAAATTACTGTTAAATATCAGTATCCGTTACCCCTGATTTCTGATCTATTCTCCAGAGTTAAAGGTGCTTGCTGGTTTACCAATCTTGACCTCAGGGGGGCGTATAATCTTATTCACATTAAGCATGGGGATGAATGGAAGACGGCGTTTAATACTCCGGAGGGACATTTTGAGTACCTGGTGATGCCGTTTGGGCTCACTAATGCCCCTTCTGTCTTCCAGTGCTTCATGAACGATATATTTCGAGACTTTGTGGATACATTTTTGATTATCTATCTGGATGATATTTTGATCTTCTCCAAGAATTGGGACTCTCTTGTGGAACATGTTCGGACTGTGTTCTGGATTTTGAGGGAGAATTCCCTGTATGTCAAGGGATCGAAATGCCTTTTTGGGGTACAGAGGATTTCATTTTTGGGATTTATTTTGTCTCTGTCAACTATTGAAATGGACCCGGCCAAGGTACAGGCCATTTATGATTGGGTTCAGCCCACCTCTTTGAAGGCCCTCCAGAAGTTTTTGGGTTTTGCTAATTTTTATCGGAAATTTATAGCTAATTTTTCTGGTATTGCCAAGCCATTGACTGATTTGACTAGGAAGGATGCTGATGTGCTGAATTGGTCTCCAGAGGCTGTTTCTTCCTTTCAGGAGCTGAAGCGAAGATTCACTTCTGCTCCGGTTTTGAGGCAACCTGATGTCTCACTCCCGTTTCAGGTGGAGGTGGACACTTCTGAGATTGGTGCAGGAGCGGTGTTGTCCCAAAAAGATCCTGTGACATCTAAAATGAATCCTTGTGCTTTCTTTTCCCGAAAGTTCTCCCCATCCGAACGTAACTATGATGTGGGGAATCGGGAACTGTTGGCCATGAAATGGGCATTTGAAGAGTGGAGACATTGGTTGGAGGGAGCCAAACACCAAGTCGTGGTCCTTACTGACCACAAGAATTTGATTTACCTGGAGTCGGCCAAGCGCTTGAATCCTAGACAGGCTAGGTGGGCCTTGTTTTTCACACGTTTTGATTTTGTGGTCTCTTTTCTTCCGGGCACTAAGAATGTCAAGGCAGACGCCCTCTCTAGGGTTTCTTTGCTGATTCTCCTGTTGTGACTAAGCCTGCTACCATCTTAGGCGAGGGGGTAGTTCTTTCTGCCATCTCGCCCGATTTGAGACGTGCTCTGGAAGAGATTCAGGAGGACAAACCTGAGCATTGTCCCAGTGGAAAGTTGTATGTTCCTGACCAGTGGAGGAAGAGAGTGATGTCTGAAGTTCATTGCTCCGCATTGGCTGGTCATCCAGGTATTTTTGGTACTAGAGATCTGGTGAGTCGGTCTTTTTGGTGGCCCGCCTTGTCTCATGATGTCAGGAATTTTGTGCAGTCCTGTGGGACTTGCTCCCGGTCTAAACCTTGTTCTCGCTCTAGTGGCTTGTTGATGCCTTTGCCGGTGCCCAGGAGGCCATGGACCCATATTTCAATGGATTTTATCTCTGATATGCCTGTCTCTCAGAGAATGACTGTTATTTGGGTGATTTGTGATAGATTCTCTAAGATGGTCCATCTTGTACCACTCCCTAAGTTGCCATCTTCCTCTGAGTTGGTGCCCTTGTTTTTGCAACAAGTGGTTCGCTTGCACGGGATTCCTGAGAACATTGTATCTGACAGAGGAGTTCAGTTTGTGTCTAGATTTTGGAGGACTTTCTGTTCCAAGCTGGGAATTCAGTTGTCCTTCTCCTCTGCGTTTCACCCTCAGACCAATGGGCAGACGGAGAGAACAAACCAGACTTTGGAGTCATATTTGAGATGTTTTATTTCTGCCGATCAGGATGATTGGGTTTCATTTTTGCCCTTGGCCGAATTTGCTTTAAATAATAGAGCTAGTTCTGCCACTTTGATGTCACCTTTTTTTTGTAACTTTGGGTTCCACCCTCGATTTTCTTCAGGGCAGGTGGAGCCTTCTGCCTGCCCAGGTGTTGACACTGCGGTGGAGAGAATGCACCAGATCTGGGACCAAGTAGTGGATAAGTTGTCTCTCTCCCAGGAAAAGGCCTAGCGGTTTTCCAACCGGCATAGGACCGTTGGTCCCCAGTTTAAGGTGGGTGATATGGTTTGGTTGTCATCAAAAAATATCGCTATGAAGGTGGCTTCTCCTAAGTTTAAGCCTAGATTTATTGGACCTTACAAGATTTTGGAGATTATTAATCCGGTCTCTTTTCGGTTGGCTCTTCCTGTCACATTTAAAATTCATAATGTGTTTCATAAGTCCTTGTTGAAGAGGTTTGTTGAACCAGTAGTTCCTGTGGTGGCACCTCCTGACCCTGTATTGGTTGAAGGTAACATGGAATATGAGGTAGAGAAGATACTGGATTCCTGTCTGGCTAGACGGAGACTCCAGTATTTGGTTAAGTGGAAGGGTTATGGTCAGGAGGATAATTCCTGGGTCTCTGCCTCTGATATTCATGAAAGATTGGTGCGTGCCTTTCATCGGGCTCACCCGGATCGCCCTGGTGGCATGGATGAGGGTTCGGTGACCCCTCTTCAAGGGGGAGGTACTGTTGTGAGTTCATTTTTCCCTTCACCGTTGAGGTCTGACGAACTCCCTCCTCTGGTGAAGGAAGGTAGTGAGGCTGATTACCAAACACCTGGGCAGCTAGATGATGACTGGGTGGTTGGAATTGAGGACTGGATATAAGGCAGCAGACGCCCTTCTGCCTTGCTGGTGATCCTGCTGGATTCTTGGAGACCAGTATGATTCCTGCGTCTCAAAGCTAAGTTTTTCTTCTCTGCTTTGTACACTTCAGTTTTGTTTTTGTTTTGCCTTGTTTTTTGGGAGTTCTGCCATCACCGGCCGGGGGTGAGCTGAATTCCATTTTTGTCTCTGATCTGTTGATCTTTTGCTCTGTCTTCAGAATACACCTGAGTGCTGATATAGTCTTTTGAAGTCTAGCGACTTCAGGGCCTGTTTTTCCTATCAGTCGGTTGGCACATTTTGGATAGGGTTTTGCGGATGGCAGACAGCGGCTTTCCTATCCTGTCCTATTTAGTTAGCTTGGGCCCCATCATTTGCTCATCCTATCTTTCTATCTGTGTTAGTGTTTTCATCTTGCTTCACCGTCATTATATGTTGGGGGCTGCCTAATGCTTTGGGGTCTGCTCTGGGGCAGTTTAGTTTTTCCCCTTTCTGTCTTTAGGCTATGTAGTTCTCCGGCTGTGATCGAGGGGTCTAGGGCACCGTAGGAACCCCCCACGACTACTGCTAGTTGTTGTGGATAGGATCAGGGGTCTGCAATCCGATAGCTGCCAACCTCTCTGGTTTTTCTAGACTTAGCTAGTATTTTGTTTTTTCCTCCTTCGGTGACTCATCATAACAGCCGAACTTTTAAATTCCTATTTTGCATCTGTTTTCTCTCAGAAAGGAAATGTAAAATCAACTGTTCTTCACTGTCCTATTAAGGGAATAGAAGAATCCAGGATATCTATAAACAGAAAGATAGTGAGGAAACACTTAGCTAACCTAAATGAATTCAAGTCTCCAGGTCCAGATGAATTACACCCCAGAGTACTGAAGGAGATAGCAGAAGAAATTTTTGAACCCCTCTCCATAATCTTTGAAAATTCTTGGAGAACAGGAGAAGTCCCAGAAGACTGGAGAAGAGCAAATGTTGTTCCTATCTTCAAAAAGGGGAAGAAGGTGGACTGTTGTGAGTTCATTTTTCCCTTCACCGTCGATGTCTGATGAACTCCCTCTTCTGGTGAAGGAAGGTAGTGAGGCTGATTACCAAACACCTGATCTGGTAGATGATGACTGGGTTTCAGGAAATTCTGACTGGATATAAGGCAGCCGACGCCCTTCTGAGTCGTTGGTGATTTCTCTGCTGGATTCTTGGAGACCAGTCTGATTCCTGCTTCCCAAAGATAAGTTTTTGCTCTGCTATTGAACTTATTAGTTTTGTTTTGTTTTCCTTGTTTTTTGGAGTTCAGCCATCCCCGGTCTGGGGTGTGCTGAGTTCCATTTTTGTCTCTGATCATTTTTGTCTCTTTGCTCTGTCTTCAGAATTTACCTGAGTGCTGATATAGTCTTTTTGAAGTCCTAGCGACTTCAGGGCCTGTTTTTCCTATCAGACGGTTGGGACATTTTTTGGTGGGGTTTTTTATGGATTGCAGACAGCAGCTTTTCTATCCTGTCCTTTTTAGTTAGCTTGGGCCCCATCGTTTGCTCAACCTATCTTTCTATCTGTGTTAGTGTTTTCATCTTGCTTCACCGTCATTATATGTTGGGGGCTGCCTATTGCTTTGGGGTCTGCTCTGGGGCAGTTTAGATTTCCCCTTTCTTTCTTTAGGCCTATTTAGTTCTCCGGCTTTGATCGAGGGGTCTAGGGCATCGTTGGAGCCCCCCACAGCTACTGTTAGTTGTTGTTGATAGGATCATCGGTCTTTAATCCGATAGCTGCCAACCTCTCCGGTTTTCTTGACTTAGCTTGTATTTTTGTTTTTTCCTTCTTCGGTGACTCATTCATAACAGTGGACCCAGGCAACTATAGGCCGGTGAGTCTGACTTCTATACCAGGAAAGATCTTTGAACAAATTATTAAACAACATGTATGTCAGTACCTGGATAAGAATGAAGTGACTAAACAGAGTCAGCATGGGTTTGTAACTAATAAGTCATGTCAGACTAACTTAATTTCCTTCTATGATGGAATCACTGATTGGGTGGATCAAGGAAATGCTGTAGATATAGTATATCTTGACTTCAGCAAAGCATTTGACAAAGTATCTCATACAATCCTTATTGAAAAAATGACTAAGTATGGAATGGACAAGGCAACTGTTAGGTGGATTCATAACTGGCTTAGTGATCGGACCCAAAGAGTGGTCGTATATGGCTGCACATCCAGTTGGAAGAATGTCTCAAGTGGGGTACCACAGGGCTCTGTCCTGGGCCCTGTATTGTTCAACATCTTTATCAACGATTTAGATGAAGGAATTGAGGGTAAACTGATTAAATTTGCTGATGACACAAGGCTAGGAGGGATAGCTAATACTAGACAAGAGAGAGAGGATTCAAAAAGATTTAAATAAACTGGAGAAGTGAGCAGCAACTAACAGAATGGTTTTTAACAGGGGAAAATGCAAAGTACTACATCTGGGTAATAAAAATGAAAAAAGCATATACAGAATGGGAGGAATAGGCCTAAGCAACAGCACATGTGAAAAAGATTTGGGTATACTAATAGATCACAGACTGAATATGAGTCAACAGTGTGATGCAGCAGCAAAAAAGGCAAATGCAATTCTAGGATGTATTAACAGAAGCATACAGTCTAGATCACGTGAAGTCATTATTTCCCTCTACTCCTCTTTGGTCAGACCTCATCTGGAATATTGTGTCCAGTTTTGGGCACCACATTTTAAAAAAGACATCAACAAACTGGAGCAAGTTCAGAAAAGAGCAACCAAAATGGTGACCGGTCTGCAAACCCTGTCTTATGAGGAAAGGTTGCAGGATTTGGGATTGTTTAGTTTGCAAAAGTGAAGACTGAGAGGAGACTTAATAGCTGTCTACAAATATCTAAAGGGCTGTCACATTGTAGAAGGATCAACTTTATTCTCATTTGCACAAGGAAAGACTAGAAGCAATGGGATGAAACTGAATGGGAGGAGACACAGATTAGATATTAGAAAAAACTTTTTGACAGTTAGAGTGATCAATGAGTGGAACAAGCTGCCACGAGAAGTGGTGAGTTCTCCTTCACTGGAAGTCTTCAAACAGAGGCTGGACAGACATCTGACTGGGATGATTTAGCGAATCCTGCTTTGAGCAGGGGGTTGGACCAGATGGCCCAGGAGGTCCCTTCCAACTCTACGATTCTATGATTCTAGATCTCCGGCTGTGACGAAGCATCTAGGGCATCGTAGGAACGCTCCACGGCTACTGCTAGTTGTATTGATAGGATCAGGGGTCTGCAATCTGCTTAGTTACCAACCTCTCTGGTTTTCTGGTGGCTTAGTCTGTTCCTGCCATCCTCCTTGGTGACCCATTCATAACAGGACCCCGAACTCCACAGAAGTGGCACATTGAGTCCTGACACAAGAGAGCTACAACTGCAAGGCTGGTCTACATGAAAATCTATTTCCAACAGTCAGCTGATGCGTCATGTGACTATATAATGGATGGTTGGAGTGGTCACCACCCACATCAGCTGACCAGCAACACAGCAGCTTCCAGCAAGAAAACTGACATTAACCCTTCCTGGCATGAAAGCAAAAAACAACATTTAAATTAAAGCAGAGCCAGAGCTGTCACAAATCCAAAGTGAATTGTGACAATACCCGCCTTTCAGCGAGGGGCCTCTGGACTCTTAGCACTGGACCTCACCGGAAATGACGTATGTTGAGTATGCCTCAACCCACTAGGATTCAGCTCCGCATTTACCTGATCCTCTAGCTTACGGCAAATGCTGCCGGATGGTGATGGAAAAAACGTAGGCTCTAGAGGCGCAACTAATCTCCAGAGAGATGACCTGTGGAGTACGTTCTATACCTGCATTACTGGTGGTAACTCTAACTGGAAGGTCCTAGGGCTGAGAAAGGCCGACACCTGATATGGCTTGATCACCCTAGAACTCCAGATGAGTACTTCCACTTTATGTTTTTAGTGGTCATCCACACGTAATCATTCACACACAGGTCCGGACCTCAACGTTTATTTCCACGCATACATTTGCCAACAGACTGTAATTTCCCTGAGGAACAGACCACAGAGGTCTTCCACCATGTCATCAAACTCGTACCCTCACTACATTCAGGGGTAACCACCACCCTCCCCTGATCCCTCCTCCTGAGAGGACAATGAATCTCAGGGTTTACTTGTGGTGAGAGTTGAATCCTGCCCCTATTTCCTGGTAGCACCTTAGCTGCCTCCACCGGAGAAGAAAGGGCAGGTTTGAGAAGGACAGCAGAGACAGTAGCTCCCAGGCAACAGTCTTTACAAGACTGGTTACAACTCACTACTCCCCCCGACCACCATTTAATGACCGGATTGTGTCTCTTCACCAGGGTAGGGGATTGGCATACCCTCCAAGACGTAGCACGACATGGACTCTTCATGAAGAGTCATTATATGCAGGTTACTATTGTCTGCAACTGGGGTCAAACTCCTCTGGCTGAGAGGGACAGAGTCAATCACATGAATGGAAATGGGTGTTGCCAGCATACTACAAATCAGACAGTGGGTCTGAACAAAGCGAAACACCACCAAGTTGACTACATCTCCACTATCCACAAGAACTGCTATAGTCTCAGCTTCCCCACCAACCACCACTTCAGCCGTAATGGTAATCTGAGACGTAAAAGTGGAGGAAATGTACACACCCTGGTCACCTCCTTCCACATGACCAGGGGAACACGGCTTTTGTGATGTAGAACGTACTTTGGTGTGAGCTTGGCAGACATTCATGAAATGATCCGTAAGACCACAGAAAAAACATGCCCCCGTCTCATGTAAAAACATAGGATTGTCTGTCTGCACCAGTGTGTCCTCCTCCCTCGAAAGAACAACAGGGAGTAGTTCCGGTGTATGTCTCTCGCTGAGGTTTCTATCCACCCAGTTAGCAAGGGCCATGGCGGCCACCAATGACCCAAGAGTAGCATACTGCCCCAGGATATCCTGAAACCTAGCTGACAGACCCTGACAAAAATGGCTCCTAAGAGCAGGGTCATTCTCCTGAGTGTCCGTGGCCCATCTCCAAAACTCTGAGTAGTACTCCTTAGCCGGCCAGCTCCCCTGCTTGATCTTACAGAGTCGAGACTCAGCCAGGAAGACGCCATCAGGATCCTCATACACCAACGTCAATGCCACAAAATCTCATCCTCGGACTGCAAAGATGGTGAATCGGTCAGCAAGGAGTAAGCACAGGATTGGGGATCACCCTTGAGAATGGAAACTATAATCCCCACATGCTGTTCCTCACTCCCTGAAGAATGAGAGCAAAGCCTGAAACATAGCTTACAGGCTTCTTTGAATACAATAAATTTATCTCTCCCTTCAGAGAACCGATCAGGGAGAGATATTTTGGGTTCCCGTTGAGCCTGGACATGAGCCGGGACCAAGAACCCCGACACCTGCTGAAGCTGCTGCACCACCTGACAACGCAACTCCTTAACTTCATCCATGAGGTTCTGGATCAGGTGAGCAAAAGCCTGCACTTGAGTCATAGGTTCACCAGATAAAAAAATGATCTGGTTGGTAATAATGTCACGACCCACAAGGGTCAGTCCAGTGGATGGCACAACAAGCACCAACAATGGGGATGGAAAAAGGGAGAGGAAGGCACTTACAATAGTGAACAAGGGATGAGGCTCCCTCTAGCACAGCCTGTGCCTATCCCTGAGCTCCCCTAACGCCCTATGCGGGTCCTTCCCCCACTGCTGTCACATGCCTGGTGCCTAGCTGCCACCTTACTAAACCCTGGCTAGTGCACTGGTCGGCAAGGACTCTAGCATCATTACTGCAGATGGTGCAAGCACAGGTGATAGTGACAAACTTGAGACAGACAAGGTAAATAAACAAGTAAATTAGCTCCAGGCTCTGCTGCCAAGCTCCACACTGCAGAGGATATGGAAACAGGACCCCAACCTCCACAGAAGTGGCAGTTTCAGCTCTGATACCAGAGAGCTGCAAATGCAAGGCTGATCTACATAGAAAATTCTATTACCAACAGTCAGCTGATGCATCATGTGACTATTTAAAGGATGGTGGGAGTGGTCACCACCCACATCAGCTGACCAGCAACAAAGCAGCTTCCAGCAAGGAAACTGACATGAACCTTTGCTGGAACAAAAGCAAAAAAACAACGTTTAAAATAAAGCAGAGTCAAGTGTCAGGTATAATAAAGAAAGAAAAAGAAGGTTATGAAACAGTTGGCAAACCTAGAAGTGGACGACCAAGGAAAACTTCCAACAAAGTTGGTCACATTATTAAGAAAAAGTCATTATCTGATGTCCATAAAAGTGCTGTACAAATTTTGCAAAGATTAAAGAAAGAATATGGGGTCAAAAAGAGTCGCGAAACTGTGTGCGATGGTTAAGAGCAGTAGGGTTGAATGCACGAGTTCCAGTCAAGAAGCCTTTTTTTTCTACAAAGAACCGGAAGGGCCTACTTGAGTTTGCCAAAGAACACAGCCAATGGAAAGAGTCTAAAGTGTTGTGGGTGGATGTGTCCAAATTCAATTCAAGTTCAACTTGTTTGGTAGTGATTGCAAGCACTTATATACAGCCCAATTGGAAAACGTAATGATATAAAGTATCAAACACCTACAATGAAACATGGTGGTGGCAATGTCATGGTTTGGGGCTGCTTTTCTGCATCTGCCATTGGTACTCTGCATAGAATTGATGGAAATATGAATTCTACCATGCACAAGGACATACTGGTGAATGTAATGCTGCCACTTGGTAAAACCAAAGTAGGCAGGGGCAGAAAATTCCAGCAAGATAATGATCCTAAGCACACATCCAATTTAGTCAAAAATTGGTTAGTAAAGAAAAATGTTCACCTGTCGCAATGGCCTAGCTAATCACCTGATTTATACCCTATACAGCACCTTTGGGATGAGTTGGGGCGATGAGTCGGGGTCCGTACCCATAGCAATAAAGATGAATTGTTTGCAGATTTGCAAATGGAATAGAGCAAAATCCCTCAGGATGTCTTGAATACCCGATTGGCTTCAATGCCCTGGTGCAGTAATCAAAGCAATAGGTTATGCTACAAAATACTGAGTTATGGTATTGTAAACAATGAGTTATTCTCTATGTTGTGAACAATAAATAGTATATGCAAAACTTTCGGCAGTCAGTTTTCTTTAAGTAAAGGGAACCTGTCCCCTCTTTTTGCCGCTATAAGATGTGGCCACTGACTTTTGGGGCTTGTCTACAGCATTACAGAATGCTGTAAATAAGCCCCCGGAACAACCTGAAAAAGAAGAAAAACAAGTTTTATTATACAGTACTCACCTGGGGGCGGTACAATGCAGTCCGGTTTGATGGGTGTCGCAGGTCCAGATCCAGCGCCTCCCATCTTCATGCAATGTTGTCATTCCATTGTATGTCTTTTCTTCAGCAATTGTTTCTTCCTTGGCATTTGCTTGGTTTAATGTGCGGCGTATGGTACTTGCTGAAAACCATGACCCCAGACTGTTCTAGGTTGGCCTTCAGGTCTTTGGATGTTTGATTTGATGTCTTTTACACCTTTCGCACCAACCTTCAAAGACACCTCTTGTCAATTTTCCTCTTTCCCCCACATCCAGGGAGGTTCCTGATGGTTCAATGCTTGGCAAGCTTCTTAATAACATTATGCACCATTGAAACTGGAATACCAAGGGCTTTGGAGATGGCCTAATACTCTTTGGAAGTCTTGTGTTTGCTAATAATAGCAGCTCTGTTGTCCTCAAACAGCTCCTTTGTCTTCACCATTGTGACAAAGGAACAGGGCCTATCATGTGGCTTGTTAAAAAACTGAAGTCATCATTCATTTGCTAATTCATGTTACATGGGCACCGATAATTAATCCCAGGTAATTCTCATTTGTGATTTACCACAGGTGAGTCAAAATGTGTTTTCATACTAATTTAATGTAAAGGGTGCCAATACCACTGTTTTAAATTATTGTTTATCATTTGCTCTTTTGTATTTAACATGAGTGCTCTATACAAAAAAAACTGTTTCACTTGATTCATTTTTTCAGGAGATATTCCACATTATGTACTTAACTTTCATGGGCGCCAATAGCAGCGAGCAGGACTATATGTGTGTGGCTATATATGTAGAATAAAAGGAGGGGGCCCAGACACATTTTTTTGCATAGGGGTCCAAGCAGTCAGTGTCCACCCCTGTATAAATATACATTCAGTATATACATGCATGCAGTGTATATATCTCCATCTCAGTGAAAAAATATAACTATACATATTTCTTAGAGGTGTGAGAGCCCAAATAGAACTTTTGCTCTGAGGCCCTGTGATTTCTATGTATGCCCTTGCTTGCAGGGCAGTAATAATGAGGGCAATCTGTCCTGTTGCTCGTAGCCCAACATTCTGGGGTCCCATTGCCAGATTGTCCTCATTATAAGCTACGTGCCGGTCAGGGCAGAGAGGGGGGTCCAGACACATTTCTTCCACATGGGCCCCAAGCTGTCAGTGACCAGCACATGTACACCTTGATATCTTTGAATGCCAAGTCCATCTATGCCCTCCATATTTGTTCTAGCCTAGCCACTGAACCTCACTCCTGAGGAAGGCACCTCTTGTAGCATTATGTGTGGTATCGGCAGGCACGCGGGATGCAGTGACGAGACGCAAGACGATTTTATGCTTTTGGTAATAACTTTTTAGAAGTATGGATCAGGTGACTAGTCTAAGCAACCAGACAGGTAACAGGGATTGTCCTTGCAGGGACTCAATGCAAGCAAACACAGATATATAGGAACACGACTACCCCGGCAAAGACCGGTCACTATAGGGCCGCGGTATGGCCGACTACGGGTCCTTAGCTATATAATGTCACTTATCCGTCCTGACGTCCTCGGCATCCTGGGTGTTGGTTCTTCGGCGTAGCAGCCGCTGGGCCCAGCTGCTGAAGAACTGGTGCAGTCTTCGAGCGTTCCGATGCTCTGGCGAAGTAGGGGCACAACAGGCCCCGGAAGAGTTCCTGGACGGATGGGCAGCAATCCCCGGACGGGGGTAAGCGGTCGCGAAGCGAGGTGGCGACTGGCAAGCCACCGGCACAGCAAGCGGCTGTAACAGGGGGCCCGCGGCGGGCAACAGCCCGACTCTTGCCACGGATTGGAGCAGGGAACTAGTGGCTGCCGTCTGCAATGAACTGGCCATAGCCGTGGTCGGAAGCGGGGCGGATGCGGGCGGCGTGGGGTAGGCCGCAGCCGTGGGCTGGAGTGAGGTGGTGACGGCCGCAGGTGACTTCGGGCAGGTCGCAGCCGTGGGCTGGAGTGTGGTGGCAACAGTCGCGGGCGACCGCGGGCAGGCTGCAGGTGCGAGCTGGAGTGAGGCGGCAACGGCCGCAGGTATCCACGGGCAGGCCGCAAGTTGAGGCGGAGCAGCAGTTCTCTGACAGCCGACTTGGTGCCGTCCCTCTGCCGTCCGGTGTAAGTGTCCCTCTTGCTTCTGTCCTCCTCTCTGGCCTCTGTACATCGCACTGGCTCTCACACACTCCCACGGTCTCCTGCTCCTTCTTCCCTGTTCTGCTGACTCACTGTGACTCGCATTCTCCTCCCTTTTTATATCGGCTCCTCCCCCAGCCCATCTGTCAGTCTCAATGGTCCGGCCCTGAACTCTGTCCCCCGGAAACAACCTGCCCCGGAACCTAAATGACGGTCCCCTTGGTTCCGGCCTGGACACTCAACGGGGGGCCCCTTCTCCCACACTCCCCCCTCCTGTATGCTCGCCAGTCCTCTGGCGAGGGTCTTAGTTGGCTTGAAGTGGTTTTTGGAGACGACAGTTCTTGTCGCCATACAAACTGGTCCTGTTAGTAACGTTCGGGGGGGTTTGCCAGCTGTTGGCCGCTTGGAGCGTCTGAGTTCAACTGTGGTGGAGCCTTCTGGGGTGGTGGTGGGTGGTGGGCTGGTCGACTCTGGTGGCCTGACTGAGTCTACTGCCATGTCCCTACTTGGAGGGCCCGTTGATATGGCTGGGCAGTCCTCTTTGTCATCTAGGCCCCAGACAGTTGGAGGAGGGTCAGGGGCCTGAGGGATAGGCTCGGGTCGCGTGGGGTCGGTGGATGCACACGGACGTAACATATTATGGTGCAAGGTACGAGTGAGAGGTACGCCGTCCTTCTCAGATTGTATTTCATACACAGGTCCATCGGGGCTTACTCGGAGCAACACTCGATAAGGGTTTTCCTCCCACAGCGGGTCTAACTTATTTTGGGGCCACTGATCTAGGACGAGTACTCGATCTCCAGTTCGGGAGTCAGTGGGTGGAGGCAGCACTCCCCCTGGGTGCTCCAGGTCCTGAAGTTTTGTATAGACGATTCGGTGCAGGGTTTGTAGCCGGTGCCGGTGGTTTCGTACCCATGATGATACTCCGGTCCAAGGTTGGGGTTCTTCCGGGTTTAATTCCACTTCCGTGATTCCTTTGCCTTCTTATCCAAATAGCAGCGAGTAGGGGGTGTACCCGGTCACCCGATGCACCCGGTTGTTATAAACCCACACCAGCTCAGGGACATACTCAGGCCAGCGGGCCATTCGGTCACTCTCCAGGGTGTGCAACATTTGGATTAATGTCTGATTAAATCGCTCGCAGGCTCCGTTTCCCTGCGGATGATAAGGCGTAGTTCTGGACTTGTCGATACCATTGAGTCGATGTAATTCTTTCATGACTTTTCCTAAGAAGCACGCTCCCTGGTCTGAGTGTATTCATTGCGGGCAGCCGTATACTTGGATGAAGTTTTTAAAAATTGCATAGGCGGCCGACTACGCAGTTTGGTCTCGGGTGGGGGTGACCACGGCGAACTTAGTGATATGGTCCACCATCATGAAACAATGTTCATACCCCTGGTATGCGTGACCTATGGTTAAATAGTCCACCATTAGGAGCTCAAGGGGAGCTGAAGTCACTATTGTTTGCACCGGGGTTCGTTGTGCGGTTGGTTTGGCGAGCTCACATGGGCGGCAGGTCCGGAAAACTTCTTCCACGGCAGCGTGCAAGCGCGGATGGTAAACGATCTGTTGCAACCATTGCAAAGTCTTTTGAGCACCAAAGTGAGCCCCCTTTTCATGGGCTTCCCTAGCCAGTTCGGCTAGTAGGGCTCCGGGCACGACCACCTGCCAAGTTGTAGCAGACATCGTTCGTGACCGTGATACTGCTTTACGGTACAATTGCCCTTTCTTGATGACAAATTTTTCCCATTGGCGCAACATCAACAACATGTCCTGATTCAGAGTCTGTCTCTGTGTATCAGTGGGCAGTTTGCCGGTGGTCACCCATCAGCGCAGGAGCCCAATTTCTCCATCTTCCTGCTGCTGTTGGATCCATTTGTCCCGTGGCTGTCAAATTCTGTAGAGGGCGTCAGCATGTACATTTTCGGCCCCTCTTTTATAGATGATCTAAAAATTGAACTTGGTTATTCGAGCCACCCACCGTTGCTCCAGGGCTCCCTATTTGGCATTTTCCAGATGGGCCAGCGGGTTGTTGTCCGTCCACACTATTACCTCGGAGCCCGCCAGGTACTCTGCGAACTGCTCCGTCATGGCCAACACTACCGCGAGGAGCTCGAGCTTAAAGGAGCTATAATTGTCAGGGTTACGCTCGGATTCATGCAGCGATCGGCTACCATAGGCGATCACTTTCTCCCGACCATCCTGAACCTGTGACAACACAGCCCCTAGTCCCTGGAGGCTCCCGTCAGTGTGCAGTATGAATGGTTGCAAGAAATCCGCATACGCTAACACCGGGGCACCCGAGAGTGCAGCCTTAAGATCTTGAAACGCGTCTTCTTGCGGTTGCTGCCATTGAATTTTCCATCCATTTACCCCGGAAGGAGCCCCCTTTAGCAGGTTCTGCAGGGCTTGGGCTCGGCGTGTAAAATTCTTCACGAACAGACGGTAATAGCCGGCCAACCCCAGTAAGGCCCGCACGTCTTTCACCATCTCGGGGGTAGGCCACCCCAGGATGGCGGCAACTTTTTCCAGGGACGGCCGAACGCCCTCAGCCGAGACTATGTGCCCCAGATATTCGATCGGGGTGCGAAACAGGTGGCATTTCTGGGGCTTTACCTTCAACCCGTACTTCTGCAGCCGGCCGAGCACCTGCCCCTACCGCCGCAGGTGGTCCTCAAGCGTGGTGGAATAGATGATGATATCATCCAGGTATATTAGCGTGGCTTCGAAGTTGAGATCTTCCAGACACCGCTCCATCAATCGCTGGAAAGTTCCCGGGGCGTTGGCCAGCCCAAACGGCCACGGTTGAATTCAAACAGTCCCATAAGGAGAATAAATGCCGTCTTGGCTCTGTCTTCCTCCGACATTGGCACCTGCCAGTACCCACTGGCCAGGTCTAGAGTAGAGAAGTATGTTGCTTTTCCCAAGGCGGACAGAGACTCTTCTATGCAGGGCAGCGGATACGAGTCCTTAATGGTGCAGGCGTTCAGCTTCCGATAGTCCACACAGAACCAGAGGGTACCATTCTTTTTGCGGACCAGCACGATGGGAGCCGCCCAGGGGCTCTGGCTTTCTCGTATGACCCCTTTCCGGAGCATTTGCGCTAGTAGAGTTTTCACTTCCTGATATAGCTGTGGAGGGATTTGCCGATACCGTTCCTGGATTGGGGCCGTTCCTGCCATGGGGATTCCATGTGTGATGGCTGTGGTACACCCAAAATCATTCTTGTGGCTAGCGAATACTTTGTAATACTGTCCAAGAAGGGTTTCTACCTGGAGAAGCTGGGCTGATGTCAGGCCGGAGAGTTCAGCCTGCATTCTTTCCAGGATGGTTTGACCTTCCTCCTGTGTTGAATATTCAGCAGTCTGTATGGTTTGTATCGTTACTGCCCACGGATCCTCGGGTTGCACCTTTAACTGGACCACCGGGGCTGGCAGCACCTCCTCCAAAGGCCTTACTAGCTTGGCCACTTCGGCCCGGGGCTTCAAGATGATATCTTGGTCTTCCAGGTTAATGCAGTGCACCAGGACGGTCCCTCCTCGCACCGTTGCCGGTGAGCGAGCTACCAGTATGCCAGGATGCAGGGGTTCCAAGAAGCATGGCCCTACCTGCATCTCCACACCCTCCAATGGTATCAGGGCATGGATTGGCAGGGCCACCACTGTCTGCCCGGGGGGAAGCACGAGCGGGGGAGCCGCAGGCGCGATGACTTTGCCCAGCACCTCGCCCTCCTGGCCGTCCTGGAGTACTCGCGCCTCCCGCACCTGCTGCTGGAAGACCTGCCCTTGGGCCGTGCGGGAACCCCACTGGTTCAGGGTCTCTTGCATGGGGTCATTGAGGAGTAGATTGCCAAACTCCCACAGTATGTTCATGCCCAGGACTGCATGATGGTGGCTAGTTTCGCCTTGGGTCAGGACCACTCCCTGACGGCCAAGGGATTTACCACACAGTGTCATTTGTAGCCATACCACTCCGGCGATGGGTACTGGAAGTTGGTTAGCGGCTGCCAGTCTTATCATGGATCTCCACTGGGCCTTGCTGCTTCAGGGAAATGCTGCCGCAAATAAGTTGCCGGCATGGTTGTCACTTGCGACCCCGTGTCCACTAGGCACCGTACAGCACGGGGAGCATTGAAACCAGGCCGCCCCGTTGAGGACTCGGTTCTCCTTTTCACTTCGGCCAACTCACCTCTGATGTTCTTCAGCTCTTGCCTCATCTCTCCGATCCACTGGGGTTCTTCAACAGTGCTTACGGAAGCCTCCATGCCCCGGACCGTTCCCACGGGGACCGTCATTCCCTGCTCCTGCTCCCGTACTCGTGCCTGACTCCCCACCTCAGAGAAGGCTATACGTGGGTTCACCCGGACCTGCTCCCGCAATGCCTGCTTGATTAATGGGTCTCGGAGTCCAGTCACTAACAGGTCACGTAAGGTAATGTCGATGGTTCCTACCCCTACACCGTTCTTCCGTTCGATGGCCGTGTATAGCTCTTGGAGGACATTCATATACTGGGTGATGGTCTCCCCCTCTCCCTGCATTTGACTGAACAACTGGGTCCTCAACTCTCCCACATTGGTTGGATCCCCATGGGTCTCTTCCAGAATCCGCAAGACCCTAGCAAAGGTGTTAGTGTCCTGGGGGCCTCAACATTACTGAATTCCGGGCCTCCCCATCTAAGCCCATGAGAGCTACCTCGGCTTCTAAGTCAGGGGTCATCGGATGAATGTGGAAGAGCCCTCGCATGCGCTCAGTCCAGCTCCACAGCATGGTATTAGAGCCCGAAAACCGTGGCAGGTTGCTTAGCATAGCCCCTAAAGAAATGCTTGACCGGGGGCCTCCGTTACCTGCATCACCTACGGCCCAGACTTGGTCGGGTGTGCCGCTGTCTGCGCTCAGAGACTGCATCTTGCCGACTACGCCAAAATGTGGTACCGGCAGGCATGTGGGATGCAGTGATGAGACGCAAGACGATTTTATGCTTTTGGTAATAACTTTTTACAAGCATGGATCAGGTGACTAGTCTAAGCAACCAAACAGGTAACAGGGATTGTCCTCGCAGGGACTCAATGCAAGCAAACACAGATGTATAGGAACACGACTACCCCGGCAAAGGCTGGTCACTATAGGGCCACGGTATGGCTGACTACAGGTCCTTAGCTATATAATGTCACTTATCCGTCCTGAAGTCCTCGGCGTCCTGGGTGATGGTTCTTTGGTGCACCAGCCACTGGGCCCAGCTGCTGAAGAACTGGCGCAGTCTTCGAGTGTTCTGACGTTCGGGCGAAGCAGGGGCACAACAGGCCCCGGAAGAGTTCCTGGATGGATGGGCCACAATCCCCGGAAGGGGTAAACGGTCGCAAAGCGAGGTGGCGACTGGCAAGCCACATTCACAGCCAGCAGCTGTAACAGGGGGCCCGCGGCGAGCAACGGCCCAACTCTTGCCACGGACTGGAGCAGGGAACTAGTAGCTGCCGTCTGCAATGAACTGGCCACAGCCGCGGTCGGAAGTGGGGCGGCTGCGAGCGGCGTGGGGTAGGCCGCAGCCGTGGGCTGGAGTGAGGCGGTAACGGCCGTGGATGACCGCTGGCAGGCCGCAGCCGCGGGCTGGAGTGTGGCGGCAACAGCCACAGGCGACCGCGGGCAGGCCACAGGCGCATGCTGAAGTGAGGCGGCAATGGCCGCAGGTATCCGCGGGCAGGCCGCGGGTTGAGGCGGAGCAGCGGCTCTCTAACAGCCAACTCGGTGGCGTCCCTCTGCCGTCCGGTGTAAGTGTCCCTCTTGCTTCTGTCCTCCTCTCTAGCCTCTGTATGTCGCACTGGCTCTCACACACTCCCACGGTCTCCTGTTCCTTCTTCCCCATTCTGCTGACTCACTGTGACTCGCGTTCTCCTCCCTTTTTATATCGGCTCCTCCCCCAGCCTATATGTCAGTCTCAACTGTCCGGCCCTGAACTCTGTCCCCCGGAAACAACCTGCCCCGGAACTTAAATGATGGTCCCCTTGGTTCCGGCCCGGACACTCGATGGGGGCCCCTTCTCCCACACATGAATGGGGTTCCCTTTTCTGTATAATGCCTTTTCTATGAACCAATTTACCTGGGGGGACTCTGCACATGGCACTTTATTGCACATAGTTGTTGCTTATTGTCTTTTACATATTCTTTTTATATTGCATCATTTATTGTCTGCAGATATGCATTGCACCTTTCTTTTTTACAGAATACTACTTGTTCTGCCCTCTTCCACATATGATACGGTGTGGATTCCAGCATTCGGCTAAGCCCTTCATCCACTCCCAGTAAAAAGACTGTTTGGGTGCTTACGTCTATGTTTATTGGGATGATATGGACAACAATGGGAGATGATAACAGATGGTATAGTAGATGAGATTGGTGAACACATTAGTCGATTAAATCAGAGGTTGTTGAACACAATTGTGGACGATATCAGAGATTGTTGTACACAATGTGGATGAGATCACATAAAAACTATAAGAAACAAACAATACAGTATGTCAGTGCTAGCAGATAATATCACAGCAATACACAAGGTGCTATCATAACAGTAAAGCAGTGATACAGAGTGCTATTATATTAGTAACATGCATTATACAGAGGCTGAGCAATACAACATACAATGCAGTGAAACAAACTTAGGCTGCTGGCATTGTGCTAACTGAAGAGAAAATGCATATAACTAGATGCAGAGCAAGAGCATTATAAAGAACTCAAAATGCATTGCAAATATCATGGGGGGGGCTGCATTATGGCTGCTAACACAGATGCATAGCACATAACTGCATTAAAACCTTACCAGAATCTGCTTGATATAAGCAGTGATCTTGCAAGGAGCAGAGCACATGTGAGTACCTCAGAGGTTCCGAGAGAAATGGTTATATGTTGCTGACCCGGGAAGGAAGAAGGGGCGGTTCTGAACAGAATAACCATTAAAGGAACAGAGGATTCTAAACACATGAATTGGAAAGAGAAGGGCAACTATGACATCTAATGGCAATAGCTGGAACAACACTTAAGAAATGTCTTGCTGCACATGAATGGACAGAACACTCCACACTTGGCATCAACGGACGCCACTATTTGGCTCTTTTGGGGACAATAATAGTACAAGTTCAGTAACTGGCCTGAGGAACAGTTTGTTCTCCCCAAGTTTTCACACTTTGACCTCTACCTTGTGCATTTTCCCGTCCTTGCTAGGAAGAGGCTTGGTGACTAGGCCAAGTGGCCACTCGTTTCGATGTGATAGAGTGTCTTTAACAAGTACCACATCGCCTGGTTGGATGTTTGGGTGGTCCTATTGCCATTTTGTCCTGGTTTGTAAAGTGGAGAGATATTGCTTCTTCCATCTGTCCCAGAAGACATTGGACATGCTTTGCACTTGCCTCCATTGTCATCTGTAGAGGTCTTTATCGTTGAATTCTCCGAGTGGAGCTCTCAGGACACAGGTTTTCTGTGTGAGTAGCATTGCAGGAGTAAGGACTGTCGGGTCTCCGTAATCGCTGGAAAGTGCTGTCAGATGCCGATACAGTTGAACATGTGATATCTGGCGAGGGGGCCCCATCCTGGCTCACAGGCCTCATAGCGGCTGTGTGGCCTGCCACTATGGACTATATGTCACTGATAAATACTGTACATCAATCATGGCTTCTCGTTCCAGTTCTGATTCAACCATTTCTCATTGGGTTAGTTTTCATGTTTGCGCTTTTGTTTTTTCCTCCTCTTTCTACAAGAGTCATAACTTTTTTATTTTTCTGACATAGGAATAGGAAGACATGTTTTTTGCAGAATGAATTGTAGTTTTGAAAGTTATTGACTTTACCAAATAAATAGTGAAAAGAAAAAAATTGATAGCGCTGTTTGAGAGCTTGTTTTTTTGCACAGTAAGCTGGATGCCTATACAGTTGAAAGCAACAATGAAAGTTGGAGTCATTCCCTCTCTTCCCCACCTTTCTCCCTGAGAAATGACATCACTTCATTGTGGTCACTTGGTCAGCACAGGTGTCACTGTCCCTGACCTTAAGACATATAAGTAATAGCGAGGAAATGAGCTACCAGCTGATTACTTATACATCTGAATGCAGGGACAGTGACGCTGGGACTGATTAGGAGCAAGGCTCATGTGATGTAACAACCTCACGTGAGCCCTGGGAATGTGAGTGCCAACACCACTTGAATGACGCTGGGACCGGAGGTGAGCACAGATGTTTTTATTTTAAGGGGGTAAACATTCCGATTGAGAAGGTGTTGTCGTAGTGGACAACCCCCTTAAATGCTTAGACACCAGCGAGTGGTGCTAGATATGAACGCTTCTGTTAGACCGGAGTCACACTACAGAGAAATATGGACGAGTGCTATGCGTGAAAAAATCGCATAGCACTCGGACCAGTGTTAATCATCCGTTTTTTTCTTGCCCGTATTATACGTGCGAGAGAAATTGCAGCATTCCACCGTATCTCAGCCGAGACTCGCCAATGCAAGTCTATGGGGGTGAGAAAAAAATGGATTACACACAGACCATGTGTGTGACTTGCGAGAAATACACACCGGTGTCCTTTAGAAAAGCTGGCAATTCAGTGCGCTACTCTGTAAAAAAGAGTTTTAATGAAATGAATAAACACACATTTTTTCCATCTTTATTACACTTCCAATCCATTCGAAGCCATTGTTCTCCTGTAAAAAATCCAAAATAAAAAAATATCCCATACCTGTCCACCGTACAGTCAAGTCCCATGCCGCAATCCATCTGAAGGGGTTAAATAGTTTACAACCGTGACCGTTGCTAATGTGACCAGCCAGGCTGTAAACCACAGAGGAATGATTGAGAAGCCTCTACGACTGACCGGAGATGAACTGATTAGCGTGGGAAAGTTTCTGAACATTTTCCCACACTGGTGAGTTCACCTCAGGTCAGGCGGGGAGTCTGCGCAGCCTCACTGACATCAGAGGTAGTCACTGAGGCTGCGCAGACTCCCCGTCTGACCCGCGGTGAACTGACAGCTTGGGAAAATGTTCAGAAACTTTCCCACGCTAATCAGTTCATCTTCGGTCAGGCGGGGAGGATGCGTAGGCAGCTTCTCAGTCATTCCTTTGTGGTTTACAGCCAGGTTGGTCACATTAGCACCGGTCCCAGTTGTAAACTATTTAACCCCTTCAGATGGATTGTGGCGTGGGACTTGACTGTAAGGCAGACAGGTAAGAGATATTGTTGCTTTTTTATTTTGGATTTTTTCCAGGTGAACGATGGCTTCTAATGGATTGGGAGTGTAATAAAGATATGCCACCCGCTACAGGACAATGGGAAGAGAGCGCATAAGTGCCGGAATTGGTGCATCTTACAGATGCACCTTTTCTGGGGTGGCTGGGGGCAGATTTTTTTAGCCAGGGGGGCCCAAAAACAATGGTCCTTCCCTTGGCTATTAATATCTGCCCTCATTCACTGGCTTGCCCTTTCTGGTGGAGAAAATTGGGCGGGAGCCCACGCCAGTTTTTTCCATGAATTAATCCTACAGCTCCAAAATTTTACACACATACACTACTAACATTATCAGTGAGGGACATATAAAAAAAATAACGGACATGCAATTGTTTACTGTATGTAAACCATGTCTCATATCCTGTCGGGTTCTGTAATGATTTTACAGATGCCGACAATTGATTTTTCACCTATTCTGCTATCTAGCTCTGTATGAAAAATACATATATATATATATATGTGTCTCACTGACATATATATATATATATATAGACTGTATATATGTTTTCACGAATAATTGAGGCTATGGACCCATTATATGTCCATTTTGCAAGCCAGCGAGAAAATCTCACCATACGGATGCCATACGGTTGTCACATGGATACTTTGATGCAAAGAAATCGCATCCTTGCATTGCACACGGATAACATATGGATCACTGTTTATGAAACATTTGTGCGATTCTCGTCCGTGAAAAACTGACCGATATTTTATATGTCTAGTGTGACTCCAGCCTTAGAGACAGATGCTGGCTGTATAACACAGCCAACACCTACCCACACATCTTGATCTTTTTATCCAGTGTTAATGCCTAATGCTTTATTCACATGTGCAAATTTTTTGGTCAGTATTTGTAAGCTAAAACCCGGATGCCACCAAATTACAAAACAGGTGTGAATCTTTCCATTATGCTTTCATGATTTTTGCACAATCTGCAATTTTCGGACTGATGAGGCGTCCCCTGACTGTGAAATGCAAAAGCGTGAAGACTAGTTAAGTTACACTCCTGATTTTGGGTTATAAATTCTGTCGAAATACAGACCAAAAAAACGAGATATGGAATAAGGTCTGATACTTAAATAAGTGTTTTGTGTCATGTCATGAAATATATAAGACATTGCTAACCTAAGCACTGTTCATAGAAAAACAAAGCTAAAAAAAAAGGTGCAAGGAATTTAGGATTGAAGGAGTTTGAACTTTGAATCTGCTTCTGCTTATGCACCAAGCACATTTTTACCTTTAATTGCTGAAACTGCAAACCGGGCACAGTCAAGGGTTTAACTAAAGGTTTTGCACATCATGCAATATTAATAAGATCTAATACGATCGGGCAAAAAGTTCATGGTTAAAAAAAACCGTTTGAAAGATACCATTTTTTAAAGGAGTCGATGAAAATGACTGGACAATGTGTATTTTTTGTTTTTTATGTTTTGATTTTTGGCTAAAATCATTTTTACAATAAGGCTTCAATAAAAATGTTGAACTGTTTAGCTTTCACAATCTCCATATATTAAAGTGCAAGGCAGATTGAAGAATGACTCAATAGGGAAATCTGATAGAATCTTGTCAGATAGCAAATGGCAAAATTTAAAAAAAATTAAATCTTGACATAAGATCACCACTTTCTAGAAGAAAAGTCTCTTTTATCCCTTAAGAATTAGGTGATTTTTCATTTTTTCGAATTCATTTTTCCTTCCCTTATTCCAAGAGCCATAATTTTTTAATTTTTCCATCGATAAAGCCATATGACGGCTTGTTTTTTGTAGGACTAGTTGTTCTTTCGAATTATACCATTCATTTTATGTTATGATGTACTGGAAAGCAGAAAAACAATTCAAGTGGTGAAATAACAAAAAATGTGCAATTCTGCAATACTTTTTGTTTTTCTACTTATAGCATTGATTTTACAATAAAACTGATCTAGTAATATGATTCTCCAGGTCAGTACAATTAAGCAGATAGAAACATGTATAGTTTTTGTTTTATTTAAGTGGTGAAAATTTTTTTAGAAATGAGTAAAAAGCAAAAATTTAGCTTGTGTCCCCACATTCCGAGAGCTGTAACCGTTTTCAATTTTCGGGATATAGAACTGTGTGAGGGTTTGTTTCTTGTTCCCCAAACTGATATTCTTATTTTATTGATATAATTTTGTGGTAGATGCAATGTTTTGGTCACCTGTTACATTTTTTTCTGTTATTGAGGCGGCTGAAAAATTGCGGTTCTGGCGTTTTGATTTGTTTTCTCGTTGCACTGCTTACCAATCGGATTAATTTATTTTACAGTTTGATAGATCAGACTTTTCTGAATGCAGCAATACTAAATGTGGTTTTTTTATTTCTTAATTTTTAATGGCGTAAAGGGGGTGATTTGAACGTCTTTATATTTTTTCAGATTTTTTTCTTACTTTTCACAGTATTTGGTAGGGCTTCATTCAGAAATGTCCAATTTATCAAAATTTAAAGTAAATTATTCCATAACGTGAAAAAAAATTTAACCGCTAGAGTTGCATTATTTTAGTCACAATAAAATGCAATAACAGGCAATCAAAATATTGTATCTACCCCAAAATTATATCAATAAAAACGTAAGCTTGGTGCACAAAAAATAAGCCCTCACCCAGCCACAGCTCCCAAAAAATGGAGACGCTAGGAGTCTTGAAAAATGGCAATATCTTTGTTTTATTATAAAATTTTGATTGTTTTTTCACTACTTAAATTAAAAAAGAACCTACCGTATATACTCGTGTATAAGCCGACCCATGCATAAGCTGACCCCCTTAATTTTGCCACAAAAAACTGGGAAAACTTATTGACTGGCGTATAAGCCTAGGGTGGAAAATGCAGCAGCTACTGGTAAATTTCAAAAATAAAAATAGATACCAATAAAAGTAAAATTAATTGAGACATCAGTAAGTTAAATGTTTTTGAATTGCCATATTGAATCAGGAGCCCCATATAATGCTCCATACAGTTCATGATGGGCCCCATAAGATTCTCCACACAAAATACGCCCCATATAATGCTGCACAAAGGTTAATAATGGCCCCATAAAATGCTCCATAGAATAATATGCCCCATATGCTGCTCCATAAAGGTTATGGCCCCATAAGACGTTCCATAAAATAATGTGCCCCATATGCTTCCCCATAAAATGTTCCATAGAACAGACCCCATAAGATTATTATTATTATTATTATTTATTATTATAGCGCCATTTATTCCATGGCGCTTTACATGTGAGGAGGGGTATACATAATACATATAATTACAGTAATCTTAAACAATACAAGTCACGACTGGTACAGGATGAAAGAGGACCCTGCCCGTGAGGGCTCACAATCTACAACGGGATGGGTGAGGATACAGTAGGCGAGGGTAGAGCTGGTCGTGCAGCGGTTTGGTGGATCGGTGGTTACTGCAAGTTGTAGGCTTGTCGGAAGAGGTAGGTCTTCAAGTTCTTTTTGAAGGTTTCCATGGTAGGTGAGAGTCTGATATGTTGTGGTAGAGATTTCCATAGTAGAGGGGATGCGCGGGAGAAATCTTGTATGCGATTGTGGGAAGAGGAGATAAGAGGGGGTACAGAAGGAGATCTTGTGAGGATCGGAGGTTTCATGCAGGTAAGATGCTCCATAGATTATGCCCCAAATGCTGCCCCATAAGATGCTCCATAGATTATGCCCCAAATGCTGCCCCATAAGATGCTCCATAGAATATTCCCCCATATGCTGCCCCATAAGATGCTCCATAGAATATGTCCCCATATGCTGCCCCCATAAGATGCTCCATAGAATATGCCCCATATGCTGCCCCCATAAGATACTCCATTGAATATGCCCCTAAAAGCTGCCCCCATAAGATACTCCATTGAATATGCCCCCATAAGATGCTCCATAGAATATGCCCCCATATGCTGCCTCCATAAGATGCTCCATAGAATATGCCCCATATGCTGCCCCCATAAGATGCACTATTGAATATGCCCCATATGCTTCCCCAATATGATGCTCCATTGAATATGCCCCCATATGCTGCCACCATAAGATGCTCCATAGAATATCCCCCATATGCTGCCCCATAAGATGCTCCATTGAATATGCCCCCATATGCTGCCCCCATAAGATGCTACATTAAATATGCCCTCATATATTGCTGCTGCCGCAGCTATAAGGAGAAAATAAAAAAGACATACTCACCTCTTGTCCCTGTCATGCTATGGTGGACAGGTGTCGCCACTGGCTCGGGACCCGGAACCTGAGATATATTCATCTGTCCCGGTTCCAACGCTGCTCGCTGCTGTCTGCCCCCCCCGGGTCCCTCTGTCAGTGACTGTTCAGGCAGAGGGCACGCACTGCTACGCGATCGAGCCGTCTGCTGCCTTAATGTCACTGACAGAGGGACCCGGTGGACAGACAGCGGCAAACAGCGTTGGAACCAGGACAGGTGAATACAGCATATACTTACCTCCCCCTGATGCATCTCTGCAGCTCTGTTCTCACACGGTCTTGCTTCCTTCCTTCAGCGTGACATGGTACTGCTCATTAAAGTCATAAATATGCACATATTCATGACTTTAATGAGCGGTACCACGTGACCGCTGAAGGAAGGGAGACCGTGGGACAAGCAGGGGGGCTGCAGAAATGCGCCAGGGAGGTCAGTATGATCTGGCATCCCCACTTCCGTGCCGCCCCCCTGACGTATATGACTCGTGTATAAGCTGAGAGGGGGACTTTCAGCCCAAAAAAATGGTCTGAAAATCTTGGCTTATACGTGAGTATATACGGTATACATGTTTGGTATCTGCAAACTCGTAATGACCTGGAGAATCATAATGGCAGTTCAGTTTTAGCATTTAGATAACATGGTAAATAGAAAATCCCAAATAATTGTGGAATTGCACTTTTTTGGCAATTTCACCGCAGTTGGATTTTATTTCCCATTTTACAGTACACTATATGGTAATATCAACGATGTCATTCAAAGGTACAACACATCCCACAAAAAAAATCAAGTCACAATATGGCTACAATGATGGCAAAATAAATATGTTTTGGCTCTGGAATGAAGGAGAGCAAAAACAAAAGTGCTCTGTGTTGCATTTTTGTGCGCTGGGCTGCGCAAAATCATACCAGCGCACGGTCAGCGTACCCAATGCTAAATATAGGGTACGGTGATCGCATGCAGTGTCATGCGATCAGAGGAGGAACTGACCGGAGGGGGCACGGCCAGGGGCGGGGCTTAGCGGCAGCCCTGCGCTGTGCCCGAGAACGCTAGTGTGAAACTAGCCTTAAAATGAAAAATTTCAAAGTGGTAAACGAGTTAAAGGCAGAGAGATGACTTATGGCAGACATAGTACGTCATAAGTCATTAAGTTCACATAATGAGTATTTGGTCAGTGTTTGCTATTGTAAATTTTCTGCAACATTCAGTACCTCTTTTCGTTGGGGTTTTTGTATAATTTTTACACACCTTTTTAATGTGTTTTTGATGCTACTGTTTTGGTCTCTTTTTGGTATTTAATACTTTAAATTAAACCCCTTTATTTTTTATACTTCCTGATATTAGGCTTTGACAAATCTTTTTTTATACAGTCATGTGTGGATTATCGTACATTCATGTTTAAAATGTTTCTGCAGTGGAAATATATTATTGTCACGGTCACGTGTGTCTGGACGCAGCGAGTACCGCAAGGCGAACCCATGACACGGGTGACCCTGGATACACCGCCTCCAGTAGGGCAAATTTAAATAATAAAACGTGCAGCTGGATACACCGCCTCCAACTGGCAAATTTAGGTAATACACGTTATATATAAAGTAGTCTGGAAACCCCGCCTCCAGTAAGGCGAATTTAAATAATAAAGGGGAAAACTGGGTAACAATAACAATGGTGGGCCCTGCGATAGGGAATAGGGACGTGGAGACCTCCTGTACTCCCCTGAGCCAGTGTCCCTGCACTCCTAACGTTCCCTATGCCGGTTCCGCACCGGGCGATGCACGCGTCCACCACCAGTTGCAGCTGCCCAGTAAACAGAGTCCCAAAGATGAGTCCAGCTTCTGCCAAGAAGTCAAGCATGCTCGAGTCCAACTTTTCTGCCAAGAAGTCAAGCATGCTTGAGTCCAGCTTTCAGCAACCAAGTCCAGCATGCTGAGTGCAACTCTCACCATAGTCGCCACTCCACCAAGCCTTGCAAGCACTTCCTGCTGACACCATAAACTGCGACTCCACCACGCCATGCCAGCCCTTCTTGCAGACACCAACGTTGAACTCCACCAATCCATGCCAGCACTCCTTGCAGACTCCATAGCTGACTCAACCCCTCTGGCTGGGCTGCCCAGGACTCTCATTCAGCTCCTTCATCACCCAGGCTTGCTTCCCAAATGACGAACTATCAATATCACCAACGATCATCAAACACACCTGAAACTCTTTTATAGAGCCTCACACCTGATTTGTAATACATGCACATTAAAACTAAAGTGTAATACCACTCACCACCACCGGGGCAACTTAGAACAAATGACACCACGTGTAATAATTCTAATGGCCACAGGGGGCAATCAACCCACTTTGGCACCAAGCCAAAAGAAAAAAAGTTCACTTTGTCCATTTACTTGTCAGATCCATCTTGGATCATGACAGTACCCCCTCCTTAATGAGGGGCCTCTGGACCATCAAGACCACTCCTCATAAAGGAAACACCTACAGCGGGGACGCCCAGCTCCTGGGTTCACCCCACCACCACCTGAAACTTCAGGTTTATGACAAACGCACCGCTGGTATTGGCAATACATGTTCTGGAGGCACCACTCATCTCCACAGCGCCGACCTGGGGAACGAGTTTATGTATGTGTATGTTTGCTATGAGCTGATCAGACTCCACAACACACTTCCACAAGATGTTTTTTGGTGGCCACCCATACATGCTCGTTCACACACAGGTCCGGACCTGAACGTTTATTGCCAAACATTCGTTTGTCATATTTTGGTGAACTCATTCTGGACTAGACAATAGAGGCGTCCCCCTGTGTCACCACACTCACACCCCCGCTATTCACCAAGGGACACCACCCTCCAACCCTTTCACCATGAGGTCTGCGCCTCCCAGGGTTGGTTAATGGCGAGGGGTAATTTTTGTCCCTACTCCCCCGCAGCACACCTGCTGCTCACACCTGGAGGAGAAGGGGACAGGAATATGGAGGAAATATACACTCGCTGGTCGCCTTCCTCCAAACGACCAGGAGGGGGCGGCCTCTTCGGTTGTATAGAAGATTTGGCGTCAGCCCTGCGGACTATAACACCAGTCTGCTCACTACAGGGATGTACGCCTTCACCTCGGGGAACCCCAGACAGCACCATGGGGATCACCAACTCCACCCACCTGTCTGGGTACATCCGCCTGTATGAACAAGTCCTGCTCCCCAGCAGCGACTCTAGGGGGCACTTAGTTTACAAAATGGTGTCATTTGTGGGGGGTTTCCACTGTTTAGGTACATTAGGGGCTCTCCAAAGGCAACATGACACCCGCAGACCATTCCATCAAAGTCTGCATTCCAAAACGTCACTACTTCCCTTCCGAGCCCCGACGTGTGCCCATACAGTAGTTTTCTCCCACATATGGGGTATCAGCATACTCAGGACAAATTGGACAACAACTTTTGGGGTCCAATTTCTCCTGGTACCCTTGGGAAAATAAAAAAATGGTGACTAAAAGATCATGTTTGTGGAAAAAATACGAATTTTTTATTTTCACGCCCGGGCGTTATAAACTTCTGTGAAGCACTGGGGGGTTCAAAGTGCTCACCACACATCTAGATAAGTTCCTTGGGGGGTCTAGTTTACAAAATGGTGTCATTTGTGGGGGGTTTCCACTGTTTAGATACATTAGGGGCTCTCCAAAGGCAACATGACACCCGCAGACAATTCCATCAAAGTCTGCATTCCAAAACGTCACTACTTCCCTTCCGATCCCCGACGTGTGCCCATACAGTAGTTTTCTCCCACATATGGGGTATCAGCATACTCAGGACAAATTGGACAACAACTTTTGGGGTCCAATTTCTCCTGGTACCCTTGGGAAAATAAAAAAATGGTGACTAAAAGATCATGTTTGTGGAAAAAATACGAATTTTTTATTTTCACGCCCGGGCATTATAAACTTCTGTGAAGCACTGGGGGGGTCAAAGTGCTCACCACACATCTAGATAAGTTCCTTAGGGGGTCTAGTTTCCAAAATGGTGTCATTTGTGGGGGGTTTCCACTGTTTTGGTACATCAGGAGTTTTCCAAACGCGACATGGTGTCCGATCTCAATTCCAGCCAAAAACGTCAAATGGCGCTGCTTCCCTTCCAAGCTCTGCCATGCGCCCAAATAGTGGTTTACCCCCACATGTGGGGTATCAGCGTACTCAGGACAAATTGCACAATAACTTTTACGGTCATGTTACCCTTGGAAAAATAAGAATTGAGGGTGAAAAGATCATTTTTGTGGAAAAAATATGATTTTTTAATTGTATGGCTTTATGTTATAAACTTCTGTGAAGCTCATGGGGGTTCAAAGTTCTCACCACACATCTAGATAAGTTCCTTAGGGGGTCTAGTTTCCAAAATGGTGTCATATGTGGGGGGTTTCCACTGTTTTGGTACATCAGGGGTTTTCCAAACGCGACATGGTGTCCGATCTCAATTCCAGCCAAAAACGTCAAATGGTGCTGCTTCCCTTCCGAGCTCTGCCATGCGCCCAAACAGTGGTTTACCCCCACATGTGGGGTATCAGCGTACTCAGGACAAATTGCACAATAACTTTTAGGGTCCTGTTACCCTTGGAAAAATAAGAATTGAGGGTGAAAAGATCATTTTTGTGGAAAAAATATGATTTTTTAATTGTATGGCTTTATGTTATAAACTTCTGTGAAGCCCATGGGGGTTCAAAGTTCTCACCACACATCTAGATAAGTTCCTTAGGGGGTCTAGTTTCCAAAATGGTGTCATTTGTGGGGGGTTTCCACTGTTTTGGTACATCAGGGGTTTTCCAAACGCGACATGGTGTCCGATCTCAATTCCAGCCAAAAACGTCAAATGGCGCTGCTTCCCTTCCGAGCTCTGCCATGCGCCCAAACAGTGGTTTACCCCCACATGTGGGGTATCAGCGTACTCAGGACAAATTGCACAATAACTTTTAGGGTCCTGTTACCCTTGGGAAAATAAAAATTGGGGTGAAAAGATCATTTTTGTGGAAAAAATATGATTTTTTAATTGTACCGCTGTACGTTATAAACTTCTGTAAAGCCCTTGTGGGTTCAAAGTTCTCACCACATATCTAGATAAGTTCCTTGGGGGGTCTAGTTTCCAAAATGGGGTCACTTGTAGGGGGTTTCCACTGTTTAGGTACATCAGGGACTCTCCAAACGTGACATGGCGTCCAATCTGAATTCCAGCCAATTTTGCATTGAAAAAGTCAAACGGCGCTCCTTCCATTCTGAGCTCTGCCATGCACCGAAACAGTGGTTCCCCCCCACATATCAGGTATCTGCGTACTCAGGACAAATTGAACAATAACTTTTGCAGTCCAATTTCTCCTGTTACCCTTGGTAAAATAAAAAAAATTGAACCTGAAGTATTTTTTTTATGAAAAAAAGTTAGATGTTCATTTTTTTTTAAATATTCAAAAAAATTCCTGTGACGCACCTAAAGGGTTAATAAACTTCTTGAATGTGGTTTTGAGCACTTTAAGGGGTGCAGTTTTTAGAATGGTGTCACTTTTGGGTATTTTCTATCATATAGACCCTCAAAGTGGCTTCAAATGTGATGTGGTCCTAAAAATAAAATGGTGTTGTAAAAATGAGAAATCGCTGGTCAACTTTTAACCCTTATAACTTCCTAACAAAAAAAAATTTTGGTTCCAAAATTGTGCTGATGTAAAGTAAACATGTGGGAAATGTTAGTTATCAAGTTTTTTGTGTGCCGTATCTCTGTGATTTAAGGGCATAAAAATTCAAAGTTGGAAAATTGCGAAATTTTCAAAATTTTCGCCAAATTTCCGTTTTTCTCACAAATAAACGCAAGTTATTTGAATGAAATTTTACCACTAACATGAAGTACAATATGTCATGAGAAAACAATGTCAGAATCACCGGGATCCATGGAAGCGTTCCAGAGTTATGACCTCATAAAGGTACAGTGGTCAGAATTGTAAAAATTGGCCCGGTCATGAACGTGCAAACCACCCTTGGGGGTGAAGGGGTTAAATCCCATCTATTTTGTTGGAACTATAAGATGTAGCAAAAATGCACAGTATCAAAAACTCATTGCTGTAATTTAAAGGAGTTGTCTCACAAACAAAGTATGTGTTAATCTATAGCTCTTGGAATACTAATAATTTCCTCAACTGGATGTGTATAAAAAATGTTCCTGTGCTGAGATAATTTTATAAATATGCCCCTTTGGTGGTAATGTGTTTGTGGGGTTGATGTCAGCAGCTGTCGCTGACATCAAGCCCTGAGTTTAGTATTGGAGAGGTGTCTGTCATCCCAATAATCTCCCTCTTTCACCTTCTTATTAAAAACAATCCACACTGGCACGCCATAATCCAAAAAAATGGAAGTCCCACAACTATGCTCATCTTCTTCATCCAGTGTATGGAGCCCCGTTCCACAGACTGGAGCAGCAGTCAATGCCAGCTTTCACACTGCGCTCCACGAGAATTCGGCAGCTGTGATGAGCGGTGATATCAGTAAGGTTACCGCAGTTTGCAGCTGCTGTGTCACATAAAGGGCAGCACAAGAGCCAGAATGATCAGTGGTAACATCACAGCTCAACATTCTGGCTCTCGCGCTGTGAACTGCGGTAATCTTACTGATTTCACCACTCATCACAGCAGCCAGGTTCTTGCAAAGCATAGCGTGAGAACTGACATTAGCTACTGGTCCAGTCTATGGAGCTTCATTCTCTGAATGGCAGCGGATTAATCTCTGTACTCTCCAGCCATTCAACAGTGTGTATATATTTATTCAGGAACAAAGAAAACACAGCTTACAACTGGTATTTCTTATAGCTTAGGATCTTAGCATCTTTGTCAGCTTGCAAAGTGAAACTGAAAGTGTGCTCCAGCTGCAAACACAGTGAGAAGGAAATTCCTGGTTTCTTTTTTTCTTAATAATGTATTATTGGCAATATAACACTGTTGCTGGACAGAAATGCCTGCCCTATTAAGCAATAGTAAATAGTAGTTGTTACCATATAGACAATAATAGGCATTATTGCAACAAAAAGTCGTATTGCCCGTCTGCATACATGAACCTTGATAACCATCTCACCATACAGGGATATGTATCGTTTTATTTAAGTTTCCCAGTTTAAAATGTATAACACATAGAATCACTGCCAAGACCTGATATGTGATAAGCTAATTACCTGAACTATTACACTGAGCTTTCATTATACCATTATTGCTATATAGGATGAAGAGCTTAATTCAGTCAAAGCTTATAAAGACGTTCTTCTTCTAATCTTTTGACAACAGCCACGTTATTGCTTTGTAAAAAAAATATAATTAATAGACAGTATATTATGATTTTATAACCACTAGGAGCTGGGGTCATTGACAGTCATTCTACAGTCATATTTTACTAATCCAAATGTCACTTGCATGGAATTCGTTAAACTCTGCTGCTTCAAATATTAATAAGTGTCCTGTTCATGCCATGTGAATTTAGGCTTTGGATTCAGAACAATAGGATTTTGGTAAGTTAAACCCTAGACAGAACAAAATATAATGATTATCCCATTTAGACCTTCATGTTTCCAATGCAATATGTCTTATCTTTGAGAAGAGTATTGACAAACATTTCATAAGGCTTCTCCTCCTCCAGTCTCTGCCTATCACACAGACTCGGTCATGCCACCACCTCTGCACTAGTCACCCGGTCTGCAAATGACCAATACAAACAAGTGCAAATGAATGAACCGCAAGCCAAATCTATATCTTGTACTAGATCTAGATGCGCACACAGCACCCAGTAGGTGTATTTACTGTAGCAATGTGCTCACTGGATAAATCCTTCCCATGGTAACGTCTGTATGTATTATATTCACTTCTAGGTGTTAGAGCATACTGATACAGAATCAGTTGTTTTATGTAATGCTAGAAAACAGATAAAGAGATCAATAGAAAAAAAGAAAATAGGCAGCGCACCAAAATAGAAGAAAGCATTCTTTCTAATCTCCCTTCGTTATGACGTTTTAACTCTTGCAATGCTGGAGTCCCTTCCAAGCATTTTTTGCCAAGAAGAGTTGAAATCTTCCAAAAATGAGTAGATAAAAAGAACACTCTTCTATTTTGGAGAACTGCCTATCTTCTTTCTGGATTATTGGTTGGACTGAATACCATAAGTAGCTTGCACTCTTGCCGAAATAATTTTCCTTTCTTTTCTTTTTCTATTAAGACTTAAATAACTACTATGTGTATATTGAATGGACGGGTTGTCCCATCATCTTTAGCAGGAGCCCCCCTCTGACAACCCTCCAAGCTTTCTGCTCTCCAGCTTGATTGACAGTTCCAAAAAGCAGCATCAGATACTGCCGAGCTGAACTGTGCACTCCCTGATCCTGATATGCCTTCACAATATCAGATGAGGCCAATGACAATAAAGTGGGCCAAGATCATGAGATAATGGTGCACTCCAGTGATCCCAGGCAACATTAGAACAGTGCTTAAGGCCCCTTTACATTTAGCGATGCACCAGCGATCCGACCACGATACGACCCGGTCAGGATCGCTGGTGCAGCGCTAAATGGTCGCTAGTGAGCTGCCAAACAGGCAGATCTCAGTAGCGATGTAGCAATGCAGCAGCGGCCGTTACTTACCTTTCACACGCAGCGATGCTGACGTCCTCCCGCCCGCATCCACATGTCACTCATCGGTGCCAGCAGGAAGCTCCCGACGAGAAATGGACCAGGCCGATCTCGCGCGATCAGCGACAGACAGTGGGGGAGCCGGTCGGAGGTAAGTATCACACATGGCGATATCGCTAGCAATATCGCTGCTGCGTCACAAAATCGGTGACGCTTTAGCGTTATTGCTAGCGATATCGCTATGTGTAAAACCCCCTTTACAGGCTCAATTGGATAGAGATTGCAAGCACCACATATGTTCGATCACCATTACTAGACTGCAGCAGTGATCAATTACCTAGGCAATGAGAAGTGAACAAAAAAATAAACTGTAACTATCAGGAAAATGGTAAAAATAATAACCCTTTATGCCATGCACATTAGATATCCATTTGTCCAGATGTATACAGGTGATCGGATGCACTGCAGAGACAAATACAAAGCAGAAGTAACCAATGAAACTACCTAATATTTCTGATGTAGTGGGAAATGGCGGTAACTATAGCAACAGTAGTAATTAGAGTTGAGCGACTTTTGGTTTTTCAGGGTCGCGTTTCATTTCGTGAAACCCGACTTTTCCAAAAGTCGGGTCGAGCAAGATCGTCCGATTATAGGGAAAAGTCGGGGTCGTCCCGAAACACGAAACCCAATGTAAGTCAATGGGGAATAAAAGTCAGCAGTGAGAGGAGGACAGGAAACACACCTACAGTGCCCATTTGAATGCCAAAAGCATCAATTCTTCTTTCTTAAGCTTGTCAACCTTAATTAACTTCATAATACAAGTTTCGCACTGAAAAATGGGGGTTATTTGGCTACAAACTGTGGGGGGGGAGGGCTGGCTCCAGGTTTTCATGTGCCCTGGGCGAAAGAGCGCCCCTTTAACACATACCACAACTCATCATGCTCCGATACGGCAGAGAAATAGCGGTATAGTACAATGAAAAATACCTCACTTTTTACATCTCATGACGAGGCCCATCTATTTCTCCATACAGAATCATTGGTCCCATATAATGTTTGAAACAGTATATGATGAGCTCCACATAATGCTACAGTATATGTTGGTCCCCATGGATGAAGCTCCACTGTCTTATGGGCCCAAATAATGCTCCAAACATAATGGGCCCCATTTCTAATGCTCTAGTGTATAATGGGCCCTGTAAATGCTGCTCCAGTGTCTGATGTCCACCTTTGGAATGTTCCAGTGTATGGTGGGCCCCATCTATCATTCTCCAGAGTATAGTGCTCCCCAAAAATTGCTGTCCCAACATTGAAAACAATCAAATAAGTCTCCTCGCTAGGGAATCCCTGTACTTGTCTGGACAGGTGCTGTAGCTTGCTTAACAGCTCGCCAGCCGTTCTCACGCCCAGTATGGATTACACGTGATTGCACAAAGGTGAGAAAGGGTACCGTATCCCCAGATAACATGTATGGATAGCGTACACATTCAAAATATATGTCTCAGGAGGCAGGCTCAGACGGTGTTAGGCCCAGTATGGATTGCACGTGATTGCACAAAGGTTAGAAAGGGTACCGTATCCCCGGATAACATGTATGGATAGCGTACACATTCAAAATATATGTCTATACAGCATGAGGCAGGCTCAGACGGTGTTAGGCCCAGTATGGATTGCACGTGATTGCACAAAGGTTAGAAAGGGTACCGTATCCCTGGATAACATGTATGGATAGCGTACACATTCAAAATATATGTCTATACAGCATGAGGCAGGCTCAGACGGTGTTAGGCCCAGTATGGATTGCACGTGATTGCACAAAGGTTAGAAAGGGTACCGTATCCCTGGATAACATGTATGGATAGCGTACACATTCAAAATATATGTCTCAGGAGGCAGGCTCAGACGGTGTTAGGCCCAGTATGGATTGCACGTGATTGCACAAAGGTTAGAAAGGGTACCGTATCCCTGGATAACATGTATGGATAGCATACACATTCAAAATATATGTCTCAGGAGGCAGGCTCAGACGGTGTTAGGCCCAGTATGGATTGCACGTGATTGCACAAAGGTTAGAAAGGGTACCGTATCCCCGGATAACATGTATGGATAGCGTACACATTCAAAATATATGTCTATACAGCATGAGGCAGGCTCAGACGGTGTTAGGCCCAGTATGGATTGCACGTGATTGCACAAAGGTTAGAAAGGGTACCGTATCCCTGGATAACATGTATGGATAGCGTACACATTCAAAATATATGTCTCAGGAGGCAGGCTCAGACGGTGTTAGGCCCAGTATGGATTGCACGTGATTGCACAAAGGTTAGAAAGGGTACCGTATCCCCGGATAACATGTATGGATAGCGTACACATTCAAAATATATGTCTATACAGCATGAGGCAGGCTCAGACAGTGTTAGGCCCAGTATGGATTGCACGTGATTGCACAAAGGTTAGAAAGGGTACCGTATCCCCGGATAACATGTATGGATAGCGTACACATTCAAAATATATGTCTATACAGCATGAGGCAGGCTCAGACGGTGTTAGGCCCAGTATGGATTGCACGTGATTGCACAAAGGTTAGAAAGGGTACCGTATCCCTGGATAACATGTATGGATAGCGTACACATTCAAAATATATGTCTCAGGAGGCAGGCTCAGACGGTGTTAGGCCCAGTAAGGATTGCACGTGATTGCACAAAGGTTAGAAAGGGTACCGTATCCCTGGATAACATGTATGGATAGCGTACACATTCAAAATATATGTCTCAGGAGGCAGGCTCAGACGGTGTTAGGCCCAGTATGGATTGCACGTGATTGCACAAAGGTTAGAAAGGGTACCGTATCCCTGGATAACATGTATGGATAGCGTACACATTCAAAATATATGTCTCAGGAGGCAGGCTCAGACGGTGTTAGGCCCAGTATGGATTGCACGTGATTGCACAAAGGTTAGAAAGGATACCGTATCCCCGGATAACATGTATGGATAGCGTACACATTCAAAATATATGTCTATACAGCATGAGGCAGGCTCAGACGGTGTTAGGCCCAGTATGGATTGCACGTGATTGCACAAAGGCTAGAAAGGGTACCGTATCCCTGGATAGCATGTATGGATAGCGTACACATTCAAAATATATGTCTCAGGAGGCAGGCTCAGACGGTGTTAGGCCCAGTATGGATTGCACGTGATTGCACAAAGGTTAGAAAGGGTACCGTATCCCTGGATAACATGTATGGATAGCGTACACATTCAAAATATATGTCTCAGGAGGCAGGCTCAGACGATGTTAGGCCCAGTATGGATTGCACGTGATTGCACAAAGGTTAGAAAGGGTACCGTATCCCCGGATAACATGTATGGATAGCGTACACATTCAAAATATATGTCTATACAGCATGAGGCAGGCTCAGACGGTGTTAGGCCCAGTATGGATTGCACGTGATTGCACAAAGGTTAGAAAGGGTACCGTATCCCTGGATAACATGTATGGATAGCGTACACATTCAAAATATATGTCTCAGGAGGCAGGCTCAGACGGTGTCAGGCACAGTATGGATTTGACGGCCCAGATTACACAGCGGAGGAGCAGGGAGAGGTAAAGATTGCAAATGCTGGGGCCCTGCCCAAGCAAGGGGGGCCCACTCGTGGGCGTCGGTACTGGCACTGGGCCCCTCATAGTACAGCGGTGTGTCTGACGGCGGGTGTGCACCACCACCGTCAGAGACACTTGATTGCACTATGAGGGACCCTGTGCCAGTGCCCGCGCCCAAGAGTCGGCCTACCCACCTGTCCAGGGCAACGGCACTCGCACGGTGTCGTGCGGTAGGTGGTGACCCCGGCCATGGGGGGGAGGCAGCACAGTTAGGGAGTTTTAGAAAGTGGCATATGTTGATGTTGGACATTCAGCTGATGCAAAAGGCGAAATAGGTGAAGTACCAGGAAGAGGTGGACCAAAGCAAGCCATTTTTCTGTCACCCTATGTGTCATCAGGGGAAGGTGGGACAAAATCCTTGGAAACCCATGCGTGGTTCATTTTAATGAAGGTTAGATCATCCACATTTTGGGTTGACAGACGGGTCCTTTTTTCTGTCAGGATTGATCCAGCTGCACTGAAGACTCTTTCCGATAGCACACTTGCAGCTGGGCAAGCGAGCTCCTGTAAGGCATATTGGGCCAATTCAGGCCAGGTGTCCAGTTTAGCGGCCCAATAGTCAAAGGGGAATGACCTGTGTGGGAGAACATCGATATGGGAGGAAAAGTAGTTTGTTACCATAGTTGACAACTGCTGACTCCTGTCACTTTCCATCGATGCAGTATTACCAGTTGTGTGAGCGGTATTTGAAAAATCAGTCCACAACATTGTCATGAAACCCCTGTCTCCAACGCCACTTCTGCTGTGTGCACCACGAACACCTCTGCCAAGCTGCCCCCGGCCCGTACGGCTCGTGTGAGAACCATCACCGCTGCTGTGTGCTGGGAATGCCTCAAGCAACCGATTTACCAGAGTTGCTTGTTTATTAGCCAATATTAGGTCAAGGTTCTCCTGTGGCATGATGTTTTGTAATTTGCCTTTATAGCGTGGATCCAGGATGCTGGCCAACCAGTAGTCGTCATCGTTCATCATTTTGGCAATGCGGGGGTCCCTTTTTAGGATCCGCAAGGCATAATCTGACATGTGGGCCAATGTTCCCGGTGTCAATGATGCACTGCGAGTGCTGGGTGGAGGAGCACTTTCTGGCAAATCCACATCCCTCCAGTCACGCACAAACCCTGTACCAGACCTTGCCACGCCAACATTTTCACTTGCCCCACGAGATGCATCCTCCTCCCCTAAGTAATCATCCCCATCATCCTCCTCCTCCTCTTCTTCCTCCACCTCGTCCAGGAGAGGTCCCTGAGCAGACAATGGCTGAATATCATCAAGGATTCCCTCTTCCTCTTCCTCCTCATCAACATTGGCTGCAGACGCCTGCTCCTTAAGGTGCGTCAAAGTTTGCATGAGCAGACGCATAAGTGGGATGCTCATGCTTAGGATGGCGTCGTCTGCGCTTACCAGCCGTGTGCATTCCTCAAAACACTGAAGGACTTTACAAAGGTCTTTCAGCTTCGACCACTGCACACCTGTCAACTCCATGTCTGCTCTCAAAGTGCCTGGCCGTGTATCCTCCCACAAATGCATTATGGCCTGCCTCTGCTCGCACAGCCGCTCCACCATGTGCAGGGTGGAGTTCCACCTTGTTGCAATGTCGATAATGAGGCGGTGGTTGGGAAGGTGGAGCAATCGCTGCAGCTTCTGCATACGAACGGAGTGTACAGGCGACAGGCGGATGTGCGCGTACAGTCTTCGCACCTTCTGGAGCAGGGCTGTTAACTCCGGATAATTTTTGAGGAAGCACTGCACCACCAGGTTCAAGGTGTGAGCCAAGCAAGGTATGTGGCTGAGTTTTGAAAGGGCTATGGCTGCCACAAAATTACGGCCGTTATCACTAACTACCTTGCCTGCCTCAAGATGTACACTGCCCAGCCATGACTCAGTTTGTCGCTTCAAGTACTCGGCCAGCACCTCGGCGGTGTGTCTGTCGCCCAAACACATCATCTGCAACACAGCCTGCTGACGCTTTCCACTAGCTGCTCGATAGGGGGACACATCGTGTGCAACAGTGGCAGCTGCAGATGGAGTGCTCGTACGACTGCGCTCTGTGGACGAGCTTTCGCTTCTGGAGGAGGTGGAGGAGGAGGAGGGTCGAATGCCTACAGCCAACTGTTTCCTATACCGTGGGCTAGGCAGCACTGTCCCACCACCGCTGTCCCCTGTGGACCCTGCATCCACCACATTAACCCAGTGCGCAGTGATGGACACGTAACGGCCCTGGCCATGCCGACTGGACCATGCATCAGTTGTGAGGTGCACCTTTCCGCTCACTGACTGCTTGAGTGCATGGACAATGCGGTCTTTCACATGATGGTGGAGGGCTGGGATGGCTTTGCGAGAGAAGAAGTGGCGACTGGGTAGGTCATAGCGTGGTACTGCATAGGCCATGAGTTCGCGGAAAGCTGTGCTTTCCACCAACCGAAAGGGCATCATCTCAAACGAGATTAGTTTGGCAATGTGGGCGTTCAAACCAGTGTACGCGGATGAGAGACTGAGTACTTTCTTGACCTACTCATAGTGTCTGGGAGCGTGAGCTGGACTTGAGAGCTGCATATCGTGGAAGTAGCGGTGGACAGGGCGGACTGAGAGAGGGTTGATGATGGTGATGGAGTTGGTGTTCTTTCTGATGGCCTAGAATCAGTCTTTCGTTGATATAACAGTGGGATTCCCTGACTGCTGTGGTCTTGCAACGACACCTCAACATTTGCTGCTGTGCTAACCGGTGGGCTTACAGTGGGGGAAACAATGTAGCGTTGCTGACTACCTTCGTTGTGATCAGTTGCACATGTGGCACTTGAGGTTTGGTGTTGTGTCCACGCTTGCAAGTGCATGCTGGTTAAATGTCTAAGCATGCAACTGGTATTCAAATTTTTCAGATTTTTCCCTCGGCTAAAGGTCTTTGCGCACTTCTTACAGATAACCTTGGCCTGATCATGAGGATTTTGTTCAAAAAAGTGCCACACTGCACTCTTCCTACTTTGGCAGACATTTTGTGGCCTAGCACGCTGTGATCTTTTGACCCTCTGGACAAGCTGTCCAGCAACTCTTTTGATGTTTGGAACCTGTCTTTGGAGTGCTCCGGGCCTGCCAGATAACAGCTGTTGCGATGTCGATGTCTGCTGTGGATGCTCCTCATCTGAGCTATTGGAAGCAGCACCCTCTTCCCCCAATGGATGCCAATCTGGGTCAACAACTGGGTCATCCATCACCTCCTCTTCTATGTCATGTGCACCTTCCTCTGTGTCACCGTGTATGGTGGTATAGTGTGCGGGAAGAGGCACCTGAGTCTCATCAGGGTCAGAATCTGGCTCTGTACACTGCGAGGACAATGTAGTGCTCTGAGTGAATGTACCAGCAGAATCATCCATCAGCGGCTGTGCATCAGTGCACTCCATGTCAGATTCATCTTGGCCTGGGTAATTCACCATTTGACTTGATAATCCAGGCATGGTATGTGAAAACAGCTCCATGGAGTAATCAGTAGTATGGCCTGCGTCATCCTTCAATCTTGGTTGGGGTGAAGGACACAAGGAAAGGTGTGGTTCATGAACATGAGCCTCCAATGACGACTCAGTGCTTTTACTTTTTACAACTGAAGAAGAGGAGGCGATAGAGCTGGAGGCTGAGTCAGCAATGTAAGACAAAACTTTTTCCTGATGCTCTGGCTTTAAAAGCGGTTTGCCAACTCCTAGAAAACTAAGCGTTCGAGGCCTTATGTAGCCAGACGATGACGCAGGGTCAGCACCTCCTGCATTCGGTCCTATTTTGCTCTTGCCACTACCATCAGATCCACCACCAACACCATCATTACCAGCTGTCAACCCCCGCCCAATTCCATGGCCTCTTCCACCAGCCTTCCTCATTTTTGGTAGAAATGTAGACAAAATCCAACAAACTATATAGTAATGTAAAACAAGGTACAAGGTGTCTATAGGGCAGGGGAGATTTTGAATTTCTGCACACACTTGTGGACAGTGGACACTTTTGGATTGTGTGAGGCCCACTGATATCTGAGCGCTATGTGACAGGCTCGATGGCACTGCTGTGACAAAAGTGACTAGAGGATAAGGGAGATTTTGAATATCTGCACACACTTTTGGACACTGGACACTTTTGGATTGTGTGAGGCCCACTGATATCTGAGCGCTATGTGACAGGCTCGATGGCACTGCTGTGACAAAAGTGACTAGAGGATAAGGGAGATTTTGAATATCTGCACACACTTTTGGACACTGGACACTTTTGGATTGTGTGAGGCCCACTGATATCTGAGCTCTATGTGACAGGCTCGATGGCACTGCTGTGACAAAAGTGACTAGAGGATAAGGGAGATTTTGAATATCTGCACACACTTTTGGACACTGGACACTTTTGGATTGTGTGAGGCCCACTGATATCTGAGCGCTATGTGACAGGCTCGATGGCACAGCTGTGACAAAAGTGACTAGAGGATAAGGGAGATTTTGAATTTCTGCACACACTTGTGGACAGTGGACACTTTTGGATTGTGTGAGGCCCACTGATATCTGAGCGCTATGTGACAGGCTCGATGGCACTGCTGTGACAAAAGTGACTAGAGGATAAGGGAGATTTTGAATATCTGCACACACTTTTGGACACTGGACACTTTTGGATTGTGTGAGGCCCACTGATATCTGAGCGCTATGTGACAGGCTCGATGGCACTGCTGTGACAAAAGTGACTAGAGGATAAGGGAGATTTTGAATATCTGCACACACTTTTGGACACTGGACACTTTTGGATTGTGTGAGGCCCAATGAATATCTGAGCGCTATGTGACAGGCTCGATGGCACAGCTGTGACAAAAGTGACTAGAGGATAAGGGAGATTGGATTGCTTTTAAAAAAGCAGTTTGCGGAGCAGTGGGTAAACAGCAATGCCAGCCTGTCAGGAAGCCTTAGAAGGCAGCCCAACAACCAACACCACTGATACACCACTATATAGCCTCCCCTTGCACTGCACACACAGTGACTGGTGTGTTGTGCAGGCCAAATCGCTAGCAGCAGAAGCAGTTTTTTTGTCTTCTTCCCTGCCTAACGCTCTCCCTACAGAATCAGCAGCAACCTCTCCCTATACTAAGATCGGCAGAAGTAAGATGGCGGTCGGCGTGCACGCCCTTTTATACCCCCTGTGACGCCCACCAAAGCAAGCCAATCACTTGCATGCCCTTATGAAAGATGGTGGTGACCCGTGCCTATGTCATCACGTTGCCCACAGTGTCCGTGGATCCTGATTGGCTGAAAAAGAGCGCAAAACAAACTTTTGAAACGCGACTTTGGCGCGTAAGTCGCCGACCTCGTGGCCGACCTCATCCTAGGGTCGGGTTTCGTTTCATGAAACCCGACTTTGCCAAAAGTCGGGGACTTTTGAATTTTTTCGACCCGTTTCGCTCAACTCTAGTAGTAATGTAAAACATGGTAATTACAGCATGAAATATTCAATATCAGATATACAATGAATCCTCCGCTTCATTCTATTATAACAGTCTTTTCATTCTATTATAGCAGTGCTGGAACCAATGGCTTGACTTACTCTCGCCTCTGGTTCACCACCACCACCACCAAAGTTCCTCCTGTTTTGTCACGCTGGCTTTTTATATTGGGGAACTGCATCATCAAGGTCACCTGACCCAATGCTGCATCCAATCTCTTCATTACTGAAACTCCCTCTGCTGGTTGGTTCCGCAAGGTTCCACTTGGACAGTAGATGGTATTCTTCTTGAGCAAATGCTACATAGCGCCGAGCATTCTCGTCTTTTACGTCGCACCTTCTTACACTGATGCTTACGTAAACACAGCTTATTCATATTTCTACCATCATCTGATGCTGATAGAATTGTTAAGAGGAACCCACACACATTGGAAAAAAAGTTGTCTAAACTCACTTATCTGGGCAGAATAAACCAACAATTGATTCTCATGGTTCTCTATATTCATAGAATCATAGAATGGTAGAGTTGGAAGGGACCTCCTGGGCCATCTGGTCCATCCCCCTGCTCAAAGCAGGATTCACTAAATCATCCCAGACAGATGTCTGTCCAGCCTCTGTTTGAAGACTTCCACTGAAGGAGAAATCACCACCTCTCATGGCAGCCCGTTCCACTTGTTGATCACCCTCACTGTCAAAAAGTTTTTTCTAATATCTAATCTGTGTGTCCTCCCTTTCAGTTTCATCCCATTACTTCTAGTCTTTCCTTGTGCAAATGAGAATAAAGATCATCCTTCTACAATGTGACAGCCCTTGAGACATTTGTAGACAGCTATTAAGTCTCCTCTCAGTCTTATTTTTTGCAAGCTAAATATTCCCAAATCCTTTAACCGTTCCTCATAGGACATGGTTTGCAGACCGATCATCACTCTGGTTGGTCTTCTCTGAACTTGCTCCAGTTTGTTGATGTCTTTTTTAAAATGTGGTGCCCAAAACTGGACGCAGTATTCCAGATGAGTTCTGACCAAAGAGGAGTAGAGGGGGGATAATGACTTCACGTTATCTAGACTGTATGCTTCTGTTAATACATCCCAGAATTGCATTTGTCTTTTTTGCTGCTGCATCACACTGTTGACTCATGTTTAGTTTTTTGATCTATTAGTATACCCAAGTCTTTTTCACATGTGCTGCTTAGCCCTATTCCTCCCATTCTGTATATGCTTTTTTCATTTTTATTGCCCAGATATAGTACTTTGTATTTTTCCCTGTTAAAAACCATTCTGTTAGTTGCTGCCCACTGCTCCAGTTTGTTTATATCTTTTTGAATCTTCTCTCTCTTCTCTAGTATTAGCTATCCCTCCTAACTTTGTGTCATCAGCAAATTTAATCTGTGTACCCTCAATTCCTTCATCTAAATCATAGATAAATATGTTGAATAATACACGGCCCAGAACAGAGTCCTGTACCCCACTTGAGACATTCTTCCAACTGGATGTTCAGCCATTTATGACAACTCTTTGGGTCCGATCACTAAGCTAGTTATGAATCCATCTAACAGTTGCCTTGTCCATTCCATACTAAGTCATTTTTTCAAAAAGGATGGTGTGAGATACTTTGTCAAATGCTTTGCTGAAGTCAAGATATACTATATCTACAGCATTTCCCTGATCCACCCAGTCAGTGATTCTGTAATAAAAGGAAATTAAGTTACTCTGACATGACTTATTAGTTACAAACCCATGCTGACTCTGGTTAATCACTTCATTCTTATCCAGGTATGTAAATACTTATTGTTTAATAATTTGTTCAAAGATCTTTCCTGGTATAGAAGTCAGACTAACCGACCTATAGTTCCCTGGGTCCACCTTCTTCACCTTTTTGAAGATAGGAACAACATTTGCTCTTCTCTAGTCTTCTGGGACTTCTCCTGATCTCCAAGAATTTTCAAAGATTATGGAGACTGGTTCAAAAATTTCTTCTGCTATCTCCTTCAGCACTCTGGGGTGTAGTTCATCTGGACCTGGAGACTTGAATTCATTTATGTTAGCTGAGTATTCCCTCACTATCTTTCTGTTTATAGATAGCCTGGATTCTTCTATTCCTGTAATAGGATAGTGAAGATCAGTTGATGTTATATTTCCTTTCTGAGAGAAAACATATGCAATATAGGAATTTAAAAGTTCGGCCTTCTCAACATCCTTTCTTACCATTTCATCATTTTCATCTTGTAAAAATCCTATAGCATCTTTGACTTTTCTTTTACTTTTGACATATTCCCCAAATTCTTTTTTATTGCTTTTGACATCTCTTGCAAGCCTTAATTCATTGTCAGCTTTAGCTGTTGGAGCGCCCCGCGGGGCCTGGGGGTACTCGGTACCGGGCCCGTCGACTTCAATGGGGTGGTGACTCGGTCCGTGGCCCAGAGGCGTCCAGTAATTAAAATAGGGGAATGTTGTGTGGTATTTATGTGGTAAAAATGAAAATAAAGTTATTAGATGGTGAAATACGTGATGCCACCTGTGGTATTCTAGTCAGAGGTGACCAGCGCTGCAGTGTTGCTTCTCTGGAATGGATGTTGGGCGCAGCTTTGATGCTGTAGCCTTCCACAGGTAGGGCTGTAGTAGCAGGGAAAGATGTTAAATAGTAAAAATGGCTGTGAACGTTGGGGTGCAGAGAAATGAGAGAAAGACACAGAGAGGTGCAGTTTCTTTACCTTTTACTGGTAATTGGTTGTAGTCCGGAGTACCACATACAGGTGATGGAATGAGTAAGGCTCGCCTGAAGGCATTCAGGGGATCCACCTTGCCAGGTGGGGATTTAGGACCTTCCTTTCTGCGCTATGTGTGTGGGTCTCCGCTGTATATAGTTATGCTGTGACCCTCTATTCATAATGGTTTCACTAACCTGTATGGCTGTCAGTGTGAGCCTATTCCATGGATACCGTCCTTTTCACCATCAGCCCCGGGCTCCTTATCCACTGACGTGCCCTCAGGTGTTCAATGTGCACAGGAATTTACAATCCCCTGTACTTTCAGATTCGGCTATCAGGGCGCACAGTTCCTGTCAGCCTAGGACTCTGATGTCCCTTTTCTCTTTATTAGCGCTTCACTCAGGGGTCTGCTATATGCAGTATTTTAGCTTCCCTAGAGTCTCTCAGACTCTGCTCTTGTCCTTTCCCTTTTCACAGATCAGCTTTGCCTATCAAGCTCCTCTCAGATCAGCTCCCTGTCTTCATCTGACAGGATCTTCCAGAAAGATCTCTTTACCTCACCTCCTCACGTTGTAACTGTCATTTTTCCTCACAGCTGCTTTCGTTTCCATGACAACCTCCTCAGCTGACTTCTAGCTGACTCACCAACCCCTTCTGCTGGCCAAAATTTATAAGGTATCTTCCTTTTCTGACCTGCAGCAGGAAATTGTGATTAAATCTATGCTGCCTGGCATGGGGGTCCCTTTCTGCCTCCAAGCATGACTTCACCTCTTAGAGGGAGGCGATGTCACTGTGACAACCGGACTCTGGAGAGTCACACTAACCTGATGTGTCCCCTGAAGGTTCTGTAGGCATTATATTCTTCTTTAGATATGCCTCCCTCTTTCCATTTGATAAACATTTCTTTCTTCATTATTAGAACATGTTTAAGTTCTGTGTTCATCCATCCTGGTTTCCTAAAATGCTTCCTATTCTTCCCTCTTTTCAGAATTGTTAACGATTGTGCTTTGGGAATCTCATTTTTCAAAATTTCCCATCCTTCCTGGACATTTTTGTCCCTAAGGAAATTCAGCCATTGGATCCCTCCAATTCTCTTTCTGAGTCTCTTAAAATCTGCCTTTCTGAAATCTAACCTTGAAGTTTGAGTCTTCACAGGTCTTCCTCCTCTAGTTATTCATAATTTTAAAATAGCATGGTTGCTACCTCCTAAGGTCTCAGCCACTCTTACCTCCTCAACCATTTCCTCCCTGTTTATAAGAATTAGATACAAGGTAGCCGATCCTCTTGTTTTCTCCCCTACCTTTTGGAAGATAAAGTTGTCATCAAGAGAGGATAAGAATTTCCTTGACCTGTTAGTTTCGCCTGAGAGAGAATCCCAACAAATGTCTGGATAGTTGAAATCTCCCATGACCACTATGTCATATTTTTTGGAGAACTTGGCCATTTGATGCATAAAGAGAGGGCGGCACGGTGGCTCAGTGGTTAGCACTCCTGGGTTTGAATCCCACCAAGGACAACATCTGCAAGGAGTTTGCGTGAGTTTCCTCTGGGAACTCTGGTTTCCTCCCACCTTCTAAAGACTTACTGATAGGGAATTTAGATTGTGAGCCCCATCAGGGACAGTGATGATAATGTGTGCAAACTGTAAAGTGCTGCAGGAATATGTTAGCGCTATATAAAAAAATAAAGATTATTAAAGAGTTGATCCATATCTTCAGCTTGCACAGGCGGCCTGTAGTAAATACCTCCATTGTTCTCTCCTTGTATTCTTACCCAAACAGTTTCCCTCAGTCTCTGAAGCTTGGATCTCTGTGCAGATATACGCTTTTCTAACATACAATGCAACATCTCCTCCCTGTTTATTAAGTCTGTTTCTCGCAAAAAAGTTGTATCCTTCTAGCCTTGTATTCCAATCATGTGTAGCGTCCCAAGTTTCAGTGATTCCAATGACATCATATTTCTTTTCCTGCGTTAGTAGTTCCAGTTCTCCTTGTTTGTTGCCTGTGCTTTGTGCATTTGTATAGAAACATTTTAATCTGTGATCGGTTTCTTTTTCTCCAATATTTTTATTATTTAGACTTTTTTTGTCTTTGCTCTTCTTATTGTAACTGAAACTGTGGCTCACCAGCTCCTACTTACTCTTTAATCCTCCTCAATATTAGTTGACAAAATTAATATTATTATAAAATAATAATAATTATGTGTTGATAAAAATTATATTGAACAGAATGAATTTCAGCCTATTGGTTTGGCCCCCAATAACAGTTACAATCTCTCATGTGACTCCTTGGAAAAAGTATTTCCCAACCCTGCCATCGAGGCATGGCTTTGAGTCTGCGGTGAAGAAGTTGACTGGCCCACACAGAACCTTAACACATTTAGGATGAACTCAAATGAAGATTGTGAGCAAGGACCTCTCGTCCAACATTTGTGTCTCACCTTAAAAATTCTCCTCTGGAAGAATGGGCAAAGATTCCGACAGACACTTTTCAAAATCTTGTAGAATTTTTTCTAGAACATAGAGAACTTTTCCACATTAATGCCTATCAATTTAGAATAGGAGGTCACAAGAGCTCCTATAGGTGAAATGTACATTTGTCCCAATACTTTTGTCCATATGGTGAATCACAGATGTGTTAGGCTGGTTACAGACTAGCGCATTTTACATGCAGCGCACGGCGACGCTAAGCCCCGCCCCCTGCCCGCCCCGTCCGGTCATTTCCTCCTACTATCGCACACGGCAGAATGCGATCTGCGCACCCTATCTTTAGCATAGCGTGCGCAGACCATGCGCTGGCCGTGCGCTAGTAGGATTTTTGCATGCGCACTTTTGAAGGTGCACCAGTGTGCGCCGAACGCACCATGTTGCATTTTGGTGCGCTCAGCGCACCATCAAAAGTGCGCAGCGCACGCAAAAATCCTACTAGCGCACGGCCAGTGCACGGTCTGCGCACCCTATGCTAAAGATAGGGTGCACAGATCGCATGCAGCCGTGTGCGATAGAAGGAGGAAATGACCGGATGGGGTGGGCAGGGGGTGGGGCTTAGCGACGCCGTGCGCTGCATGTAAAATGCACTAGTCTGAAACCAGCCTTACAATCTAGGAAAGTGGGAAAAAATCAAGAACTGTCTCACTGAAGCCTAAACGCATGACTGACAAGAGAACTAGTGCCAAAAACCGAGTGACAGAGACGGACTTTGTTTCAGAACTTAGCTTTATTAGCAGACTAATGCATTAACCCCTTTATGACATATGATGTACATTCATGGCCCAAAATGTTGGCACCCGTGAAATTGTTCCAGAAAATGAAGTATTTCTCCCAAAAAATTATTGCAATTACACATATTTTGTTATACTCATGTTTATTTCATTTGTGTGTACTGGAACAACAGGGAAAAAAAACAGAGAAGAAAAATAAGGCAAATTGGACACAATTTCACACAGAAACACAGAACCTCAAAAATGGTCCTGACAAGATTGTTGGCACCTTTGAAAAAATTGTGGTTAAACCAACTGTGTTTCAAGCATATGATGCTCATTCAAACTCACCTGTGGCAAGTAACATTTATGAGCAATATGAAAATAACACCTGAAACCAGATGAAAAGGAGAGACGTTTACACATTATTTGCATTGTGTGTCTGTGTGTGTCATACAAACAAATAAACTCTCACACGACTGTATTGACGTAAAAATAAAAAAGTTATGGCTCTTGGAAGAAGAAGAGGAAAAAAGCAAAAAAATGGAAAATGGCCTTGGGGTGAAGAGCTTAATTCACTGTTGCACTATGTGGTCACAGAATCTGCATACGCTTGAGTTGGCAGGTCACTGTGTTAAAAATTTTTTTTCATTAGCAGGCTACAGCATTGATATGCCGTACTAATGAAATAACAGTCAATAGAACTGACAGGCTCTTACATTAGTGGGTCACTGCATTGAATGCTAGTATATTAGTAGGCTATTTCATTGACACCTCACTGCATTGAGAGCCCCTAATCACGAAAAGCTGCACAGTTTCCACACAATTTCCTCATTTCTATTAAGAGCATCACTCCCTATTTGTTATAAGCAGCCAAAGGCTACAATATTAAGTAAGATTACAGGAAACAATGTGTAATTGAAACTCTTGGCCACAGATTATATCCCTAGGGCAAACATTTGTAGCTGGCACACAAGCTGGAGTCGGTCTGCTGGCAGCACCTGAAATTCAGCATTTCTTACACACGACTGAACTCTGGAACAAATGATGCATTTCATGAACTCAACAACATAGCCAACACCACACTTTAATGATCTTGAATAGTTTTCTATCAGCTTTCAACAATACGTATTAACTAAATATCCAGAATTAAACTGGATTTCCAGAAATAAAATGTGTCTTTAATTCCAGACATATATACAAACAGTGCAAAGTAAGTTGTGCAATAAAAAGTGATGGAGCCTGGAGCTGAATGTGCACAATGGCTACCAAGGATGGTGCTTCCATTCATTTTATTATCTCAAATATTTAATATAGTAATGAAGTTTTTTTCTTTAACATACAGGCTGAAGAATATAATAGTGTTAGGGTACCGTTACACCTAGCGATGCACCAGCGATCCCGACCAGCGATATGACGCTGTCAGGATCGCTGGTGCATCGCTAGGTGGTCGCTAGTGAGCTGCCACACAGGCAGATCTCACCAGCGACATCACTGGGGACAGGGATCGCTACTTACCTGTCAGACGCGGCGATCCTGCGTCCTCCCGCCCGGCTCCACGCGTCGCTCGTCGTCACAGCAGGAAGCGCCACAGGAAGTGGCCGATGAGGAACGGTCCAGGAGCTTCTCGCGCGATCAGCGATAACCAGCGGGGGAGCCGGTCAGAGGTAAGTATCAGACAGCGATATTGCTAGCAATATCGCTGCAACGTCACAAAATCGGTGACTTTACAGCGATATTGCTAGTGATATCACAGTGTGTAACGGGGCTTTAGTAACTGTCTGCTGGAATCTAGAAATGCTGAATAAGGTTACCCACATTATAAAACAGTGGCTAGACATATAGGTAGCCGAGCATCCCAAAATAAACCATGGCCATTATATTTTTGTTGGAGGAAGAATCAGCCTCTTATGCTTGTTATTAAATAGAACCTGTCACCAGGTCAAAAGTGTCTAGTTTTTTTCTCTTATTTTATTCCACTGCTCCCATGTATGCGTTGTTGTTTTTTTTTTGTTTATTTTTTTTTTTTAATCCACCATGTAGTTCCATAAAAATGAGACTTTTTGAGTCCTAATTTTAATGGTCTCTATCAAGGTGGTGTGATTCCCAGGAGAATAATACAGAGAAGCCTGAAAACAAGACACAGCACCTGCCCACTCCACGAAACAAAGCGCCATCAGTGACAGTGGCGGTGCTGTCCTTGCCATGTCCCTGAGTGTCTCCCTTGTGCAGTGCTCTGATTGCACAGGGGATGTGGTAATGTTCATAATTAGCCAATTACTTTTAAACTCATGTTAAATAGTAGTTAGCACATAGTACATTTTTAAGTGATCCTGATTAACCCTATATAAAAGTTAGCTAGTTTTAGGATCTAGGATTTTCCATACACTTTCTTAGTTGCATCATATTGCAACAGTCAATAAACAGCTCACAAGACAGCAACTCATTGTTGAAAGTTCTCAGTCAGTAGAAGTGTGCAAAATGTAGTCATGGCAGGTACGCGGGATTCAGTGACGAGACGCGAGACGGATTAAACTTTCGGTAGTAACTTTTATAGATAGATGCCGGTAGGGCTATCCTAAGCAACCAAACAAGATAACAACAATCGTCGGCGCCGTCTCCCTGCGGTCCACCCAGAGTCTCTCTTCTGTCTCTGTCCTCCTCTCTGGTTACTGCTGGAGGCTCTGGCTCTCTGGCGCCCCCACGGTCTCCTGCTCCTTCTCTCTCGTTCTGCTGACTCACCCTGACTGGCGTTCTCCACCCCTTTTATATAGGCTCCTCCCCAACCATCCTGGAAGTCTCAGCAGTCCATCCCCTAACTCTGCTCCCCAGAAACAGACCACCTAGGAACCTAGATGACGGTCCCCTTGGTTCCGGCCCAGACACTCGGCAGGGGCCCCTCCTCCTACACATTTCCAATGCATTAAATATACCAGAGATCACTGTCAAGAATATCACCAAGAATTGTCTTAAATTTGGCACAACAGTGGTATTACCTAGAATTGGATGTCTCACAAAAATTGATGAAAATACAAGAAGAAAAGTGGTCTTGGAAGCTGACAAGAGGCCTCCAGCAAACCTAAATGAGCTGCCGTAATTTCTGGTTAATAATGGTGATGTACTGCATGGGACAACAATTTCCCATAGTCTTCATATCTCTGGCCTGTGGAATACAGTGGCAAGATGGAATCCTATGCTTACAAAGAAAAACATCTAAGCCCAGCTATGTTTTGGCAAAACCTACATCACTCTGACAAATGCATGAGGGAAAATGCATTATGATGTAATCAGATTAGGGATAAACTTTTGGCAAAAATTCCAAAATGTACGTTTGACACAAAGCCAACACTAGACATCCTCAAAAGAACACCATACACACAGTGAAGAATGGTGGAGGAAAAATTATGGGGCTGTTTTTCAGCAGCTGGAACTGTGGCTTTAGTCAAGGTGGAAGGAATTATAAACAGTTCTAAATATCAGTCTATTTTGCAACAAAACCTCCAGGCCTCTGTGAAAAAGCTGAGGGTGAAGATGTATTTCACCTTTCAGCATGACAACAAAACCAAGCATGCCTGCAAAAAAAAAACAAAAGAAAGTTTTGGAATGGAACAGCCTTGACATGAATCTGATTGAAAATTGATGGGTTGACCTGACGAGTGCTGGATACAAGAGATGCCCTTGCAATCTGATAAAAACGTGTGCAAAGATTGTCAATACTAGATGTGTTTTCCTGATAAGACTCCTACCCAAACAGACTAAATGCTGCTGTAAATTCTATAGGTACTTTAGCAAATCATTAGTTGAAAGGTGTACAAATACTTTATTTTTGTTGTTTGTTTTTTTCCATCCAAAAAAATTTGTTTATTTTCCAGTTGTATAGATTATGGGTGACAACTGATATTTAAAGTTCTGAGACTTATTCTTCTAAGTATGATTTTTTTTTTACATGACAAAAACCTGGCACTGTAACAGGGGTATCTACATTTTTTACATCAATTGTAATAGTGTGTAAGTGCATTAAAATACTAATTGCAATCTAATGCAGTTTTCAGTGTCTCTCCAGTCCTAAGTGACCACTTTGCAGTTTTGCTGGCTCTCATAGCATCTACTGTTTGGAGCAATGTCTGCTTTACAGGGTAGGTCTATGAGACGGTGCCAGAAAAGGACAGAAGTGGCAATGAAAACTAGGGAAGATGGTGATCAATAAGTATTTTAATACAAAAGCTACAATATATGGATAATTAGAAAGGATTATGGGATAAAAGTTATCACAAGACTTCTTTAATGTTACTAGCAGCAAACCTGAACTGAGCTCAGCTTTCCAGGAAGAACATAAATAGATAAGGCCTCTTTCACACTTCAGTTTTTTAGCATCAGTTCAAATCCGCCAAAAAGTCAGACAAGCGGATCCGTTCTCAACTGATGCGAACGGATGGCACAGGATCCGTTTTCAGACGGATCCTGAAAATGAGGAAATATAATGGAACTGCTGGCCGGGAAAAGAGAGAGAGAGAGAGAGATAGAGAGAATTTTTTATTTTTGTCCGGCACCCAGGAAGAATTTCGGGTTAAATGAGTGTCTGGAGGATCCGCCAGAGAAAAAAACGTTACAAGCTCCGTTCTGAAATCTTTGAGGATGGTGACGGACAGCAACTTTTGGCGGATCCTCAAAAAAAACGGATGCAACGGACGGCAATCCGCCAATAATGGAAGTCAATGGGGAAAAAAAACGGATCCTCAAAAGAAAATTGAGGATCTGTTTTTTTCAAAACCTGGCGGATTGTGACTGATTGTAAAAAACTGAAGTGTGAAAGAGGCCTAAGTAGTGGCTGTCACAGCTAGTCCAAGATGGAAACTTGCCATTTTTGGCAGGTCTTAATTTTAAATTTACTTGAAAGACTTTATGAGAACATGTTGGCTGTGGCAATAGAAAATTCAGCAAATCTTTCATAGATTAAATAACTTATTTAAGGAATTGATATATTTTTTCCAAAATTTACTATAACCTATGCCATGTGTTACTTGTTCCAAATAAATTAGATCTGTAAGAAGATTAAGCTACCTTGATACCACGTAGCAGTTCTGATAGTAGAGTATTATAGCAAAGGATGTATTAGATAGGACTTGGGTGTCTCTTGTTTTTTTCAGTATTAAAGATTTATAAACTTTGCTAAACTTTATCTATCTTATGTTTCTCTTCTCGAGTAGTTCTTCCCCATGTCCAGGGACTGTCTGATACTTGTCACAAATCCTCCACTCAGTGAATGATTGCTATGCTGTTCTATGGAAACTGTCTTGCTGAGCTGTCTGTGTCTTGATTGACAGTTTGGTTGTCCAATACTGAGAGGGGCTTGCTGGGCTTTTTGGTGCTTTGATTGACAGCACTGCTGTCCAATCTGTGACTGGGGCATGCGGGACTTTCTGCAGGTGTTCAGTGCTCTGGTAATCGCATACCTATTCAACTGAGCTGTATGCCCCTGATCCCTGCCAGACGTAGTTTGTGCTTCCTGATGAGTGTTAGCCTGATTCTTTTGTTCTGAGTTCTGATCTTCTGCTGCCTGACCCTTTGGACCATGTTCTGACTACCCAGGTCTTGCCCTTTGACTTTTGCGCTGCTATCTCTTGTTATTGATCCTGCACTGCTACCTGACTTACGCATTTGTCTTTTCCCTTGGTTATCTACGTACTCTCTCGGTATTGACCCTGGAACGTCTGACTCTTCTGCTTCACGGCCTTTCCGTGTGTAGTGACTAGCATCGCAATACTACAATGATCCACCAAAAGATCACTTACTTCCAGAGTGGCTGCCAGTTTTTGTCCTTTCTTCAGTGTTGCTGAGTTCTCAAAAGTGCTAGCCCTACTCTTGGATAAACCTGCCTGAGAAAGTCACTGCCTACTATGGAATTGTTCCTGACCACACCACAGCAATGAAAATGTGGCCATAGTTCCAGTCTTGATAGCAAAGGACACTGTTCTCAGCAAGGAACCTCACACTTTAACTTATAGGAACAACAAAGTAGTACAAAATTAAAATGACCGCATATTCCAAACAAATCTCAATGTGGCTTCTTTTGACAAAGCAGAAGATCAGCAGTCCACAGAGTCCTGCTGAATCAAATCTTCTCACACTGAAGTCATTACAAATGTCCACAAAGTCTCCCAATGTCTCATGTAGCCCACATTACACAAGACACATTCCTCAGACAGCTTACATAAATCTTCATCTGTTTGCTAAAAATGAAAAAAAGAGGTAACCTGTGTAAAGTGAAGCCTTACCTTAGAACAAACAAGCTGCAAAGCCTGATAGTATTCTGGGTGAAAAGTCACATTTTCCTTTTGTAAAGCTCAAAGACACATATGACTACTCTTACAGGCACTTTTCTGTATCTTGCTTTTCCTACCCTATCCTGGAACTGCTGCCTCTCTGTTGATACACTATTGAAGCACGTATTGCAGACAGGGTTTTGCAGGTTAATAAAACACAACAAAAACATATCAAATGCAATGTAGGTCTGTCACCCACAAACAAATTATTAAAGGGAATCTGTCAGCAGGATTTCACCCCTCAAACTATTTATGCGCGCATGCAGATCTTTCTATGACAATTCCAACAATATCTTTACATGACAAGTTCATTTCTCCATTACAGAGAAATCATCATTTGAACATATAGGAAATATATGGAATATTTCATTTATGGAAATGAGGCTGTAGATCAAAAGCCTCTGTCACTCCAGGTCTATTCCCCACCAGGCACCACCTTGGTCTGACTGACAGCTTCTATGTTGTGTGACTTTAGTCAAAGGAGCCATCTTGTTCTGCACCAGGATCATCTGTGATAGTAGTGGTGGGAAGTCAAGGAACACCTTTTCCTGGATGTGTGGCTTGTAGACCAATGACGTGCAAATGACTACTGATGGTTTGGGTAGACCCTGTTTGATGTCTTAGACTTGGTATGTGACTCCAATTTCACATATACTATAAAATGGACGAAATATAGAACTAGTGGTACAGCCATTTCTCCTCGTGTCCAAGGAGCTGATTTTTAACACGACAATACCAGGCTGTATGATGCTTATGCAGCTGTGACCAATCTGCATGACCAAAACGTGCTTCCAAGGCCCTAAGTGTTTCTGGATTTTTCTTACATTGAGTTCTTCTGGGACGTCATTGGTTGAAAATTGCAGTGGATCTTGATTTTTTTGTGTGCAATAGTGCATTCAGAGGGGCAGAATATTTCTCAGTCAACCATTAATAACCTCATTACTAATATGCCAAGGCAGGTAAGTGCTTGTATTTCTGTGCATGGAGCTCATTTTTGATACTGAATAAATCGAGATGTTTTGAAAATTTTCATTCTCTATTTTCAACATTTACATATCATTAACTTGTTATTAATCCTGTGATTTTCATGATTCCACAAATTTTCTTTTTTTGGTGTTGTGGAAGTGTGTTTCCAAGTAGATATAAATTGATAAATTTAATATGTAGATGGGAAAATCCTATGGCATCTGCTGAAAGCATCTAACTTTCAGTATACACTAGACTGGCATACTTTGGCTTCCTTTTTTCACTGTATAATAAAGTGCAGTCTGCTCAACCTTGCTGTAATGAAGTACATATTTAAAGGGAATGTATAATCAAATTACTTATTGTTTAACCCCTGTACCCCCAAAGGTGGCTTGCATGTAAATGACCAAGCCAATTTTTACAATTTTGACCACTGTCAATTTATGAGGTTATAACTCTGGAACGCTAAAACAAATCTGTTAGCGCTGCGGCTGGCTGCCCTGCCGCCACTCTCTGGACCTCCTGTGCTGGTGATGTGGGGTCATGTCGGGAGTCTCCGGGCTTGCGTACCTCCCGGGCCATCCGCGGTCCGCACCTGCACCGTGTGCCTCTTTAGGCTGCGGGTGCGCGCTTGCTTGGTTCCTTTGTTTGGTTTCCATGTGTCCTGACCCGGAAGTGCCCTCCTCCTCTGTGTCTGGCGTCAGTATTTCTGGCATTCTCTCACATCGGAGCCTGGTGATTCACTCTGGTGCATACCTTGTACAGGTGTGTCTCAGGTCCCTTCGCGCTCCCCATGGTGCATGCTTTGCTTATTCTCGTATCTCCTGTACGTTACCCGATACATGCTCTGCTCTGCTCTGGTCTCCTGTACTTTACCCTGTGCGTACTCTGCTCTGTCCTGGTCTCCTGTACTTTACCCTGTGCGCGCTCTGCTCTGTCCTGGTCTCCCATACATTACCCGGTACGCGCTCTGCTCTGCCCTCATCTCCATCACATTTCCCAGTGCACAACCTGCGCCGCCTTGGTCTCTGTCTTGAGCCGGTCCCTGGTACTAGGTATTGTGGTGTGCCTACCCCCAGGCCTGCTCCTAACACTCTCTGTATAGGGGGCGGTTCCACCTGGTCAGCTCACCCAAGACCGGTCGGTTCCATGATCCAGTGGGTCCACTCTAGGAACCGTGGCAGAATCACCAGGCCATGGATCCTGCAGGTGCCTCTGCGGCCACTCAAAATGAGTTGCTAATTTTGTGGGAGAATCAGAGTCGAATCACGCCCTTTTTAAAGTCCATGGAAGCTCGGTTGTCTACCATACAAGCTGCTGACCCAAATAATACTACCCAAAATTAGCAACTCTTGTAGGCCTTCAGCAGGAGCTTGGTCAGCAGCGTGATACTCAGACCCACATATTGGGTTACATGGTGGATGACCATCTGCTCTCTCTGCAGTCTACCACTACGGCTTCTGCGCAGATTCTGTCCCGTGACTCTGGTGCTTCTCATCCTCCTCCTCGTCTGGGTAAGCCACCTTGGTATAGTGGTGATGCCAAGCTATGTCAGGGTTTTTTGAACCAGTGCCGTCTTCACTTTGAATTATTGCCCCAGAAGTATCCTACCGATTGGTCTAAGGTGGCATTTGTGGTATCACAATTAGAGGGAGAAGCTTTGGCTTGGGTAAATCCACTATGGGAACATGATGACCCCATCACCATTCAATTGTCTTCTTTTTTGGAGACCTTTTGTAAAGTTTTTGACGAACCAGGTTGCGTAGCTTCGGCTACAGAATCTCTTTTTAATCTCCACCAAGGCTCCATTACTGTTGGGCAATACCCCATTCATTTCCGTACGCTATCCTCAGAGTTAGGTTGGAATATCGAGGCTCTGGTTGGGGCTTTTTGGAGGGGCTTGTCAGGTCGTATCAAGGATGAACTTGCCGGTCAAGATACTCCTACCTCCTTAGAGGATTTAATCTCTTTGGCCACATGTATTGACCTACATTTTCAGAAGCGTTCATGCGAGTCTGCTAGAGAACATAAAGTTAATCATCCTCCTTCGGTCACCTATAGGCCTCCCAGTCTGCGACCTACTGTGTCGTCTCCCGCATCCATGCCTGAACCAATGCAAGTGGATCGGGTCAAGATGGCGGAGCAGCATTGGAGAGAGAGAGTCACGCAAGGCCTATGTTTCTACTAGGGCAGCGCCTCTAACTTACTTTGTTTTTGAACGGTGCGCCGGGGAAACTCTTTCACCTAGGTCAGGTAGGAGAGGCCTCCCTAGGTGAACATGATTCCTCTCTGCCTTTGACTCTTTCAGTCGAGATTAATTTAGGCCCTAAGCGATACTCGGATGTAGTTTATGTGGATTCGGGTGTGGCAGGGAACGTCATAGGTTTCGAGGAAGTCAACAAATGCCACATTCTGGTCAAGGACCTGGCGAACCCACGGTTGATTTCTTTGGTGGACGGTCGACCCCTGCGAGAGATCATAACTAAGGTTACTGATAAGGTAGAGCTGCAGATTGGAGCCCTGCATCGCAAGAGAATTGCATTCTACATATTGCCTCACTTATCTCATGCCATTCTTCTCGGTCTTCCCTGGTTAAGGGCACACGAACCGATCCTTGATTGGTGGATCGGGGATGCTCTGCACTGGGGTCAGGATTGCCAGGATCGTTGTCTACCATCCGTTCGCCCTGTCTGAGATTCTCGACCAGCTTCTGTTCCAGTTGGATTACCAGCCGCCTACTGGTCCTCTGCCGATGTCTTCTGCAAGAAGGAGGCGGAGAACCTTCCTCCTCATTGTGCCTACGACTGCCCGATTGACCTTATTCCTGGCTCTACTCCTCCTCGAGGTAGAATCTACCCTCTCTCCAGCTGAAACCCGCTACTGTACCCTTGAAATACAGTGGGGAAAAAAAGTATTTAGTCAGTCAGCAATAATGCAAGTTCCACCACTTAAAAAGATGAGAGGCGTCTGTAATTTACATCATAGGTAGACCTCAACTATGGGAGACAAACTGAGAAAAAAAAATCCAGAAAATCACATTGTCTGTTTTTTTTTCATTTTATTTGCATATTATGGTGGAAAATAAGTATTTGGTCATAAACAAAATTTCATCTCAATACTTTGTGATATATCCTTTGTTGGCAATGACAGAGGTCAAACGTTTTCTGTAAGTCTTCACAAGGTTGCCACACACTGTTGTTGGTATGTTGGCCCATTCCTCCATGCAGATCTCCTCTAGAGCAGTGATGTTTTTGGCTCTTCGCTTGGCAACACGGACTTTCAACTCCCTCCAAAGGTTTTCTATAGGGTTGAGATCTGGAGACTGGCTAGGCCACTCCAGGACCTTGAAATGCTTCTTACGAAGCCACTCCTTCGTTGCCCTGGCGGTGTGCTTTGGATCATTGTCATGTTGAAAGACCCAGCCATGTTTCATCTTCAATGCCCTTGCTGATGGAAGGAGGTTTGCACTCAAAATCTCACAATACATGGCCCCGTTCATTCTTTCATGTACCCGGATCAGTCGTCCTGGCCCCTTTGCAGAGAAACAGCCCCAAAGCATGATGTTTCCACCACCATGCTTTACAGTAGGTATGGTGTTTGATGGATGCAACTCAGTATTCTTTTTCCTCCAAACACGACAAGTTGTGTTTCTACCAAACAGTTCCAGTTTGGTTTCATCAGACCATAGGACATTCTCCCAAAACTCCTCTGGATCATCCAAATGCTCTCTAGCAAACTTCAGATGGGCCCGGACATGTACAGGCTTAAGCAGTGGGACACGTCTGGCACTGCAGGATCTGAGTCCATGGTGGCGTAGTGTGTTACTTATGGTAGGCCTTGTTACATTGGTCCCAGCTCTCTGCAGTTCATTCACTAGGTCCCCCCGCGTGGTTCTGGGATTTTTGCTCACCGTTCTTGTGATCATTCTGACCCCACGGGGTGGGATTTTGCGTGGAGCACCAGATCGAGGGAGATTATCAGTGGTCTTGTATGTCTTCCATTTTCTAATTATTGCTCCCACAGTTGATTTCTTCACTCCAAGCTGGTTGGCTATTGCAGATTCAGTCTTCCCAGCCTGGTGCAGGGCTACAATTTTGTTTCTGGTGTCCTTTGACAGCTCTTTGGTCTTCACCATAGTGGAGTTTGGAGTCAGACTGTTTGAGGGTGTGCACAGGTGTCTTTTTATACTGATAACAAGTTTAAACAGGTGCCATTACTACAGGTAATGAGTGGAGGAAAGAGGAGACTCTTAAAGAAGAAGTTACAGGTCTGTGAGAGCCAGAAATCTTGTTTGCTTGTTTCTGACCAAATACTTATTTTCCACCATAATATGCAAATAAAATGAAAAAAAAACAGACAATGTGATTTTCTGGATTTTTTTTTCTCAGTTTGTCTCCCATAGTTGAGGTCTACCTATGATGTAAATTACAGACGCCTCTCATCTTTTTAAGTGGTGGAACTTGCACTATTGCTGACTGACTAAATACTTTTTTTCCCCACTGTATATAAAAAACCTTCACCATCCTTTTTAAATAACTTAAAAGGATTTTTTCCATGTAGGAAATGCTGCATGTGTCAACAAACAAAAACTTCCAAACAACTAGTACTCACAGGGGGTAATAAAGAACATACAATTCGTGATTACATCACCTGTACTACAGAGAGTGTCATATATACGATCAGGTGCCCCTGCAATAGATTGTATGTGGAGCGCACCAAACGTCTATTGAAAATTAGGGTGAATGAACGTTCACATTCGCAACTTTAAAAAGAAGTTTATGGGACATCTACATCTGTTATCTAAACACTTTGCCAACTACCATGAGGAGTCTGTATCAAATATGACGGTCACGGGTGTGAAATATGTTCAACCACAAGTATGTAAGGGAAATCATATTAAATTAATGTCATGTGCTGAATGCCGCTGGATATTTACCTTTGACGCTCTCATGCCAAAAGAAATTAACAGTGAGATTGAACTTTTTGGATTTTATTGACTTTACCGCCGGAGTTTTTTCTATTGGTCATCATTTAGGACTCTAAAGCAGCTGCTGTCTCCGGCCGGGGCAGCGTTGTTATCGGCTACAATTCACCCACTGTGACTGCGGGACTCGTTTTTTCCAGAAAATACACCATTCTTCATACAGCATATGGATCACTAATTCAGCCCATAGGAAGAACCAGTGTTTACATCACAGTATTATGAGGTAATAGCTTCCAGTGAATTCCCCTCTTCTTTTACTTATGATCTATATGTACCTTTGGGATTTCACTGTTTCGGAAATATATGAGACATTTGTCTGGAGGCATTACAGCACTTTAGTGCATTGTGGACATTTTTACATGAGATATTCGTCTAGAGGCATTACTGCACTTCACAGAAACTGACCATGTACCGGAGTCTACAGAGAGACTACAGACTGGCCCCATATCTGGAGAAACTCCCAGATCCCAGAGACCGCAAGATCCTGAGCCGATATAGACTCAGTGCCCACAGTCTGGCCATCGAATCCAGCCGACACAGGCAGAGCTACAAGACCAGGGAGGAAAGACTGTGCCAACACTGTGACCAGGAAGCCCTGGAGGATGAGACCCACTTCCTGCTACACTGCCCCAAATACTCAGCAGTGAGGGACACTCACTTCAGGAGACTCTCACATCTCTTCCCAGATTTCATCACCATGAAGGAGGAAGAGAAAACATATCCTGCTGGGGGAAGAAGAGAGAGCAGTGGAGATAGCAGCACAATATGTGAGCGAATGTCATAGACTGCGAGAAAGAGAACTATGATATGCCATGGACTTCTATGGCCCCCACCCTGGATCTGCCCCATCCCCCATCCACCTTCCCTATGCCATGGACTTCTATAGCCCCATCCTGGATCTGCCCCCATCCCCTCATCCACCTTCCCTATGCCATGGACTTCTATAGCCCCACCCTGGATCTGCCCCATCCACCTTCCCTATGCCATGGACTTCTATAGCCCCATCCTGGATCTGCCCCCTCCACCTTTCCTACAGCCCCTACCCAACATCCCTACAGTCCCTATCCCTATTCCCTTTTGTACACTTGCTTTGGCAAAACTAATGTGTATTTAGTCCTGCCAATAAAGCTTCTTTGAATTTGAATTGTGGATATTTTTATTACCATTTGGGACTTTTTGAATATTATTAAGCAAAGTTTTTTATAGTGTTTTTCTATATATATTAGTGACCATTCTGATATTAGTTTTTATGACCATTAATTTTTACTTTATTTTTCGATTTTATCTTCTACTTGTATTCTCCCCTCTACAAGTGTATCTGAGCACAAAATAATTTCATGTTGTTGTTTAATATTTAACACTGACACTGTGGTGAGGTGACCATTGTCTTTTATTTTTGTTGCTGGATCTCTTATGCACTTTAGCGCCACTATACTGACGCGCCTGAGGGGCCATGGGATACTCGGTACCGAGCCCATTAACTTCAATGGGAGATGTCACAGTGGCGGTGACTCGGTCCGTGGCCCCAGGCGGTCATGTAAAAGGGGTAGAATTGGATGGGTATAAAGTTTATGTAGTGATTCGTGACACCAGTTGGAGTATTCCACTGTAGTATAGCTGACACTGCAGATGATCCCTGGGGGAGTAGACGGTGATGGCAGTGCAGATGTTAAACCCTCTCCAACCAGGGCAGACCCCCAGAGATTGTGATGCAAGTAGAAGGCACGGAGTAATAAGGCAGGAGACAAGGAAAGTCACTTTATTATTTACTGTAGTTCAGGTGCAGTTCAGAGGAGATATTACAACTCTCACCAGGTTGCAGTCTGCTCTGGAGAATGGGAGTTATCTTTAGCTGCTGCGACTCAGTGTAACTTCCTGCTATTCTAATCCCTTCTGGGACCAAGGCTTCCCAGAGTCTAAAACTTCCGATATAGCCTCTACTCACTGTGTATTTCTCCTTTGGCAACTTGCAGCATGGATCCTGTGTGTCAGCAGCTCAAGTTCCCACTTGCACTATCCTTCACTGATCCTAGGTTGCTGCAGTCTTTCGCGGGGAAAACATGATGCTGTTGGTTGTATAAATCCACAAAGTCTCTCAGCTTACCACCCTGCTCTGAAAGCATGGATGGTCTAGGGGCTGGTCCCTGATGCTTCGAGCTTTCACTCCTGGATCGAGCACATGTCTTAACATGGCTTCCAAGGCGTTCTTCCTCCTTCTTCTTCACTGAAACAACAACTTTCGACTCCTCTCCCTCCCAGTTAGGGCATGTCTGCAAAGCTCTAAGCTTCAGACAGGTAAGGGAGTGAGGTGAATTGTGTGTGTGTTGTGGTCTCTAGCAGAGAAAGCATAACTCCCATTGCTCACAAAACACATACAAAACAGTACATATTTAACCCTTTTGTGGCGTTAAAGATGCAGGGCGCCACATTCCCCCCTAGCTAAAGGTAGCACATCCTGGGGCTACACAAGGAACATAAGCGTACAACAAATGACATAACAGTAAATCTGAGTATAAGTAAACAGTCCCAGTAACTGAGTTGAGTCATGGATTACAGCCCAAACCACTTCTGATTAGTTGGATCGTCCCTGTGTGCAGCTGCAGGGCACACAGACCATAATAGAAAATTCACTGCACTGGCTGTTTTAGATAGTTTCCAGCCAAGGCACGATGAACGGGTTTTTCTCCAAGTGTACAAGTATTTACAAGAGTTCTTGTAGTAGAAAAAGGCATAGTAACTACTGAAATCTCACATTAGTCCATGTGGTCATAATTTCTTTAACCTTTTTAGTAACGTTACCTAAGGCAAAGTTCAATATAAGTACAACTCAAAACTAACTTATTAATCTTAGACTATTTTACAAATCATTTCTATAAATCATTTCTATAGCGAGAAGGGGTTTGGCCCTGTGTGCTACGCTGTGATCTGTGCAAGATAGGAATGCTAGATGACTTCCTATGAATCTTTGAACCTACCATGAGTACAATAGGTTCACTGCTTACTGTGGGCAAGTTTTCTGATTCTTCCACCTGCAAAGTGTTAGTGGTTAGCATTAGCGACTCATTGCTACAGAATAATTTGGTGTCTCTGGTAAAGACTTTTGTGGGAACACCATCACTGGAACTACCACTGCGTTGTTAACATGTAGCCAAGAACTAGGGAATTCACCTAGAACAGTGTGAATCTTGGTAACAGTCTTTTCTTTTAGCTGAGAATCTTCCTTAGTCTCAACTCTTTCACGCAATTGTGCTGGACATACTTTCAGATTGTCTCTGGATACGGTAGTACACGTTTTTCCGCCGTCTTTGGAGATGGTGCACACTTTGCTGTTGTCATGACTAACTGGTTGAATAGTGTAAGGCTGAGCCTCCCATTGGTCGTCTAACTTGTGGTTTCTTCTCTTTTTCTTCAGCACTTGTTCACCTGTTGATAAGGGGGTTGCTACAGCATGTCTATTAAAGTTCCTTTCCTGTTTTTGCCTAGCTTGAGCAAGACTTTCCTCTACACATTGCTGACCTTTTTGATACTGCAGTTGTCTTTCCGTATTCCAATCAGTGTCCATTTGGCTTGATATGGTTTCAGGAGTTAGGACTCCCATTTCCAGGTCGATGGGGAGTTTACCTTGACGTGCACGCACCAAGTAAGCTGGGGCATATCCTGTTGTGCTGGTTGGGATATGGTTGTACATTTCAATCAAACCAGGCAATTTCTCAGGCCATTGGTTCCTTTCTTCTAGTGGTAGGATCTGAAATAAATTGATCACCAGATGATTCAGTTTTTTGCAAAGACCATTGCCTTGTGGATGGTATGGTGTAGTTCTGATCTTTTTACATCCATAAAGGGAGCAAAATTCTTGGAAGACTTCTGCTTCGAAGGCTGGACCTCTGTCTGTCAGCACTTGATCTGGGTAGCCATGGGGTCTGCAGAAATATTCTTGGAATGCCTTTGCAGCTGTTCTTGCTGTTTGGTATTTCACTGGAATGACCACTAGGAAACGTGAATAGAGATCCACTATTGTTAAGGCATAGGTATACCCTGATCGGCTTGGGGTTAGTTGCACGTGGTCTAGGGCCACCAGTTCCAAAGGTTGTTTAGTGATGATGGGCTTCAAGGGGGCCCTTTGATTGGCAGAGTTCTTTCTTCTGAGATTACATGGGCCGCATTCTCTACACCACTGTTCAATAGACCGTCTCATACCTATCCAGAAGAAGCGGTCGCGAATGACTACTTCCAGCTTTTTCCAACCAAAGTGTCTTGCTTGATTGTGGTAAGCTTCCAAAACCATAGGCACATCTTTTCTGGGGACCACGATCTGCCAGACCAGTACATGCGTGCGTGGGTTAATAGCTCTTCAGATCATCTTGCCTTCCTAAAAGAACAGCTTCTTTCTCTCTTTCCACAACTGTTGGACATCTTCAGGTGCATCAGGAGCTGGAGATGAAACATCTTCTCCAAGGAGCACTTTGACCATACATATAGCCGGGTCACTGCTATGTGTCTCTGCCCAACCATGGTGAGGTAGTGGATTAAGGGAAACTTCATGAACGGCAAGACTTCTTCCTGTCAATATGGTTAGAGTCTTGGGAGGCACCGTGGCGGTGGAATGCCAGCATCTTTATTTCTTCCAGATCATCTAGATCTTCTGCTGGATCAGGAGCATTTAGCATACGGGACAAATCATCAGCATTGGCGTTTTTAGTGCCAGCTCGGTATTTAATGACGAACTCATAATTGGACAACCGAGCCATCCATCTTTGTTCCAAGGTGCCGAGCCTGGCAGTCTCCAGATGGGTTAACGGATTGTTGTCCATATACATGGTAAATTTGGAAGAGGCCAAATAGTGCTTGAACCTCTCGGTCACTGCCCAAACGATATCCAAGAATTCTAGCTTGAAGGAGTTATAGTTGGTAGGGTTCCTCTCATGAGGACGAAGCTTCCGACTGGCATAAGCAATGACTTTCTCCTTACCCTGCTGCATTTGAGATAGGACAGCTCCTAACCCAACATTGCTGGCATCGGTGTGTAGTATAAACGGCTGATCGTAGTCTGGATTCGCTAAGATCTCTTCTCCAGTAAGTGCTTACTTAAGGCTGTTGAATGACTCATCTAACCTAGCATTCCACTCAATCAGGGGACTCTTGCCTCTGGCCGTTTTGGATTGGCCAACTAGGAAATCCTGAAGAGGGGCTGCCAATTTAGTAAAGTCTTTGATAAAGCGTCTGTAGATTCCCACTAGTCCTAGGAATTGTCTGACCTCATGGATGTTGGTGGGTGCCTGCCAGTCTCTGATGACTGTCACCTTGTCTGGGTCGGGTGCTACTCCTTCTGAACTCACGACATGGCCAAAATACTGCACCTTGGGCTTTCGGAGATGACACTTAGATGGTTTTACCTTTAAGCCGAAGTTGGACAACGCCTCCAAGACCTCTGCCAGAATGGGAGGAATAGGCCTAAGCAACAGCACATGTGAAAAAGACTTGGGTATACTAATAGATCACAGACTGAATATGAGTCAACAGTGTGATGCAGCAGCAAAAAAGGCAAATGCAATTCTAGGATGTATTAACAGAAGCATACAGTCTAGATCACGTGAAGTCATTATTTCCCTCTACTCCTCTTTGGTCAGACCTCATCTGGAATATTGTGTCCAGTTTTGGGCACCACATTTTAAAAAAGACATCAACAAACTGGAGCAAGTTCAGAAAAGAGCAACCAGAATGGTGACCGGTCTGCAAACCCTGTCTTATGAGGAAAGGTTGCAGGATCTGGGATTGTTTAGTTTGCAAAAGAGAAGACTGAGAGGAGACTTAATAGCTGTCTACAAATATCTAAAGGGCTGTCACATTGTAGAAGGATCAACTTTATTCTCATTTGCACAAGGAAAGACTAGAAGCAATGGGATGAAACTGAATGGGAGGAGACACAGATTAGATATTAGAAAAACTTTTTGACAGTTAGAGTGATCAATGAGTGGAACAAGCTGCCACGAGAAGTGGTGAGTTCTCCTTCAATGGATGTCTTCAAACAGAGGCTGGACAGACATCTGACTGGGATGATTTAGTGAATCCTGCTTTGAGCAGGGGGTTGGACCAGATGGCCCAGGAGGTCCCTTCCAACTCTACGATTCTATGATTCTGTGATTCTATGATTCCTCATAGGTCCTGGAATATACAATCACATCATCCAAGTACAATAGCACAGTCTCAAAGTTCATATGTCCCAGGCAACATTCCATAATTCCCTGAAAGGTTCCAGGAGCACTGCTCAATCCGAATAGCATGTAGTTAAATTCACATAGCCCCATAGGAGTAGTTAACACAGTTTTTCTTTGTCTGTCTCAGCAACAGGAACCTGCCAGTACCCACTGGTTAAGTCCAAAGTGGAGAAGTACCTAGCTGATTTTAATACTGTTAGAGACTCCTCTATGCGCGGTAAGGGGTAATTATCTTTGTGAGTAATTTTGTTAAGTTGTCTGTAATCTACACACATGCGCATTGTACCATCTTTCTTTTTGACTAACACCAGGGGAGCTGCCCAAGGACTGTAGCTATCCATAATTACCCCTCCTTGTTTAATTTCTCTTAGCATACCTTTTGCACACTGATAATGAGCTGGAGGTACAGGACAATACCTTTCTTTGATAGGTGGGTGATCTCCTGTGGGGATGTTATGTTGAAACCCTTATATCTACCCAAAATCCAAGGGATGCTTACTTAAAACCCTCTCGTATTCTTGCACCACCCACTGCACTCCATTTTTCTGATGTACATGAGTGGAGTCGGTGCCAACATGTATCTTTTGGAACCATTCCTCTGTCTGAACAGAAGAACCATTGCCATCTGTCACTTCTGATGGAGTTAAGGGTTCTACAGCCTGAATGTCATTGTTGATTACTGTGAATAGTTTGGCTACGGTTTCATAACGGGGCAAGCAAGCTTCTTCCTCTCCACAGTTCAGAACACATACCAGGACCCTGCCCCTTTTAACATCAACAATTCCCCTGGCTGTCAGCACAGTAGGTCTGCTATGTGAATAGACTGGCTCAAGGAGAGCTTGGTAATCCCGTCCTCTGATGCCTATGGCTGCTCTGCACCAGATGATGGTCTCACTCCTAGGGGGGAGCATAATGGAGTAGGGATCACTCACCCTTACGCTACCAATCTCTCCACCAGTTAACACCACCTGCAGTTGCTGCACAAGGGCCTTGATATCTTTATTGAGGGCAAGCTGTTCTTTGTACGGGGCCGACTCGGCTATGTCTTTCTAAATGGTGATGACCTCACTTAAACAATTTTCAATCACATTTGTGCCCAATGTTATGATAGGTGGACACTCTCCTCTTTCCACCTTTACCACCATGAGACCTTGAGCTTTGAGCTCCACTTTCCCCATTTTAATGACAACCTCTTTGTACCCCACCTGTGTCAGAGGTTGACCATTACTTGCTATTAGTGACAAGTCACCATCAGGAAGTTGGGTGAAATCAGCATCAGTTCCATATCTCTGGTACAATGTGTGAGGCATTGTGGTTACCTGTGATCCAGTGTCCATGAGAGCGGTGAAAGGGATACCATCCACTACCATGGGTATAAGTGGACGTCCTCCAACATACCTGTTTCTCCAGTTAGTTGGACCAGATTGTCTTACTCCTGGGGGGTGGTCCTCGGCCCCAGGGGTCGCCCATTTAAAGGACATTCCCTATCAATATGATCAACCTTATGGCACCGTCTGCAGACGGGTCTCCCAGAAGAGTCAAATCGGTCCGTTGTTCTCCTGCCGGAGCGAGTCAGTCGTCGCTGATGTTGCAGCATCTTCTTTGGCCGTCGCCATGGGAGATCATCCGGGCTTGATGCTAGTTGGATCCTCTCTGTGGGGGAACAAGTTTGGAGAGTCTGAACAGTTTTACATAGAGCAGCCATATTTTTAGTCAGTTCCTGTACTTGCAATCGTAAATCTGCAGTAGAATCATCAATTGGAATCTGCGCATGCTATACTGCAGGCACCTGGGGTGAGGATACTGCCTCCTGGTGGTATGTAACTGCTGGATGTTTAATTGGCTCAGTGCAGACATAGGTAAATTCTCTTAAGATACAGATGGATCTGTCCTTAAACTGAACAAAGTCCATGTCAGGGTTCTGCAATGACATCATGCGCAGTTGTGCTTTACTGGAATCAGACTGAAGACCGTCAATAAACTGTTCTTTCAGCATTTTGTTCTCATCTCTTACACTGTCTGCTCAATTTGTTTAAAGGCCTGCAGCACCTCCTGTAGGTTTAAGGCATAGTCTCTAACAGTGTCCTGTGATTTTTGTCTGCAGCTGAAAAATCGCATCTTTATTTCTGAAGCAGTACGGGTGTCAAAAGTATCCTTTAATTCAGCAAAAATGTCTTTTACAGTCTTTTTATCAGCTGCTGGACAAGATATAACTTCTCTCTGAGCAGCGCCACTGAGCTGACTTGTAAGTATACTGACTTTCTGCTCCTCTGACATAGGGTAAATTTCAAACATGCTGTGCAGCTTCACTTAAGGTGTGCGATTCGCCATTGCACTGTGGCAGCCATGTCGCACCCGGTATATAAGGCATGGTGAGCAGCAATATGGGAGCTGCAGCTGCTGCACCCTGAGCGTCGCCGGGATTAGACATCTTCCCCCCCTAGTTAACCCACTGTAGGGATTCGCTCTGGTAGGTAATGGCAGGGCTGCAGTAACGAGGCAACACACAGGCTCAAAGACTAATTTCAGTGGTTTAATGTCACTTTGCAAACAGCAGGTTAACAGAAAATAAGGGAAAAACATAAATGTACTCCAGCTTGGAGAACCACTGGTCCCAGACTCACCCCTTGCACAGGACAGGCTTAACTAAGCAGCTGCCAGGTCCTGCGGCATCCACCATGTGCCATTGCCAGGGTTGTTGAGAGTCTTGCTGCTATAGTCCTGCAGCACGGGGATCCTGTGTACAAGTTCAGGCTAAGTCCAGCCAAGTTCCTGTAATATCCAGACACACTCTCACCATGTGCCAAATACCAGCCTCTATAACATAGCCCATAACCCCTCCCACCGGTGAGGTGGACATCTCATGGGCTGATCACTTGACCATGACATCATCGCAGGTCCTGTCTTTAGGGAAAAACCCGGCCAAACATTAATATGCTGGGAGAAATGTATCTTCCATCCAGTAAAACACCCTTTACTGTACCACATCTTGCAGGGGTGCGACTCACCGCTTCAGTTGCTGCAGGTTGTTGCTCCTGTAGGACTTTAGGCACACACGGTATCCTGTTCGGGGATGCCAAAATGACGCGCTGTAGGGGCCGTGGGATACTCGGTACCAAGCCCGTTAAATTCAATGGGAGATGTCACAGTGGTGGTGACCTGGTCCGTGGCCCCAGGCGGTCATGTAAAAGGGGTAGAATCGGATTAGGACAAAGTTTATGTAGTGATTCGTGACGCCAGTTGGAGTGTTCGACTGTAGTTTAGCCGGCATTGCAGATGATCCCTGGGGGAGTAGATGGTGATGGCAGTGCAGGTGTTAAACCCTCTCCAACCAGGGCAGACCCCCAGAGATTGTGATGCAAGTAGAAGGCATGGAGTAATAAGGCAGGAGACAAGGAAAGTCACTTTATCATTTACTGCAGTTCAGGTGCAGTTCAGAGGAGATATCACAACTCTCACCAGGTTGCAGTCTGCTCTGGAGAATGGGAGTTATCTTTCCCTGCTGCGACTCAGTGTAACTTCCTGCTATTCTAATCCCTTCTGGGACCAAGGCTTCCCAGAGTCTAAAACTTCTGATATAGCCTCTACTCACTGTGTATTTCTCCTTTGGCAACTTGCAGCATGGATCCTGTCTGTGAGCTGCTCAAGTTCCCACTTGCACTATCCTTCACTGATCCTAAGTTGTTGCAGTCTTTCCCAGGGAAAACACGATGCTGTTGGTTGTATAAATCAACACAGTCTCTCAGCTTACCACCCTGCTCTGAAAGCATGGATAGTCTAGGGCTGGTCCCTGATGCTTCGAGCTTTCACTCCTGGATCGAGCACATGTCTTAACATGGCTTCCAAGATGTTCTTCCTCCTTCTTCACTGAAACAACAACTTTCCACTCCTCCCCCTCCCAGTTAGGGCATGTCTGCAAAGCTCTAAGCTTCAGACAAGTAAGGGAGTCAGGTGAATTGTGTGTGTGTGTTGTGGTCTCTAGCAGAGAAAGCATAACTCCCATTGCTCACAAAACACGTACAAAACAGTACATATTTAACCCTTTAGTGGCAGTAAAGACACAGGGCGCCACAATACTATTGTTTATCTCCAAAACCCTGGCTATGTCGGATTATATCCAGGAAAATTTGGCCAAAAGCTTCATCCGGAAGTCTACTTCCGGATGCTGGCGCAGGATTCTTTTTTGTCAAAAAGAAAGATGGCTCCCTTCGACCCTACATTGATTACATAGGTCTTAGTGACATTACCTTCAAAAATAAGTACCCTCTGCCTTTCATCCCTGAGCTCTTTGATCGACTACGGGGTGCTCGGATTTTCACTAAACTTGGTCTTCGCGGGGCTTACAATTTGGTCCGTATTCACGCCGGGAACGAGTGGAAGACCGCCTTCAATACCCGGGACGCCCATTACGAGTACCTGGTCATGCTCTTCAGCCTCTGCAACGCTCCTGCAGTTTTTCAGGAGTTAGTTAATGATATTTTCCGGGACCTCTTATATTCTTCTGTGTTGGTTTACCTGAACGACATCTTGGTTTTTTCTCTAGATCTTCCTACCCACAGAAGGAATGTTCGTCGGGTATTGCTACATTAAGAGAGAATCAGCTTTATGCCAAATTCGAGAAGTGCATCTTTGAACAGACCTCTTTGCCTTTTTAGGGATATATTATCTCCGATTCTGGTCTTATGATGGATCCGGAGAAGGTATCTGCTATCCTCAACTGGCCACGACCTCAGGGAATTAAACCAATTGTTATGGAACATCCCCTGTTTGTCATCCCCTGAGGAAGAAGTAGTCCTTACTTCGAAACGTGTTGGGAATAAATGATTAATCTTTCACCATAATTGGGATTCTGCATTTTGCTGAGCAGCGCATGAAAGTCCACAAATTAGTTCCATAAGAATTGGTGTATCAGCGGTCACTTGGTTGACCTTTGGACATGCAGCAGCTGACTACGAATCTCATGTGCTTGATCTCTCCTACAAATAGGTGAGTGAATTTCTTTTATTCTTTTAATATTGTCCCGGATAAGACCCTATTGCGCTTTTTTTGTTCCTATAGTATATTGCTCAGGGAATTAAAGCCATACAACGTTTCCTGGGCTTTGCGAATTACTACCGACAATTCATCCCTCATTTCTCTTCTTAATATCAGCCAATTTCGTCCCTCATCCATAAGGGATCCAATCCCAAAGCCTGGTCGGCAGCAACGGAGAGTGCTTTTGTAACCTTAAAACAGGCGTTTTCAAAAGCACCAGTAATACATCGTCCAGAGGCCAATAAGCCATTCATTCTCTAGGTGGACACTTCATCCACGGGAGCAGGTGCTGTACTCTCTCAGAAGTCTCTCTCTGGTTGTTTAATTCCCTGTGTTTTTTTCTCCAGAGGCTTCTCTATCTCCAAACGTAACTATTCCATCGGGGACAGGGAGTTATTGGCCATTAAGTTGGCATTGGAGGAATGGCAGTATCTCCTGGAGGGAGCTGTATATCCATTTGTCATCTACACTGACCACAAGAATTTATCATACATACAGTCCGCTCAAAGGCTTAATCCCTGACAAGCCAGGTGGTCCCGCTTTCAGCCAGGTATTAAGAATGCCAAAGCAGATGAGTTATCTAGAACCTTCCTGTCAGAGGATACTGAAGAAGAACCCTCTCATATTATCGATCTAACCAGAGTTATCACTGTAGCTCCGCTCAGACTTTCTCACCTTCCACCGGGTAAGACATTTGTGGCAGAGGCCGATAGAATAAAGATTCTCCACTGGGGTCACTCCTCTAAATTAGCCGGCCATGCAGGTGTCAGGAAAACGATGGCTCTAATCTCTCACTACTATTGGTGGCCTTCTCTCTGTCGAGATGTGGAAGACTTTATGGCTTCTTGCCCGTCCTTGCCATGAACAAGATCCCTAGGCAACTTCCTTCCGGGCTCTTGCAACCTCTTCCTATGCCCTCAGCTCCCTGGCAGCATATAGCCATGGATTTTATTACTGATCTACCGTGTTCATCGGATTGTATGGTTCTTTTTGTGGTTGTGGACCATTTTTCTAAAATGGCACACTTTGTTCCGTTACCCGGCCTGCCTTCAGCTCCGGAATTGGTGAAAATCTTCATTAACCATATCTTCAAGTACCATGGCTTTCCCCTGCACATAGTATCCGATAGAGGTGTGCAATTTACGTCCTGTTTCTGGGGAGCGCTAAGCAAATTCATGAAGTTGACCCTAGATTTTTCCTTGGCCTATCACCCCCAAACTAACGGCCAGGAGGAGCGATTTAACCAGGTCCTAACTTCTTATCCTCGGCACTTCTGTAATGTCCATCAGGACGATTGGGTCAGTCTTCTTCCCTGGGCGGAGTTCGCATATAACAATCATTCCAGCAAATCCTCTGCCTAGTCTCCATTCTTCATTGTGTCGGGTCAAAACCCCTACATGCCTCTCCCGGTACCTCTTGCCTCGGGTGTGCCAGCCGCCAACGCCATGTCGATGGAGTTTTACCAGATTTGGAAAGAGACCAAAAGTTCTCTTGAGAAAGCCTCCTACAGGATGAAAAGTCATGCTGACAAGAGGCGCTTGGACTCTACTAAATTTCTTCCAGGTGAAAAAGTATGGCTCGCATCCAAATATATCAGACTCAAGATTCCATCCTACAATCTCGGTCCCGTTACATCGGTCCCTTTGAAGTTTTGAAGCAACTCAATGAGGTCACCTACAAGTTGAGGTTGCCTGCCTTGCTATGTATCCCCAATGCCTTCCATGTATCGCGTCTTAAACCCGTGGTGCAAACCGCTTCCATTCCACATCCATTCATACCCCACCATCCGTTAACACTGGAGTTGTTTTTGAGGTAAAAGATATTCTTGCCATGAAGAAGCTTCAAGGGAGAACTTTCTTTCTAATTGAAGGGTTTGTAAGGGTTTTGGTCCTGAGGAGAGGTCATGAGAGCCCCCAGGAGAATATTCATGCTCTGTGTGTCCTTAGAAAGTTCCTTACCGGTCTAAAGAAGGAGGGGCGTAAGGGAGGGGGTACTGTTACCGCCTTGGCCGGTCGCCCTGCTACCACTCTCTAGGCCTCCTGTGCTGGTGATAGTGTCCCTTCAGGTGTCTCCAGGCTTGCGTACCTCCCATGGCATACTCGGCCTGCGCCTGCGCCTGTGCCTCTTTAGACTGTGGGCCCGCACTTGCTTGATTCCTTTGTTTGGTTTCCAGGTGTCCTGACCTGGAAGTGCCCTTTTCCTATGTCTCTGGCGTCAGTATTTCTGGCGCTTTCTCACATCGGCGCCTGGTGATTCACTCTGATGCATACCTTGTACTGGTGTGTCTCAGGTCCCAGTGCTCTCTCCAGGGTGCATGCTTTGCTTATTCTCATATCTCCTGTACTTTACCCGTTACGCGCTCTGCTCTGCCCTCGTCTCCTGTACTTTACCCTGTACGCGCTCTGCTCTGTCCTGGTCTCCCGTACATTACCCTGTGCGCACTCTGCTCTGCCCTGATCTCCGTCACATTTCCCAGTGAGCTACCTGCGCCGCCTTGGTCTCTGTCTCCTATGAGCTGGTCCCTGGTACTAGCTATTGTGGTGTGCCTACCCCCCGGGCCTGCTCATAACGCTCCCTGTATAGGGGGTGGTTCCATCTGGTCAGCTCGCCCGGGACCGGTCGGTCTCGTGATCCAGTGGGTCCACTCTAGAAACAGTGACAGAATCCCACTGATTCTAAGACTATTTGTTTGTGACATATTGCACTTGATGATAGTGGAAAAATTTAATTGGTATGACTTGCGTTTATTTGTGGAAAAAGCAGAAATTTTGCGAAAATTTTGCAATTTTCCAATTTTTATGCCCTTAAATCACAGAAATATGCCACACAAAATAGTTAATAAGTAACATCTCCCACATGTCTACTTTACATCAGTACAATTTTGGAACAATTTTTTTTTTGTCAGGAAGTTATAAGGGTTAAAAGTTGACCAGTGATTTTTCACTTTTTGTAACAAAATGTACAACATTTAACTTTTGTCCACAAAATATTTACTTCAGATACACATTTTTTTTATTTTGACAAGGGTAGCAGGAAAAAAAAGACCCCAAAATTTGTTGTGTAATTTCTCCTGAGCATGTCGATACCCCAGCCACTTACTACATTACCACTACATTCAAATTTGCACCTTATCATTTAACATATTACTAAAATATAACACATAATTTACCACATTGATACTACAATGATTTCACATCTAAACTGACGTGTTTTTCATTGTATTTCAATTTTCCAATATATATTCTATTAATAGTAATTAATAGAGTTGAGCGATACCAGCCGATACTTGAAAATATCGGATCGGAATGGATCGGCCGATCTTAAAAAAAAATATCGGTATCGCCGATTCCGATACCGGGAACCAATGCAAGTCAATGGGGCCAAAATATCGGAATTAAAAAAAACCCTTTCTTTCCTTGTAGGTTAATTCTACATGAAGAAAAACAACTAAGAATAGTGTAGAATGTATTGTGGGAGGTGGAGGAGACATTAAAGCCATAGAGTTTTAGCCCAATCAAAAGGAATAGCAGGAATTAAACTTTTTTTTTAAAGACGTTAGGAGTTACAAAGATATTGACTATGTTAGCCTCATTTATATTTTGCCAGACATGTATGTCTTCTTCTTCTTTCTTCTTCTTTCTTATTCTTCTTCCCTTTTTTACCTTCTTCTTCTTCTCCTTCTTATTCCTTTTTTTACATTCTTCTTCTTCTTCTTCCTTTTTTTACATTCTTCTACTTCCTTTTTTTACATTCTTCTTCTTCTTCCTTTTTTTACATTCTTCTTATTCCTTTTTTTACATTCTTCTTCTTCTTCCTTTTTTAAATTCTTCTACTTCCTTTTTTTACATTCTTCTTCTTCTTCCTTTTCTTACATTCTTCATATTCTTCTTATTCAACAATTATTATTCTACATATTCAACTTCTTCATCTTCTTCCTATTCTTCTTCATCATATTCTTGTTTGTGTCAGGCATTCCTGTAGTTGTTATCTAGAAAAGTTAGAAGTTTACACCTTCCGTTCTGCCTGTCACAAAAGATTTACAACAGGATTTGTCCGCGTTCAGTTTGGCCTGCAGCAGCAGGCCTTTTCCAGGGGCACCACGAGGAGGAACGGACTCACCCCCATACACTGCTTAGTCTTCTTCTGCTTATAAATAAGATAATATCATTTGCTCAGAGTATTAGTCTTATGCTTAATGTTCTTCTGCTTTGTTTTTTTTATGCTTCTTTGTCTTCTCTCTCTTGTTGTTCTGCATCTTGGTGGTTGTCTTCCTGTTCTTTGTCCTCTTGAACCAGCTGACGGTACTGGCACCCGGAGGGGCAGCAGAAGGAACAAGAGCCAATGGCACTACCGAGGACCAGCTGACGGTGCTGGAACCCGGTTACTAAGCAGGAGGTACCTGTGCTACAAAGCACTACCAAGGACCAGCAGACGTTGCCGGAACTCGGATACCGAGATGGAGGCACCTAGGCCAAAGGCTCTGACGAGAACCAGCTGACGGTGCTGGAACCCGGAGGGGTAGCATAAGCTGCAAGAGCAAATGGAAATAGCGAGGACCAGCTGACAGTGCTGGCACCCGGAGGGGCAGCAGAAGGAATAAGAGCCAATGGCACAACCGAGGACCAGCTGACGGTGCTGGAACCCGGTTACTAAGCAGGAGGTACCTGTGCTACAAAGCACTACCAAGGACCAGCAGACGTTGCCGGAACTCGGATACCGAGATGGAGGCACCTAGGCCAAAGGCTCTGACGAGAACCAGCTGACGGTGCTGGAACCCGGAGGGGTATCAGAAGTTACCCCTGAAAAGCAAAGTTGGCATGCCGCAAGCTGGCCGCAGTTACCGAATCACACAGTCCTACAGGGGGTGCTTGTCCTACTGGCACTATGGAACAAGCCTTTCTTACCAGAACCCGCAGTCCACATAGGAAGCACCTAAACTGCTGGCACCCTAGCCTCGGCTAACCCAACCGCAACACGACATGGCAACTTGGGGTGGCAAACTGACATTGACACTTCCCGGAAACAGCAGGCAGGGCTGGAACCAAGCTGGGCAGGAGGGAGTACCCGTGCCAAAGTCAGTTATGAGCAGCAACTGGCGATGTTGGAGCCCAGGACAAGCACTTAGCAGGCTGAGGCCTGATGTGCTGTCAATTGGGAGGCAGCAGGACAGATTGCCATCAAAACAGCAGGGGAACAGCTGACGTTACTGAACCCCACAAACACAGGAGCTAGTGTTTTACTCTGTGAAGACGGCACTTCCGAGCAACAACTGGCTGTGTTGAAGCCCAGGGACAAGCACGGAGCAGGCTGAGGCTGCATTGAAGAAATTTTAAGATCGGTTGTAGACTACTAATTTTAACCAAGCTCCACTTAGGCCTGTGGCTTCACTGATTTTCGTATTTCCCCTGTCCTCCAACCCCGCCAGTTGCAGCTCCGAAGTGGCGTCTGCACAATCCACACTTGTTCCTGTGTTACAGGTGTTCAGTCCGGTCAGTTAATCCCCTGATGTGTGTCCGGCAATGTCGCCTGCTCTGTCCACATTCCCATAATGGGAATGTGGACAGAGCAGGCGACATTGCCGGACACACATCAGGGGATTAACTGACCGGACTGAACACCTGTAACACAGGAACAAGTGTGGATTGTGCAGACGCCACTTCGGAGCTGTAACTGGCAGGGTTGGAGGACAGGGGAAATACGAGAGACAGTGGAGCCACAGGCCTAATTGGAGCACGGTTAAAAATCAGTAGTGGTACGACTGTGTAGGCAGCAGGAGACTTTGCCATCTACACAGCAGGGGATCAGCTGACGTTACTGAACCCCACTGAGACACGGGAGCAAGTATCTCTTTCCGTGTGGACGGCACTTCCGAACTACAACTGGCTGTGTTGAAGCCCAGGAAATAGGAGGGTGTAGGCAGAGGCCTACTGTATTTTGAATGAGGTGACAGCAGGAGAGACTGCCATCCACACAGCAGGGGATCAGCTGACGTTACTGAACCCCACTGAGACACGGGAGCAAGTATCTCTTTCCGTGTGGACGGCACTTCCGAACTACAACTGGCTGTGTTGAAGCCCAGGAAATAGGAGGGTGTAGGCAGAGGCCTACTGTATTTTGAATGAGGTGACAGCAGGAGAGACTGCCATCCACACAGCAGGGGATCAGCTGACGTTACTGAACCCCACTGAGACACGGGAGCAAGTATCTCTTTCCGTGTGGACGGCACTTCCGAACTACAACTGGCTGTGTTGAAGCCCAGGAAATAGGAGGGTGTAGGCAGAGGCCTACTGTATTTTGAATGAGGTGACAGCAGGAGAGACTGCCATCCACACAGCAGGGGATCAGCTGACGTTACTGAACCCCACTGAGACACGGGAGCAAGTATCTCTTTCCGTGTGGACGGCACTTCCGAACTACAACTGGCTGTGTTGAAGCCCAGGAAATAGGAGGGTGTAGGCAGAGGCCTACTGTATTTTGAAAGAGGTGACAGCAGGAGAGACTGCCATCCACACAGCAGGGGATCAGCTGACGTTACTGAACCCCACTGAGACACGGGAGCAAGTATCTCTTTCCGTGTGGATGGCACTTCCGAACTACAACTGGCTGTGTTGAAGCCCAGGAAATAGGAGGGTGTAGGCAGAGGCCTACTGTATTTTGAATGAGGTGACAGCAGGAGAGACTGCCATCCACACAGCAGGGGATCAGCTGACGTTACTGAACCCCACTGAGACACGGGAGCAAGTATCTCTTTCCGTGTGGATGGCACTTCCGAACTACAACTGGCTGTGTTGAAGCCCAGGAAATAGGAGGGTGTAGGCAGAGGCCTACTGTATTTTGAATGAGGTGACAGCAGGAGAGACTGCCATCCACACAGCAGGGGATCAGCTGACGTTACTGAACCCCACTGAGACACGGGAGCAAGTATCTCTTTCCGTGTGGACGGCACTTCCGGACTACAACTGGCTGTGTGGAAGCCCAGGAAATAGGAGGGTGTAGGCAGAGGCCTACTGTATTTTGAATGAGGTGACAGCAGGAGAGACTGCCATCCACACAGCAGGGGATCAGCTGACGTTACTGAACCCCACTGAGACACGGGAGCAAGTATCTCTTTCCGTGTGGATGGCACTTCCGAACTACAACTGGCTGTGTTGAAGCCCAGGAAATAGGAGGGTGTAGGCAGAGGCCTACTGTATTTTGAATGAGGTGACAGCAGGAGAGACTGCCATCCACACAGCAGGGGAACAGCTGGCATTGCTGAACCCCACTAACACTTGAACGAATGTGTTTGGCTCTGTGGAGACGACACTTCTGAACACCAACTGACGCTGTTGGAGCCCAGGATTAGGCGAGGAGCAGGCTGGGGCCTACTGGATTTTGGCAGGTGAAGGCAGCAGGAGACTTGCCATCTCCACAGCAGGGGAACAGCTGGCAGTGCTGAACCCCACTAACACTTGAACGAATGTGTTTGGCTCTGTGGAGACGACACTTCTGAACACCAACTGACGCTGTTGGAGCCCAGGATTAGGCGAGGAGCAGGCTGGGGCCTACTGGATTTTGGCAGGTGAAGGCAGCAGGAGACTTGCCATCTCCACAGCAGGGGAACAGCTGGCATTGCTGAACCCCACTAACACTTGAACGAATGTGTTTGGCTCTGTGGAGACGACACTTCTGAACACCAACTGACGCTGTTGGAGCCCAGGATTAGGCGAGGAGCAGGCTGGGGCCTACTGGATTTTGGCAGGTGAAGGCAGCAGGAGACTTGCCATCTCCACAGCAGGGGAACAGCTGGCAGTGCTGAACCCCACTAACACTTGAACGAATGTGTTTGGCTCTGTGGAGACGACACTTCTGAACACCAACTGACGCTGTTGGAGCCCAGGATTAGGCGAGGAGCAGGCTGGGGCCTGTTGTTTTTGGCAGGTGAAGGCAGCAGGAGACTTGCCATCTCCACAGCAGGGGAACAGCTGGCAGTGCTGAAACCCACTAACACTCGAACGAATGTGTTTGGCTCTGTGGAGACGACACTTCTGAACACCAACTGATGCTGTTGGAGCCCAGGATTAGGCGTGGAGCAGGCTGGGGCCTACTGGATTTTGGCAGGTGAAGGCAGCAGGAGACTTGCCATCTCCACAGCAGGGGAACAGCTGGCAGTGCTGAACCCCACTAACACTTGAACGAATGTGTTTGGCTCTGTGGAGACGACACTTCTGAACACCAACTGATGCTGTTGGAGCCCAGGATTAGGCGAGGAGCAGGCTGGGGCCTGTTGTTTTTGGCAGGTGAAGGCAGCAGGAGACTTGCCATCTCCACAGCAGGGGAACAGCTGGCAGTGCTGAAACCCACTAACACTCGAACGAATGTGTTTGGCTCTGTGGAGACGACACTTCTGAACACCAACTGACACTGTTGGAGCCCAGGATTACGCATGCCGCATGCAGAGGCCAATGGGCAGCGGTTTTTATGGAGGTTGTGGACTACTACTGATTCTAACCATGCTCCACTTAGGCCTCTGGCTCCACTGTCTCTACTATTTACCCTGGCCTCCAACCCCGCCAGCTACATCTCTGAAGTGGCGTCAGCACAACCTACACTTGTTTCTGTGTTACTGGTGCTCAGTCCCGTCAGTTGATCCCCTGATGTTTGTCCGGCAAGTTCGCCAGCTCTGTCCTCATTCCCACTACTGGTTATGGGAATGTGGACAGAGCAGGAGACCTTGCCGGACACACATCAGGGGATAAACTGATGGGACTGAGCCACAGGAACACAGGAACAAGTGTAGATTGTGCTGACGCCACTTCAGAGATGTAGATGGCGGGGTTGGAGGTCAGGGGAAATAGTAGAGACAGTGGAGCCAGAGACCTAAGTTGGGCACGGTTAAAAATCAGTAGTGGTTTGAATGTTGATGGAGCTGGTGACTTTGCCGTCCACACAGCAGGGGATCAGCTGGCATTACTGAACCCCACTAACACAGGAGCTAGTGTGTTTCTCTGTGCAGACGACACATCTGAGCGACAAGTGGCTGTGTTGAAGCACAGGGATTATAGTTCAGGTGGTAGAAAAATGAACACACCAGCAGACCTGGATACAGTTGCCAACCACTAATTTAGTCTGTAAGAGGAATGGCAAAGTCTTTGGAGATCCAGGCCTTGTTCATTTTCAGAAAAGTCAGCCGGTCAACATTATCGGAAGATAGTCGCGTGCGACGGTCTGTTAGTACACCACCTGCGGCACTAAAGACACGTTCCGATAATACACTGGCAGCAGGGCAAGCCAGCACCTCCAATGCATACTGGCTAAGCTCTGGCCATGTATCCAGCTTAGAGACCCAAAACTTGAAGGGGGAAGAGCCATCTGGGAGTACAGCGACAGGGCAAGACATGTAGTCTGACACCATCTGACGGAAGCGTTGCCTCCTGCTGACTCGAGGCGTCGCTGATGGTGTAGACAATTGTGGTGGACACACAAAACTTTGCCACATTTGGGCCATAGTGGCCTTGCCTTGTGCTGCGGCGCTGCTTCTGCTCCCTCTTTGTGCAGAGTTTCCTCCACTGCCTCGACGCACAGAGCTGCTTTTTAAAGCACTAGCAACAATGCTGTCGGGTGGAATGGAAAACATTATGGACTGCACCAGTGACTCTTCGTACTCCCGCATTTTACGCTCCCGGTTCAACGTTGGTATGAGCCTTTGTACGCTGTCCCGGTAGCGAGGATCTAGGAGGGTGTACACCCAATAATCAGCCGAGACGAGAATGTGGGCGATGCGGCGGTCGTTTCTCAGGCACTGCAGCATGAAATCAACCATGTGCTGCAGACTCCCAACTGCCAAAGAACCGCTGTCCCCTGTTTGAGGCGTGACCTCGGCCTGCTCTGCATCACCCCACCCTCGCTGTACATACTGAGTAGAGGTTTGTGTACCTCCCTCCTCTGGAGAGATGTCTTCCTCCTCCATCGACTCCTCCTCATCCTCCTCACAAAGTGTCCCCTGCCTAGGCCTTTGTGAGGAAACACGTAGCGCAGACTGTCCAGAAGCAGATGGCATTTGGGACTCCTCATCCTCCACCTCTTCCGAAACCTCATCCCTTAGTGCTTGCAGTGTTTGTTGAAGCAGGCAGATAAGGGGGACAGTCATGCTGACTAGTGCATCATCTGCACTCGCCATCCGCGTGGATTCATCGAAGGCACGCAAAACGAGGCAGATGTCCTTCATAGAGGCCCACTCAATGGTGCTGAAGTGTGAACGGCGCACAGTGCGACTTGTTTGCGCCTGATGCAGCTGGTACTCCATGACTGCTGCCTGCTGCTCACACAACCGCTCCAACATATGTAACGTTGAATTCCACCGGGTGGGTAGGTCACATATGATGCGATGTTCCGGAAGGCCAAATCGTCGCTGCAGAGCAGCGAGGCGCGATCTTGCCGTGCTGGAACGTCGCAAGTGAGCGCACTCTATGCGGACCTTGTGCAACAGTGCATCAAGATCCGGATAGTCCCTCAGAAAGCTCTGCACGACCAAGTTAAGAACATGTGCCAGACATGGGATGTGTGTGAGGTTGCCTAGGCCAAGAGCTGCCACCAGATTTCGGCCATTGTCACACACTACCAAGCCCGGCTGGAGATTCGCTGGCCCAAACCACACATCGCTCTCCAGCTTGATAGCATTCCAGAGCTCCTGCGCTGTGTGGCTTCGATTCCCCAAAGAAATTAATTTGAGTACAGCCTGTTGACGTTTGGCCACGGCTGTGCTCATATCGGTCGTAACAGGCTCCTGCTCTGCTGTTTCTGAGGAACTTGAGTAGGAGGAGGAGTCTATGTGTACAGACTGGAGTCCTGCAATCCGTGGCGTTGGAAGAACACGTACAGCGCCACTCTCCAGATCCGTACCCGGCTCCACAACATTGACCCAGTGGGCAGTGAGGGAAAGGTATCGTCCCTGTCCATGGTTACTGGTCCACGCATCGGTGGTCAGGTGGACCTTGCTACTAACGGCGTTTAGTAGCGCATGTTTTATTTTGCCCTCAACATGTTTCTGCAGGGCAGGGACGGCTCGCCTGCTGAAATAAAAGCGGCTGGGCACGTTGTATTGGGGGACTGCCAATGCCATTAAGTCCCGGAAGGTGTCAGTGTCCACCAGCCTGAATAACAGCATTTCAACTGCCAGAAGTTTGGCAATGCCAGCATTCAGAGACTGTGCTCGGGGATGGTTTGCCGAGTAAGGGCGCCTTTTATCCCATGCCTGTGCTACCGATGGCTGTGATGGATGGGAACGTGCTGCTATGGGTGTAATCTGACAGGGTCTCCGGACAACAGTGGCAGAGGTTCTTCCTTGGCGATCCTGTGAGGAAGCCGAACCAGCAGTGTGTGAGCTGGAGGAAGAGGCCCCAACACGAACTGAAGAGGTGGTAGGTGGTGCTGTACGTTGGCCTACGTCTTCAGGGTGTCTCTGCAACTCCAACTCGTGCTTGGTGCGCACATGTTTCCACATATTTGTGGTATTGAGGTTGCTGACATTTCTCCCTCTTTTGACTCTCTGATGACACAGCTTGCATTTGACAAAGCAAATGTCATCTGCAACTGTGTCAAAAAAGGACCATGCACTGCAACTCTTGGGAGCGCCCGGTTTGCCTTTGGAATGAGGAATGCTCCTAACGGGTGCCGAAGTGGAGGGTACAGGCAACCAAGTCTTCCCCCTCCCTCTGCCTCCTGTTTTGGCCGGTAGGGGAATCTCTTCCTCCGAGCTGCTCCCACCACCTTCCTGTTCCTCACGCCATGATGGGTCAAGGACCTCATCATCTTCCCTCCCCTCTTCAAACAGCTGCTTCTCCGGGGTTGTCTCGCCAGCACCGTACGCACCAGAAAGTGGCAACTGAGTCTCGTCATCATCTGATGCGTACTGAGGTGTGCTGACCATAGGCACTGGCCCACTCGCCTCTTCAGATTCAGAGGGACAAAGAAGTTGCGCATCACTGCATACTCCCTCTTCTTCACATTCAGGAATGCTGCTTGGCTGGCCCTCTCTTTCCAAGCCAACAGATTCGGAGAACAGAAGTAGAGACTGTGATGGCTCCTGTCCATGTCTCTCTGACTGCCTGGGCACTTTGGCAGGTGGTGAAGAGACAGATGGTTGCTCTTCGGTGCTCTGACCCTGAGAGGGTGCGGAAGTAATTGAAGTCGATGCGTTAGCTGCCATCCATCCGACAACGGCTTCAATTTGTTCCTCCCGCAGCAGTGGGGTACGTTGAGGTCCTACAAAGCTGCGCATAAAGGACTGTTGCCTGCTAAAACTGGGGGATGCTGATCCACTGGTGCCCGCAGCAGGCCCAGAATCCCCACGTCCTCTACCTGTAGAATCCCCACGTCCTCTCCCTGCAGAATCCCCACGTCCTCTCCCTGCTGAAACTTCACGCCCACGCCCACGCGCCTTACTCCCTGCCTTCTTCATCTTGCAAGACTGCTTAAGATAGGCAGAAAAGTACAAAGGGGGGCCTTAGTGTGCTTATTCCTGAACAGCTGGTTACAGGTACAAGAAACACTAATTTTATGAAGTGTGTGTGTGTGGACTACACTTTAATAGGAGCTGATGTGGCCTACACAAGTTCCAAATGTAGTGTTTGGTGAACTTTTTTTGTGGTTTCTTTGTTGGAAACAAACTCAAAGTATGTGAACAAAGAATTGAAACTGATAGTATCACCAACTTTTTGGAGCTATTACAATGCAGGCAGGTAACCTACAATGCAAAAGATGAGGCTCCCAAAAAATTGGGTAATACTAATCTGGCTGCGCCGGCAGGGCACAAGCCAGAAAAAAAGGCTCCTCTATCTACTCCTATATAGTGTTTGCAACCAACCAATGTTGATGGATACGGATGGATGCACACTAATAGGAGAAGAAAAAATGAGCTGCACTCAAAGACAAATATGTGTGAGGCAGTGACGCACGTTGAGCGTCCTACAACCAGACGTAGCTGCAGGACACTCTACTCAGCGTGAGCTGCACTCACACACAGTCAGAGACCTCTCAGACAGCCGTCAACAGTGCAGCTAAGTGGGCACTGGCACTGACAGGCTGCAGAAAGGCTCCGCTGTGTACTCCTATATAGTGTTTGCAACCACCGTAGATGGAGACGGATGGATGCACACTAATAGAAGAAAAAATGAGCTGCACTCAAATAAAAATATGTGTGAGGCACTGACGCACGCTGAGCGTCCTACAGCCAGACGTAGCTGCAGGACACACTACTCAGCGTGAGCTGCACTCACACACAGTCAGAGACCTCTCAGACAGCCGTGAACAGTGCAGCAAAGTGGACACTAGCACTGAAAGGCTGCAGAAAGGCTCCGCTGTCTACTACTAGTGTTTGCAACCAACGTATATGGATACGGATGGAAGCACACTAGATTGAAATTATGTAAAAAATGCAGCTCAAAAAATAAAAGATGTATGAGGCAGCAGTGATCACACTGGGTGGCCTACAGCCTGACGTGGCTGCAGGACCCACTCCACAGCGTGAGCTGCACTCACACAGCCCTTGCAGACAGCTGTGAACACTGCTGCTAGGGCAAAGAAGGCTACAGTGGTGGTTTATGTAGCCTGGGTAAAGCACTAGATGTTTGGTGGAATCGCTATTTCTAACTGTCCCTCACAGTCTTCTACAGCAGCCTGTCCCTAACTGAATTCACAGCAGAGTGACCAGAAATGGCGGCTGCGGTGGCTTTTATAGTGCATCATGACATCATTTCGGCAGCCAATCACAGCCATGCCAATAGTTAACATGCCTACATGCCTAACAGGATGTGCCCACACTTCGGAGGATTCCCATTGGCTTAATCAAAGCAAGCAGGCTCATAGCATGATGGGAACTTCCGATTCCGATTCCGGAATCCGATATGACAAAAGTATCGGAAGTCCGTATCGGAATTCCGATACCGCTAATATCGGCCGATACCCGATACTTGCGGTATCGGAATGCTCAACACTAGTAATTAATAATGCATGTGTTGGACTCTCCATGCATGGGTTGTGACTGTGTCACAGCTGCGACACATGCAGCCGCGGAGTCGAACAGCTGATCAGCCAGAGCGCTCCATGTATCCAGGTTATAGCTTACCAAATAAGCAGGGACCTGAACAAATTCGCTCATCTCTAATTGTGAACAGTTAAGCAAGTTGAAGATGAAATGATCTCTAAAAGGTCTAAAGTTAAAGATGACACATTTCCTTTGTATTTTAGGCAAAAGAAATGTATATCTTTTCATCTTTTACATTTTACAAATTACATAAAGGAAAATTAGCCGGGCACCCTGCGTGGGAAGTACCTAGTAGCACCTCCTTTTGCAAGTACCACAGCTTGTAAGCGCTTTTTTTGTAGCCGGCCAACAGTTTTTCAATTCTTGCTTGAGGGATTTTCAATTCATTAATTCTTCCTTGGTAAAATCATGTTGAAATTTCATTGACTCTATTCTTTCCTCCACCCGTTAAATGTTCCTCATGACATCGGCTGCAACACAACCCCAAAGCATTTTTAATCCACCCTCAATGGTTTCCTGAAATTCTGTGCCCTTTTTTCTCCATATATACCTTTGATCATTGAGGCCAAAGAGTTCTCTTTTAACCTTCTTTGGTCCTCAAGACTTGTTTCCAAAATGCATCAGGCTTGTTTAGATATTATTTTGCATTCTTCTGATGCTGAATTTTATGGTGAAGATGTAGAAGAGCCTTTCTTCAACCACAACTCCAGAGTCTGCTAAATAATTCTGAAGGCCTTTTGCAGTCAAGTGAGGGTTCAGATTGATTGCTCTAGCACTCCAGCAATTCTACGGGCAGCTCTCATTGAAATTTTGCTTGATCGTTCAGACCTTATCTTGACCTCCACTGTTCCTGTTAACTGCCATTTCTTAATTACATTTTAAACTGAGGAAAAGGCAACTTGAAAACACTTTACTATCTTCTTATGGCTTGCTCCTGCTTTGTGGGTCTCCACCATTTTCATTTTCAGAGTGCTAGGCAGCTGCTTAGAATAACCCATGGCTGCAATTTTTTGGCACAAGGTTAGAGGAGGCTGGGTTCTTATAAAGCTGGTAAATTTGCATCACCTGGCCTTTCCTAATGATGATAGTGACAAGCAATAACCCTAACAGGCTAATTAAGGTCTGAAACCTAGGTCAAAGTTATCTGAGCACACAAATATCCATGGGAGCCCAAACTTTCTAATTTTTCTTATTGTAATTTTTAAAATGTAAAAAATGACTATAAAGTATATATATATATATATATATATATATATATATATATATATATACAATCCTAAAATACAAAGTGAATGTATTAACTTTAGGCCTTTTAGAGATCATTTCATCTTTGACTTGCTATATTGTTCACAATAACAGTCATGTTGACCAGGGGTGCCAAAACTTTTACATGCTACTGTATACTGTGCACAGTTAGTTATAAGCTCAAAAGCAGTATACACCATAAAGAAAGTATATTTTGTGTATATTATAAGACAATGCTTAATTTATATTATCTAAGGTGCAGCATGGAGATGCTATAGAGCATATCGACAAGAATAAATAAAAAACTGAGAAAGTAGCCGAATTTACAACTCAGATTTAAAAAAATAGTATATGTCTTTATTTGTACAAGAAATGATGAAGGTAGGGTTAGAAAAACAAATGCTCAGGGGACAAGGGGGTGATGAAGGCAAGCGCCGAAACGCGTGTCAAGGTGGACGCATCCCTGGGACAGCTCGTGGGTCTTCATCACCACCTTCTTTGTAGGTATTTACCTATTTGTCTGCACATGCCACTTTTTACATTTGCTGCCGCTCTATATTGCACTAATGCTGAATACCATAGGCAGCACTATATTTGAATTTGCACTTTAGATATGTGACATCAAATTTGGTGGTTATACATAGATAAGTTGGTTATCATTAATTATAATTTTCATCACATATCAATTATTTTCAGGGACTCTTATTGCACAGGCACTTTATTTATTCCCTGTTTACCATCTTGCTTCATTATTTAATCTCTTGTCATATTTTGTATGAGGACCCACTAATTATTTGATTATGTTTTTGTACAGCATGTTACCCCATTGGTATTTATTCATGAATATATCTTCCTGCTGTAATTGATTCCTTGCATCACATCTGTTCCCATCATATTGCATCATTCCTTGTCCCCTGAGCATCTGTTTTTCTAACCCTACCTTCATCATTGTTTGTATCAATAAAGATATACTATTTTTTAAAATTTGAGTTGTAAATTCGGCTCTTTTCTCAATTTATTATTGTGTACAGTTAGTAAAGAAAATGGTATAAAGACAAATAGATTATCTGGAATTAGAAAAATGATCTGTCCTTTTTCCAGAAACAGCACCACTCTGCCATTGACTCTGGTATGGCAGCTAAGTCCCGTTTAGAAAAAAGATAAACTTGGACATGAGCTGATAAATCAGACACATGCAATTGTGGTATCCCGCAAAGTAGCCATTTCTATAGGATCCTGGATATATAGTGTGTTTTCATATAAATGCTGTGAATTTGTATGTGGACTGTGCATTTTAAATACATTGTGAGACCTGCAAACAGGCAGCACAAAAAGGGTTAATCTTCTCCTCCCAGGCTTGATCCGGTGACCCAGCTCTGTTTTACATGCAGAACATTCTGGACAAATGCCTCAGGGCAGTCAGCCGATAACGGCACCTCTACAGTCATAAAGAAGGGGGAGGAGCCAAGTCCTGAGTGATAGTTTAAAATTTGAAGGGGCAGTTTGTGGTCAGACATCTTGAGAAGAGGAAGCCATTTTGTAGGTGAAGGAATTACCTACTTTCTCCCTTGCGGCTTTGCTTAAAAAGGGGACTGGCACGATAAGGGAAGTTAATAGTCTTCATATGAGGAAGACTACCATTGTACCTCTAGGAGGAAAAATTACCTCAGGGTGAAACAGAGCACAGTAATGAAGACTAAATATTCAGAATTAATAAAAGCCAAGGTTACTAAGATCTGCCTGTCTGCAGGAACACAGCAATCATCAACCGTGAGTGTTATCCTTCACCTCAGTTTACTGCTGTTTGTAAATAATAATTTGCCCCATTACTTTCAGTAAAAAGACTTCTGTATCAAATTCTTATGGCTGCTTCATGTCTGGGGCTCAAATGCACCAACTACAACCACCATCATCATCTTCTGCCTAGAGGCAGTTACTGCACAAACATTGTATTGTGGAGTTTCATGTGTGTGTAATTTGAGAAGGAAAGACTCTTCTCCTGACAGAAAGCTTGGCCACCGTAAGATACATCATACCCTCTCGGGAGTACAACCCTCAGCCATACACCACATTTGAACGCCACGCAATGAGCACGAGAGTTGTAGTTTATGGAAAAAAAACAAACCCTTATGTAGAGGAACAGGACCCGTTCCTCCCACTTCACCAATGTGACGTAACTACACAGGCACAGCTCTCCGACGCCCCCTTTGTCTCTCAGGTCAGTAAGGGAACTGCTCCTAGAGCAAATGGCAACCGGGGAGGATGTCCTGTTACCAGCTGGGTATTCTAAGATTCGTAATCAGAGTAAAAGCATCAGCCCAAGATTAATTTTATGGTTTAATTGCCTTAAGGGCGCACTAGATAATTACAGAAATATACAGAAAGCTATACAATGGAATTACAGTGGATTTGCAGTCAGAGTAAAATATAACAATAAGGGTACAAGACTTATAAATATTAAGCTGGAGGTCAATTTAACAGATTGTAGGTTGCATGTGGGTGCCGGGAGCTCTGCAGTCCACAGGTACAAGAATCTTAGTTGCCGGACAGACCCCAAAGCATGGGCTGCTGCTCCCCTTGGCAGATCTGTCCCCAGTTCCTTCTTAGATCACCATCGTCTGGTTCTTCTGTGAGAGAGAGACTCTATGCCATAGGCTGCTAGTTCTTAAGCATGCTAGGTCCCTCCCCCTGTGTCAGAGGGTGGGCTAATAATCTCCACCCTTTAGCTCCCTGCAGAACTTGTTCCCAATATCTAAGAAAGGGGATAACTTTCAAAAGCATGATCGGATCAGGACATGAGAGGTACCAGTGAATGCGGTTTGTTTTGCCTGTCGTATGGAGAGCAAAGATGGCCCCATTGGGTCACTATGGAGGGCCAATCTATGTATCTCAGGCCCCAGAACCCTCACCAACTCAGAAGTCACACTGCCAGATGCGCGATTTTCCTCAGGGTCGCTCGGATATTTTTCATGAGTCCATAACTCGAAAGATGTGCTCATAATCTATGATCCTAGGATGGAGCCGGAGCGGCTGAGAGAGACAATGGATGTGTATTCCTGTGTCTAGCTGACAGGTATATTCTATTTGAGGCCCCCAGGCGCCTTCCTGCCCCATGCTGACGTGGCTCCTACTCAAGCTTTGAAGTTCTGTTTTGTGCCTTATCTCATTATCATACTAAAAGGTCTTGCTATTCAACAATGGAGCCCTAAATCCTGCTTTGTTCATCACACCTCCCTGCTTTAGAGGGCGTTAGGGGGCATCACATTCCTGTGTTCCCCCATGCACCCTTCCGCACCCTCTCCTTGCCAGGACATCCCATCAGCGTTACCTGTTATGAATGAGTCACCGTAGGAGGCAAAAACAGAAATACTAGCTAAGTCCAGAAAACCAGAGAAGTTGGCAGCTATCGGATTACAGACCCCTGAACCTATCAACAACAACTAGCAGTAGACGTGGGGGTTCTTACGGTGCCCTAGACCCCTCGATCACAGCCGGAGAACTACATAGCCTAAAGACAGAAAGGGAAATCAAAACTGCCCCAGAGCAGACCCCAAAGCAATAGGCAGCCCCCAACATATAATGACGGTGAAGCAAGATGAAAAAACACTCACACAGATAGAAAGATAGGCAGAGCAAAAGATGGGGCCCAAGATAACTACATAGGACAGGATAGAAAAGCTGCTGCCTGTAATCCGCCAAAACCCTATCAAAACAAGAGCCAACAGCTGATAGGGAAAAAAGCCCTGAAGACGCTAGGCTTCAAAAAGACTATATCAGCACTCAGGTATCTTTTGAAGACAGAGCAAAATGGAATTCAGCACACCCCAGCAGGGATGCCAGAAATCCAGAAAAACAAGGAAAAACAAAGCCAAAACACAAATGCTAAAGGCAGAGCAGAAAACTTAGCTTTTGAGGAGCAGGAATCAGACTGGTCTCCTAGAATCCCTCAGAGAGATCACCAGCAAGCCAGAAGGGCGTCGGCTGCCTTATACCAGTCAGCAATTCCCGTCACCCAGTCATCATCATCCTGCCCAGATGCTTGGTAATCAGCGTCAATACCTTCCTTCACCAGAAGAGGGAGTTCATCAGACCTCAATGGTGAAGGGGAAAATGAACTCACAACAGTACTTCCCCCTTGAGGAGGGGTCACCGAACCCTCATCCACGCCACCAGGGCGATCAGGGTGAGCCCGATGAAAGGCACGCACCAATCTTTTGGCATGAATATCAGAAGCAGAGACCCAGGAATTATCCTCCTGACCATAACCCTTCCAGTTAACCAAATACTGGAGTCTCCGTTTAGCCAGACGGGAATCCAGTATCTTCTCTACCTCATATTCCATGTTACCTTCAACCAATACAGGGTCCGGAGGTGCCACCCCAGGAACAACTGGTTCAACAAACCTCTTCAACAAGGACTTATGAAATACATTATGGATTTTAAATGTGACAGGAAGAGCTAAATGAAAAGAGACCGGATTAATAATCTCCAAAATCTTGTAAGGTCCAATAAATCTAGGCTTAAACTTAGGAGAAGCCACCTTCATAGCGATATTTTTTGATGATAACCAAACCATATCACCAACCTTAAACTGGGGACCAATGGTCCTATGTCGGTTGGAAAACCGATGGGCCTTTTCCTGGGAGAGAGATAACTTATCCACCACTTGGTCCCAGATCTGGTGCATTCTCTCCACCACAGTGTCAACACCTGGGCAGGCAGAAGGCTCCACCTGCCCTGAAGAAAATCGAGGATGAAACCGAAAGTTACAAAAAAAAGGTGACATCATAGTGGCAGAACCAGCTCTATTATTTAAAGCAAATTCGGCCAAGGGCAAAAATGAAACCCAATCATCCTGATCAGCGGAAATAAAACATCTCAAATACGACTCCAAGGTCTGGTTTGTTCTCTCCGTCTGCCCATTGGTCTGAGGGTGAAAAGCAGAGGAGAAGGACAACTGAATTCCCAGCTTGGAACAGAAAGTCCTCCAAAATCTAGACACAAACTGAACTCCTCTGTCAGATACAATGTTCTCAGGAATGCCACGCAAGCGAACCACCTGTTGCAAAAACAGGGGCACCAACTCAGAGGAAGATGGCAACTTAGGGAGTGGTACAAGATGAACCATCTTAGAGAACCTATCACAAATCACCCAAATAACAGTCATTCTCTGAGAGACAGGCATATCAGAGATGAAATCCGTTGAAATATGGGTCCATGGCCTCCTGGGGACCGGCAAAGGCATCAACAACCCACTAGAGCGAGAAGAAGGTTTAGACCGGGAGCAAGTCCCACAGGACTGCACAAAATTCCTGACATCATGAGACAAGGCGGGCCAACAAAAAGACCGACTCACCAGATCTCTAGTACCAAAAATACCTGGATGACCAGCCAATGCAGAGCAATGAACTTCAGACATCACTCTCTTCTTCCACTGGTCAGGAACATACAACTTCCCACTGGGACAACGCTCAGGTTTGTCCTCCCGGAACTCTTCCAGAGCATGTCTCAAATTGGGCGAGATGGCAGAAAGAACTACCCCTTCGCCTAAGATGGTAGCAGGCTTGGTCACCACAGGAGAATCAGCAAAGAAGCTCCTAGAGAGAGCGTCAGCCTTGACACTCTTAGTGCCAGGAAGAAAAGAGACCGCAAAATCAAAACATGTAAAAAAACAAGGCCCACCTAGCCTGTCTAGGGTTCAAGCGTTTGGCCGACTCCAGGTAAATCAAATTCTTGTGGTCAGTGAGGACCACGACTTGATGTTTAGCTCCTTCCAATCAATGTCTCCACTCCTCAAATGCCCATTTCATGGCTAACAGTTCCCGATTCCCCACATCATAGTTACATTCAGATGGAGAGAACTTTCGGGAAAAGAAAGCACAGGGATTCATTTTAGATGTTAAAGGATCCTTTTGGGACAAAACAGCTCCTGCACCAATCTCAGAAGCGTCCACTTCTACCTGGAACGGGAGTGAGACATCAGGTTGCCGCAAAACCGGGGCAGAAGTGAATCTTTGCTTCAGCTCCTGAAAGGAAGAAACAGCCTCCGGAGACCAATTCAACACATCAGCACCCTTCTTAGTCAGATCAGTCAATGGCTTGGCAATACTAGAAAATTTTGCTATAAATTTCCAATAAAAATTAGCAAAACCCAAAAACTTCTGGAGGGCCTTCAAAGAAGTGGGCTGAACCCAATCATAAATGGCCTGTACCTTGGCCGGGTCCATTTCAATAGCTTACTGAGACAAAATAAATCCCAAAAAAGAAATCCTCTGTACCCCAAAAAGGCATTTCGATCCTTTGACATACAGGGAATTCTCCCTCAAGATCCGGAACACAGTCCGAACACGTTCCACATAAGAATCCCAATCCTTGGAGAAGATCAAAATATCATCCAGATAGATAATCAAAAATTTATCGACAAAGTCTCGGAAAATGTCATTCATGAAGCACTGGAAGACAGGAGGGGCATTAGTGAGCCCAAAAGGCATCACCAGGTACTCAAAATGTCCCTCCGGAGTATTAAACGCCGTCTTCCATTCATCCCCATGCTTAATGTGGATAAGATTATATGCCCCCCTGAGGTCAAGCTTGGTAAACCAGCAAGCACCTTTAACTCTGGAGAATAGATCCGAAATCAGGGGTAACGGATACTGATATTTAATAGTAATTTTGTTGAGGGCACGATAATCAATACAAGGCCTTAATGAACCATCCTTTTTGGCCATGAAAACCAAACCAGCACCTAAGGGTGAAGAGGATGGTCTAATATGACCCTTCTCCAACGCCTCCTTAATATAGGATCGCATAGCCTCGTGCTCGGGTACAGATAAATTGAAGAGCCGACCCTTGGGAAATTTACACCCCGGGCTCAGTTCAATTGCACAGTCATAACTCCTATGAGGAGGCAAAGACGCAGACTCATTCTCACTAAATACATCATAAAAATCCGCCAAATAGTCAGGAACATCATGCGACTGAGGTGAGGTGGCAAAAACCAGAGCCTCACTAAGGGCACACCGACAACCCCAACTCACCACAGACACAGATTTCCAATCCAAAACTGGATTATGAATTTGCAACCAGGGAAACCCCAGAACAATGGTATCATGCAAATTATGCAACACCAAAAATCTGCAATTTTCTTGATGGTCTGGGGCGACCCGCATTACCACCTGGGTCCAAAACTGAGGTTTATTTTTAGCCAAAGGAGTAGCATCAATCCCCCTCAAAGGGATAGGCGTCCGCAGAGGTGTCATCGGAAATCCACAATGTTTAGCAAAATCCAAGTCCATTAGGTTCAGGGCTGCTCCCGAATCCACAAAAGCCTTGGCGGAAAATGTGGACAGGGAGCAGATCAGAGTAATTGCCAGAAGAAACTTAGGTTGAACACCACCCACAGAAAACGTGTGTGCAAAACGTTTCTCTCGTTTAGGACAGACAGAAATAATATGCAAGGCATCTCCACAAAAAAAACGCAGCTTATTACGCCTTCTGAACTCCAGACGTTGCTCCCTGGACAAAACTATATCACATTGCATAGGTTCAGACACTTGTTCAACAGGTAGCAACACCTCTTGTGCAGTCCTGCGTTCACGTAAACGCTGATCAACCTGAATGGCTAATGACATAGAATCGTCAAGACCAGAGGGAACAGGAAATCCCACCATAGTATCTTTTACGGCTTCTTACAAACCCTTCCGAAAGAGAGCTGCCAAGGCATTATCTTTCCAGGTAGTAAGGACCGCCCACTTTCGGAATATTTGACTGTACAATTCTGCAGAATCTCGACCCTGGATCAATGCCAACAGGGTCTTTTCAGCCTGATCAATAGCATTAGGTTCGTCATACAACAACCCCAAGGCTTGAAAAAATGTGTTCACATTAGTCAGAATAGGATCATCTGGTTTCAAAGAAAACGCCCAATCCTGGGGATCGCCATGCAGCAAAGAGATGACAATTTTAACCTGCTGCGCGGAGCTCCCTGACGAGTTAGGCTTCAAGGCAAAAAATAATTTACAATTATTTTTGAAATTCAAAAATTTAGACCGATCCCCAAAAAACACATCAGGAGTAGGGATCTTTGGTTCAGCAGCATGTGAATGAGCAAGGTAGGCGGAAATTCCCCGCACTTCCGCAGCGAGCTGCTCCACACGATCAAACACTTGCTTTATCTCCATTGAGAGAAAAAAAAATTCCCCCTATGGCCTCAGAGATATAGAGGAAAAAATATACACACTTTTTTTTTTTTTTTTACAATTCTTTCCTGCTATTGAGTACCCTAGGATCCGCGGTTAGGGCTGATGATTCTGTTATGAATGAGTCATCGTAGGAGGCAAAAACAGAAATACTAGCTAAGTCCAGAAAACCAGAGAAGTTGGCAGCTATCGGATTACAGACCCCTAAACCTATCAACAACAACTAGCAGTAGCCGTGGGGGGTTCCTACGGTGCCCTAGACCCCTCGATCACAGCCGGAGAACTACATAGCCTAAAGACAGAAAGGGAAATCTAAACTGCCCCAGAGCAGACCCCAAAGCAATAGGCAGCCCCCAACATATAATGACAGTGAAGCAAGATGAAAAACACTCACACAGATAGAAAGATAGGCAGAGCAAAAGATGGGGCCCAAGATAACTACATAGGACAGGATAGAAAAGCTGCTGTCTGTAACCCCCCAAAACCCTATCAAAACAAGAGCCAACAGCTGATAGGGAAAAAAGCCCTGAAGACGCTAGGCTTCAAAAAGACTATATCAGCACTCAGGTATCTTCTGAAGACAGAGCAAAAGGGAATTCAGCACACCCCAGCAGGGAATGGCAGAAATCCAGAAAAACAAGGAAAATCAAAGCCAAAACACAAATGCTAAAGGCAGAGCAGAAAACTTAGCTTTTGAGGAGCAGGAATTAGACTGGTCTCCTAGAATCCCTCAGTGTTGTGAGTTCATTTTCCCCTTCGTCACTGGAGTCTGGTGAACTCCCTATTCTGGTAAAGGAGGGTAATGAGCCTGATTATCAGGCACCTGAGTCTAATGAGGATGACTGGCTGAGTGGAGTCACGGACTGGATATAAGGCTGCCGACGCCCTTCTGCTCTGCGGGTGATTTCTCTGTGGACTTCTAGGACACCAGTCTGATTCCTGCTCCTCTAAAGCTAAGTTTTCTGTTTTGCCTGTTAGCTTTTTTGTTTTGCTTTTTGTTTTCCTTGCTTTTCAGTATTCTGCCATTCCCTGCTGGGGTGAGCTGAATCTCCTTTTGCCTGTAGCTCTGTCTTCAGTATATTCCTGAGTACTAACATAGCTTTTTTGAAGCCTAGCGTCTTCAGGGCCTTTTTCACTGTCAGTCTGTTGGCTCTTATTTTCATAGGGTTTTTCACGGATTGCAGACAGCAGCCTTCCTGTCCTTTTCTATCTAGTTAGCTTGGGCCCCTCTTTGCTCAGTCTATCTTTCTGTCTGTGTTAGTATTTTCATCTTGCTTCACCGTCATTATATGTTGGGGGCTGCCTATTGCTTTGGGGTCTGCTCTGGGGCAGTTTAGATTTCCCCTTTCTTTCTTTAGGCCTATTTAATTCTCCGGCTGTGATCGAGGGGTCTAGGGCATCGTAGGAACCCCCCACGGCTACTGCTAGTTGTGTTGATAGGTTCAGGGGTCTGCAATCCGATAGCTGCCAACTTCTGTGGTTTTCTGGACTTAGCTAGCATTTCTGTTTTTGCCTCCTACGGTGACTCAATCATAACACCTCAGAGAGATCACCAGCAAGGCAGAAGGGCGTCGGCTGCCTTATATCCAGTCAGCAATTCCCGTCACCCAGTCATCATCATCCTGCCCAGATGCTTGGTAATCAGCCTCACTACCTTCCTTCACCAGAAGAGGGAGTTCATCAGACCTCAATGGTGAAGGGGAAAAAAGAACTCACAACAGTACCTCCCCCTTGAGGAGGGGTCACCGAACCCTCATCCACGCCACCAGGGCGATCAGGGTGAGCCCGATGAAAGGCACGCACCAATCTTTTGGCATGAATATCAGAAGCAGAGACCCAGGAATTATCCTACTGACCATAACCCTTCCACTTAACCAAATACTGGAGTCTCTGTCTAGCCAGACGGGAATCCAGTATCTTCTCTACCTCATATTCCATGTTACCTTCAACCAGTACAGGATCCGGGGGTGCCACCCCAGGAACTACTGGTTCAACAAACCTGTTCAACAAGGACTTATGAAGCACTATGGATTTTAAATGTGACAGGAAGAGCCAAACGAAAAGAGACCGGATTAATAATCTCCAAAATCTTGTTAAGTCCAATAAATCTAGGCTTAAACTTAGGAGAAGCCACCTTCATAGCGATATTTTTTGATGATAACCAAACCATATCACCAACCTTAAACTGGGGACCAATGGTCCTTTGTCGGTTGGAAAACCGCTGGGCCTTTTCCTGGGAGAGAGATAACTTATCCACCACTTGGTCCCAGATCTGGTGCATTCTCTCCACCACAGTGTCAACACCTGGGCAGGCAGAAGGCTCCACCTGCCCTGAAGAAAATCGAGGATGAAACCCAAAGTTACAAAAAAAAGGTGACATCATAGTGGCAGATCTAGCGTAAAGTCGGCTGCCTATAGTACAGGAGAGCTAGAAAGGGCAGTCTTGAGCGCCTGGAAAGCTGTCTCGCATGCGACTGTCCAGTCTACTGCAACGGGCAGCCTCTTCTTGGTGAGGCCCGTCAGGGGCTTGTGGAACAAACCACCTATAGTACCCGGCAGTCCCCAAGAAGGACATTACCGGCTTCTTCGTCCTGGGGGTGGGCCAGGATGCGATAGCATCCACCTTCCCGGGCTCGGTGAGCAATTCCTGGGAAAACCCCACTCTAGAGAAAATCTCCAGTAAGGCAGTGGCCACTTTGTCAGCCCAAATGGACGACAAAGCTACCGCCTCCGGGTACCGGGTGGCATAGTCCACTACTGTTAGTATGAAGCATTTCCAGGAGTGGCTGGGAGTGGACAGAGGTCCAATGAGATCCACAGCCACCCTCGAGAAAGGCTCCTCGATGATGGGCAGAGTTTCCAGTGGGGCTTTGGGGCGCCACCCCGCCTTCCCCACCCTCTGACAGGTGTCACACGAACGGCAGTAGGCAATCACCTTGGTCCTCATTCCCGGCCAGTAGAAATGCTGAGCTAGCCTGGCCCTGGTTTTAGTGATCCCTAGATGTCCGGCCATGGGAATCTCGTGTTCGATCCGCAACAATTCTGCGCCTCCGGTGAACCCTGCTGGAACGTTACCCGGTACAGCCGTCCCTGGTCCCAGACCATTCGCTCGCGGTCGGACTCCAGGGGAGGCTGTGCCACCTGCTCCTTGAGAGCTTTCATTCTAGCGTCAGCTTCCAACGCTGCCTGAAATCCCTGTCTCGATGTGGCAAGAATTGACGAAACTGCCACATCCTGTCAGCTCCCCGGGATCTGTCTCCTGGCCGCTGTCTGACTCGGCAGCCACTTGGCCGAAGAGAGGGAAACCGTCGGACCTCCGCGAGGCTCCTTGGGCTCCGGCGCTCCTACTCCTGATAACAGCGGCTATGACCGCTGAGACCACAGGTAGCGCCTGCTTCCCCTCGGCCCCCGACCAAGTCGCCAGGTCAGGCAGACTTCCCTGGCCTCTTGACATCCCGTATGTGGGGAACTCCTGCCCTGGGGTCTCACCTGGTGGCTCCTCTCCCGAGACGCCCCCTCCCCCCATGGCCTGTTCCTCTTTCTGCAGAGGCACTAGACTCAGCAGGCTGGATTCATTTAGGGGCCCTATACTGCCCATAGCAGCCCCTCCCTCCACCTCTGAGCTCTCCCCTGCAGTCTTCTCACCTGTCCTCACTGTGATCCCTGTGTGTGTAGTGTCAGTGCATGGCTTGCCATCAGGTTTCACTCCCTCCTCTACTGTTGGAGGCACATTCAACACATTAGCATTCACAGTAAAGTCATGACATTCTTGGGGAGCCGGACTTGGGGGTTCAGTGGCCACATAATGAGACTCTAGCCGCCCCAAATTGGTCCCAAGCAACACATTGCAGAAATATTAGGCGTTACTCTCACCTCCACTGTTGGAGGCACATTCAACACATTAACATTAGCAGTCACAGTAGAGTCATGACATTCTTGGGGAGCCGGACTTGGGGGTTCAGTGGCCACATACTGAGACACTAGCCTCCCCAAATTGGTCCCAAGCAACACATTGGCAGGAATATTTGGCGTTACTCCCACCTCCCGTATTCCCCTCCTGGAGTCCCAGTCCAAAAACACCTTGGCGACGGGCAGCGCCGGTTCAACACCTGCAATTCCGGAGATGGAAAGGGTTTTACCAGGCACCAAGTCTTGAAGGGACACCACCTCAGGACGTACCAGGGTTCGTTCAGCGCCTGTGTCCCACAGTCCCATGACCGCTGAGCGGCCGATGGTGACGGGTTGGTAATTGTCCAGGGACCTCCCACACACATAACAGTGGACGGTTTCTGGGACAGGGATGGGGCCTTCTGGCACTGGGGACACGCAGCCTTAAAGTGTCCCGACTGGTTGCAATGATGACAACATCTGGGTTCTGCTCCTGGCCTGGAGAGGGCAGCAGGGGGGTACACCCCTTGCACTCTGGGGGCTGGGGGGACAGGGGCAGGATTGGGCTTACCCCCTCTCCAGGTGCTGCTGGCAGGCTTCTTTGGCTCGGACGCCCTGTTGTTGGCATACTCATCTGCCAGGGCGGCTGTAACAGAAGCCCCCTTTGGTTACCGGTCACGGAGGAACTGCTGGAGGTCCTCTGGGCAGTCTCACAAGAACTGCTCCATGACGAACAGTTCCTGGACCTCCTGGCAGGTGGTGAGCTCTAGACCCGAGGTCCAGTGCTCCGCAGCTCTCAGCAGTGCCCGCATGTGGTTGGTCCAGGTGTCCTTTGAGCCCTGCTGCAGGCTCCGGAACTTCCTGCGGTACGACTCCAGGGTGAGGTTGTAGTGCTGGATCAGGTCCCGCTTGATGCTGTTGTAGTCTTGCTCCTCCCCAGAAGGTAAGTCCCCCAAAACTTCCAGGGACTTACCCCTCAAACGGGGGGGTCAGGTACCCCCACTGATCCAGGGCCAGATGGTGTTGGAGGCAGGTTCTCTCAAAGGCCAGCAGAAAGGAATCCAGGTCACCATCCTTTTCAAGCAGGGGAAAGTCCTCCGCCCGGACATTGGAAGCCTTGGTCCCCGGTGGAGCTGGAGCGTCCAGCGGGAGCCCGTGCTGAGCAATCTCCAGTCAGTGCCGGCACTCCGCAGCTTCACGGCGTTCTGCAGCCTGCAGCACACTTTCTGTATGCTCACGCTCTGCTGCTTTCTCTGCCGCCGCTTGCTCATGCTCCACGGCTCTCTCTGCCGCCACCAGGAGTCTGTCATGGGCGGCATCGTTACCAGCCTCAAACTGTGCCATAGCCGCTTGGAAAAGGGCCTCTGATCTGGACAGGCTGGGGCGGGCAGGTGGTGGGCAGTCCACTGCGGGACTAAGCACGGGGGTCTGGCTCCTTGGGGAGCCCTGGCTGAGCTCCCCCTCGCCTTCAATGGTATTGTCCTCCACCACCTCCTCATAGACCATAGCATTGGCCTCCCCTTTGCCTTACTCCTGGTGCCTTCCGCCATCTTGGGAACCTCTGGTTACTGACACAGCTGCAACCCTGACCTAGCACACAACTTATTATATTTGCACTCTGACCGTCTAGTGCTGGGCTGCAGTGAAAGTTACCACTGGTAGTCTCTAGTGTCTGGGAGTAAGGGTCCCACGCACACTATTACTCTGATCCCACTGCTGCCACCAATGTGGAGGAACAGGACCCGTTCCTCCCACGTCACCAATGTGACGTAACTACACAGGCACAGCTCTCCGGCGCCCCCTTTGTCTCTCAGGTCAGTAAGGGAACTGCTCCTAGAGCAAATGGCCGCCGGGGAGGATGTCCTGTTACCCGCTGGGTATTCTTAAGGGGGTTTTACACATAGCGATATCGCTAGCAACATCGCTAAAACGTCACTGATTTTGTGACGTTATAGCGATATTGCTAGCGATATCGCTATGTGTGATTCTTACCTCCAACCGGCTCCCCCGCTGTCTGTCGCTCATCACGCGAGATCGGGCGGCTCCATTTCTCGTCGTCTGCTTCCTGCTGTGTGAGACGAGCGACGCTGGACTCGGGCTGGAGGACGTCTGGATCGCTGTGTGTGAAAGCTGCTGCATCGATGTGAGATCTTCCTGTGTGGAAGCTCACTAGCGATCATTTAGTGATGCACCAGCGATCCTGACCGGGTCGTATCGCTGGTTGGATCGCTGGTGCATCGCTAAATGTAAAAGGGCCTTAAGATTCGTAATCAGAGTAAAAGCATCAGCCCAAGATTAATTTTATGGTTTAATTGCCTTAAGGGCGCACTAGATAATTACAGAAATATACAGAAAGCTATACAATGGAATTACAGTGGATTTGCAGTCAGAGTAAAATATAACAATAAGGGTACAAGACTTAGAGATATTAAGCTGGAGGTCAATTTACCAGATTGTAGGTTGCATGTGGGTGCCGGGAGCTCTGCAGTCCACAGGTACAAGAATCTTAGTTGCCGGACAGAGCCCAAAGCATGGGCCGCTGCTCCCCTTGGCAGATCTGTCCCCAGTTCCTTCTTACATCATCATCGTCTGGTTCTTCTCTGAGAGAGAGACTCTCTGCCATGGGTTGCTAGTTCTTAAGCACGCTAGGTCCCTCCCCCTGTGTCAGAGGGTGGACTCATAATCTCCACCCTTTTGCTCTCTGCAGAACTTATTCCCAATAACTAAGAAAGGAGGTAACTTTCAACAGCATGATCGGATCAGGACATGAGAGGTACCAGTGAATGCGGTTTGTTTTGCCTCGTGTGGAGAGTAAACATGGCCCCATTGGGTCGCTGTGGAGGGCCAATCTATGTATCTCAGGCCCCAGAACCCTCACCAACTCAGAAGTCACACTGCCAGATGCGCGATTTTCCTCAGGGTCGCTCGGATATTTTTCATGAGTCCATAACTCGAAAGATGTGCTCATAATCTATGATCCTAGGATGGAGCCGGAGCTGCTGAGAGAGACAATGGATGTGTATTCCTGTGTCTAGCTGACAGGTATATTCTAATTGAGGCCCCCAGGTGCCTTCCTGCCCCATGCTGACGTGGCTTCTACTCAAGCTTTGAAGTTCTGTTTTGGGCCTTATCTCATTATCATACTAAAAGGCCTTGCTATTCAACATTGGAGCCCTAAATCCTGCTTTGTTCATCACACCTTACATTATTAAAAGGTAGGTTATTTTTTACAAAATATACTTGTGCCATCTATTTATGAAACAATGGAGTTGTGAACATTCACTTCTCTTTAAAAATGCAATTTTGCAACATACTTTATCAGATAATCCAGCATTACAGGTCCGGATGTTGAAAAAATGATGCATCCCTCTACGCACAAAACTAGTCATCGTTTCTGTTTTTTTGGCACAGTTAATTTTTTGGGATTTTTATGCTTTATTTCCATCATAGTCTCTAAATCTTTTCTTTTTGTACTTTGTGCCAGTGGCTTTAACACTTAACTCTGACCTAGAAAGGCATAAAGCACTGGCTGATAAATATTGATTGTGTCTGCTCTTTCTTAAAAAGAAGTGGGTCTAGAACAAAGTCCAAAAGCATTGATACTAAAATAAAAATAAAACATCAGCTACCTTTCGGGAAATTTGCCAATCACAGCTATAAAATATTTCCATTTGTTTTATAGCTGTAGACATTAATACACAGCTGCTTTCATGTAAAACTAATACTAATGTGTGGGAACGGAGACATTTAGTTGCAAGAGAAAGTGCTAAAAGGTTGGAAAGTACATTTGTATTAACAAAACAAAAAAAAATAATGTTGTCAAAACCTCCACAATATTGAACACATACCATAAAAATCACAAATATTTAAACATTCAAAGTAACCAAGAGCTGTGCACTTTCACCAAATGAAAATATTAGCTGGAAAAGCAAAATAGTTCACTGAGTAAGGCTATGTGCCCACGTATGCAGAAAATTTCTGCTTCAGAAGCGGACTCTTTCCCAGAAAACGCGCATTTTTTTCCGCGTGTTTTTTGCGCGATTTCCGTGCATTTTTTGCTCAAATAACACGCGTTTTTGATGCATTTTTTTCCGCGCGTCTTCTGGACTCATAGGAAATAGCTAAAAACACGGACTTTTCCACAAAATTAATGAGCATGCTGCGTTTTTAACCGCTAAGCGTTTCCTATGCGGAAAAAAACGCATCCAGCGGCACAAAAAGGCCAAAATGCATTAAAATGAATGGGACGCTTATTTTAAGCATTTCTTAAGCAGTTTGACCCCGAAAAACGCTTCAAAAGCGCTAACGTGGGCACACAGCCTTGAGGTGAAACAATTTTACATAAAAAAAAAAAGGAAAAGGAAAAAATATCATGCACTGCCTCTAGTCCAAAATGAAATGCTCTTCATTCTTGCACGTTACGGTTATGTGCACACGTGCAGAAATGCTGCAGAAATATCCACAGCATTTCCGCAACTCCTGCCGCGGGTAAAACGCATGCGAATTCGCATGCGTTTTTCCTGCGAAAGAACAAGCATTTTGCAAGGGATTTTCGCTTGTGGAATGCTTGCGCATTCCAAGCAATTTCAAGCATCGCTTGGAAATGTGATTGACAGGTTGGTCACGCTTGTCAAGCATAGTGCTTGACAAGTGTGACCAAATTTTACTATTGATGCTGCTTATGCAGCATCAGTAGTAAATGATCGGATGTTAAAAATAATAACAAAATAAAAAATATTGCTATTCTCACCTTCCGATGGCCCCCGATCTGCTCTGCGGAGCTCCCGGCATCTTCCGGTCCCAGTAATGCTTTGGGCGAAGGACCTGAGATGAAGTCATGCTTCCGAGAGTGCGACATCATCAGCGGTCATTTGCGCAAAGCATTACTGGGACCGGAAGATGCCAGGAGCGTGGTGAGAGGAGGGAAGGACTCCGGGGGCCGCCGTAGGGTGATTATATCTCTATTTTTTATTTTTATTCTATTTCTTACAGGATTGTGGTACCCAGGGTCTGGTGGGCATAGCCACATGCGTAAAGTGAGTGTTTCAATGCAATCCTATGGGTGCGGAATCGCCGCGATTCCACAAAAAGAATGAGCATGCTGCGTATTTTTTCGCTATGCAATTCTGCAGCGGAAAAATCCGCAGCATTAGCACAGCAATGAGGAATCCCATAGGACTACATGGGATGCGTTTTCACGGCGATTCCACAGCGGAAAAATGCCGCAAAAAACGCAACGTGTGCACACAGCCTTACAACTGGAAAGCTCTTATGCCCATAGCATATTCTGGTTGAAAGCTGAATTTTTAATATAGCGCATAGAATTTAATATGTTCCACCAAGTTCTTAATGGTCCCAATAGGAAAACCTTCAGGGCCTGGAAAGTTCCAGTTGTGTCCCAATGTAGAAATTGCAAGTTTTATAGATATAGAGTACATCCGGAAGGCACAAACATTTTAGAGTATAGAATAAGCATTGGATTTGCTATGGGAAAACTGGGTGTTATATGACTCTATGCAATGTGTGCACCATTTGTCAAAAACGGATGGACGTTTTATGTAGACAAAGTATTAATATGTTTATTTTATTTGTCATTATATACCACTACATAGCCATTAAATAAGGAACACTTTGCCTGGGCAATACATGGCACTTGTTAGACAATATACAGAACATTTGCATGGCATTTGAAACAATGTATCCTATTATTTAATGAAACTACCTGGCAATGTAAGTACTATTTATTTACAAAAATTGACCAAATAACAAAATCAATGGACGTAAGTTTTCCCACGAACAAAGTACACTTGAACAGATCTTGGAATAAACATAAGTCCCACAATTGAATGTGTTTAAAAATAAACGTTCCTGTGCAGAGATAATGTTAAAAATGTGCCCCTGTTATGTGCTGTGTAATGGCTGTGTCTGACTGTACAGGGACATGGTCTGATCATACCACATCTCCTGGGCAGGGAAGGAAGCAAAAGAGAGGATACAGACAAGACAATATGGAATCTCAGGTGTTACTTTCTGTGAGGTAAAACATTTCCCTGCTTGTTTAAAAACAGGAAGGGAAATGTTTTGCCTCATAGAAAGTAGCAGCTGTGATCACATGCTGTACTGTCATACTAAATACTGTACAAGTTGAAAATATTAAAAAGTCCTTATACTCATCTTACTGCTATTGGCCTCTCAGCTTCTCATCAAGACCCGTTCAGTCCTAGTTGCATCTTCAGATACCCGCCACGAGCACTGAAATATCTAGACCTCTCACATTTAGCCAGAACTCCTGGCTCTGATGAAACCTGAGAGGAATCTGCGCAAGTGCGTGAAGGGGCACAGCACATGCATGCGCATGCATGTGCGGAACCATCCTAGGGATTTCAGAACTCAATGAGGGGATCAGAAGCTGCATTGATAACCAGATAAATGATTTGGATGATAGGTGGGGCCGGTGAGGTGAGTGGAAAAGTAAATACGGTATAAGGATTTGTTGACCTTTTAATGGCCCTTTATGATTCAGAGAACATTTTGGTGAATGCAGATGTTTGTAAAATTAAAGAAGAATTCAATTTTACTCGAATATATTTGCTCATCTCTAGACTTAAGCGATTGTGATATTTATAGTAGTTCTGTCATCTATAGTAGTTGAGGTTAAAGGAAATCTGTCACAACCTGGAAGATATTGCTCTATTACTATGGGCATACAGGTAATAGAATGGTTAAACCAGTCTTACCTGTATGCCTAATAGCTGCGGAGTAGATTTTGAGAAATTCATTTATAATGTTATAAGGCAATGATTTCTTCCAGGCTCCGGGGTATGTAGTGCCTGGAAAAAATCGCTGCCTCCTGACTTCATTATATTAGCACCTCCCTCCCATCAGCATCACACTGACCTGTTCGGTGCTGTAATCCCGCACATGTGCTATGCCCGCACGCAGTTACTCGAACCCTGTCCGCCCTCCTAAGTGCAGTGTCTGCATTGATCTACTGCGAAGGCATGGTGAGTCACTGCGCAGTAGCAGAGATTCACCGACGGGTGCAGAAGGCAGGTTCCAAGGAGGTAACACATGAGAGAAGACGTATACGCTTGGCTCTTACTTTTCAAAGACTGATCATGCAGCAAGGCTCAGCTTCAGCACCTTCCCCAGAGTCCATGCAAATTGAACCGATAAAGATAGTTACATAGTTACATAGTTATTAAGGTTGAAGGGAGACTTTAAGTCCATCTAGTTCAACCCATATCCTATCCTAACTTGCCCTAACATGTTGATCCAGAGGAAGGCAAAAAAAAACCCATGTGGCAAACAGTAAGCTTCACATTGGGGAAGCATTATCAGGAGGTCCTTCGTACCGAGGGAAGGAGCTTCTATTGTAGCATTCCTGAATATTGGATCCTCTTCTGCCCAGGGAAACCGGGAAACTCCAGAGCCTATGGTTGATTGGAGAGGCCTCCCTGGGTGAGGATCACTCCTCTCCATCACTGACTGTCAGTATCCATTTCTTGTGGAAACGTCCGTTTTGTCGAGTCAGGACTCTTTGAACAGGCGATTGTAGAGTGGTATCAAATACCAATCCAATGTCAACAAGATCCGTTCTAGGTTTCATCAGTGGATGGAAAACTTCTCTCTGAGACCATCCATTTCGTTACCGAGCCTGTGGAACTTTGGGTAGGAATGCTACACTCAGAAAAAATTCTTCTCAGGGGATTTAACCAGAAGTCTTCCTGTCTGGCCAGAGCACTATTCATCCATTAGCAAATAACATCTCATCCTACAAGAGAACACCATGAAAATCGGTAAAATATTAATACAAACAAAATGATACCCACATACCATATCCCACCATCACAATCACTTTGACCCTGCATCGATTATAGAGGACGCAACCAGATTATGATAAAAAATAAATATCCCCTGCCTCTCATTTTCGAGTTGTCTGAACGTCGTAAAGGTTCCAGAGCAGTGGTTTACTGCCAATGGTGGCAGGACACGCGACTGCTATGGGACCCTGAGGAGTGAGGAGGCCCACTGGAGTCAGACCACAACGGCTGTGCCAGGGGCAGACATACAGCATATGCCTTCATTTTTAGCTGCCCTGCACTGGGGCCCAGAGGCTACAGGGGACCCCTGCAGGGCAGCTAAAAATGAAGGCAATCTGGCCTTTTTATCCGGCCCCAAGGCTCCGGGGGGCCTCTGGCCAGATTGCCCTCATGTGCGGCAAGCAGGGAGACATCCCTGCAGCTCTGCTACCTACAAGAGAAAATGGCAGCGCGCCTGCAGCAATCCGCCCTACTTCCTGCCTGCGCTTCCTGTCTCACACAGCAGTCTGCAGCGCGGCTGGATGGCATCATCATTCAGCGCCGCAGCTGCTGTGCCAGTGAAAGGAAGCTGCCGGTGACAGTGAGGCTGTGGCTTTGGGAGAGCTTGCGGAGAGGTGAGAGGTGCTGTTTGCTGTGTGTGTGTGTGTGTGTGTGTGTGTGTGTGTGTGTGTGTGTGTGTGTGTGTGAAGCGATGGCCGGGGGACCACCACAATGCAGGGAGACTACGGTACACAAGATGAGGTGCAAACAACAAAGCGTTAATTTAATTACAGGCAAGGAATGCATTGTTTAGGAAAATGCAGAAACAGGGGTATGCTATGGAAACAGACAATTTACAAGGATAATATTCTCTATCTGGGCCGTCAAACAGCATGGAGCACCAACTATAACAGCTCAGTGTATTTATCCAACTGGCAAGACAACACAGTTAAGGAATGTATGATGCTACACTAACTATAACCTATCTGGCCTTTGCTAACCTGGCCACAAGGCTGCCGTGCTCTATCTATTGCAGCCTATCCTAAACCCTAGCATGTGCACAGAAGAGGTTAACACTCACAGCAGCGTTGGTATCTCAGTCCAATTCCGGGGCCCCTGCAGCTTTGCAAGATGGTGCGCACTTTTTCCTGGAAGCTCTGTGCAACATGGACTTTTCCTTGTTTGCAGGTCCAGTGATGCTCCTAGAAATGGTGGATTCCCTCCTCTGGATTCCTTTCTTGTCTATTCTTTGTGGCTCCTCATGGCAACATAGGAAATCCACCTTGTTATCCCCAGAATAGTTTACAAAGTCTTTCCTTCACAGCTGAGGCATGTTTCGTTCCTGCAGAAATCTCGGCTCTCTCCTCACACACAGAAAAGCAGCCCCTCCCCTCTCCAGTGCTGGCAGAAGAGACCAAAACAGTCTTTACAGCAGGGAAGCACAGAATGTCCCAGTGCTCTAACCAAGGGGGTGCTGTCTCTTAAAGTGGCAGATTGTCTCTACAGTCCATAGCAATGCCACCCCCTTACCTGTGTGTGCATGCATGCATGTGTAACACTGCGGGGAACGTGCAGAGAGGTGAATGGTGCTGTGTGTGTCTGTGTATGTGTGTAGATGGAGGAAGGCAATGATGGGGGAGAAAGCAATGATGGGGTTGATCGGGAGAAGGCAATGATGGGTGTGACGGAGAGGGCAATGATGGGGTGGTGGGGGAGAAAGCAATGATGGGGTGGTGGAATGGGCAATAATGGGGGTGTGGGAGGAGGAAATGATGGAGGTTTTGGAATGGGCAATGATGATGCTGGTGGGGGAGAAGGCAATGATGGAGGTGGCGACAAGGACAGTGATGTTGGTGGTCAAAAGGGCAAAAATGGGGTGGTAGGGAGAAGGAAATGATAGAGGTGGGGAAAAGGCAATGATTGATGGTGGTGGTGGAAAGGGCAATGATGGGGATGGTGGGGGAGGATGAAATGATAAAGGTGGTGGAATGGGCAATGATGGGGGTGGTGGGGAAAAGGCATTGCTGGTGGTAGTGGAAAGGACAATGATGGTGGAAAGGGCAATGAAGGGGGTGATGGGAGGAGGAAATGATGGGGGTGGTGGAGTGGGCAATGATGGGAGTGATGGGGAGAAGGCATTGATGGAGGTGGTTGAATGGGCAATGATGGGGGTGCTGGGGAAAAAGGCAATGATGGGGAGAAGACAATAATGGGATGCAGGGGTAGGAGGACAATGAGGGGTATGGGGAATTGAGAAGGGAGGAAGGTGGATTTATAATGGATTTAGGAACAGGGGGAGGTGGAGCAAGACGTTATTATCGCTTATTATGTTTAACACAGTCACCTAGTATATAGTGTACTCACTTATAATGAATAGCACAGCCAGTTAGTATATAGTGTACTCACTTATTATGTATAGCACAGTCCCTTAGTATATATTGTACTTGCTTATTATGTATAGCACCATCCCTCAGTATTAGAATATAACGTACTCACTTATTATGTCTAACACAGTCCCTTAGTATATAGTGCACTCACTAATTATGTATAACACATCCTTAGTTACATAGTTTCCTCTTTTATCATGTATAACACCGTCCCTGATTACATACCATCCTCTCTAGTTAAATATGGTGCCATCTCTTATCATAGAGCTTCCTCTGCTGTTATGTACAGTGCTGTCTCTTACATAGTGTATTCTTGCTATTTTTGTTCACAGCGCCCTCTTTTATTACATAGTCCACTCTCTTGTTAGATATTAAATGACTGCTGATGGAGGAGCCAGTGACCAGACTACCAGTCCATCATCTCCTCCATTAAAAAAGCTTTGACATGCTCCATGCATGGCCCATAAGGGAGGGGTGGAAAACCTCCCTAATCTTGCAAAAGCAAGAAACCAATTAAATACAAACACATGGACCATGCACACAGTGAACAAGTCTGTAGGACAGTGTTGACACCACCAAAAGACTGAAACACAGAAAAACACAGTAAAACAAACATATAAAAATACTCTGTTGTAAAAAAGTAACAGTAAACAGCAAGTGATAGTAAAAATATGATAAAAAAACAGGGTATTTGTTTGATACGTCTTTTGCAAAAAATGTATACTAAGCCGCTCTACCAAACGTCAAGGTAACCTGTTATGAACGGGTCACTGAGGAAGATAACACAACCAGGCCAAGCCACAAAAAACCAGAGAGGTTGGAAACTAAGCGGATTGCAGACCCCTGATCCTATCCACACAACTAGCAGTAGCCGTCGAGTGTACCTACGATGCCCTAGACGCCTCGGCACGGCCGGAGAACTAACTCAGCCTACTGCAAGAAAGGTGAAATCTAAACTGCCCCGGACCAGACCCCAAAGGAATAGACAGCCCCCAAACATATATTGTTGGTGAGACAAGGTGAAAACACATATGCAGGCAGGAAAATAGACTGAGCAAATGATGAGGCCCAAACTGACTAGACAGGACTGGAAAGGAAAGACACTGTCTGCAATCACGCAAAAACCCTGAAAAATCTGTTTTTTACAACAGAGTATTTTTATATGTTTGTTTTACTGTGTTTTTCTGTGTTTCATTCTTTTGGTGGTGTGAACACTGTCCTACAGACTTGTTCACTGTGTGCATGGCCCATGTGTTTGTATTTAATTGGTAAGTGCGTAGATGTAGATATTATTCTGTAGCTGCTCTGTGTGACGTGGAGTGATAATGTTATTTGTAAAATCCCTTATTCTGCATTCTCACATTTGTGTGAAATGTCCCTGTGCTTCCAGGTTTTTTTTATCGGATGGCACATGGACTCATAGAATTTTATACAAAAAAAAAAAAAAAACTCCAGAGTTTCAAAGCCAGCTTACCCGTACACCCCGGTGTGTGAGATCCAATATCAATCCAGGAGAAAGTCTGCACAGAGACCAGAGCAGGAGCCAGCCATGAAAAATTCAAATGAAAAAATGTACCTTTAAACTCCAGCGGACAAAATCCAGGATGCAAAATTTTAAAAAGTTTTTCTTTGCATTAGCAAAGATTTTTATTATTAAAGTCCATCATAAAATAAATCCACACTTCTGGACAATAGATAAATAGATTAGGGGAAGGGGGGGTTAGCCTCTCAGACTACGCGTTTCGGCGAATTAACGCCTTCTACATGGTTTTATAGGTCCTTTCCCACATGCATGAAAATCACAGATCTGAGAATGAGATCCCTGAGGGTCAGAGAATGTTCTGATCCGATTTTGAGAATCAGAATAGGACATGATCAGTGCATCTGTAAAAGCAGGCAGCACACCAACACTGCACACAGATAATAAATTTACTTATAATAATAATACATTTTATTTCTATAGCGCCGACATATTCCGCAGCACTTTACATTTCAGAGGAGATTTGTAGAGACAATAGACATTACAGCATAACAATAATCACATAGATTATGACAAATACCAAGAGGAATGAGGGCCCTGCTCGCAAGCTTACAATCTATGAGGTAAAAGGGGAGACATGAAAGGTGGGTGGTAACAGTTGCCCTGATTGTATGGACCAGCCATAATGTTAAGTGTGTAACAGTACAGACACATAGGGCTAATGGATGCATAAAGCATGTGGGAACATGATGCGGGGAACCTGGTTATGGTAAAACTTTTGACTGGGCCACCCAGTGATAGATTAGGTTAATGTGTTGAGGCGGTAGGCCAGTCTGAATAAATGCGTTTTCAGGGCACGCTTAAACTTGTGGGGATTGGGGACTAATCGTATTGACCTGGGAAGTGCATTCCAAAGAATTGGCGCAGCACGTGTAAAGTCTTGGAGACAGGAGTGGGAGGTTCTGATTGTTGAGGATGCTAACCTCAGGTCATCAGCAGAACAGCGGGCACGGGTAGGGTGGTATACTGAAACAAGGGAGGAGATGTAGGGTGGTGCTGAGCCATGGAGAGCTTTGTGGGTGAGGGTAATAAGTTTATACTGAATTCTGGAGTGGATGGGTAGCCAGTGTAATGACTTGCACAAGGTAGAGGCATCGGTGTAACGATTGGCGAGGAATATGATCCTGGCTGCAGCATTCAAGACAGATTGGAGAGGGGAGAGTTTGGTAAGAGGGAGACCGATTAGAAGAGAGTTACAATAGTCGAGACGAGAATGAATAAGAGAAACAGTAAGAGTTTTTGCGGAGTCAAAAGTAAGAAAAGGTTGAATTCTAGAAATGTTTTTGAGGTGCAGATGACAAGAGCGAGCCAGTGATCGAATGTGGGGGGCAAAGGAAAGCTCTGAGTCAAGTATGACCCCAAGACAGCAGGCAGGTTGCTGGGGAGTAATAGTGGAACCACACACGGAAATGGCAATGTTGGGTATAGGTACATTAGTAGAGGGAGGAAACACAAGGAGTTCAGTCTTTGACAGGTTCAGTTTCAGATATAGAGAGGACATGATGTTAGACACAGCATTAAGACAATCGCCAGTGTTTTCTAGAAAGGCTGGCGTGATGTCAGGAGAAGAAGCGTATAATTGTGTGTCATCAGCATAGAGATGGTACTGTAAACCAAATCTACTGATTGTTTGACCAATAGGGGCAGTGTACAAGGAGAAGAGGAGGGGGCCTAGAACTGATCCTTGAGGAACCCCAACAGTAAGGGGAAGGTGAGAGGAGGAGGAACCGGCAAAAGATACAGTAAAGGAGCGGTCAGAGAGATAAGAGGAGAACCAGGAGAAAATGGTGTCCTTGAGGCCAATGGAACGGAGCATAGTGAGGAGGAGCTGATGATCCACAGTGTTGAATGCTGCAGAGAGAACAAAGAGAATTAGCATGGAGTAATGACCATTTGATTTAGCTGTTAGTAGATGGTTAGAGACTTTAGTGAGGGCAGTTTCAGTAGAGTGTAAAGAGCGGAAACCAGATTGGAGAGGGTTGAGAAGAGAGTTATCAAAGAGATAGCGGATAAGACGGGAGTGGACCAGGCGTTCCAGGAGTTTAGAGAAGAAGGGAAGATTAGAGACAGGTCTATAGTTAGCGGCACAGTTTTGGTCGAGTTTTTTAAGTAGTGGATGTATGATGGCATGCTTAAATGAGGGGGGAAAGATACCAGAAGAGAGAGAGAGGTTAAATATTTTAGTTAGGTGAGGGGTGACAGCAGGGGAAAGGACTGGAGGAGATGTGACGGAAATGGGTCACTGGTGCAAGAGGTTGGGCGAGAAGATGCAAGGAGCCTGCTTACTTCTTCTTCTGTGACTGGTTCAAAATCAGAGTGTGAGCTAGATGCAGTGGGGGAGGGAGGACAGTGCATGGTATGAGGTGATTGGGAGATAATTTCCTATCGGATCTGGTCAATTTTTTCTTTGACGTAATTGGCCAGATTGTCAGCTCGGAGCTCCGTGGTTGGGGCCTGTACTCTTGGGTTGAGTAGAGAATGAAAAGTGTGAAAGAGACGTTTAGGGTTATTGGACAGTGAGGTGATGAGGGTGTTGAAATAGGTTTGTTTGGAGAGGTGAAGGGCAGTGTTGTATGTTCTAAGCATAAACTTATAATGGATGAAGTCTTCCTGTAGATTGGATTTTCTCCACAGACGTTCGGTGCACCTGGAGCACCGCTGCAGGAAACGTGTTTGCAGGGTGTGCCAGGGTTGTCGTCATCTGTGTTGTGGTGTTCTATTTATAGGGGGTGCAAATTCATCCAGGATACTTTGAAGTGTTTCATTGTAATGCTTCAATGCAGAATCAGGACATGAGAGGGAGGAGATAGGGGCCAATGAAGACTGCAAGTTCTTCATAAGTTTCTGGGTGTTAATGGCCTGTATGTTTCTATAAATATGGACAGTGGGGGTGACCTGAGCAGCCTGGCAGTTCTTGATAGAGAATGAAAGAAGATTGTGGTCAGAGAGCGGGAGAGGGGAGTTTGCAAAATCATCCACTGCACAAAGCCGAGAGAAGACCAAGTCGAGGGAGTTTCCGTCTTCATGCGTTGGAGAATTAGTAAGCTGCGAAAGGCCAAATGAGGAGGTAAGAGATAAAAGGTGAGTAGCAGATGGAGAGAGGGGAAAAGCAATGGGGATGTTGAAATCTCCCATGATGAGGGTAGGGATGTCACAGGAGAGAAAATGTGGAAGCCAAGTGGCAAAATGATCCAGGAACTGTTGACAAGGGCCGGGAGGACGATACACCACCGCCACTCGCATGGAGAAGAGGGTGTAGAATCTGACGGCATGGACCTCAAAAGAAGGGAAGACTAGTGAGGGTCGTTGAGGGATAACCTGAAAGGTACATTTTGGTGATAGGAGCAGACCAACGCCTCCACCTGCTCTATTGTCTGATCTTGGGGTACAAGAGAAGTGTAGTCCCCCATATGAAAGAGCAGCAGCAGCGGTAGTGTCTGACTGCTGGATCCAGGTTTCAGTAAGAGCCAGGAGGTTAAGAGAATTAGAAAGGAAAAAGTCATGAATGAAGGAGAGTTTGTTACACACTGAGCGAGAATTCCAAAGTGCACAATTAAGAGAGACAGATGGCATGCAGGGAATATTAATAAGATTAGAGGGGTTTCTGAGAAGCAGTTGGGGGGTTTGACTTTCTATAACATGGGGGACCAGGGTTGGGAGCAATGTCTCCTGCGACTAGAAGGAGGATAGAAAGAGTCAGCAGATAGTTAAGTGATTTGTGAGAGCGTCTCTTATGTTGAATGGTGGGACTGACTGGATCTGTGCAATTTAACAATGTGAAAAGAGCGTGAGTGCTATACATAGGAGAGGAAAGGAGCGAGGGGCCAATATGGATGGAGTGTAGAGAGTTAATGCCAGGGCGGTGGATGTGTGTAAATGCAGCGGCCAGGATATAAATTACACAAATGCATATGGTATATATTTGTTGTATTCCAAATGTACAGATACAGGGCTGTAACCTTTATTATGTATAGCACAGTCTCTTAGTATATAGTGTACTCACTTAATATGTATAGCACAGTCCCTTGTTATATTGTGTACTCACTTATTATGTATAGCACTGTCCCTTAGTATATAGTGTACTCATTTATTATGTTTAACACTTTCTTAGTTACATAGTTTCCTCTTTTGTTATGTATAATACCGTCCCTTATTACGTACAATCCTCTCTTATATATGGTGCCGTCCCTTATTATATAGCTTCCTCTGCTGTTATGTATAGTGCTGTATCTTACATAGTTTATTCTTGTTATTTTTGTTATTCAACGTTCTCTCTTTTATTACATAGTCCCCACTCCTGTTAGATATAAAATGACTGCTGATGGAGCAGTCGGTGATCAGAAGACCAGTCCATCAGCTCCTCCATTAGAAAAGAAGCTTTCCCGTGCTATATCAGCTGTCTTTGCATTATACATTTAACAAAACAGGACTAACGTTGTTACTTATGACTTGTGTTTTGAAACTGTTAAACTGTAAAGCGCTGCGGAATATGTTGGCACTATATAAGATTATTATTATTATTATTATTAGGACGGTATGTAATAAAGACTCTATATAATCTGATATGTAAAGGACAGTGCTGTACATAATAGAGGGCACTGTGTAATAAGGGATGGCAATATACATAATAAAGGAGACTATATAATATGTATAAATGTATGTGTGTGTGGATATATAAATATAAATACAGTGGGGGAAATAAGTATTTGATCCCTTGCTGATTTTGTAAATTTGACCATTGACAAAGACATAAACAGTCTATAATTTTAAGGGTCGAATAATTTTAACATTGAGAGATAGAATATCAAAAATAAAATCGAGAAAATCACATGGCATAAATTATATAAATCTATTTGCATTTTGCAGTGAGAAATAAGTATTTGATCCCTCTGGCAAACAAGACTTAATACTTGGTGGCAAAATCCTTGTTGGCAAGCACAGCAGTCAGTCTTTTTTTGTAGTTGATGGTGAGGTTTGCGCCATTGCCTCTTAGCTATCCCCAGTGGAGGGATATGCTGCCCAGCTATTCCTGATAAGGAATACATGTGCTATTCCCCTGATGAATCAAGCTATTGAGGAAACACGTTGGTAGGCACACAGGATCAGTCCAGGGCTGGCTAGTGACAGGGCTAGCTGTGGACTGCCCTTGCAAGGGCGGGAGTATTGGGGTGCCAGGTTCAGTACCATGATAGGGAATACTATTGGAACCCCGACCCAATAACGTTGTGACTAAGGAAAACCAAAAATTGGTGAGATTGTTCCTTTTCTTGTACAACTTTTTGATTGTTGTATGTGAGCAATGTATGTTTCTAAAAATAAGCTCTATTGAATTTTCTACTGATGAATAGGGCTATTTGTTGATTCACATAAATGAAATAGATGGTGTGACAGAAGTCTAATAAGTTATTCTCTTCCCAAACAGGGAGTGAAACGAACTGTAATTTATCCTAGACAGGGAACAGAATTAAGTGTTTTTATTTATATTTGTGCACTAGTGTATTGTTTCACTGGGAATTTATAAAGGTGAAAACCTTTTTTAAAAAACTACCAAGTAAAAGTTATGTTTTAAACCACCAAATTTATATGCTATATTTTTTATCTCTCTTGTGTGATATAGACAGTGGTAGGGAGACTCCTGTTCGCTATTTCTCTCGATACATACAGTGGGGAAAAAAAGTATTTAGTCAGTCAGCAATAGTGCAAGTTCCACCACTTAAAAAGATGAGAGGCGTCTGTAATTTACATCATAGGTAGACCTCAACTATGGGAGACAAACTGAGAAAAAAAAATCCAGAAAATCACATTGTCTGTTTTTTTTCATTTTATTTGCATATTATGGTGGAAAATAAGTATTTGGTCAGAAACAAGCAATCAAGATTTCTGGCTCTCACAGACCTGTAACTTCTTCTTTAAGAGTCTCCTCTTTCCTCCACTCATTACCTGTAGTAATGGCGCCTGTTTAAACTTGTTATCAGTATAAAAAGACACCTGTGCACACCCTCAAACAGTCTGACTCCAAACTCCACTATGGTGAAGACCAAAGAGCTGTCAAAGGACACCAGAAACAAAATTGTAGCCCTGCACCAGGCTGGGAAGACTGAATCTGCAATAGCCAACCAGCTTGGAGTGAAGAAATCAACTGTGGGAGCAATAATTAGAAAATGGAAGACATACAAGACCACTGATAATCTCCCTCGATCTGGTGCTCCACGCAAAATCCCACCCCGTGGGGTCAGAATGATCACAAGAACGGTGAGCAAAAATCCCAGAACCACGCGGGGGGACCTAGTGAATGAACTGCAGAGAGCCGGGACCAATGTAACAAGGCCTACCATAAGTAACACACTACGCCACCATGGACTCAGATCCTGCAGTGCCAGACGTGTCCCACTGCTTAAGCCTGTACATGTCCGGGCCCGTCTGAAGTTTGCTAGAGAGCATTTGGATGATCCAGAGGAGTTTTGGGAGAATGTCCTATGGTCTGATGAAACCAAACTGGAACTGTTTGGTAGAAACACAACTTGTCGTGTTTGGAGGAAAAAGAATACTGAGTTGCATCCATCAAACACCATACCTACTGTAAAGCATGGTGGTGGAAACATCATGCTTTGGGGCTGTTTCTCTGCAAAGGGGCCAGGACGACTGATCCGGGTACATGAAAGAATGAATGGGGCCATGTATCGTGAGATTTTGAGTGCAAACCTCCTTCCATCAGCAAGGGCATTGAAGATGAAACGTGGCTGGGTCTTTCAACATGACAATGATCCAAAGCACACCGCCAGGGCAACGAAGGAGTGGCTTCGTAAGAAGCATTTCAAGGTCCTGGAGTGGCCTAGCCAGTCTCCAGATCTCAACCCTATAGAAAACCTTTGGAGGGAGTTGAAAGTCCGTGTTGCCAAGCGAAAAGCCAAAAACATCACTGCTCTAGAGGAGATCTGCATGGAGGAATGGGCCAACATACCAACAACAGTGTGTGGCAACCTTGTGAAGACTTACAGAAAACGTTTGACCTCTGTCATTGCCAACAAAGGATATATCACAAAGTATTGAGATGAAATTTTGTTTCTGTCCAAATACTTATTTTCCACCATAATATGCAAATAAAATGAAGAAAAAAACAGACAATGTGATTTTCTGGATTTTTTTTTCTCAGTTTGTCTCCCATAGTTGAGGTCTACCTATGATGTAAATTACAGACGCCTCTCATCTTTTTAAGTGGTGGAACTTGCACTATTGCTGACTGACTAAATACTTTTTTTCCCCACTGTATATATATGAGGTTTGTGCACATATCAGGAGGAATTTTGGTCCACTCCTCTTTGCAGATCATCTCTAAATCATTAACATTTTGAGGCTGTCGCTTGGCAAAATGGAGCTTCAACTCCCTCCTTCATTTCTTCATTTTTGTATGGGATTTAGGTCTGGAGACTAGCTACGCCACTCCATTACCTTAATGTGCTTGAATCATTGTATGTTTTGAATCATTGTCTTGCTGGAAGACCCAGCCACAACCCATTTTTAATGTCCTGGCATAGGGAAGGAGGTTGTCACTCAGTATTTTACAGTACATGGCTCCATCCATTCTCCTATTGATGTAGTGAAGTAGTCCTGTGCAGAGAGACAGCCCCAAATCATAATTTCCACCTCCATGCTTGACAGCGGGGATGGTGTTCTTTGGTTCATAGGCAGCATTTCTCCTCCTCCTAACACGGCGAGTTGAGTTAATGCCAAAGTCATCAATTTTTGTCTCATTTGACCACAGCAACTTCTCCAGTCACTCACAGAATCATCCAGGTGTTCACTGGAAAACTTCAGATTTCTTGAGCAGGGGGACCTTGCGGGCACTATAGGATTTTAAACCTTTACGGCGTAATGTGTTACCAATAGTTTTCTTGGTGACTGTGGTCTCAGCTGCCTTGAGATCATTTGAAAGTTCCCTCTGTGTAGTTTTAGGCTCATCTCTCACCTTCCTCATCATCAAAAATACCCCATGAGGTGAGATTTTGCATGCTGCCCCCGATCGATGTCGATTGACAGTCATTTTGTATTTCTTCCATTTTCTTATTATTGCACCAATAGTTGTCTCTTTCTCACACAGCGTCTTACTTATGGTTTTGTAGCCCATTCCAGCTTTGTGCAGTGCTATGATCTTGTCCTTGACATCCTTATAAAGCTCTTTGGTCTTGCCGATGTTGTAGAGGTTAGAGTCTGACTGATTAATTGAGTCTGTGGACAGGAGTCTTTTATAAGTTTGACTATGTTAGACAACTGTCTTTAATGCAGGTAACGAGATGATTAGAAGAGTTTAACTGGTCTATTAATGGTTGGTAGGGGAGCAAACATTTATTTAACCTATCCTTAAAATTATAGACTGTTCATGTCCTTGTTAGTGGGGAAACTTGCAAAATCAGCAAGTGATCAAATACTTATTTCCCCCACTGCCAATATCTACTATATAATCGTCTAATTCTGTCTGTCTTTCTGTTTGTAACGGAAATCTCGCGTCGCTGATTGGTCGCGACCAATCAGCGGCAGGCATAGTCCGCCCACGAATCCCGCATCACTGATTGGTCGTGGCTAGCTGGGCGCGACCAATCAGCGACAGGTGCAGTCCAGCCACAAATGGGTGCGGAATTCGAATGACGCACACCACCCCTACCGACAGGAGATCTGCGGCGCTAGCCGCTGATCTCCCGACGGTTGCCGCGGGTTATCTCCTGCCGCACAGAGGTCAGCGACAACGCAGCCGGGAGATGACTGGCGCTAGCCTGATTGGTCGCGGCCGGCCGGGCGTGACCAATCAGCGACAGGTGCAGTCCGCCCACGAATTGCTGTGGGATTTGAACCATGCTTTTCTGATTGGTCGCACCCGGCGACCAATCAGCGATATTGGCGTGGAATTTAACCCTCACAGCGCGACGTAGTTCACTCATCTTTACTGAACAAGTTCTGTCTTAAATCTTCATAAATAAACTACATACATATTCTAGAATACACAATAAGTTAGAATCGGGCCACCATCTAGTATATATACTGTATATATATACATATATACAGTATATATATATTAGCTTTTTTGCCATAAAAGGAGGGGGGCCCAGACACATTTCTTACACAGGGGCCCCAAGCTGTCAGTGTCCACACCTGCAAGGAGCTATACATCTTGCAAACCCTACTCTGAAGCTGGCCTGATCCCTGGTAGGACGGCCAGATCGGTGGTGGTTTGATATCCAGCACTCACACAATTATCTGCTACCAGCTCCAGCAGAGACCAGATGCAAAAAGAGCACAGAGAGGTCTTTACAAGGGGGTGCTCCAGTGCAGCCTAAAGACTGACCACCCGATAATCCTATGAGAAGTACCCTGCAAAGGCCATACAAATTAGCATAAAAAACTCCTCAGTGGAGCAGGGGGAATATCTGGAAACTTTTGACTTCCTCTTTAAAGTGGTTTTGTCACTTGTAGGGATGCTGTTTTTTGTCTTAAATGTGGACTTACTCAAGAATTTTGTCAGGAACACTGCACTGCACTTGCTCACTGAGCCAGTGCGCGTGTCCTGAGTACAAAGACTGTGCACAAAGATACCTGTGGAGCGGGCAGCAGTGGTGACAATGCATGCTCCAGGACCTGAAGCACATGACTGCTGGGGGCGTGGCCTAAGCTCCACAGAGCTAGGAGCTGCAGGGAAACTCCTAGAAAGGTAACAACAGGACAATGTTACCAAGGGGCATAGACAGAGACAGAAACCAGATCAAGCCGAGGTCAAAGCACGAGATAGCAATACAGTACCAAAGGATTAGACAGAATGGATAGTCAGGATGTAGCAATAGATCAGAAAACCAGAACGGGCAATAGACGGTACAATAGGGGTAAACTATAACGGAGTAACGATAGCCAAGCCAGGAGGTCAGAACCAGAAAAGACAATAGTACCAAAACGAGAGATGGAGTACAGAGTGAAGGAACAAGCCGGGTCATACACGGGAAGCAAACAAACAATGCATAGTACACGCACACCAGGGGTCAGACATGCCAGAACAACAGTATAACTGACAAGAGAATGCTAGTTTGGAGTGAGTATAAATACCCCTCCCAGATCCAAAGAGAGGCCGGAGAAAATTAACCCTGTGAGAACAGGACATTAACCATGTCCTAACCATGACAGTACCCCCCTCTTAATGGGGGGCTACTGGACCCCCAGGTTTCTCAGGGTACCTGGCATGAAAAGCCCGCACCAGTCGATCAGCGTGCACCAAACTGGCCAGAACCCACGACCGATCCTCAACGGAATATCCCTACCAATGGATAAGGTACTGAAGTCTCCGGCGCACCCACCGCGAATCAAACGATGCGCCCTACCTCATACTCCAGTTGACCCTCTACCAACACTGGTGGAGCCACAGATGAGGTATCTTCTCTAACTGTCCCCACAGGTTTTAATAGGGACCTGTGGAAGTCATTAGAGATTTTGAAGGAGGTGGGCAACTGTAATCTGTATGCCACCGGGTTGATCACCTCTACAATCTTGTATGGGCCAATAAATTTGGGTCCCAACTTCATAGAGGGTATTTTAAGTTTGATGTTACGGGTGGACAACCAGACTTTTTCCCCCACTGTCAATGCAGGAACCACACCCCTCCTCCTGTCTGCAAAATGTTTGAACTTCTTCTGGGTTTTGGAGATGTTCCCCTGTACCTCCTTCCAGAGGGTTTTTAATTGTTGTACCATCCCCTCAACACCAGGGCAATCCGAATCCATACGAGAAAATTCCCCAAACTGCGTAACAAACCCATAATTGACCAGAAAGGGAGACTTTCTGGTAGATTAATCCGACAGTTGAATGCAAATTCTGCCATGGGTAATACCTCACACCAGTCTTCCTGTCTGGAGGAGGCCAGGCATCTCAGAATTTGCTCCAATGACTTGTTGGTGCATTCCGTTTGTCCATTGGATTCCGGGTGATAGGCAGAGGAGAATGACAACGTGACCCCCAACTTCATACAAAACGCTCTCTAAAACCTTGCCACAAATTGCACACTCCTGTCCGACACCACGTTCACAGGCACTCCATGCAGTCGAACAATGTGCTGTATAAACAAGCGGGCCAAGGTTTCAGTGGATGGTAATGCAGGTAATGGCACAAAGTGGGCTTGCTTAGAAAATCTATCAACCACTACCCAAACCACTGAGTTGCCCTTGGAAGGTGGAAGGTTAGTGATAAAGTCCATGGACAGGTGTGTCCATGGTTTATCTGTTATTGGCAAAGGATCCAATTCCCCGGCCGGCCGGACCTGAGAGCTTTTAGAGCGCGGGCACACCCCACAAGTATTCACAAACCTTTTTATATCAGTACCTATAGAGGGCCACCAAAAACCCCTAGCTACTGCCCCCCGGGTAGCTGCAATACCAGGGTGTGCTCTTAACACAGAGTCATGAAATTCTTGAAGGACTGTGGGACGGAATTGTTTGAGTACAAACAATTTACAAGGGGGTTTATTCCTGGGAACTTGTGCTTGTGCTTCCAGAATCTCTCTCTGTAACTCAGAGGAGGTTTCGGCTACAACCACTCCCGGTTGAAGAATGGAGGAAGGAAGTTCTGGAGGGGACACAAAATCAAAACTTCGGGATAAGGCATCTGACTTTATATTTTTAGACCCTGGTTGGAACGTGATGGTAAAATGAAATCGAGAAAAAAAAAGTGCCCACCGAGCCTGTCTGGGGGTCAATCTCTTAGCAGACTCGATATAGGCCAGGTTTTTATGATCAGTGATGACCGTAATGGGATGAGCAACCCCCTCCAAAAAATACCTCCATTCTTCGAAGGCCAATTTAACAGCTAACAATTCGCTGTTACCGACATCATAGTTTCTCTCGGCCGAAGAGAACTTCTTAGAGAAAAAGGCACAGGGTTTGAGGTTAGTCAGGGTAGAGGGGCCCTGTGACAATACTGCCCCCACCCCCACCTCCGAAGCGTCGACCTCGACGATAAAAGGTCTTGACGAATCGGGTTGTACCAACACAGGGGCTGTAGTAAAACACTTCTTTAATGCCAGGAAGGAATTTTTGCAGCCACGGACCAATTTTTTACATCTGCCCTTTTAAGAGTGAGGTCCGTCAAGGGCTTTACCACCTGCGAGAACCCTTTAATGAACTTCCTATAATAATTAGCGAAGCCCAGAAATCGCTGCAACCCCTTCAGGTCATGAGACTGCACCCAATCTGTAATGGCCTGAACCTTCCCTGGATCCATGCGGAATCCCTCCTCGGATACAATTACACCCAGAAAAGATAGTTCTTGCATAAAAAATTAGCACTTCTCCAGCTTAGAATACAAATGGTTCTCCCGGAGTCTCATAAGCACCGTACACAGATGATGCAAGTGTGACTGACTGTCCTCAGAGTAAATCAAGATGTCATCCAGGTAAATGACTACGTAACGTCCAATCAAGTCAGAAAAAACAACATTAATAAAGTTCTGAAAAACCGCAGGAGCGTTAGTGAGGCCAAAGGGCATAACCAGGTTTTCAAACAGCCCCTCAGTTGACAGGAACGCTGTTTTCCATTCGTCCCCCTCCCGGATCCTTATAAGGTTATAAGCCCCTCGTAGATCGAGCTTAGAAAACCATTTGGCCCCCGTGAGTTGATTGCATAGATCAGGAATCAACGGGAGAGGGTACGTGTTCTTAACAGTAATTTTGTTCAGTTCTCGAACGTCGAGGCACGGTCACAACCCACCATCTTTTTTCTTTACAAAGAAAAACCCCACTGCCACGGGTGAGACCGAGGGCTGAATATGCCCCTTGTGAAGGCTTTCTTTAATGTACTCTTTCATAGCTTGGCGCTCAGGTCCAGACAAATTAAACAAACGAGCCTTGGGTAATTTGGCTCCAGGTACTAAATCGATAGCACAATCATATGGTCTATGTGGTGGGAGCGCCTCAGCCTCACTTTCGGAAAACACAGCTTTAAAGTCTCTCAGGTACTCTGGAATACCCTCCAGACCGACAGATGACACAGATACAGATTTTAACGGATTGACAAAAGGAACCGGGTTACAACACAGACCATTATCATTACATCCCCATCGGGTGATCTCCCCCTTCACCCAATCAATAAGAGGATTGTGGCATTGCAACCAGGGCATTCCCAATACCAGTCCTGCAGGCAGATTATTCATAATGAAACAACTTAAATTTTCCACATGAGTGGAACCCACTTTCATAGAAAAAAACTTCAGACATAAAACAAATTCCATCCCGGGTAAGAGGGGATGAATCCACCGCCACAACTTTAACAGGGTCTTTTAACCTGACTGTCCCTATCTTATTAAGAGTCACAACTTGGGCATCAATCAGATTAATGGAGGAACCACAGTCAACAAAGGCAGTGGTCATAACAGAACCGCCAGCAATTTCCAATTCAACCTGGAGCACCATTTTAGTACGTGAGAAAAAATGTACCTGGGAGTCTGGACAACCTCCTCGATTGTTGCCCAGACTCAGTCGTTTCTCTGATGGTTTCTCTGAAGAAGGGCAGGAGGGGCAATTTCTTTTCCAATGTCCAGAGGCTCCACAGTAAAGCATAGTAGGTTGTCTCTACAGTGCCTTCTCTCTTTCTCCTTAACAGAGACTAACCCAACCTTCATGGGCTCAGATACAGGTGCAGTGTCACACAATTTGGGGTACAAGGGAGACTCTTGTTGCATCATTCCTCTAGCATGGAGTCTCCGGTCCATACAGACCGCCTGCATCATGGCGTCCTCCAGGGTATCAGGAGGCGGATGTAATGCCAGAGCGTCCTGCAGACGGTCAGAAAGGGCCCTGCGAAACAACACCTTCAGGGCGGCATCTTTCCAGGATACTTCGGACGTCCAACGTCTAAACTCTGAGCAGAACCATTCAGCAGAGTGCCTCCCCTGTCACACTCATCGCCATATCCTCTGCCAGACGCACTCTATCAGGCTCATCATAGATGTGCCCCAGAGCCTCAAAGAACAAGTTCACTGACATACGTTCAGGAGCAGAGGAAGACAGAGAGAAAGCCCATGCTTGCGGAGCCCCCCGAAGTAGGGAAATAATGACCCCCACCATCTGGAACTCATCCCCGGAGGAGAGCGGGGCCTTAGAGAAAAAAAAGCTTGCATCCTTCTCTGAAAGACCTGAACTCCTTTTTATCCCCTGAGAAAGGGTCGGGAAATTTGACCGGAGATTCGGGGGACGCTAATGACACATCTCTACCCCCAGAACTAGAAGCCCCTGCATCGACAGCCCCCTGCACAGTAACCACCAACTGTTGCTGGGTATGGGCCATTGTGCGCTGTTCCACATTGAGTTTATGGAACATTTGGGTCAGGTGTTTGACCTGATCAGCCAAAGCTTGTATGGGATCCATGAGGATAAGACATACTTTTTTTTTTCTCTTCAGAGGAAAAAAACTGAAACGGTCAGTTATAATGTCAGGAACACCGCACTGCACTTGCTCACTGAGCCAGTGCACGTGTCCTGAGTACAAAGATTGTGCACAAGGATACCTGCGGAGCGGGCAGCAGTGGTGACGATGCATGCTCCAGGACCTAAAGCACGTGACTGATGGGGGCATGGCCTAAGCTCCACAGAGCTAGGAGCTGCAGGGAAACTCCTAGAAAGGTAACTACATGGCAATGTTACCAAGGGGCATAGACAGAGACAATAACCAGATCAAGCCGAGGTCAAAGCACGAGATAGCAATACAGTACCAAAGGATTAGACAGAATGGATAGTCAGGACGTAGCAATAGATCAGAAAACCAGAACGGGCAATAGACGGTACAATAGGGGTAAACTGTAATGGAGTAACGATAGCCAAGCCAGGAGATCAGAACCAGAAAAGACAATAGTACCAAAACGAGAGACGGAGTACAGAGTGAAGGAACAAGCCAGGTCATACACGGGAAGCAAACAAACAACGCAGAGTACACGCACACCAGGGGTCAGACACGCCAGAACAACAGTATAGCTGACAGAGAATGCTAGTTTGGAGTGAGTATAAATACCCCTCCCAGATCCAAAGAGAGGCAGGCAAAAGTTAACCCTGTAAGAACAGGACATTAACCATGTCCTAACCATGACAAATTTGCTATGACACCTTTTTAAAAAAAATCATTTTGTAACCGATAGAAGAAATAAGGGGGTTCCAGGTTTTCTTAAGGAATCATACAGAGTAAAGTACTGCAGTGCGCAGGCGCCGGGACAGGTCAGAGAGGTCCGGTGTCTGCACACTGCAGTACTTTACTCTGCCCTCAACAGGGCAGATAAAGTATGCCTGCGCAGGAGCCATGGCAGATGTAAGAAGGAGGACGTCATCTTATGAAGATGGGAGGCGCCGGACCGGACCGCGACACCCATCGGACCGGACCAGACCGGACATCCGAGTGAGTTTAATCTATCTCGTTTTTCTTATCTTTCAAGTTACATTGGGGGCTTATTTATCTACAGCATTACAGAATGCTGTAGATAAGCCCCTGATGGCTGTGGCCGCAGCTCATACAGCAAAAATGGGGTGACAGATTCCCTTTAAGTCACTGTATTTCGCTGTTTCATGTGGGTAGATATCAGCAGCTGGAGTTTAAATTGCATCCATATGAAATATGTAAAGTCTTACTATTAATTTGACAGCAGGGTCAGAACACTAAGGTTGGCAGATCATACCAGAGCTGCATTACATGGCTTTTGTTTTCATATCATATAACAGGTACTTTGGCATCTAAACTTTGTCAGCAAAGTATCAACGCCACTTATGTTGTTACACACAGATTTTTGTTTGATTGGTCACTTTGTTCATTATTGGTATTTCTTAGGTTTTACTTTTAATCATTCTACCTTTTTCCACATTAAATTTTATGCCATAACTTCAGTTTCTAGAATAGGCATGGGTGTAATATGGGGATGAGCAGATCTTTTGAAATTGAATTTTGCCTGATTAACCGAATATTCCCCCCTAAAAAAGATTTATGACCAATTCAATGTGAACCTCAATTCTGTAAAGCCTGTAATTCCATGGAAAAACCTTTGTAATACTTTTAGGTCTTATATACTTTGTCATGGACCACAATTTAAGTTATTTACTGCAAACTCAAAATTTTAACAGAAGGGTATTAAACTGCCCTCCTTGTTTGCAGTGTGTTAAGAATAAAAAAAATGCTATTATTGTGTGTTTTGTAGTAGTCTGAGAAATAAGTAATTGGCATCAGCTGTCTCGTTGCCATTTGTAGGCCAAAAAAATAATTTTTCAGGACCGCTGTGTGTTTTCCGGTATTCTGAAAAATAAATAATTGGCATCAGATGACTCATTGCCATTTGTAGGCCAAAGAAATAATTTTTTCATGATCGTTGTGTTTACTAGTAGTCTGAGACATAAATAATTGGCATCAGCTGTCTTGTTGCCATTTGTAGGCCAAATAAATAATTTTTCTGGACTGCTGTCTATTTTCTAGTAGTGTTGCAAATAAATAATTGGCATCAGTTAACTCATTGCCATTTGTAGGCAAAATAAATAATTTTTTAGAATTGCTGTGTGTTTTCTAGTAGTCCGAAAAATAAGTAATTGGTATCAGCAGTCTTGTTTCCATTTGTAGGCCAAATAAATAATTTTTCTGGACCGCTTTTTTTCTGTTGGTATTGCAAATAAATAATTGGCATCAGCCATCTTGTTGCCATTTGTAGGCTAAATAAATCATTTTTATGGACCGCTGCATTGTCTAGTAGTTTGAGCAATAAATGATTGGCATCAGCCATATTATAGCCATTTGTAGTCCGAAAAAACAATTTTTCAGGACATTTTGTATTTTTTAGTAATCTGGAAATAAATAATTGGCATAAGCTGCCCCATTGCCTTTTGCAGGCCATTTTTTTTTCTGGACAGCGGTCTGTGTTTTAGTAGTGTTGCAAATAAATAATTGGATCAGCCATATCAACGCCATTTGTAGGTCAAAGAAATATTTTTTCTCGATTGCTGTGTGTTTTCTAGCAGTGTTGCAAATAAACAATTTGCATCAGCCACCTCGTTGCCATTTGTAGGCCAGAAAAATATTTTTTCAGGACCGTTTTGTTTTTTTTATCAGTGTTACAAATAAAAAATTGACATCAGTCATCTTGTTGCTATTTGTAAGCCAAATAAATAATTTTTTGGGGCTGCTGTGTGTTCTAGTGATTTGGCAAATAAATTAATCAACTCTTCCCCATCTCTTTGTGAGTAGTATGCAGACAAACCACTTTCAAAAATGAGAATGTAGACGTGATGGTGCTGGTGTAGCTGCTGCTGATGGTGTTGGTGGTGTAGCTAAGAGAGGGAGAGGACATAGTCATTCTGTACTTTCTACATGCCCACATAAAACACCTTCCTCTGGTATACTTAAGCAACATTACGTTATGTGTCCTTTCGTAAACCCGAATACCGCTGCACAAAAGATGTTGAAAAGGTGTTAGATTGCATGGCTGAGAAAGGCTCCAGTTCCTCCGTATTATATTCCACTCGGTCCACTGCATAAAATGCCCAGTTGGCACATGAGGACTATAGTAATCCATCTTCTACCTCACCCCCTTGCAAATCAGCTAAGCATTGTGAGCCCCAGGTCATGCAGCAGTCTTGATGACCCTGCGGGCTGTGGTTCCGTGGCCCATCCACCTGCCCCTGCTTCAGAAGTGGAAGAGAGTGACTGTGCTAATGCTCAACCACTTGTTATGTTGGAGGATGAGTATGTGGGAGGGCTATTGCACCCAGTCAGTGGAACACCCAGCACATGTCAGATGATGACAAAACTCAGTAGTCAACTGCAACATCTTACTGCTCTATGCAGACTGGCAAGGAGGTCAGAGTTGAGGAGTCGATGAAAGATGATGCAGGGAATTATGAGGTCCTAGACTCCACATTGCGCGGAGGCCATCTTAGTGATGTGCGCAGTTCAGAAGAAAGGGAGTTGGCCATGCTGCCTCTGCAGTACAGCAAAAGAGGGAGCAAGGTGCAAAGGCACAACAGGTGGCCACTAGTCAGGTACATCAGCTGCAACTGCCCACTGTGTTGCTGAACTCAGTACACCAAAGACAGCTCCAAAGAGCTCCCAGGTTAGGAATTCCTTCAGGGAGTGTGCTTACGACAAACGACGAGTGGTTTGCAAACTGTGGATTCAGACTCTGAAACGAGGCATAAATCTTCTGAACTTGAGCACCACATGGATGGTGATACATTTGAATTTAAAGCACGAGTTTCAGTGGAATATACATTTTAAAACTCATTATAGATCAACAGTCCATATTAGCTTAGAAGCAACCTCAAAATATCAGGATAAACAAATTCCCAAATGAAGGTGTCAAATGGGATAAAGAGGCATAAGCATAAATTTTATAAAATACAATGTTTCATTTGAAACATGCTAAAAAAAATTAAATATAAACTAAAGGATTTTCTCTGAGGTAGCAGGTGTGGACTATCAGTGGCAGCAGGACGTAGCAGCAACTCAATTAAAAAATATAGATATATAAGGATATGGATATCTGAATCTTATTGGCAAAGCTTGCAATCAAAGAGAAAATACTCCCTACATTTAGCATAATTATAAAGTAAAGTGCATAGTGCCTAATTAGAGAGGCATACGATCTCCCAAAGTGCAGGAATTGCAATCAAATACAGTTTCTATATTTCAGTAAATGTGTCACATCATAGTCAATTGCCCAAGTGCCTATATATGAGAAGCTGCAAAGCAATGAATGGATCTTGTGTTATTTACATCAATGTGAATCACAGCCACCAACAAACCACACGGCTACACCCCTGATGGCTTTGGCTGTCCCGCAGTATGTTGTTCCCAACCTCCATTACTTTTCAATCACTGCCCACACACATGATGTGGAATAAATTAGGAGTACACTGCGCAATGCCATCTATGGCAAGGTCTACATAAGCACTGGGACAGAGGCAGACGGCATTCTAGCTCATGTCCTACCTCCATCTAGGATTGCTGGATGTTTATCTGTCCAGGATGCCTCTTCCTCCTACTCCGCTTCCTTCACCACCTCCTCTTCTTGTCACAGTAAGACCTGCACCACCGACTTCAGCACAGTCAGGGGGAAACTACAGCAATCTCTTCTTAAACTCTTCTGTTTGGGCTACAAATCTCGCATCGCACAGATAGCTGTGGACAAGGATCAAACAGCAGACAGATGAGTGGATATTGCCAGTGAACCTCAAGTCTGGCCTAGTAGTGTGCAATAACTGGTGAAATCTCATAGCAGATCTGGGCCTAACCGGTTTGACACACATCCCTTGCCTAACACATTGGCGAAACTTCCTGAAAAACTACCCACACATGTCAGAGCTGCTGATAAAAGTGCAGGCAGTGTGTGTTCACTTTCAGTGTTCTCACCCTTCTGCTGCTCTCCTGTCTGTGCTGCAGTGTCACTTCTGCCTTCATGCTTGCCGCCTCACATTCGACGTACCAACATGGTGAAACTCCACCATGCATATGCTGGAGAAACTGTGCAAGCTGCAGCAGGCAATATTGGAGTTTCAGCTGCAGCATGCAAGGCTGAGTTACTCTGCGGAGCAGCACCACTTCACCACTAATGAGTAGGCCTCTATGTGTGATGTGTGTGCTGTGTTGCACTGCTTTGAATATTCCACCAATATGGCCAGGGCTGATGATGCTATCATTACCGTTACTGTACCACTTATATGCCTTCATGAAAAAACAAGAGGAAGAGGAGCAAGGCCAATACACATCGTTTTCAGGCCTGTTGTCCACACATGGCTCGGAGGGTGTATTACTGTCCCAACAGAGGCCAGTTACCCAACTGTACGGCCAGGGAACAGTTTGAGAGGAGGAGGAGGAGGAATAACCATGTTAACAGCAAGGTGGCTCTCATATCAGCTCAGGAGCATTATTGGAGCATAACTGGGTGACGGGGGTGATATTGAGGAGCCAAACCATACACCTCCCACCAAAGACAACTTGTCATTGCCTTTAGGTAGCTTGGCACACATTAGCTAATATATGGTGCTGTGACTGCTTAACAACCGACGAATTGCCCAAATTGTTACCAATGCTGATCACTGGAGCGGGATCGCAAAATGTCTGATTACAAAAATACGCTGGTAGAGAAACTACTGCTGGTTTTCCCACCTGACAGTTGGGGCTCAGAGGAGTAACAAGCCAGAGGAAGACGAGGAAGTCGCCAACGTAGCTGAGGATCTTCCAGCACTTCGGAAGGCAGGGTTAGTATGACGCAAAACTTTCTCCAGAACATCCGGAAACACCATCTGATACAGTACGTATTAGCAAGAGGCAACGTTACAACATGATGGAAGAGTACATGTCCAGATGTCTCCACGTACAAACTGATGGGTTTGCCCCATTTAGCATCTGCATCTCCAAATAAGACAATTGGCCTGACCTTGCCCTTTATGCCATGGAGGTGCTGGCCTGCCCTGCGGCAAGTGTACTGTTGGAATGTTTGTTTAGCATGGCAGGTGGTGTCATCACAGACAAGCTCATCCGCCTGTCCACATCCAACTTGTGGAAGCTAACATCTCTGAAATGAACTAGGCGTGGATCCTGTAATGCTGCTGCCGGCACCCCTGCTTGGTGGCCCCTTCCCCTTCCATGCAGGGACACCAGCTTACTCACCTCCCCAGCCCTGCAGCATTGTCTTTCAACGTGTCCTTCTTGCTGCTTCCTGCTTTCTGTGTGTGCGTGCCACAATCCAGTGGCGTGCCTAGTAAGCACATGCCCGCGCTTCCCTCTTCTTAATTGGGCAGTACACCCATTAGGCTAAATGCTCTCAGCTTTTTGCTGAGAGTCATTTAGCATAAGTAGAATACCTGCAAGATGGCTCCTAGCCAATAGCTGGGAGGCATCTTGTATATAAGACTCCATCTCCCCTAGAGAGTCGCCAAGCAATGCATTGAATCATTCCCACTATGAGCTTTTAGTGAGTTTTTTATGCTGCGTATTTTTGAAGAAATGCAAGTAACCTATTTTAATAAAGGGGTGCAGAAATGGTACAGAAAATCTGCAACATCAAAACTCACTATCGTGCACAAGTTGAACTTGGTGAATTTTTACTTCAATATTTGTAAGCCAAAACCAGGAGTGGAACAGAGGAAAAGTATAATAGAATCATGTGAACCACTTCTGTATTTTTTAACCACTCCTGGTTTTGGCTTACAAATACCAAGGTAAAACCATAGTAAAGTAAACCTCAACGTGTGCATGTTGCCTAATACTAAAATGCAGGTCTTGACAAGGATCTACTGGATCGCAAAAATATATGTATTCACATTGCCTTCCTCCTCTCAGTCATAAATCCGTTGGAAGCTTCTGTCTGAATTCCCAAAATAGGACTTGGACTTGCTCCCAATGGAATCATTCAATTCATTAAGGCAAACGGCGTTTGAAGTACTGTATGCAAATTTAGGCTTTATTGGCCTCCTTTACAGTGGTATCCAAAAAAGGATAGCTATGCAAAACAAAAAATCTAAAATTAATGGAGCAGAAAAAAATATCATGACTCTTATATGAGGAATACTCAGAGACATATATGCTCTAAAATGTTTGTTATTCAGTAATTAAAGAAGAAATTATATGATGAAAAGTCAGAAATGGGGTCTGTGACACATGAAAAGAAGTTACACTTGAGTTTTGCTCCAAACTTCCTCCTTTACCTGTGGTGCTGTCCTGTCTCTACCATGAGACTACTTTATAATGACCTCAAAGATTAATAGCATAAAACATACCATACCAGTCCTAGTGAGTATCCAATAATAGAGGTCACCTATTAATAGGAGAGCTTTCAAACAACTACACTAGTATAAAACTGTCCATTTAGCTAACAAGGGATATCTGTGCTGTATTGTTAAGCTGATAAAAGTTCCCATGCCTTTGCTCCTTCCTAACATCTAGCATGATGATGGCCTAAGCAACTTCTCGTGTTTTCCACTCCAGCAAACTCTTGGTGCATTGTCATGTTGCACGTAGCATGCAGCTTTGATGTGCCAGTACAGTACCACATGCCAGAGTAAGCAGGAACAGACTCGCTCTGTATCATCTAAAGCAGATTTTTTTCTATCATGTGGTACAACTACAAGAGAAAAAAGAAAGGAAGAGCATATAGCTATGTGAAAGCCTGTGAAGTACATTCAGATACTGCCTCCTACAGTTAATTCTTGGGTTATAGGCCTAGCCTGAATATATTAGTATTCTAAACACTTTAAGGAATCCTACACAACACAAAGGAAAGTCTCTAGCATTGCTGAAACGAGGACAGTCCTAAGAGAATAGTTATTTAAATGCTGGTCTCTTTTTGTATATTAATGTAAATCCAAATGAATAGAAATAGATTGTGACTTGGCACTCTGAGCGCATTGTATATAATGCAGAAAATATGTTTTTAAGAGGTTTGCAAATTAAAAACATTCATTATATATTCACACAATAGGTGCTAAATGTACTGTATAGCACCCCTTTAAAGGGAATCTGTCACCCTTTTTTCAAATATGAGCTGCCTGCACCGACATCAGGGACTTAGCTACAGCATTCTGTAATGCTGTAGATAAGCCCCGATGTAACCTAAAAGATAAGAAAAAAGAGTTAGTTATACTCACCCCGGTGTCTGGTCTGATGGGTGTCGCGGTCCTGTCCGGCGCCTCCCATCTTCTAACGGTGACGTCCTCTTCTTTCCTTCCTGTCGTGGCTCCTGCGCAGGCACACTGCTCTGCCCTATTGAGGGCAGAGCAAGGTTCTGCAGTGTGCAGGCACCGGTAGAGGTCCGGTGCCTGCGCACTGTAGTATTCTGCTCTGCTCTCAACAGGGCAGAGGAGTGCGTCTGCGACGGAGCCACGACGGGAAGGAAAGAAGACGACGTCACCGTTAGAAGATGGGAGGCGCAGGACCGCAACACCCATCGGACCAAGACCGGACCGCCCCCCGGTGAGTATAATCTAACTCCTTTTTCTTATCTTTCAGGTTACATTGGGGGCTTATCTACAGCATTACAGAATGCTGTAGATAACCCCCTGATGTCGGTGCCAGCAGCTCATATTCGAAAAAAGGGGTGACAGATTCCTTTTAAGCCATCTCCACGGGTAGGGTGTCCGGTAGTTCTCACCTCAATATGACACAGCGCCTTCACCCGAATCTTCCTGGGAGCTCTAGGAGAATGCAGAAGGGACTTCCTCACATGACAGGTGTCAACTAGGGAGAACCCTTATCCACACTCCATGCACACTCACAAGAGATGAGGTTGAAATAGGTTAGGCTAGTTTCACACTAGCGTTTATTCAACGCAGCGCACGGCGCCACTAAGCCCCGCCCCTGCCGGCTCCCTGCCCGCCCCATCCGGTCATCGCCGCCTACTATCGCACATGGATGCTTGCGATCTGTGCTCCCTATCTTTAGCATAGGGTGCGCAGATCGTGCGCTGGCCGTGCGCTAGTAGGATTTTGGCGTGCGCTGCGCACTTTTGAAGGTGCACCCCTGCGCGCCGAACGCAGCATGTTGCATTTCGGTGCGCACGGCGCACCTTCAAAAGTGCACAGCGCACACCAAAATCCTACTAGTGCACGATCTGCGCACCCTATGCTAAAGATAGGGTGCGCAGATCGCAAGCGTCCATGTGCGAAAATAGGCTGCGATGACCGGATGGGACGGGCAGGGAGCCGGCAGGGGGCGGGGCTTAGCGGCGCTGTGCGCTGCGTCGAATAAAAGCTAGTGTGAAACTAGCCTAACAGGTTTATTATAGGAGGATAAATGGTGACAATTGCAGGTGGAATAACGAGGAACAGCAAACAGATAATATTCCATATTCTACTGTACAGGTACAAGATGTTCTTTGCAATAAACCTGAATGTTAGTTATGGTGCTTCCCCCTTAATTTACAACATGCACACACCTAATTAATTACTCAACCTACAAATAGCTGCAGCCATGCAAATGATACAGTCCCAAGGTCGGGCCCCGTTGGAGCAGATTCTGGCACGCTTTCAGGAATCATTAGTGCACTTAATACAATCCGAACTAAATCTCATCCACAGTTGGTCCTATTATATATTCTTTGTTTGTAGAACGACAAGTCTCAGCAGTGCTGCCTTAGAGAAAGTTTTAGGCCAGAGTCACACTACCATAGAATATGGGCGAGTGCTATGCGAGAAAACATTGCATACCACTCAGCCCAGTGTTAATATATGGGGCAGCTCACATCACTGTTTATTTTCTCGGGAGTATTCAGCATGCGTGTAAAATCGTAGCATGCTGCAATTGTCACCGAGACTCGCCAATGTAAGCCTACGGGTGCAAGAAAAAACTTGCACAGCACTCGGACCATGCAAGTGCTGTCCGATTTTTACACACCGGTGTGCCACACACAGTAAAATCACGCTGACAGGTTAGAATAGAATAGATAGAATAGATAAATACATATAGAATACATAGATATATAGATGTCAGTGACACACACACACATATATATATATATATACTGTATACTGTATATGTATTTATATTACACAGATAGAAGAAAAGCCTGTAATTGAACTGCTTTGTTCTGTAAAATCACTGCAGGAGCCGACAGGATAGGAGAGATGAATTACATACAGTATATACAAATAGAATAGGTAGATATATAGATGTCAGTGACCAATACAATTAGTACAGTGTGTGTGCAAATTACTGTACATGCATTTAATTAATAAAAGATTATTTTTTGGAAAAAAATGGCGTGGGCTCTAGCGCAATTTTTGTAACCAGCAGAGGGAAAGCCGATGGCTGGGGGCATATGTTATAAACATATGGGATAGGGGGTAATATTCCCAGGCTATTAATATCAGCTCACAACTGTATACTTAGCCTTTGTGGGCTAATAAAATGGGGACCCCCCAAAAAATGAAGTTGAGTCCCCCTATAATTAATAACCAGGAAAGGCTATGCAGACAGCTGCGGGCTGATATTAATAGCCTAGGAAGGGGCCATGGATGCTGGCCCCCCATGGCTAAAAACATCAGCTCTAAGCCACTCCAGAAAAGGCGTATCTCTAAGATGCATCAATTCTGGCATTTAGCCTCGTTCTCCCCACTTGCCATGTAGCAGTGGCAGGTGAGGTAATAGTTGGGGGGTTGATGTCACCTTTGTATTGTCTGGTGACATCAAGCCTCAAGGTTAGTAATGGAGAGGCATTAATAAGATGCCCCCATTACTAACCCCATAGTCACATTGTAAGAAAATACAGACACCCAGAAAAAGTCCTCTAATTGAAAGAAATACACAGACTCCTTTAATATTCATAATTAAACCATACTTACGACTTCACCCATTTCCTCAATGCCTTTGCCATCTACAAAAGAGGTAAAAAAACAAACAAAATTCCTCACCTTTCTGCAGAGATGCTTTTAATCCATTTGCCCCACGATGGGTTCAGCTTTGCTATATCTAGATGTCAGGCTGCATGGTGCGACCATATAGCCTATCATCCAGCAGAGAAACTGAGCACTGTGTGCTCAGTGTTGGGTTGTAGGCTATTAATATCAGCCAGCAGCTGCCTGCATAGCCTTTGCTGGTTATTATTTAATCATAGAGGACTCCATGTCATTTTTTGGGGGTCCCATTTTAATAGCTATTAAATGCTAAGTATACAGTTATGAGCTGATATTAATAGCCTGGGACGCTCCATGGGTATTACCCCCTTCCCAGGCTATAAACATCTACCCCCAGCCATCAGCTTTCCCTCTGCTGGTTACGAAGATTGCGTTGGAGCCAAAACCATTTTTTTCCGAAAAAATAATCTTTTATTAATTAAATACATGTACAGTAATTTGCACACACACTGTAATAATTGTATTTGTCACTGACATCTTTATATCTACCTATTCTATTTGTATTTACTGTATGTAATCCAGCTCTTCTTTCCTGTCTGCTCCTGCATTGATTTTACAGAACCAGGCAGATAGCCACACTCCACATGCAGAATGCTTCTTGCAGCCTTTCTGGGATAAATGCAAGATGGGATAGTAGCAGGCAGATGTAGTCTGTGTGTGAAGGTGCAGGCAGTCCCGCACTGATGTCCTCCCTACCTGGGCAGCAGGCTGGGTATGTCCCACTGACTAAAACTGGCAGAAGAGTTAAAGAGTATTTGGTCAGTATTTTACCTCAGTATTTAATCAGTATTAATTATTAATTTAGTATTATTTAATCATCAAAATAAACAGAAATAAACATTTGAAATAGATCATTTTGTGTGCAATGACTCTAATATGAGATTCACTTTTTGTATTGAAGAAATAAAATAAATGAACTTTTTGATGATATTCTAATTTTGTGAGAAGCACCTGTGTGTATACTTATTTATATTTGTGTGTGTTTTAAAGAATATTTCCTTTGAAAACGATGTGTATATGATAAAGAGAATTGCTGTATGTAAAAGCTCATGTTAAAATCGCATGCAATCGGATAGCTATCGCACTGCATTCGGATGTCGATTGGATGCAAATGGGTCGCCCTCTCAGGGCTGTGGGGTACTCGGTTCCGGGCCCGTCTCTCAGAGGGGATTGTCACAGCAGCGGTGACCCGGTCCATGGCCCTGGGCACCCATGTAAAAGGGGTTGAGTGATGGAAATTAAGTTTATGAGTGGATGATTCGTGACGCCACCTGTGGTGTTCGGCAAAGGAGGTGTTAAGCTGACGCCGCAGAATCCTCTGGGACAGATGGTGTAGTGCAGCAATGATGTTGTAGCCCTCCACAGGCAGGGCTGTAGTTCCAGGGCAGTGAGGATAGATGTTTAGGAAGAGGGTGCATTGTTTGGCACAGAGATGTAGCAGTGCTGAAGAAGTTGCAGGAAGAAGGCAAGGACACAACAGGGTGCAGTTTCTTTACCTTTACTTTGCTTGGCAAATGCAGTTCAGGGTCCAGATTACAGATGGCACAGGAGCTGATTAGCCTGGAAGCAACTCAGGAATCCTCTATGCAGATGGGTTGTGTAGTCTCCTTCCTAGCGCTTACTTGAGATACATGCAGTACTGTGTTACACTGACGTTCCTCCTTCTTCCCTTTTGGATCTACCTCATATGGCAGACAGCTGTAGCCTTCTATCTCCTTTGGCTCACACGTCGCTGTTGTGCCTCCGAGTCATAGATGGGAAAAGAGCATTTACAGCTTCCTATTCCTCTGGTTTCTGTTGCAGGACCGTCAGTATACAACCTTGGAGACCAGGCTCCAGATCATGCACTCCAGCTGGGAACGAGCTCTCAACTCCGCTCAGTCTCCCAGCTTCTCTCTCCATGTCTACACACTTCGCCCTCCTCACAGAACTAACTAATTTCCCCTCCTGGCCCCCAGAGAGAACTCCTCCCCCAATTATGGTTCAGAGCTCCCTCTGCTGGCCTGGAGTGGGAACTGTGTTGCATGTTATGATTAACTGCCAGAGAGACCCTTCATTGCTTCCAAGCATGACATCACACTCCCTAGGAGGAAGGTAATGCCTCTGTGGCGACCATACTCCTGGGGACGCCACACAAGCTGTGAGAAATCGGATTGTACTTGCATGACATTCGCATTACACTCCTGCGACTCTCGGCAGGGAGACTCAGACTGATTTTTCATATGTTTAGTGTGACTCCAGCCTTAGCATACTTCCCTACAGTGGAACCACAAGTCCCAGCAGTAGCTACTCACTCATGATGTAGCAAGTCTGTAGTCACCCAAGGTTTCAGCCTGGGGCCTCAGGGTCCAGGGAATATTTGACACAAGAAATGTGTTACGGATCTGCAACTCAGGACTAGGACAGAAGGGGGAGAAGCTGACCCTGCACTAGGACTAGGCTGAAGCCCTACAATGGAGTGGGCAACCTATTCCTTGTGAATAGACCCACCGACGTTTTCCTAGGCTAAACTCAAATGAAGACCTAAAGGTAGGGGGAAGGGTATCCCTGAAACGAACTAGGGACTGGGAACAAAAAACAAGTAACCTCCTAGTAGGAAAATAGAGGAAGCTGCAGAAATGAGAGGAAAACCAAGAAACAAAGCAGGCCGACTAGAGATCCCAGAAGTGCACAACATCAAACACAGAACGCCATCAAAGCTCCTAGCCAGAACTCTAGCGGATTAACACTGTTGTCCAGCAAGGCCTGGGAGGCAGGTGCTGGGTAATAAAGGGTGATACAATCACCTGACCTCAGACAAACCCAGCAACAGGGGGAAAAGACCAGCAGCCAGAAAACAACAACAAGATGTCAGATGGTCAGAACAAAATAGATTCTCACAAAATGGAAGGCAGGATTCTTACATGTCGGAAGTCAGGCAGGGATTGGCAACTCTTGTCAATTTGGCTGGTCTATAGTTGTAGTGCAGATGTCCTCTCACACATTATAAGTATATGTTCATTTTGTTTCTATCTTAGGTTTTGTCTATTTAACTGCCAGTGTGAACATGCTCCTATGTATAGGATTAGAACTACAATTAACAATTAACGTGTCACCTGTATTCTATTGAACCCATGGAACTGCTCTCACATACACATACCATATATACTCGAGTATAAGCCGACCCAAGTATAAGCCAAGGCATCTAATTTTACCACAAAAAACTGGGAAAACTTATTGACTCGAGTATAAGCCTAGGGTGGGAAATGCAGCAGCTACTGGTAAATGCTCCATACAAAATACACCCCATATAATGCTCCATAAAGTTTAAGATGGGCCCCATAAGATGCTCCACACAAAATACGCCCCATATATTGCTCCATAAAGTTCAAGATAGGCCCCATAAGATGCTCCATATACAATACACCCCATATAATGCTCCATAAAGTTCAAGATGGGCCTCATAAGATGCTCCAAACAAAATATGCCCCATATAATGTTCCATAAAGTTCATGATGGGCCCCATAAGATGTCCATATAATGCACAGTTTATGCTGATGCCCATATACTGTATATTGCTGCTGCTGCAAAAAAACTGAAATACCTCTCTTCGCTGACCGCTGCTCCTCAGTGTCGCCGTCTCTCTGCACTGTGACTATTCAGGCAGACAATGCACACTAATTACGTCATCGTGCCCTCTGACCTGAGTGTCACAGTCAGAGGACATGGAAGACATCGCAGCGATGAAATGGGGAGAGGTGAATATCGCAAGTACCGAGGGCCTGAGCAAGTGGCAACACAGACACCTGGGCCACATTGGCCCGCCGGTGTCCCTGCCTGCTCAGGACCCTGGCACTTGCCCCGGTGCTAACGCCCTCCGCCAGTCCTGTCAGCAGTCACCGGAACACTGAACGATGGCTGCAGGTATGCGCAGATGACCAGGAGAGACCGGGAAACACCCGCACTGCAGCAGAGAACAAGTAAGTGGGACCGTGACACGTGTATAAGCCTAGGGGTGTCTTTTCAGCAAAAAAATGCTAAAAACTTGGCTTATACATGAGTATGTACGGTATATTTCCAACATAACGCCTTTGTTAAAAAAAATCTAATAGTGGAAAACTTTATTATCACAATAGACTTGCTCTAAATGAAAATATGAAAATCACCGTAACTCACACTTTGCAGCTCCAGCATTGCCTCTTTTTCCACTGATCCATGGGCGTACCCACCGTGGGGCAGAGGGGGGCAGCTGCCCCCCCCAGAAGCGGTGAAACACCACGCACCTATCCTGCCGCCGGCCCTTTAAATCTTCAGGCACGGCGCCAGCAGCTTTACAAGTGCGCGCAGTGGCCCAGGTGCCCTGTTCATAGGGGGTTAATAAGAACATCCTGACGTTGAATGTCAGGACATTCTTTGTGGCCAGAGAGAGCGCTCTGCTCTCCCCGTCTCCCACCACTGGCTGCAGCAGCCGCTGAACCTGAACATATCAGGACAGTGACTCAGGCATCTAGAGGAGCATACTCGTGCACTCCTGAGGCAAGCTACAGTGTCAGAAAGGACAGGTACTGAGCTTGGGCTGGGCTGTGGCTGATGTATACAGGGGATGGGGGATGGCTGTGGCTGATGTGTATACAGGGGCTGAACTGATGTGTACAGGGACTGGGGGCTGGCTGTGGCTGATGTGTATACAGGGGCTGGACTCATGTATATGGGGGCTGGACTCATGTATACAGGGGCTGGGGGCTGATGTATACAGGAGCTGGGGGCTGGCTGTGGCTGATGTGTACACAGGGGCTGGGGGCTGGCTAGGCTGATGTGTATACAGGAGTTGGATGGGCTGATGTGTGTGTATACAGGGGCTGGCTGTGGCTGGGCTGATGTGTATATACTGGGGGCTGGCTAGGATGATGTATATACTGGGGCTGGGGACTGGCTGTGGCTGATGTGTACACAGGGGCTGAGGGCTGGCTAGGCTGATGTGTATACAGGGGTTGGCTGGGCTGATGTGTATACAGGGGCTGGGGGCTGGCTGGGCTGATGTATACAGGCGCTGGATGTGGCTGGGCTGATGTGTGTGTATACAGGGGCTGGCTGTGGCTGGGCTGATGTGTATATACTGGGGGCTGGCTGGGCTGATGTATATACTGGGGCAGGGGGCTGGCTGGGCTGATGAATATACTGGGGCTGGCTGGGCTGATGTGTATATACTGGGGCTGGCTGGGCTGATGTGTGTATATTATATTATTATTATATGTGTTTATATACTGGGGCTGGCTGGGCTGATGTGTGTGTGTATATACTGGGGCTGGCTTGGATGATGTGTGTGTATATACTGGGGCTGGCTGTGCTGATGTGTGTGTATATACTGGGGCTGGCTGGGCTGATGTGTGTGTGTATATACTGGGGCTGGCTGGGCTGATGTGTGTCTGTATATACTGGGGCTGCCTGGTCTGATGTGTATGTATATACTGGGGCTGTCTGGGCTGATGTGTGTATACACTCACTGGCCACTTTATTAGGTACACCTGTCCAACTGTGTGTTAAGACTTAATTTCTAATCAGCCAATCACATGGCGGCAACTCAGTGCATTTAGGCATGTAGACATGGTCAAGACAATCTCCTGCAGTTCAAACCGAGCATCAGTATGGGGAAGAAAGGTGATTTGAGTGCCTTTGAACGTGGCATGATTGTTGGTGCCAGAAGGGCTGGTCTGAGAATTTCAGAAACTGCTGATCTACTGGGATTTTCACGCACAACCATCTCTAGGGTTTACAGAGAATGGTCCGAAAAAGAAAAAAAATCCAGTGAGCGGCAGTTCTGTGGCCGGAAATGCCATGTTGATGCCAGAGGTCAGAGGAGAATGGGCAGACTGGTTCGAGCTGATAGAAAGGCAACAGTGACTCAAATTGCCACCCGTTACAACCAAGGTAGGCAGAAGAGCATCTCTGAACGCACAGTGCGTCGAACTTTGAGGCAGATGGGCTACAGCAGCAGAAGACCACACTGGGTACCACTCCTCTCAGCTAAGAACAGGAAACTGAGGCTACAATTTGCACAAGCTCATCGAAATTGGACAGTAGAAGATTGGAAAAACGTTGCCTGGTCTGATGAGTCTCGATTTCTGCTGCGACATTCGGATGGTAGGGTCAGAATTTGGCGTAAACAACATGAAAGCATGGATCCATCCTGCCTTGTATCAACGGTTCAGGCTGGTGGTGGTGGTGTCATGGTGTGGGGAATTTTTTCTGGGCACTCTTTGGGCCCCTTGGTACCAATTGAGCATCGTTGCAACGCCACAGCCTACCTGAGTATTGTTGCTGACCATGTCCATCCCTTTATGACCACAATGTACCCAACATCTGATGGCTACTTTCAGCAGGATAATGCGCCATGTCATAAAGCTCGAATCATCTCAGATTGGTTTCTTGAACATGACAATGAGTTTACTGTACTCAAATGGCCTCCTCAGTCACCAGATCTCAATCCAATAGAGCATCTTAGGGATGTGGTGGAACGGGAGATTCGCATCAGGGATGTGCAGCCGACAAATCTGAGCCAACTGTGTGATGCCATCATGTCAATATGGTCCAAAATCTCTGAGGAATGCTTCCAGCACCTTGTTGAATCTCTGCCACGAAGAATTGAGGCAGTTCTGAAGGCAAAAGGGGGTCCAACCCCTTACTAGCATGGTGTACCTAATAAAGTGGCCAGTGAGTGTATACTGGGGCTGTCTGGGCTGATGTGTGTATATACTGGGGCTGGCTTGGGTGATGTGTGTGTGTGTGTGTGTGTGTGTATATACTGGGCCTGGCTGGGCTGGTGTGTGAGTGTGTGTGTGTGTGTGTGTGTGTATATATACTGGGGCTGGCTGGGCTGATGTGTGTGTGTATATATACTGGGGCTGGCTGGGCTGATGTGTGTGTGTGTGTGTGTATATATACTTGGGCTGGCTGGGCTGATGAATGTGTGTATATACTGGGGCTGGCTGGGCTGATGTGTGTGTATATACTGGGGCTGGCTGGGCTGATGTATATACAGGTTGTGCAAGGATTAGTGGGCTGGAGCTGGTGATGTAAATACAGGTTCTGGGCTCTGGGCTGGGGCTGGTGATGTATATACAGGTGGTGCTGGGCTCAGTGGGCTGGTGATGTATATACAGCTGCTGGGCTCAGTGGGCTGGGGCTGGTGATGATGTATATACAGGTGATTGGGCTCAGTGGGCTGGAGCTGGTGATGATATATGCAGTTTCTGGGCTCAGTGGGCTGGAGCTGGTGATGATGTATATACAGGTGCTGGGCTTAGTAGGCTGGGGCTGGTGATGATGTATATACAGGTGCTGGGCTCAGTGAGCTGGGGCTGGTAATGATGTATATACATATATGGTGCTTATACTGTATGGAGCAATTTCATTCAATTTTTCATTCTGCAGTATATGTGTTGGTGATATGGAATAAAAAATATTATTTTTATTATTACTATACCTATACAAGATTATGTGAGAGGTTGTTAAGAGACATGTACTGCAGCAAGTTGAAGAATAATTAGTCTAGTTAAAGAAATGAAAATAGCTCACAATGTTTCCATTGATTTTTATTATATTTGAAGTCCGTACTATTAGTTTCTTATAACTTCATTATTTCAATTTCTCATTCTACATTGTCTTTTGTAACATTATCTTTCTGTAGTATGTGGAACATACTGTATGCCTACTATTCAAGGACTAGCACAGATAGCATACATAGCAGTTTATAAAAAGGACTTGGAATAAAAATGTATGTGCTAGAAAAATAACTAGTGTTACCCTTGTAATAAAAGCACAGTAAGGACAAGTCAGTGTACCGCAGGTAAAAGCAACTGCTCCAAAGTAAAATGAAAGGTTGGAGAAAGGTTTTAGTGAAGCAATATACAGTAGCTAAGTATCCTTGGAGAGGATCAGACATGTTTCTTTTACCTTCAACACCCCCACCATTTGCCCTAAATGAACTTGAAGGACATATGTCTTTATTTCAACCATGCTATGTAACCATGAATGTCCTGAGATATTTATACCCAGTGAAGCTCATCTGCTGTAGCCAGTAATTGGTGCTAGAATATATTTTAGTTGTGTGTCTGTAATCTTAAATTGAACCTCTACTCTTAAAGAAGCACTCCTCCCAACAAAATTTTTAACCTCTTAATAAATTACAATCATCGTGTTATACAGCACTGTGTACTTACAATTGCTCATTTTACTTTCTACCCAATTAATACTTCTCTTTTCTCTGCTCTATGTGGAAACAAGAAGTCTCTAGTCCCTCATTTATCATCCTCCTCAACTCCTAACCCAGCTGCTTTTCTCCTGAACCCTGCCAAGGACTTTTGCAGTCATGTGTCATACAGGGAAAAGAGGTTTCCTGTTTCTATATAGAATTTAGAAGGATTCAGTTAGTCAGATTTTAATAAAGTGATGTCATAGACCTAAAGGAAAACAGAAGGATTAGCTGGGTAGAATGGCAAACTGAGCAATTGTAAGAACCATTGTAAGGGACGGACAGGACTGTAGTTGTGATCTGAGATACTGTAACATCTATGTTCAGTCCTTCCCCTACAGAAAACTTTATTCTTCTCTTCAGCATACCTGCATCTCCAAATCCAGACTCCCCTGGGCACTTCCCAGGCGACAACGTTCCCTCCTTCAGGCGACCCCCAGTAACAGAGACACAATCCAGGTTAACTTGAACATTCTCTTTACTTAATACTTCACACGTTACATCCACAGTTGGCACATCATGATATTCACTTGTTTCCTTATCTTTCCCCGCTTGGCTGTCACTTCTGTGCAGTACACGCCCAGACTGGACCGTCCTGCACTGCTCCCCAGTTCCTTCCCGGCCTGACCTTGCCATGATGACTATTCCTTTTGCCTGTTTCACCCCAGACTCAAAATCATCAGTCACCAGGTTTGGCTGCCTCTGGTAAAGCATCCGGCCCATCTGTACCGATCTCGTCGAAGCTCCAACTTCCTTCATCTCTTCAGTCCAACCAACTCCTGCCCTAAAAGCATCCGCCCAGGCAATAAGTCTCCACATCTTTCCTTTCCTGTACTGGCCCACTGTTATGACACACAGTGTTCCCAGAAAGGATGCACTTTACTTAACCTAAACTGTAAATGAACATTAGTCACATTTTATTATCTACAGTATGACACTAAGAAACACAACATAATACAGCTCTCCAAAAGATAACACATATATAAATGTGGCAGTACCATAAATATTCGTGATAATACATATTTCTATGTAGCAGTACCGCAAGCATTTATTGTAGACATTATCAACATTAAAGTATGTAAACATTAACAGATCAAAGACAATTAGAGGAAAGGAAGCAAGCAGGTCATTCTGTCTCACCCCTTTACACTGTCACGGGTGTAGAAGGTTACTGTGAAAAGAAAAAATGTTCCAGCTCCTCTTGAAAAAACTTGTCAATTTTTATTGCATGGCGATTAAAATAAAAATACAAAAAGCTCCCCGGACTACACTGAATCGCACATGAGGACACGAGCGACGTGTTTTTGATCTATCACGTTTCGCTCTGCATACAAATGCATGTATGTTTCACGTTAGGACCTGTGATCATGTGATGAGAGATAGACATTTGATTAAATCAAGGTCCTTTTTAATGTTTTGTGATTCAGTGGTGGGATAGCTTTGATAAAGATCATGGCAGTGATCAAAACGCAGTGAGTACATTATTTTTCTCTGAGCACTGTTTGTATAACTTTTCTTTCTCATAGTAAATAGATAGTGTCAGGCTGCAATTTGGCATCTCTTCATCAAAGACACTAGGAAGTGTGAAATGTTTTCAGTTCTGTGTGTGTTCTCAGGAAGGCCCCCTGGGGGGTCAGGGACCAGGAAAACTGTCTTCTCAGGATCACAAAGGTCACAACCTGTGCTAAGAGCTGCAGCCTGGACATATATGCTATCACCTTTGTGAGACCTTCAGCCTAGAACAAATGTTAATTACTGCTAGTCATACATCCATACATATACATATGTCACTACATCTCCCTCCTTATGAATGTGCATGGGGGATGACTTACAGGTCAGCTCCCGAGCGTGTATCTGGTTCGGTCCCACCTTGGCGAGATAAGCCATCAGCATTGCCACTATCGATTCCTTTCTTATGCTGAATTGTAAAATCATATTGCTGTAATATCAGGCTCCATCTAAGCAACTTCCCGTTGTCCCGAACTACTCTTTTGAGCACTGGCGTAACTACCGGGGTAGCAGCCGAAGCAGTTGCTTTGGGGCCCAGCCCATATAGGGGCCCGGGGCCCTGGCTCCGATCGGCGCTACCCCAGGGGCGGACCTACCGCCCGTGCATTACAGGGGAAAGGGGGCCTCTCCAGCACTGCATGGCTAATTATTCAAATTAGCCATGTGGAGCGCCAGGCGCAAGGAGGAGAGGAGCCAGCCCTGAGGTGAGATGATATCAGTGTCAGTCACGCTGTGCTGAGCTGCTGCTGGGGAGGAGAGGAGGAGACAGACTGTCTCACTCACTGTGCCTGTGGCGCCGGACGGACGGTGGTTACAGCCGCAGGTCAGTCAGTCACTTGTGTGTGTATGTACACTGTGTTCCAAATTATTATGCAAATTGGATTTAAGTGTCATAAAGATGTAATTTTTTGTTTATCAAATAAACTCATAGATGGTATTGTGTATCAGGGCTCTTTGGATCACTGAAATCAATCTCAAATGCCTGTGATAATTAGTTTACCAGGTGAGCTCAATTAAAGGAAAGCTACTTAAGAATGATGTTCCACATTATTAAGCAGGGCACAGGTTTCAAGGAATTTAAGAAATAAAAAGGATCCCTCTGCTGCTGAATAGCATCAAATAGTGCAATGCCTTGGTCAAGAGATGAAAACATTAGATATTTCCCAAAAACTTAAACGTGATCATTGCACTGTTGAGAGATTTGTGGTTGATTCTGAGCACAGACATGTTTGTGCTGATAAAGGCAGAATGAGGAAGGTTTCTGCCAGGCAAGTTCATTTGATTAAGAGAGTGGCTGCTAAAAAGCCATTACAAACCAGCAAACAGATATTTAAAGCTGCTGGTGCCTCTGGAGTCCCTCGAACCTCAAGGTGTAGGATCCTTCAGAGGCTTGCTGTGGTGCATAAATCTACTATTCGGCCACCCCTAAACAGTGTTCACAAGCAGAAATGGTTGCAGTGGGCCCAGACATACATGAAGACTAATTTTCAAACAGTCTTGTTTACTGATGAGTGTCGAGCAACCCTGGATGGTCCAGATGGATGGAGTAGTGGATGGTTGGTGGATGGCCACTATGTCCCAACAAGGCTGCGACGTCAGCAAAGAGGTGGAGGAGTCATGTTTTGGGCCGGAATCATGGGGAAACAGCTGGTAGGGCCCTTCAGGGTTCCTGAAGGTGTGAAAATGACCTCTGCAAATTATATAGAGTTTCTGACTGACAGCTGTCTTCCATGGTATAAAAAGCAGAAACGTGCCTTCAGGAGCAAAATCATCTTCATGCATGACAATGCACCATCTCAGGCTGCAAAGAATACCTCTGAGTCATGGACTGCTATGGGCATAAAAGGAGATAAACTCATGGCGTGTCCACCATCTTCCCCTGACCTCAACCCTATAGAGAACCTTTGGAGTATCATCAAGCAAAAGATCTATGAGGGTAGGAGGCAGCTCACATCAAAACAGCAGCTCTGGGAGGCTATTCTGACTTCATGCAAAGAAATACAAGCAGAAACTCTCCAAAAATTCACAATTTCAATGGATGCAAGAATTGTGAAGGTGATGTCAAAGAAGGGTTCCTATGTTAACATGTAACTTGGCCTGTTAAGCTATTTAACTCCAAAATATCCTTTTTGCTCAGTGAATGTGACCTCCTAATGCTGTAAATTACACAAATGAGCATTTTCAGTTCTTTAAAACATATCACATGTTTAGAAATTATACTGTGCCTAATAATTTGGAACAGTGCAATTTGAGTTTTTATTCATTTTGGAGATTATACTGTTATTATTGGGAGGTTTCTTCAATAAAATTTGATGTATATTCTAACCGGTGATGACTTTTATTAGACTGACTGTCATTTGTACCGACTATTTAGGAAAATCAGAGAAAAATATCATTTGCATAATAATTTGGAACACAGTGTATGTGTGTATGATGTATGTGTGTGTATGTGTGTATGTCCATGTGTGTATGTCTGTGTGTATGTATGTATGTGTGTATGTCTGTGTGTGTATGTATGTGTGTATGTTTGTGTATGTTTGTGTATGTGTGCATGTCTGTGTGTATGTATGTGTGTGTATGTCTGTGTGTGTATGTCTGTGTATGTATGTGTGTATGCATGTATATGTGTGTATGTATGTATGTGTGTATGTCTGTGTGTGTATGTCTGTGTGTATGTATGTGTGTATGTGTGTGTATATATGTGTGTGTGTCTGTGTATGTATGTGTGTGTGTATGTATGTATGTGTGTATGTATGTCTGTGTGTGTCTGTGTGTATGTCTGTGTGTATATGTATGTGTATGTATGTGTCTGTGTGTATATGTATGTCTGTGTGTGTATGTATATGTGTATGTCTGTTTGTGTGTATGTCTATATGTGTGTGTGTGTGTGTCTGTGTGTGTAGGTTAGCCTGGCCCTGGAGGAGATGCGGACATGAGAAGACTGTGATGAGGAGAGAAGGCCATGATGCCCAGGGTGATGGGAGAAGGCCATGAGGGGTAATGGGAGAAGGCCATGGGGGGTGATGGAAAGAAGGCATTGATGGGGAGAAGGCAATGATGGGAGTGATGGAGAGAAGGGAGTGATGGGGAGAAGGCAATGATGGGAGTGATGGAGAGAAGGGAGTGATGGGGAGAAGGCAATGATGGGAGTGATGGGGTGATGGAGCAGGCAATGATTGGGGTGATGGAGCAGGCAATAATGGAAGTGATGGGGAGAAGGCAATGATAGGAGTGATGGGGTGATGTAGCAGGCAATGATGGGAGTAGGCAATGATGGGAGTGATGGGGAGAAGGCAGTGATGGGGTGATGGAGAAGGCAATGATGGGAGTGATGGGGGGAAGGCAATGATGGGAGTGATGGGGTGATGGAGCAGGCAATGATGGGAGTGATGGGGAGAAGGCAGTGATGGGATGATGGAGAAGGCAATGATGGGAGTGATGGGGAGAAGGCAATGATGGGGTGATGGAGAGAAGGCAATGATGGGGGTGATGGAGAGGGCAATGATGGGGTGGTTGGGGAAAAAGAAATGATGATGGGGTGGTGGGGGAGAATGCACTGGTGGTGGTGGAAAGGGCAATAATGGGAGTGGTGGAGGAGGAGGAAATGATGGAGGTGGTGGAATGGGCAATGATGGGAGTGATGGGTGAGAAAGCAAAGATAATGGTAGGGGAGAAGAAAATGATGGAGGTGGTGAAGAGGGCAATGATGGGGTGGGGGAGATGACAATAATGGGATGCGAGGGGAGGAGGACAATGAGGGGTGTAGGGGATTGGGATGTTAGGAAGGGGGACTTATAATGGCCTTAGGAACAGGGGGAGGTGGAGGAAGACGTTATCACTTATTATGTCTAACACAGTCCCTTAGTATATAGTGTACTCACTATGTCTAACACAGTCCCTTAGTATATAGTGGACTCACTAATTCTGTATAACACCACCCTTAGTTACATAGTTTCCTCTTTTATTATGTAAACATGTCCCTTATTACGTACCATCCTCTCTAGTTATATATGGTGTCGTCCCTTATTATATAGCTTCCTCTGCTGTTATGTATAGTGCTGTCTCTTACATAGTGTATTCTTGTTAATTTTGTTATTTACAGTGCCCTCTTTTATTACATAGTCCCCCCTCTTGTTAGATCTAAAATGACTGCTGATGGAGCAGCCGGTAACCAAACTACCAGTCCATCAGCTCCTCCATTAGAAAGGAAGCTTTCCCATGCTCCAGCAGCCATCATTGCATTATGCAGCTAACAAGACAGGACGGTATGTAATAAAAAACAGGGCTCTATATAATTCAATATGTAAGGGACGGTACTGTACATAAGAGAGGGCAATGTGTAAGGGACAGCAATATACATAATAAAGGAGACTATGTAATATATATACATGTATGTGTGCGTGGTTATATAATATCAATATATATACACTCACTGGCCACTTTATTAGGTACACCATGCTAGTAAGGGGTTGGACCCCCTTTTGCCTTCAGAACTGCCTCAATTCTTCGTGGCAGAGATTCAACAAGGTGCTGGAAGCATTCCTCAGAGATTTTGGACCATATTGACATGATGGCATCACACAGTTGGCGCAGATTTGTCGGCTGCACATCCCTGATGCGAATCTCCCGTTCCACCACATCCCAAAGATGCTCTATTGGATTGAGATCTGGTGACTGAGGAGGCCATTTGAGTACAGTAAACTCATTGTCATGTTCAAGAAACCAATCTGAGATGATTCGAGCTTTATGACATGGCGCATTATCCTGCTGAAAGTAGCCATCAGATGTTGGGTACATTGTGGTCATAAAGGGATGGACATGGTCAGCAACAATACTCAGGTAGGCTGTGGCATTGCAACGATGCTCAATTGGTACCAAGGGGCCCAAAGAGTGCCCAGAAAAAATTCCCCACACCATGACACCACCACCACCAGCCTGAACCGTTGATACGAGGCAGGATGGATCCATGCTTTCATGTTGTTTACGCCAAATTCTGACCCTACCATCCGAATGTCGCAGCAGAAATCGAGACTCATCAGACCAGGCAACGTTTTTCCAATCTTCTACTGTCCAATTTCGATGAGCTTGTGCAAATTGTAGCCTCAGTTTCCTGTTCTTAGCTGAGAGGAGTGGTACCCAGTGTGGTCTTCTGCTGCTGTAGCCCATCTGCCTCAAAGTTCGACGCACTGTGCGTTCAGCGATGCTCTTCTGCCTACCTTGGTTGTAACGGGTGGCAATTTGAGTCACTGTTGCCTTTCTATCAGCTCGAACCAGTCTGCCCATTCTCCTCTGACCTCTGGCATCAACATGGCATTTCCGGCCACAGAACTGCCGCTCACTGTTTTTTTTTTCTTTTTCGGACCATTCTCTGTAAACCCTAGAGATGGTTGTGCGTGAAAATCCCAGTAGATCAGCAGTTTCTGAAATTCTCAGACCAGCCCTTCTGGCACCAACAATCATGCCACGTTCAAAGGCACTCAAATCACCTTTCTTCCCCATACTGATGCTCGGTTTGAACTGCAGGAGATTGTCTTGACCATGTCTACATGCCTAAATGCACTGAGTTGCCGCCATGTGATTGGCTGATTAGAAATTAAGTCTTAACACACAGTTGGACAGGTGTACCTAATAAAGTGGCCAGTGAGTGTATATATATATATATATCTCTGGTGCAAGAGCTGGTGTTGCTGGGTCTCTCCGAGGTGGACTCTCTCCTTGCCCAGATGCTTCAGTACTTTGCTCTATGTCCTGCTCAACCAAGGCGCGTATCAGCATTTCCTTGGCTTTGTCTGCTGTCTTTATTCCTCTCTGCTCACTGAGGTCGATCATATCAGTGAACAGCCTTTTGCCAAATAAAAGATAGAAAAGAAAAACGGGAAGGGAAACTGTTTGCAAGTATGTCTAAGTAAGCACTGAGTTGAACCTTGTCGAAATGATGTACTCCTCGCAAGGATACCAATTCTTTAGTACAGGGAATAATTGCTTAAACCATGTACTAGTGCTCTAATAGAAATAAATTCTATCCTACTGCTCTGCCACCAATTTGTCACATACCCACTTCTCAGCACGTGACTTGGGGTTGTGCCCTGCAAGTGTTAATCTATCTCCTCTCACTCAGTCCAGCATTCAACCTCTGTTCTGTGCTGCAGTGGGAGCATAAATCACACCCAGACACACACCACACACCTCGCTTCATACATGCTGCCAGGATTCACAGAACACATGGGTGATGAGTCCCGGAAATATTACTACTACTGTCTGCCAATCACCAGGATCCCACATTCTAAGGCTATGTATTCTTTAGAGCATACAAGGTTCAAATGTATTAAAATTTTAAGCTTTAATACAAAAGGTACAGTGCTTACAATAAAAAGATATAAAAAATATTGAAATAAAAAGTGACATACAAATATGCAAAAACAGTGGTAAAATAAAAGTAAGAAACTTACAAAAAAGTCTAAACTTTGCAGTCTGTCATTCTGTTCCCTGAGGGGGGGATGAATATGAAATGGCTAACTCCAGCTTGGCTGTCCCTCAGTCTGTGAACATCTTCCTTTTTGTAAAAGCCTAATTTATAGATTTAACCTGGAGATCAGATTTCTAGACCAGTCTCTCTTGTTAATATTCTAATTCCTAATTTGTGACTGGATCATGGTGACTCTACCAATGAATACATTATTTTTCTCTGAACACTGTTTGCATAACTTTTCTTTCTCATAGTAAAAATATAGTGTCAGGCTGCAATTTGGCATCTCTCCATCAAAGAGACTAGGAGGTGTGAAATGTTTCCAATTTTATGTGACCAGGAAAACTGTCTTCTCAGGATAACATAGGTTGTGACCTTTGTGAAGAACTGCAGCCTGGACACATATGCTATCATCTTTGTGAGACCTGCAGCCTAGAACAGATGTTAATTACTGCTGGTCATACATCCATACATATACTGTACATATTTCACTACAGTATCCAAGAACATTCCTGTTACTGAGACTACCCATGGACTGATATGCCTTTCTTAAGTAATATGTAGTGGATTTGATGTCCTTTTTGATGGATTGATTTACAACTATTTGAACGTTAATGCTGTATATGCCCTTACATTGGAATTGTATTACATTAGCCATCTTTTACTGATTTTAAAGATTTCTATATAATTCTGCTGCTTTCAGAGCTGAATTCTCCCAGAATTCCATGATGGCTCAATGTCTTGGCTTCATGCTTCTGGGTAAGAATGCCATCTAAAAGGAGGATACTGTATAAATTCATGTAATTTTGACTCCTTTATTGATCCTACACATGAAGCCTCACACTATCTTTACTGTTATTTT